>NC_135217.1:2042509-3242509 GCF_052324685.1 Brachyhypopomus gauderio
CAAGGTGTCTCAGCTCAACGGTCGTGTCTGGGAGCGCGCCAACATGCCACACTACAAACCTTCCGAGCGTCAGAGAGACGGACGCGCGCGTTGACGCACAGCCACGCCCCCTCCCCTACAACCCCGCCCCTCCCCGCCGCCACGCCCCCTCCCTACAACCACGTCGCCGCCGTGACACCACCGGCCGCAGTAGTAGCTCGCGGCACACGTGCGGCACACACACCTTTACGCGCACTTCATGCAGACAAAACGTGAGAGGAATATGGCGGGGGACTGAAACGCCCATTCACGGTCTGTGAGGACAACCGATATCTTAAAAACAAACCAAAAAAACCATGAACAAGAGCGGACAATAAATCTATACGTCCAAACGCAGTTACGCAGTGAAATTACGCAAAGGAGACGGTGGAGCGTTAACGTGTGTGAAGGCGGAGTGTCAGACAGACAGGTCTCCAGTGAGTGATCCTCTCATCCGTGTGTGTGATCACACATCCCGATAGATATATAGGCGGCGTTGTGGGCTCACATATCGCCTTAAATACCACCAGGCCGGACTTGGTCACAGTATGTACGCCGCTTTCCTTCCGTGCTGTGTCGCGTAAAAACCCAGAGCTCAATATGCACAAGTCAGCTGACGCTTATTTTATTTAGCGAAAAAAAAAACACGAGCAGTCACGACAGAACAGATCGCGCAATATTTCACGTTCCTCCCGGTGTTAAAGGGCGACATCACCCGTGCCACCGCTGCCCACGTCTACGGATCACGGTTCTGTGTGATGTGGAGCGTATAAATGGGTCCAGCGGGCGGACTGGATCGCCATCCTCTCCCAGATGTTCGGTAATCGTGTTTTCATACACAGATCGATGCTTAAAGTGGTCGGATTTCACCCACAACAATCGGCGCGAGATCTCGGCGGTCATCTCCAATTACTGCCCATCAAATGTTAATGAAATGATGTATAGATTAGTGGCAACGTTTGACTTACATAAACGGGCTCAGCGCAGAGTCAAGTGCAGGGAAATAACACGAAAACAAATCCACGCCGGGCTGCTAAAGATGGCATCGCCTTCTTAAAGGAGAAACGATGGAGGAGACACTGTTTTCCAATCGTGTCAATATAACAGACGACCAAAAAAATAAAAAGATCAAAAATCAGGAGGATGACCGGCAGCTTTTTGTAAACAACATCCCCCGCTCCGTTATCCGTCCTGCAGTTCACTGCGACGTTGTAGGAAAAACAAGAGAGAAAAAATCGAAAAGAAAAAGGGGGATTATCAGTTAAAACAAGATACAAACATACGAATCGCAGATGTAGTCTTGTGGCATGCCCCACGTTCGCCGTCACAACATTTTAGGGCGATGAATGGAGAGACGACCCCACAAACATGTCAGCGGTGACGGCGCGCTCGGCGGAATTTGCATGGATATTAATATTAATACCGTAGTCCGTCCTCACACCGGTACCGGGGACGGCGATGCGCCCGAGCGGCTCCCGAGTCTTCAGTCCTCGTCCTGCCGAAGTGACGTTGTACCGTGCTGCTGTTTTTGTAACGGTAGACATTTTCTGCCCGCCATACTAAATGTGTACATTAGAGTGGTGGTTCTTCCCCTCACCTCGTCCGTAAGTCCGCCCTTGGCTCCATCTCTCTCTCCGTCCACTCACTCGACGCGGATATTTACAATTTCGTCCTGCCGTTCTGGGTGCAGACGTAAGCAGTCTGTCAGCACGAGGCACTACCGTCAGAACCTGTGTGCGCGCCAGAACCCCATAACCCACAACACACACGCGAGCGCGCGCACAAATACACACACACACAACACACACACACACACACACACACACACACACACACACACACACACACACACACACTCACACACACACACACACACACACACACAGTGAGGGAGACAGACAGACAGATAGACAGACAGGCAGACAGAGAGAGAGGGGGAAAGAGAGAGAGAGTCTGGATTCCTGCATGACAGACAACCTATCTTTAGGCTATTCTCTCTCTCTCTCTCTCTCTCTCTCTCTCTCTCTCTCTCTCATGCAAACACTATAAAATAACTACTGTACTGTACTCTCCCATTTATTGTAGGAAATCAGTGATGCTGATTTTGATTATCTGTCTAATTACCTATGTAAAAGTATTCATCTCACAGTGACCCTGACCCCTGTTCAGTGACCCTGACCCCTGTCCTTTCCGTCTGTAGTTTCCACTAAATTGCAGTGTTACTTTTTTTTTAACATTGAGTATTTTCTGTCTAATTCGAGCATGTTTCACACACACACACACACACACACACACATTTACATTTACATTTATGGCATTTAGCAGACGCTCTATCCAGAGCGACTTACAAAAGTGCTATGTAGTTGCTTGGAATCTCCAAGGTAGAATAGATAGTCCTGAACACAAGGTACTCTAAGCTGAAAAACCACTAGACGAAAGTCAAATGATACCTAACAATTATACCTGAATATACACATCCCCTTTGGAAAAAGACAGTAAACAATTCCTATAACCCAATTATGTACAATACCTGAGGAAAGAGACGATAAAGTACAATAGACAAAGCATAATTATGCAAAGTGCACTTGAAAGAGGTGGGTCTTCAGTCGGCGTCTGAAGACAGCAAGTGACTCCGATGTTCGGACACACAAGGGAAGTTCATTCCACCACCTTGGAGCCAGGACAGAGAAAAGTCTGGATGCTTGTCTCCCATGTGTCCTGGATGATGGAGGACACACACACACACACACACACACACACACACACACACACACACACGACACACACACATATACACACAGCCAGGAATATGAGATACTACACAGAGTTGAAATTGAATCTACTAAATATCGATCCACTTTGTAAAGATGCTGGAATTGGACAGAGTGGTGTGACTTTAACAAAAATACAACCAGCTCTGACTCGTGTGTTTGATGACTGTTACAGTGAGGATTACCGCCAGGCCACAGAGGCGTAAACCAGCCACAACACTGAAGCCCTAATGCTCAGACAAGCCCAAAGTGTTTAGTCACGATGTTGTTCCCAATTACTACTGAATATGAATCAGAAAATGCAGGTTATATATAATTTAATTATAATTTAATTATAAATTCAGGTAGCCCTTCAAAAGAAACAATTCAATGAAAATAAAATGGTGATTACAGTGATATCCAAACCTAATAAGACAACAAGACAATACAGACATAAGACAAGACAACAGGGCATTACAGACGAAAGGCAAAATAACAATACAATAAAAAAAAAATTCAGAGAAAAGATGTTTTAAATTCAGGAGAATTTAAAACATCGGTTGGTAAATTGTATTCCACAATTGGCCATACCTAACACTTTTTAGTTTAGTTAGACATTAGCCACTAACACTAGACACATGTCTACAGCTATAACCTATAACAGGTTTGCATGTATTTCAAAGGGCAATACAAAGTGATTTGGTCGGTTATCAATAATAACTACACTACATCAAATAGGCTGCTCTTTCAGATATAGGTGCTAGGGGATGTAGTGTTTACTACCCAAAGTTAGGGCAATTTCTCCTACTACAGCTTCTCCAGGCAGTAGGGCGTGTTAGGGTTAGAGCACCGTGTTGTGTTTGAACGGCAGTGGTTTGGCGCTGAGCGCCGTTGGGCCACCCCCACCTCACCGCCACCTCACCCCCGCCTCCCCGAGCTCCTCCCCGCCTCACGACAGCTGCCTACCCACACGCGGGTAGTGAGCTGAAGTTCCTCCCGCAGTCAACAAAGCTCAACCGGCATCTGGCCCAACCACCGACCTGACACAAAAAAAGACGTTCAAAATTATTGTGAACCTGGCTACGCGTCGCCACTGTGGTTATTTCAGCTGAATAAACACCAGAGGTTTTGGTCTATGTGTTTTTTGGCGTTTGTTCACTTTCACAAGAAACGATGTGACGTCGTGGCTTTTTTCAACGATTGGCTCTTATTTTTATTTTATATAATCAAGTTTTTATTCCGCTGGTAGGGCGAAATGCACACTAAATTATGTTCTGGGATTATCGCTGCCTGCAAAGTGGGACCGAAAGTTGACGCACTGGTCACGGCACACGGGGGGCCGCGGATACGCGTTATCACCCACACGGATTGATCTGAGCAAAGGGCGAGCAGTGTGGCGCAGGGACGGTAATGTGGGCTTGGGAGACCGGAGTTAACCGCTGCCATCACCACCAAGTGCGAGGACTTTAACGGCACAGGTGAACAAGTGTTAGTGTGTTGCAGAAGGTAGTAACTTTGGTGAAACTAAGCTACATATTAGTCCGTTGGAGAAGTAAAAACAACCTTCCCCGCTTGTATACAAGTGCTATGGACGACTTATAATGTTTTAGAAGATTCGTGTGTTAGTTTAAAACTTTTAAGGAGTGGTTAATGTAGGTTTATCCCCTCGACGTAAGCTGAGCGCAGGTATTCTGTCGTTTTGTGGGATTAAAATCAACCCCATTGTTCCTAAAGGCTCTGAACGTTGATTACTAATGTATTGCCTAATGTCTTAATCAGGTCAGGGGGTCAGTCTGCAGGCATTTCGTTACAGGTGTGATAACGTGGCAGGGCAGAGGTCATCCTTGAGCAAGGGAAGGTGGCCACTGGCATCAGAACTAAACTGGAGGTTGAGGTTTCAAAGGTAGTGCATGAGCTCTGGTAGCTGCTTTTGTGCTTGGCGCTCAGTTCTGGTTTAATATCGGCCTGTCTTTCTCACGCAGATGCCAAGATGAAGTGGGACGGAGAGAAATCGCGGTGGAAATTGTTTATTGAGGATGTCAGTGTCTTACAGCTGGTGATGTCCTTCCTCTTTATGGGTGAGCTGGATCTCAAACACACACACACACACACACACACACGTTTCTGCTGGCTGGATACAATACCTGTACCAAACACCTGTGATGACCAGCCATAGGTGTCATTTACTCTGGGGACACAGGAGACATTTTCACACCCCATTCTGAAAGTGTACTCTGAGAATATTTTAGATGCCATCTTACTGCAGATACCTGTCTAGCCTGTGAATACTGCGTTAAGATCATGAAAATATTTTTAGTCAGGCCATGCCTCTCGTATGTCATGTGACCAGTGGTGACAGTAGTATGACTTTCCCATAAAAAATGCTCAGTGAAACAAATAACTTTTGTAATCAAAATGAACAGAAAACAGCTGTACTACAAATATATTTGAAACTGCTGTACTGGGACATCAATAGGCTTCACAAACACCATCGTAATGCCTTTGTGAAATTCCTCCTTTCAGCCCCAGTGTTTATTTCTGCTAGTGACCACGCGAGGACTTGGTTTGTTAAAGCAGATGTGATTTGAGGGAGAACTGAGTTGAATGCAACACCCAGTCTGTATTCTTGTCCCCTACACGTTTCAGTGCGTAGCTGCAAACTCGATGGTCGTATATTCATGTCCTATCAGCTGAGATTGTGTGGAACACGTCTGTAGTGAAAGGTTTTGGTGTCTAATCCCATCTGTGTGTGTGTGTGTGTGTGTGTGTGTGTGTGTGTGTGTGTGTGTGTGTGTGTGTGTAGGTGTGGCGTGTCTGATCTTAATGCTGTACCTGATGTTTACATCACTGTGGCCGTTCCCCACTCTCTACTTCACGTGGCAGATCTTTGACTGGTACACACCTGAGAGAGGTACACACACACACACACACACACACACACACACGCACATACATACACACACACACACACACACACACACACACACACATACATACACACACACACACACACACACACATACACACACACACATACACACACACACACACACACACATACACACACACACACGCACACAAACACACACACACACACACATATATACACACACACACATACACACACACGAACACACGCACACACAAACACGCACACACGCACACACACACACACGTGGCGCGTGCGCGTACACACACATGCACACAAACACACACACACACACACATACACACATGCTCTCTCTCACACACACACACACACAAACACACACACACGTGCGCGTACACACACACGCACACACACACGCACACACACACAAACACACACACACACGTGCGCGTACACACGCATGCACACACATACATACACACACCACACACACGCACATATACACACATATCACACACACACGCGCGCGTACACACGCATGCACATACATACACACGCACACGCACACACATATATACACACATATACACACACACATATATACGCACACACACACACACACACATGCTCTTTCACATACACACACTTACACGTTCTCTCTCTCACACACACACACACACACACACACACACACACACACACGCATGCACACACACTTACACACTCTCTCTCTCACACACACACACACCACACACACACACACACACACACACCACACCACACACACACACACACACACACACACACACACACTTCTCCTTTTCTCTAACAGCATGTTACACATCATGTCTTCCCTTTTTGTACAGCACATCCTGTTCAACCAGGCCTGGATCACCATAGTTACATGAACCAGTTGCGACCTGTGGCTGTTTGTAACTTGATTGTAGCACAGCAATACAGTGGTTATTTCATCATTTAGAATCCTTTCAGTTGTACATATTAAAAATACTTAAAGCTCCTGCACATTTAACACTAGTGATGGATTGTATAATGGTGTAATGTGAGCGTATGGCTACTGCAGTCTGACTGACTGCACTGCTCCGTGTGTCCACTAGGGGGCAGACGAACAGCATTCGTGCGCAACTGGAAAGTGTGGAAGCACTTTAGAAACTACTTCCCGGTTAAGGTAACCCTAAACAAATATTACACAGATCAAGTCAGCAGTTATCCACATTTATCCTGCACATTTGTCTTTTTCAAATAAATACAATAAACATAATTTTCACAAGAGGCTCAGTGATAAATATTCCCTTCATATTTTATGAAAACATATCACTGACACACTCACTCACTCACTCTCTCTCTCTCTCTCTCTCTCTCTCTCTCTCTCTCTCTCTCTCTCTCTCTCTCTCTCTCTCTCTCCCTCCTTTCAGCTGGTGAAGACAGCGGAGCTGAGTCCCAGCAGGAACTATATTTTGGGGTGTCACCCACATGGCATCATGAGCATGGGGGCGTTCTCCTGCTTCAGTACGGAGGCGTGCGGCTTCACCGAGGCCTTCCCGGGTGTTCGCTCGACCCTCGCCGTACTCGCCGGCCTCTTCCGCCTGCCGCTGTTCAGAGAATACCTCATGGCTGCCGGTGTGTGTGTGTGTGTGGGGGGGGGGATAGGGGAGGGGAGAGATGATATGGAAAGTTGTTTTGTTCTCTATACTGAGATGCACCTCCTTGACTCTATATGGCTTTTGCTTCGTAAGCCTGTCAGACAAGTTATGCTGCATTTCAGGAGCAAAATGTCCCGTTGACACAGACGAAAAGCACGTTTTTCATCTCACACGTCCCCTTTGTGCTGTCCACTCCCTGTGTCCCGTGTGTGTGTCCCCCGCGTTTCCAGGCCTGCTGCCGGTCAGTAAGGACAGTCTGAAGTATGTGCTGAGCACAGGCACTGGCAACGCCCTGGTCATCATCATCGGGGGTGCGGAGGAGTCGCTGGCCTCCCGTCCTGGAGTCAACAGCGTGGTCATGAAGCAGAGGAAGGGCTTCGTCCGGCTGGCCCTGGAGAACGGGTGAGGGTGGAGGAGGGGGTGGAGGTGATGAGGGGGGAGGTGGAAGGTGTTGGGGAGGGCGGAGGTGATGGGGTGGGGGGGGGGGGGGGGGAGTGTGAAGGATTGAGAGTGTGTATAAGTTTGAGGTATTTATATGGTCTATAAATACTGGGACATTAACCACAATACCATTGTTATTCCTTCAATGACTTTCACTTCATAAAATACTAGATTTCACGATTGTTATGAATCATACCTAGAAAAGATATGATGAATGATATTGAGCTGAAAACATAATGAGAACAGTTTGCATGCCGGTGTTTCAAAGCAATGTCCTGTAGGACAGATTTGTAATGCACCGTTCTCATGTGCGTGTTGGCAGCCACCTTGTGTGATCCTGACTACATATCCCACATGCCCTTTCTGTGTCCTCAGGGCACACCTGGTTCCAGTGTACTCTTTCGGCGAGAACGAGCTCTTCCCCCAGGTGGTGCTGTCCGAGGGCAGCGTGGGCCGCAGGCTGCAGGCCCTCTTCAAGCAGGTCGTGGGTTTCGCCCCCTGCATCTTCACCGGGGGGGCGCTGGCTCCTCCTGCCCTACAGGAGGCCCGTCACAACCGTGGGTCAGTGCAAACAGCCCTCTGCATCCCCTCCAGCTCACACACACCCACGTTTACTTACGTCCAAGTGGAACTCGGGACAATTCAACCCACCTGTACAAAACGGGCAACAGCACTGGAGACCTGCCACACCTACACCACTCTGCCCTATATTACCCCCTCTAACGTACACCTACACCACTCTGCCCTATATTACCCCCTCTAACGTACACCTACACCACTCTGCCCTATATTACCCCCTCTAACGTACACCCACCCCACTCTTGATTTATATTAACCACTCTAAAGTACACCTATAGGCAAAGTGCACCTATAGGCAATGAGTGTTCATATGTTTATGACTTTTCTCCCTCTCTCCCCCTCTCTCAAATACACAGGAATGTTCATATGTTTATTTGCTATGGCTTTCCTCCCTCTCTCCCCCTCTCTCTAATACACATGAATATTCATATGTTTATTTGCTTTTCTCCCTCTCTCCAATACACAGTGGGCAGTCCCATTCCCGTGCCTCATGTTTACAGACCGACGGAGGAGCAGGTGGACCACTATCACAGGCTTTACATGGACGCTCTGTCCAAACTCTTCCACAGTCACAAAACTAGCTGTGGACTGGCTGAGACACACCAGCTACAAATCATCTAGACCACCCAAATAGCTCACAGCTTTTCTGGTTTCACCACATTTCTGCCAACTAAGAACGGTCGACACAGATGTGCTGTAAATACTTTTGCAGTTTTAAATTCAGATTACATTTTTAACGGTTTTTGCAGTACAAATTCAGATTACATTTTAAGGCAATTTAAACTTCCATTAGTCTGCATATCAGAATATACAGATGCAGTCACCATTTTAATCTCCGATCATGATATACTGCAGTGATTGGCTCAAGGAGCACTTTAATGAATTACTGAATGTTACATCAATCCTGTAGTACAGTGCCATTCAGGATTTTTGGTCCTCTGTATCTGTCCACTAGGTATAAATAATCTTATTAATATAATTTTAGACATTTACATTTTTTTATTTAAAATTAATGAGTTCTAGGAAATATTGTAAAGTCTGGGAAAAAATTTCCAGTATAAATGTGTGAAAATTCTCATGCAAGACGTACTTCAGTAGTTCTGTTATTGCTCTGATTACACCACTGAAAGTGATTGAGTTTTGCTGTTGATTTTATGGAATTTTTAAGGGATTTTGTGATGACGGCACAGTTTTATCAGCAGCTCCAGTAGTTTGCAAGAACTTTGCACCTATGTACAGGTGTGTTCCAGTGAAGATCACGGAGACGCCTTCACAACTGATAGGAGTTGCTTAAGCCTCTATCAAACCACACAGTGCACCTTATCAAAAGACCCAAGTATCTGCCTTCTAATCTGAAAGTGTACCAAAGATTCTTTGCCTGCCACGTCATAAAGAAACTACAGTTAACGGGCAGGACCACCAGTTGGTAACAGCGCCCTGGTGGAGTCCTTTGCAGGGCCCTCGGGACGTACAGGCGGACGAGACGCCTGCCCATGAGACATGGATATGGTGGCTTTGTGTTCGACACCCTCTGGACCTGAGAATGTAGGGGGAAACGCTGCAGTGCAGTCCTACGGGAGAAGCTGATGAAAGGTTTCTTCTCTTAATGGCTTCTGCTGGTCCATCCAGTCTGTATAATGCACCAACATTACAGTATCCTCTGAAATGGTAGTGCTGACAGAAATAGGTAACATTTTCCTGAAGTGTTTTGCTCAGGTCAATTAATTATTGTAGTTGAATACATTTACATTTACATTTATGGCATTTAGCATTTAGTTGAATAAATGTTCAGTACACTTGTTTTTTGAATATAAAAAGACTATTGATTATTGTTGCAGTTTGTGATCTATGTTCAGGATTCATACAGCCACAGACAGTTTTTTACACATCTGGCAAGATATACAAAACCCAGCTATGGAAATAGCAGAGGTATTTAGCTACAAATCCAAACAATAAGACAATCCGCTGTCAAGACCAAAGCGTCACGCTACCTCTAACTGCTATGGATGGGTGTTTCTCAAATACTGTCTGGTTGTTTATGAGAAACTATGGAAGCACCTTGTTCTGCATTGTGATAAAATTACAACAATAAAAAAAGCTTTCAAAACTTTTTTTATTTTCAGTTTTTCATAAAAAGCAACCAGACACACAACAATGAACCAAGTCCTGCCATACAGTCTCCACAGAGCCACTTCACAAATGGCCTGGAAAACACCATGATGAGTTCGTGATGACGTATCCCTGTAGCCGACGCCACAGTACGAGAGCATGGAGTAAAGTTAAACCACAAACTGTACTGACTAAAGGATTGTGAGGAAACGGAACAGGCAGTAAAACCCGCGTTCTGTGGTTGACATTTCAACCTGTAGCCTTCCTCCAAATTCCACCACAGTAGATGATGTTGGTGTCAAAACAGACACTGAAAAAAAACATCCCCTTAAAACCAATATTAATATAATACAACGTCCATGTGCTTTACCCTCCTGTGGGAGTGTCGCTGCAGGAAGGCATCACAAAGTCTGCCTCACCTCTGACCTCTGAACTTGAGACTTCCAAGGTCTGGCTCTTCACAAGTGACCTGATTATTGCAGCAGATACTGCAATAACCACCAGCTGAGGAACAGTGGATGGACATGGACTCCATCAGTCCATTTGTACAGTAACCAGACTTTAGGCAAAACCTGAACTCCTGGGTTACATTGGCTGAACTGTCCAATTAAAACACATGACTCAGACGGTCCACTTCAGACACCTGAGAAAAGAGAAAGCACAGAAAAAATTTTTATGGTGTCATAAACTATGTATGTTATCTGGGTCATAAGGTGCATGTGTTGTACCTGGTCTCATGGTGTGTCCCCAGGCAGCGGACACAGCAGTAGCGCGCACCGCAGGACACACAGGTGTAGTGGGAGGGGAAACCACACACAGCGCAGAAATGACGCTGGGGGAGCTTAGAAGGCTCAGCACACGCTGTCAGATAGTTTGGACCCTCACTCACACTTAGGTCCTACAAACAGACAGACAGAGAGTGGTTTGAATCCCGTTATCCCTCACCTGTTTGATGAGATCCCATAGATCTGGTTCTATAACTGAGCCGTGGTTTTAGATAGCACACAACACCTCACCTCCTCTTCGAGCAGAGCCTGAAAGTTTTTTCGGAATCGCTGCTTAAAATGGTCGCCCCTCGTCTTTTTCCTTCGCTTTCCTGGAGGGTACAATGAGACACGAGGTGTCAAAGCTCAGGAACCAAACGTCAAAACAGCACCGCGATATCACTGATGTGAACCGGCCTCACCGGATTCGTTGTTCTCGTCAAACTGCGGCAGTCGCTTGACTAGTTGGGGCAGGCTGGCGTGTGGGTCGTCCTGGAAGTTGTCCTTCTCCAGAGCCTCCAGCTGGCGGGTCAAGCGCCGTTGGCGAGTCGCGCTGTCCAAAACCCGCCGCTGGTTCGGGTCCTGTGAGCGGACTGGGTCCGGAGAACAACAACTAACGTGACCAGTTAGGAAACATGCATGTTGTACACAGACACACGCCTGAAATGTTTCCGTCTTAGTTTCTCCAGTTCACTGTTACTGTTATATGTGCTTTATTTATGTTTGTTGCTTTATTAACAGTGTTATCTAGCTGGTTATGAGTTGTGAAAACCCACGAAAGTAAACACATTAACGGTAAACACAGTACCTGCTGGTTTCTTCTCCGCCATTTTGAGTGTTGGCGCTACGGGAGCTCGAACGGGACAAATGTCGTTTGGGTCGTAGTGTTCGCCCGTCAGACGGTACAGGCGCCCGGGACAGAGTCCACACGAACGAGGGAGGATTGAGCTAACGTAAACGTCTAAATGCAAAACAGTAAAATCGTACAATCGGCCTCTAATTTTTAGACAGTGGGATTTATTACACTAAAATTGGCAAAGAAAAGCTACATGTGAAACTACATTTCACATCTGCAACTGAGTTGACAGGTCGGTG
Organism: Brachyhypopomus gauderio; assembly: GCF_052324685.1. Taxonomy (NCBI): domain Eukaryota; kingdom Metazoa; phylum Chordata; class Actinopteri; order Gymnotiformes; family Hypopomidae; genus Brachyhypopomus; species Brachyhypopomus gauderio. The sequence continues at coordinate 2,054,817 of NC_135217.1, forward strand.
AGCTGACGCATTCAACTGCAAGCAGGGCTGAACTAGGGGAGATAAGAGGGAGATAAGAATTAATTCTTCATCTTTCTGTGGATTCTCCGATTACATCTGAGGGGAGACAAAAAGTAAGAGAACTGTCTGATTTAGTTAATTTCTTCCTCAGACAGTTTTGATTGTCAGTGTGTTTTACCTAATCACCACGGTTAATAATCTAACGTGACCAGAAATTAGGCATTTCCTCATAAGCCTACAAAGCACAGCCCTTCTAATATGACATCTGTTAAAACATGGCTGTGCGTTATCCTGTGATAGACTAAATATATATTATATGATAGGGTGACCATATCTTCATTTAGGAAAACCAGGACACCTTGCAGCGGTGGGGGGGGGGGGGGGGGGGGGGGGGGCATATATAGTGGCATGCACTCACTTAACATAGGCCCACATAATCCTACAGTAACATGATATTTACAGTTGGTTTAATAAAAATACTTTTCAGTAAAAGTCAAAAACAAAAACTCCAATAACAAATGACAGTCCAATGAAGGTAAAAGAAACGTGGACACTCAATTTTCGTGCATTTTTCACATCAAAACATTTCCACGATGGTATTATATCAATCTGAATAAAGGCGCATGTTTCTAACGTGCATGTTTTCTGTTTTAAGGAGCGCAGTTTGCCCGTTGAGTGCGACGTACACCAGCACACCTGCAGGGGTCGCTGTACGTACACCAGCACATCTGCAGGGGTCGCTGTACGTACACCAGCACACCTGCAGGGGTCGCTGTACGTACACCAGCACACCTGCAGGGGTCGCTGTACATCCAAGCGCACATGACTCAGAGTGAAAATGGTTTTCGTTTAAATGAAAAATGAAAGAATCGAGATTACACAAGCACGAGCAGAAACTCAACACCGCATTTTGAGGTTTAACGTCAAACGACATGGCAACATCAGGTCAGTAATTCAAATCTCTGTTTAATACATGAAGTGTCTCCACTGACGGAGATGCAACGGTTTTACTTTTAGAGTTCCTATATTACATAATGCACTAGCCTACTGTAGGTTTTGATTCTAACCACATAGAAACTAACGATCACATTTAGTATGGAATTGCTGTCTTATATTACTAACAGCATAAATGTGCGTGCATTTTATGTTTTAGTTTTTTGTGTCTGTCCTAAATGTTTAGTTTTAATGTAGAATGATCTGGAATCCTGTTTCCATAATCTTTTTCATTACAATTCATTGTGTTTTGTAGATTATAAAGAGTTACAGAGGCAGGAGGTCAGTGGTTTTTTCACAATCTCTGACTCAGAGAACCCAGTAAATTTTAACTTTCTAGAATTTCTCCATGATATAAGACCAGACCTAACGGAGGTGCACACAGTGGAGAAGTGTCAGCTTGTTCTTGTTTTCTGTCATGTTTCTGAAGTCAAAACTGACATTGGAAACGCTTTGAAAAAGCTCAACACTGTTGCAGGTGAGCCCAAACACCTATCACAACTAAGGTCAAGTATCCAGATTTACATTTACATGCATTTACATTGGGATTGATAGATTTGAATCAAATCTGGTTATGTTTCTTTCATTTTGTAGGCTCCAGACCTGCTGTTCTAGTGGTGCTCCATCCCATATCTGATCCAGGGGCCATATTAGACAGCAGTAAATATGTGAACAGGAAGGATACAATAACAGTGGACTGTCTGATCTCTGAGGATCAGACCTTGATGAAGTGCCCCAGAAATGAGGACATGCTGACCAAATTTGCAAATCAGATAACTGCTCAGGCATTTATCGAGGTGTGTTCCATAATGAGATAAATATATCTTTAATTAAATTCGGATTCAATTTTTTAAATGAAATAATTTGCTTATATGGTGTTTGTGTGTGTGTGTGTTTGTGTGTGTGTGTGTGTGTATGTGTGTGTGTGTGTGTGTGTGTGTGTGTGTGTGTGTGTGTAAAAGAGAGAAAGAGAGCAGAAGAAAGTATTTCCAATTCAAAATCACACTTTCCCACATGTGAATGAAGAGATGAAAGATGAACACTCTAGGTAGCAATTTTGTATTGTCTTCTGCTGAATGAGGCATATTTCTTTACGATATATTTGTCCTATATTTCACATCTTTATAGATATATGTATGTACTATATATTCCTAATTATTTGTTTGTATATAATTATGTATTATATGTTCCTAAACCATTCTCTGTAATTCACAGTTTGTTTTTAGCAGCAGTTTATGATAACTCAGAAGAAAATATTAAAAAATTATATATTACATATGAAGTATATAAAATATTATTATAACCAGAGGTGGGCAAGATACATAACTCCATTATGTGAGTCACAGTGTAGACACTCCTGGTCAGTATTACTCCAATACAAGTGAAAGCTGTTCAGTCAAATATTTACTTCAGTATTAGAGTATACTTTTAGAAATACATAAATACTCAAAAGTATATTTTTCATTTTAATTTCAGTTGTATTGTTGTATTTTTTATTGTATTGTCATTCTGGCTTTCTGCCCATTTTTTTCTTCAAGCACGAATTAACATTGACGCACCACTAAAGCAGGTTGACAGCCAATCAGGTAAAACCTGGGAAACGCCTCTTTAACACCTGGGAAACACGTCTTTACCTCTATTATTTACCTCTTCTTTTTGTGCCAAGGAGTCTTAAAATCGTTCTCCTTGCTGTAGAACATGTTGAATATGTTGTGGTGTATGTGGGCTTTTATGTGGAATATAACACAAAGCCTTTTTGAAACACAACTGCATCCCCAAAGACTGCATTGAGATCTGCATGATGCACTTTATTTTAATTCTCAGAAATTAAATCTTAAAAATGCATCTTCCATTAGGAGTCTCACGTCAATCCGTGTGTCTTGTTTTGTTTGTTTTAGACCATTATACAGCTAAACAGCGGTCTATGATGCCTCGTCGTAAATATTTCACCATGGTAACTGGAACAACGCCACAGTGCCATGAGATCATCCTGAGAAAGCTTCGTGAGCAAAGACCAGAACTACAGGAAGTGAACACAGTGGGGCAGTGTGATGTGATTCTGGTTTTCTGCTCTGCTGTTTCTCAAACAGGAAGTGACATTGATGCAGCACTAAAGCTGCTGGACAGCCAGTCAGGTAACACCTGAGCAACTCTTTACCACTACCTTCTCCTCTTTACCCCCACCATTTGCTCTTTACCTCCATCTTCTCCTCTCCACCTCCACCTTCTCCTCTTTACCTCCACCTTTCCCTCTCTATCTCCACCTTCACCTCTTTACCTGCAACATTTCTTATTTACCTCCACAATTCTTTCTTTACATCCACTTTCTCCTCTTTATTATCACTTCTCCACTCTACCTTCAGTTCTCTTTTTTCAGTGTTCATCTTTTATTTCAACATCTCTCTTCATTTTGAATCTTTCATCTTTGATTTGGATCTTTTTTCTTAATTTTGAGTCTTTGAATCTCTGAGATTCTGTTTGGCCTCACCAACATTAATCAGTTTTCACACAGAATAATCTAATCAGTGAACAGTGTACCTTGGTGTAACATGGAGCGGCACAAAGGCGGATGTATTAGCTGAGAAGAGCAAGATTTATTAAGGAGACATCCAGGATCTTTGTTGTTTAAACAGTCCAGGGTCGTAGGGTGAGGGCAATCCAAAACACACAACATCAAAGGCTAAGATGCAAACCAGGCTATTAAACCATATACTGACAACAAACAAGCTGTAGAAAACAATGTCCAGAGATAACATAGAACAAACACAGTTTGGGATATATACACGAGATAACAAGGACTAGCAAGGAACTAAACTTAAAACGGGTCAAACTAATGACAATTGATGGAGTACTAAACAAGAGGGTGTGAAAATTAAACCAAAATAATGAAGCGCATGACAAACAACAACAAGAACATGATTGATATATAGGGAGAGGCCACTTGTGACACTTGGTTATTGGTAATATGTGATTTGTAAGCAGGGCAGTCATGGTCTTGTGGTAGGGAACTGGTCTTGTGACCGGAGGGTCGTAGGTTCGATTCCCAGACCTGAGGCCATGACTGAGGTGCCCTTGAGCAAGGCACCTAACCCCAACTGCTCCCCGGGCTAGGGCTAGGGCTGCCCTCCGCTCTGGCCATGTGTGCACCACAGCCCCCTAGTAGTCACTAGTGTGTGTTCGTGTGTGTGTTCTAATTGCACAGGAGGACAAATTTCGATTGGGGTATAAATTCATTTCGTTGGACAGGGTGTTTTTTATTTTCAGTGAATTAAGTAGTTGTGGTTGTCATAATGAATCAATTTAAGATTCAATTTTGAAGTGACTAAAGGTTAACAAATACATTTGTTTCAGAGTACATTTGTAAGGCCATTTTAATGGCTGTGGATCCAAAATGAATAACTAATTAACTAATATATTGATTTATTTCAAATGATACTCAACTTATACAAAATCAGATAGAAAACCATAAATCCATGTAACTCTTTATCAAATTTCTTTTTCCACAGACTCCAAGCCTGCAGTTTTAGTGGTGCTCCATCACACATTTGACCTAGACTGCACTGTACCAGACAGCAGCAGATCTGTAACCAGGGAGAACACGACCATAGTGGACTGTCTGTTCCATGAGGATCAAGGTCTGTTGCAGTGTGAGAGGAACATTGAATCATTAAGCAAAGTTGTGGACTGGCTAGGTCCAAAGGTGAGACTTTAATTGTTGTTTCCATAGTCACATTATGGCTGTAGAACTACATGTTGTACTTGTGAAGTGTTGCATCCCCCCCCCCCCCCCCCCCCCACACACACACACACACACACACACACACACACACACACACACACACACACACAGTATATACATGTACAGATCAAAGGATTTTTCTCTCTTGGAATGCAAACAGTGATTCTGATTCTTTGCAGTAGGTCTGTACCATTATGTCGATGTGGTTTTGTACAGTTATGATTCCTAAGTTTAAAGAACTCTCAGCTGGATCAGAGAGACCGCTGACTTAAGAGGAGTTTCTCGTGCTCAAGGACGGGCTACTTGCTGAATTCTGCATTCTCGTTTTTCTACATTGGCGCCCAAACAATATTTTAAACAAAGAAAAATGGAATTGATTAAGTGGTCTCTCAACGCAATTGACATTATTTTTACGCCAAGGCAACGTTGAATATCCTTCAGGATCGATAAAGTATATTCAATTCAATATGTTACTACAAACTTTCACAGTCATGACAGGAATAGGGGTGTGATTTGAATATGGATCATAACACTCTTTTGACAGCATTAGGAGTGTGATTTGATGTAACGTTGTAGATCAGCGAGAGTGACGCAAATGCAGCTTTTAGTATATTTATTAAAAAGGGGGGTAACAAAACACTAGACTACAACAAAGGAGACAGAGCAGGATAACATATTCTAACGAGAGTAAGCGACAATCAGACAAGCACAGGAGCATACCAAACTTAACATAAAACCAAAGACAGAGAGGGAAATTAGAAAACAAACCTGACAGCGGACGGAAGACTAACCAACACGACAGAACACAACTAGGGAAAAGACTACAACTGAATGCCACGAGGGCAAACAAACAGCTAGGCAAACTAAACTACAAAGTAACATAACCAGAGAATAACAGAAGCGACTGGGAAACTAATAACAATCCAAATGAAAAACCGAGACAGACTACACGGAACAGAGCAGAAGGACAACAAGAATGAAAACATACACTAACAGAATAAACTACAGGAAGAACTAGGAACATGTAACAGGCAGATCCATAACCAAAGAGCACGAGAGATAAGAAAACCGGGACGGACTCACGTACAATGACCGACACAGGAGTGTAGCACGGAAGGGTTTAAATACACAGAAAACATGACGGCGAAACAAGACGCTGGTGGGAATAATGAGGATAGGGGCGTGGCAGACAGAGGGAGAAACCATGGGAACGGGGAAGCTAGGCGGGACCAGGGAGGAGGGAGGGGCTGGACGTGACATTTGAATATGGATCATAACACTCTTTTGACAGGATTAGGGATGTGATTTGAATATGGATCATAACACTTTCTCATTCTTTCTCATTATTTCCTGCAGGACATGAGCTCTGACAGTAACTCTGGTGAGTGGAGAACTGTGTCAGTGCTACCTGTCTCACACAACTTGCACCTTTTTATACAAATAACACATTAAAAGTGCTGCAAAGTTTATACAATGTAACATGTTTATGTTCAACTTTGTGAAAACACTATTTTCCCCTGTCACTCTGCAGTCAAGATCTTCACCATGATAACTGGAAATATAATAGGATGCTACAATGATTTCATGGAAAAACTCCAAAATCAAATATCGGGTCTGGTGGTCGAATCAGTGGAAAATTGTGATGTTGTTGTGACTTTCTACCCACAAACTCTTAATGAAGAACCATGGAACATGTTTAATTGTATGTATCCTGGTAATGCGTCCCTCAGTCTGAATTTACTAGAAACATTTTGGCAGTTCATTTTTGGCAATACATTTAGCAGTTGATTGATTAATGCAATATTGCAGACCAGAACATAAAGGTACAACTTTTTTAAACATTCACTTTTCACAGTGTCCAAGCCCACTATACAAGTGGTGGTCAATCTGAGTGCTGACCCAAACTACACTGTACCAGATCGCAGCAGATCTGTAACCAGGAGGAATACGATCACACTGGACTGTTTGTTCCGTGAGGATCAGAGACTACTAGACTGTGAGAAGAATAAAGAGGCTCTCAGCAGAGCTGCAAAGTGGATTGAGGATCAGGTATCAGTTCGTTATCAGTGAACTCTTTCTGTGATTCCTATGGGGGGGGGCAGTGACAGTGTAATGACAATGAGGGCAACACAGCTTTAAATACATGTGTGTTAATGAGAGAAGAACTGTGATGTCATTGAAGCTGCAGAAGCCAAAAGTGAGGTGGATAGAGATAGAGACTATGTTAGAAATATTCACATTTAGAGGAAATACAATATTTTCTGCCTGATAGTTATGGAGAGCTCTATAATTTATTATTTGTATTGTCTGTGTGTAAGATAGCATTAACTGTTTTCACAGGAAAGTTCTGGGAAAAAAAGTGAAGGTAAGTGATGTTTTATTGCAATGCTTGAATACAGTAACAGTGATCATGTGATCATGTCATGTGATCGTGTTCCCTGTGCCATTTCATGTTTTCATATTTTTAAAACATTTTTCCACTTTTCATCAGTTCAGTACATCTCACTGGCCCTATATGAAATGACATTATACAGTATGTAGGTTTATGTGCATTATGTTCTGTTCCTACATGTTACACCCACAGTTATGAAGTGAAGCCTGCAGCAGTTTCTCTTATTTGGTTTTAGACTCCAGAGTGACACGGAGCCCCCGTCCCCACCAGAGGGTCAAATACGTCTCTATCATAAGTGGAAAAACACTTGGTGCTCATGAACACTTTCTTCAAATGCTCCACGAACAAACACCAGACCTGCAGAAGGTGTCTACAGTGGAGGAGTGTGATGTAATTCTGCTGTTCTGCCCCATTGTGTCATCGGCTGGAACTGACATTGAAGCAGCACTGAAGCTCATTACTGAAGCAGGTAACTCTGAGCCTCTTCATTGTGAACACATAAGATATTGGACACACACTGCTCCATCATGTTTGACAAGATAAAGTCCTGCTCACAACATGAAGTCTTGATCTCTGTCCACAGTCTCCAAGCCTGCTGTTCTAGTGGTGCTCCATCACACATTTGACCCAGACCGCACTGTACCAAACAGCAGCAGATCTGTAACCAGGGAGAACACGACCACAGTGGACTGTCTGTTCCATGAGGACTGTGGATTATTGAAGTGCTTAAAAAATGAGGAAGCACTCAAGAAAGTGGTAGAAAAGCTAAAACCCCAGGTACTGATATTATACTATAAGTTTTAACATGTTAATTTTGCATTTATCTCTGAACCTGAGTACTGATGTAAGACCTTTGTTGTTATTTTTTGAATGTTAATGATATGGGTGAAACAAACCTCACCTACAGTCTGCAGTCATCCAGAACATTGTGGCTGGTACATGCTACTTCACAGATGAGTGCAGATGTCAAGACAACAGTGTTTATTTCAAACCACAAAGATTAAGGCAATGAGAAAAAACACTCTGTATGCATCCAGAATAGTTGGCAATACTTTGCATAGTGGAGATGGAAACCTCAAGCATATATAGTGGATCTTTAATGGGAAACAGGAAAAAAGTTGTCAGAAATGAGAAGAGGCAGACAGGACACAATTGGAGTTTCTTTATTAAAAAGTAAAGTAAAGAAGAAGTAAAGAAGCAGGCAAACTCACAGTGGAAACAGACAGCAGGTCATGTGATCAGCAAACAGAGTCCAGGGGTGTTGAGCCCAAAGGGAAGTGATTAACAGATGGTAGAGGTCACTGTACAGAGGGAGAACACACTCAGGAGACTCTCCACACTGGGCACTGAACAACAAGATTTAAACAAAGTAATTGGAGAAAGGTGCAGGGGTGTGGCCAATGATCAGTGCAGGTAATGGAGACAGGTGTAGGGGTGTGACCAATGAACAGAAAGATGGAGGGTGCAGATAGAGGAAGTGCAGAAGGATTTGTATACATTCATTCTGTATTTGTATGCTCACTTGTACATGGTTTTAGTTACTATATTAATGGACAAACACATCATATTCCCTTTCTAGGACCATAAAAAGCCACCACAGCTAAACACAAGTAAGTGTCTGTTTTATCTGTATCTGTATTAAGTGCTTCACATGTGCTGTTGGATTATTAAGTATTTCACATGTGTTGTGCAAACCCAGAAGACCACCAACCTGCATGTATATTAATTCTTTACTGCACTTATGAACACTGTATGTTCAGCATCTATGGCACTGAGAATATGATAAAGTTTATTATTTATGTATTTATTCATTTTAATTTATTATGGATTAATGCAGATGAAATTCCTTCCTCCCCTGCATCCTTTACAGATAGAGAATCTGAGCGCTTATTTCCAAAGTTTTCAATGCCAAGAATGCCTTCTTTTGTAAGGTTCCACATTACAGTTACTGCAATCATAGAACACACCAAACTCATTCAGCTTCATAAATATGTATTTACTTACCTTGAGAGAGCCTAACATTTTTTTCTTTTCTTTTTTAGGACAGTTTTAAAAAGATTCTTCAGTAAACATCATCCATGGTACCAGTATTATCATGTAGTAATATATTCACTTGTTCTGAAAGCAAACTTGTTCACACAATCACACAAGTTATTTAAAAACAAGTAAATGTAAAATGCTTATGAAACCTGATTCAGAGATGTAACGGAGTGACAGAAGCAGCAGACGCGGAGTATGGTGCTGTGGAATCTTTAAACCATTTAAATTAGACAGAATTAAAAGGCCTTGTGGTATTAAATTGTTATTAAACTAAATGTAAATGATTCACAAGTAGATTGTAAGGTCCTGAAATAGTGGAGGACGGTCTTATAGCTGGTTTTCCTGGTGTAATTACACTTGTTGTTTAGATCTGCAGCTGAATTATTTACATTATTATATTGTTACACTGTTGCATTGTTGTGGACTTGTGGATTGGCTAAAATCATTTATTCACATCAATAGTACTGTGCATTTGTAACTAATACTGAAACACAGTGTACACTGCATAAAACATGACCTGGTTTGTCCTTATACACATTACTGTAAACACACCAATTCAGGGAAATGTAGGTGGAACAAAGAGTATTTGACATGTATTGAGTAAGAATGAAAGTGAAAGACGTGTGATGTTACACAGAAAGGATGAAAGTGGATGAAAAAGACAGAGTGAAATACACTATAAATGCAACACTTTTGGTTTTGCTCCCATTTAAACGCCCAAGGTTCACCTGTGTAATAATCATTGTGTCTAATCAGCATCCTGATATGCCACACGTGTGACTGGATGGTTTATCTCACCAAAGGGGAAGGGCTGACTAACACAGATTTACACCCAATTGTGAACAAAATTTGAGAGAAAAAGGCCTTTTTTGTACATCGGAAAAGTATTAAATCATTGAGTTCAACTCATGAAAACATTTTATTCAGTGTATAACAACCATTGAGCCCTCCAGTACTAAGGTCCAGTAAGAGGAGAGAGACTAAAGACCCATGAGAGTGCAGAGAGAACAGCTGTAGGACAGAGAGGACACGTCTGTGTGCTGGAACTGTGCAGGACAACTCCAGAGACTGAAGATGAAACCACAACACTGCAGGAAAACATTCAACAGCTGAGGAAGAGAAGAGAGATTCAGTAACGTAACAGCACAGTGCTTGAACGGGGTGCTTGAATGCTTGAACTGCATTTCATCTTGTACTTGTACAATGTATGACGAATAAAATTGAAATTGAATTGAAGAGAAGATAGTAAATAACCAATAATATGTAATAACCAGGGCTTAACCTCAAGCATATATAGTGGATGTTTAATGTAAATGTGCCGTGTTTTGTCAATTGTGATTTTTTACACTGCAATCGAAATTTGTCCTCCGCTTTTAAGAAAAAAGGTAAGTGAAAAGACCTTTGCTTCAGTAGACTTATTCCATGCAGCTTCCAGTGGTACAGATATACTCTCTCTGGTACCTGTGGTACAGATATACTCTCTCACGTACCAGTGTTACAGATATACTCCCTCTGGTACCTGTGGTACAGAGATACTTTCTCAGGTAGCCTACCTCTGTTACAGACATATTCTCTCGGGTTCCTTTGGTACAGAAGTACTCTCTCAGGTAACAGTGTTACCGAGGTATACTCTCAGGTTACAGAGGGACTTTTTCTCAATGCAATATATTGCTTTGAACCAAACAATGCTTAAATATTTGATAATTTGAAACATGTAAATTACCACCTGTGTAGTATTGGTTTCCAGACAACATTAAATGTCTTGCAGTATATTGGAATGCAGTAGAATCAACCCTCTCATGTAGGCAGATTTGGGTGTGCAAGCTAGTGGTTTAACAGTTTATTCACATCATGATTGATCAGCCAATCAGATTCACTATATGTAATTCCTCATAGTTGTAATGTATTTGCAGATGCCTGAAATGGTTGATAATACAGTAAACTTTGTTTGTTTTTTTCATTTTCCAGGGTGGTTCTAAAGCTGCTTGTCACAGTGCACTGGTTCTAGTACAGGAGGAGCAAGAACATGTCTACACATTCACCCCCCCCCCCCCCCTCTCTCTCTCTCTCTCTCTCCCTCCCTCTCTCTCTCTCATCACCACCTTCACCTGCACTTTAATTACTCTCATTTACAGGTACTATTTTAAGATCGACACAGGACATTTACCATGCACCAATTAGAGACGAAAGTCCCTGAGATCCTGACTACTGTTATTACTTTACCTGGAGTGCACACAGATGCGGAGTTTATAATTGAGCTGTTAGAGCTTTTCGGCTTATTTGATGGCCTCCATTTTGTTTGTTTGGTTGTGCTATGGAGAATAAAGTCCATTAAACAAACCTCTCACCTCTCATCCTCTTCCTAACAGTGGCGGAGATAGACTTTTATCCTTGGGGTGGCCAGAGGGTGGCCAAAGCTATTTTTAGGGGGTCCATAGACTATGACAATGTATATTTATGAAAAGCATCCAATTGCAATCAAAATCTGTAAATGTTATACTTTTCATATCAAGTACATCTTAAGCACGCAGGAGATCAGATTTGTGTATGAAATTTGCAGTTTTTTAACAATGTGCAAAATGTACAACATGTAAAGATAAAAACACAGATGTGCTACTTCTGGCATATCTTACAATCCAAATATATGAAATAGGAAAGCTGCTTTCAGCATTCCCTCGATCATTGAGTGACTGTTTTTGAAATAATTAACTGCACTTGAGTACATATTTTCAGTAACTTACATCACTGATACGGTCACACAAACTTAAATTGGGGCAAATAAACCACTGTAGATGTAATGTGTAGTATAATATTATTTTTCCTAGAAAGGTGTCTTTTTTTTACTATTTATTTATGTACAATATGTAAAATTAATTCATTCATAATATTACCCGCACCTACAAAGTTTTTTAAAAAAGGAAAATGTTTTATAAGCTGCACCGGGCTAAAAGCCGCATATATCTACTGAACTGAACACATTTAACTGAACTGGGGTGAGTTTCCCAAAACGTTCTTAGCGCTATTTCGTAACCTCGTATGAAATGTACGAGGTTACGAAGTAGCCTACTTAGCACTAAGAACGTTTTGGGAAACTTACCCCTGATCAGTTTCTGAACGGTGCCTGTAGCATTTCACGTGCGACACTTTTTGCTTTCAGCCGGTGTTGTGGGGCATTCCGACAACCCTCGTTTATCCGCATAACGACGCTACAGATTATATTGTCGATTTATGTTTCTATACATAAATAAGAGCTAGGTTTTAATTATCCATCACAGCAATCTGCATTATCTATGTCCAAAGACACACTGGCTCAAGGGTGTTAATTATTTTAAATAAAATACACACTGGCTATACGAAGTTCACCTCTGACCACGACATCACAGTATTACAGCAGTATTATGTCTAAATATCTTAGGACAAAACTATAGTTCTCAATGACGTTATAATCACTGTAACTCCGGAATATCATCTGTAGCGTCTTTATGCGTGTGCAAACGAGGGGACTCGGAATTTGGCACAACACGTTCGTTTGAAAACATTTCTCCGTGGTGCCTGCTGCTTGCATGTGTTAAATGAAATTGAGCATTGAGTATTATTACCGATTACAAAACGCAACAGGCTCTCAACAAGATGTGCGATGCGTGACATGTCAGTCATCTGGGGGGGCACTTGGGGTGGCCAATCAGAATTCAGGGGGGTCCAGTGCCACCCCGGCCCCTGCTTTGGCTCCGCCTATGCTTCCTAACACTGTACGCTGGTCTTTTGAACAAACTCTCAGTTAGGGCAATATTGGTATAATACTCATACTGTGTATTAGTGTAATGTGGTAATACTCTGTAGCAGATACATATGTTATTTATGGATTATGAATGGGGCATCATCCTGATTGCTCAGGAACCAGTATTGTGATAACGGAGATAGGTGTAATATGCTTTAATCAGTCTCATTACTAAAGGGTTAAGTTCTGGTTCCGTGCAGTGACCTAATACCATCGACCAAAATATGCATTTACCACCGTGACCAGATGAATAAATGTCCACATTTATTAAATGGTTAAAATTACAATTGATATGAAGAATAGCATATTGAATGATTTGACTCAAAATGTAACGAAACCTATATCTACTAATCTAAACCAGGGATATAATAGTGAACATCAAAGAATATAAAATTAAACAACAATAGCAAATGATAAACAACTGTCGGTGATCATGAGATTTAAATGGATTATATGACTACCCTAAGACATTCCTAACTCAGGTTTGCCAACTCTCACGCAATGAGTGTGAGACACACGCATTTAACTGTCTTCACACACTCACACGCCACACATCAGATTTCTCACGTCGAAAAAAATCTAGTTTATTCATCTCTGATCTACATCTATGATTCAATGAGTTACTAGTTTGCTCTGGCACCAACCACTGGCGATCGATCGATCGCGATATACTTAATTTGTGTCCATTTAAACTCCCCCCCCCCCCCCCCCCCACCCCACCACAGTCAACAATTTATACTCGGTTTGGCGTGTTTCCAACGAGTTCAAGTCTCTGAGTCTCGGTGAGTCGGCAAAATTCTTCAAGTCCTTCCAAGTCTACCAGGCTGTCAAGCTAATTGTCTCTCCTTGAGCAAGGGTTTTTAACTAACTTTTAATGGCGTCATCGTAAGGCACTTTCTTGGTCATCATGTCACTGACCATTGGGCCTAGATTACTGAATATTCATTACCTCTGCCCGGACAGGGGAGAGAGAGAGAAAGGGAGAGAGAGAGAGCGAGTGGGGGGGGGGGGGGGGGGGGCTGTCTTTCCAGGTCCAGTTAATGACTTAACCGAAGAAGGCAGATTAGCACAATTTGAAGTGTTACGGCCTGTCTAGGCGTGAGGACCGTAACAGTGGTGTATGTGAACAGCAGTGCGAATGTTAGTGATGATGGGACAACAGGAGTGGGTGGTTAAAGGTGTATTATACAGAAATTGTAATTTACAAGATATATACATACACGTAACTGGTCTCAGCTTCAGGAGTGGCCCAGGCCAACATAACAAACAGAACTGAACTATAAAATAAACCAAACACTAATTACTCTAACAGAAAACAAACATACAGTACTACCCTAACTCCCTAACAAAAAAACCATACAAACAAACCCAAATCCCAAAACAAAATGGCAGCCACTCCCTACTTACCAGAACACCAACAACACGTAGAATATTTACAAAATGTACAACCGGCAGACAATCCAACAGGGGCAAAGGCAAAAAGCATAAACAAGTTCAAAGCAGTCAAAAACCAGAGTTCTAAGATGAGGTACAAATGCAGAATACTAATAACTAACAACCAACACCACCAAGGAGCAAAAATGTCTCGCTGGGAGGCACCGGGAAGGGCCTTATATAGTGCAGGGTGAAATGGAGTCTGGAGCGGAGTCTGGAGCGGAGTCTGGAGCGGAACAGACAGCAAACACAATACACAACACTATCATAGGACATAACACCCCCCCCCCCCCCCCATAAGTGTGAGACCTCCCACCAAATCACAGGTAACCCAACACATTCCAATTAACACCTAGAGAGGGTATCTGCCACAACATTCTCAGAGCCCCGTTTGTGTTTAATACAAATGTTAAAACCTTGGATAATAAGGGACCAGCGCATAAGGCGTTGGTTCAGATTGGACATTCGATGCAAGAAAGTCAAAGGATTGTGATCCGTGAACACAAAAATAGGTTCAGAACTACTACCCAGGTAAACCTCAAAATGTTGTAAGGCCAAAAGGAGAGCTAATGCTTCCTTCTCTATGGTGCTATAGGCCAATTGGTGTCTAGCAAACTTCTTTGAGAAGTAACACACTGGGTGGTCTATTCCACATGAGTCCTCCTGTAGGAGCACTGCGCCGGCCCCGGTACAGCTGGCATCAACCTCTAGCTTAAATGGCTTAGCAAAATCTGGTGCAGCAAGCACAGGTGAACTACACAGTAGACTCTTTACAGACACAAAAGCAGACTGACAAGCAGAAGACCACAAAAACGGAACATTGTTACGCAAGAGAGAGGTAAGCGGCAGAACAACATCTGAAAAGTTTCTACAAAAACAACGGTAATAACCAGCCAGTCCGAGGAAACGCCTAAGCTCACGTTTAGACCGGGGAGGAGGGAAGGCGTTTATCGCTTGGACTTTGGCATCAAGGGGACGCACCTGACCACGTCCTACTAACTTGCCAAGGTAAGAAATTGTGCTTTTCCCAAAGTCGCACTTTTCCAGATTAAGCACCAATGATGCACCATGCAGTCTAGAAAGCACCGTTTCTAAGGACTTCATGTGTTCCTCCCAAGTGTCAGAGTACACAACCAAATCATCCAGATAGGCCTCACAGTTCGACACACCTTTTAGCACAATGTTCATGAGCCGTTGGAATGTAGCAGGAGCATTTCGCAACCCAAAAGCCATCACTGTATATTGTAGGAAGTTGTCTGGCGTAGCGAAGGCAGAAATCTCAGCAGCACGAGCAGTCAGGGGAACTTGCCAATAACCTTTTAGAAGGTCTAGTTTGCTAACAAACTTTGCAGACCCCACACGGTCTACACAATCTTCCATTCGGGGAAGAGGAAACGAGTCTGGTATGGTGACTGCATTCACTTTTCTGTAGTCAGTACAGAAGCGATAAGTACCATCAGGCTTTGGTACTAAAAGACAGGGTGAGCACCATGAACTACTGCTAGGGATTGCAAGATTGTTATTAAGCATGTAATCCGTCTCTTTCATCAGAAGGGAGCGTTTGTGAGGGTTTACACGATAAGGATGTTGTTTAATAGGCGGGTGACCTTGGACATCAATGTCGTGTTCTAGTACGGAGGTACACGTAGGGACATCAACAAAAAGAGAAGGAAACCTAGCAATCAAAGATCTAAGATCAGACTGAGCAGCCAAAGGTAAATAAGTCAGCTTCTCAGACAGGTGCTTTAATGCCTCAGAGTTAGCAAGTCTAGCACTCGGAACACAGCTCCTACCCAAGTGAAGGTCATCCTGTTCAGGGGCATACTCAAGTGATGCAGATGCTACTGGCACAGGGACTGACAACTGAGCAACAGCTGTAGCACTTACAGTTGTGGGGCGATCAACATATGGCTTGAGCATGTTAATATGACAAAGACGTGACTTACGCCGACGATCAGGGGTTGTCAACACATAGTTTGTTGAGGACAGTTTCTGCTGGACCACATAGGGTCCCGAAAAGCGAGTCTGTAGGGTAGAACCTGACATGGGTAACAGAACCAGGACCTTGTCACCAACATTAAATGAACGAGCAACAGCGTTTCTGTCAAATTTCTTCTTCATAGCTTGCTGAGCTACACACAAATTCTGCTTAGCTGTTTCACGAGCTACCTTAAGGTGTTCACGTAACTTACTGACATAGAGGTCTACAGTTTCAAAGGAACGAGTTGTAGGGGAAGCTAACCACTGCTCATAAAGCAATTTGAGTGGGCCACGGACTGAGCGTCCGAATACCAAGGCATTGGGACTGAAACCAGTGGACTCTTGCACTGTATCACGGATGGCAAACAACAGTAATGGGACACCTTCATCCCAATCGTTTCCTACTTCCAAGCAATATGATCGCAACATAGTCTTAAACGTCTGATGGAAGCATCCGAGAGCTCCCTGGGACTCAGGATGATAAGCACTCGACACTTGGTGCTGTATATGCAGATCTGACATAACTTGAGCAAAGAGTTTTGACATGAAATTGGACCCTTGGTCCGATTGTACACATTTTGGCAAACCGAAGGTAGTACAAAATTTTATAAGGGCTTTTATTACAGATCTTGACTTCAACAAGCGTAATGGAATGGCCTCAGGAAACCTTGTAGCAGCACACATTATGGTCAGAAGGTAAGTATTTCCTGAAGGAGACTTCGGTAAAGGTCCAACACAGTCTATCAACAACCGTTCAAATGGATCTCCTACCACAGGTATGGGACAGAGAGGAGCAGAAGGAATGGCCTGATTTGGCTTCCCAACAAGATGACAGGTATGGCAAGACCGACAATGACTAACAACATCAGATTTCATTGCTGGCCAAAAGAAATGCTGCAATAGACGCTGAACTGTTTTTCGAATGCCTAAATGACCCGACAAGGGGTGGTCATGGGCTAAGGACAAAACATGCGTTCTAAATGGTTGGGGAACTACTATTTGGTGCACATCATCCCACACACCACTGGCATTTGCTGGAGACCATCTTCTCATCAGGACGCCATCCGTATAAAAATATGTCACACGAGTGTCTAGTGAGAGATGGTTTTCCGTAACTGCATTAAAGAAAGGGACCAGGCTTGGATCAGCCCTTTGTGCTCTGATTAATGCTGTTCTAGTAACAGGAGGAGGAACACTGGACTCCTCTACTTGTGATCCCAACTCACGTTTGCTAATATCCCTTGTCACATCAGGAACAGGGCTAGGGGGCACAACAGGCTTAGGATTCATAAATGTCTCCGCCAAATCTATGTCACCGAATTTACGTGCCTGTGCACGAGTCAACACACATGTAGGAAACACTGCATCAAGGTCTTTATCGAGTGAAACATCCACAGGTTCATCTACCACTTCTGGTAGAGTGAACAGTGTACCACCAGCAAGATCATTGCCCAGAATAAACGACACACCTGTGACAGGCAGTTTAGAACTGACCGCAACTTTAACATAGCCAGTAAGGGCCTCAGTACATAGATATACACGATGCAGAGGAACCCTAAGTACTCCAAGTTCTATTCCTTGGACAAGCACATCACTACCACAATAAGACTCTACAGAGAATGGCAACACACTCTCCAAAATAAATGACTGAGCAGCCCCAGTGTCCCGTAGAATGGATATGGGCTGTTTATGTGTACAATCCTCAGTTAGTGAGGTAGTCCCAGAAAACACAAATGGTTTAAACACAGGGTCTACTGTGGCTGAAACAGTGGCTCGACATCCCAGTGTCTCCTCTGTAGGGCTGGAACTAAAAGCATTGACTTTCTTCACAGTAGGGTTTTGACGATCATTTTTACGCTTCAAAGTAGGACATGCAGCAATGAGATGGCCTTGCATATGACAATAAAAACATTCCCGTTTGTCTGTGGCTGAAGTGTTTTCCCGAGACTCTGAAGAAGCAACAGGTCTGGACATAACAGGTCGACTAGGGTTTACACTTCGGGGAGTCAAATGAAATACAGTTTTGTGTGTCAGCACAAATTCGTCTGCCAATGTAGCAGCAGAAGACAAATTAACTACCTTCTGTTCATTAAGGTAGACCACCATTTTCTCAGGAAGGCAATTCTTAAACTCTTCTAGCAACACAAGCTCTTTGAGTTGATCAAGAGTTGTTACACTGCAGGCTGCACACCACTTATCAAATAGGAGAGATTTCTCTCTAGCAAACTCAACAAAGGTCTGGCTCTGGGTTTTAGCCAGACGCCTGAAGTTCTGTCGATAGGCTTCAGGTACTAACTCGTATGCTTTCAATATAGTGGATTTTACAATGTCATAATCTAAGCTCTGTTCAAGAGACAGAGAGGAACACACTTCCTGCGCTTTTCCTACAAGTTTACACTGTAGCAGCAGCGACCAAAGACTCTGTGGCCAACTAAGTGTGGTGGCTATGCGCTCAAAAATGGGGAAATAGGCATCTACCTCATTTTCCCTGAACACAGGAACTAGGCCAATATGTCTACTGACATCAAAAGCAGTACTCACGGTTGGGCTTGCTGGACTTGTAGATGTACGTGAGGAACGAGGCATAGGGACTGGTGAACTCACGTGAGAAATACTTACTTCCTACAGCACATCTCACTGCTGTCACACTGATCTCATACATATCCTGCACCACCCTCACATACTTTTCTGCTACTCCTGACTTCCTCATAAAATACCACAGCTCCTGTCTCGGTACTCTATCATAAGCTTTCTCTAAGTCAACAAACACACAATGTAACTTCTTCTGTCCTTCCCTATACTTCTCCATTAACACTCTCAAAGCAAACATAGCATCTGTGGTGCACTTAGCTGGCATGAAACCATACTGCTGCTCACAGATCTCTACCTCTCCTCTAAGCCTAGCTTCCACTACTCTTTCCCAGATTTTCAGGCTGTGACTGATCAACTTTATTCCCCTGTAATTACTACAGCTCTGAACGTCGCCCTTATTTTTGAAAATCGGCACCATTATGCTTCGTCTCCACTCCTCAGGCATCTTCTGACCTTCCAAGATTCTGTTAAATAACCCTCGAACTCTTTCCAATTATTAATAAAGCCCACTTGATTTTCGGAGCACCACTTGGACATCCAGCGGTTTAACGACGTGAGCCTGCTGTATTGCTCATCGCCGCGCCGCACTGGTCAGATTACCGCATCGGACATCGTCTGGGCTAATTTAACCACCTCTTTAACATTACCCTTAGTCACTTCTGACTGCCGCAGACGTATATCATTGGCCCCTACATGTATAACTATCCTAGAAAATCTTTTATTTTATTTATTTATAACAACTAACTGTAACCGCTGGAGCCCCTAAAGGAATAGCGACTTTCACGTGCCGAACTATAGAGTCTCCTATCACCAGAGTCCGTGAGACAGGCTCCTCAGCGGGTGTTGCACTGAACGGGGCAAACCTGTTGGACACGTGAACCGAGGAGTGGTGCTCTGGTGGGCTAGCGCTGGCGTTAGCATTAGCTGCAGCCCTCGCTCTCCGACTACGGCCCTCTTCAAGCAGGTCGTGGGTTTCGCCCCCTGCCTCTTCACCGGGGGGCGCTGGCTCCTCCTGCCCTACAGGAGGCCAATCACGACCGTGGGTCAGTGCAAACAGCCCTCTGCTTCCCCTCCTGCTCAAACACCCAGCCGGCTATACACACACACACACACACACACACACACACACACACGTTTACTTACGTCCAAGTGGATCTCGGGACAATTCAACCCACCTGTACAAAACCGGCAACAGCACTGGAGACCTGCCACACCTACACCACTCTGCCCTATATTACCCCCTCTAACGTACACCTGCCCCACTCTGACTTTTATTACCCCCTCTAACGTACACCCACCCCACTCTTATATTAACTCTCTTTATATTAACCACTATAAAGTGCACCTATAGGCAAGAAATGTTCATATGTTTATTTGCTATGACTTTTCTCCTCCTCTCTCTAATACACAGGAATGTTCATATGTTTATTTGCTTTCCTCCCTCCCTCCCCCTCTCTCTAATACACAGGAATGTTCTTATGTTTGTTTGCTTTTCTCCCTCTCTCTAATACACAGTGGGCAGTCCCATTCCCGTGCCTCATGTTTACAGACCGACGGAGGAGCAGATGGACCACTATCACGGGCTTTACATGGACGCTCTGTCCAAACTCTTCCACAGTCACAAAACTAGCTGTGGACTGGCTGAGACACACCAGCTACAAATCATCTAGCCCACCCAAATAGCTCACAGCTTTTCTGGTTTTACCACATTTCTGCCAACTAAGAACGGTCGACACAGATGTGCTGTAAATACTTTTGCAGTTTTAAATTCAGATTACATTTTTAACGGTTTTTGCAGTACAAATTTAGATTACATTTTAAGGCAATATAAACTTCTATTAGTCTGCATATCAGATTATACAGATGCAGTCACCATTTTAATCTCCAATCATGATATACTGCAGTGATTGGCTCAAGGAGCACTTTAGTGAATTACTAAATGTTACATCAATCCTGTAGTACAGTGCCATTCAGGATTTTTGGACCTCTGTATCTGTCCACTAGGTACAAATAATCTTTTTAATATAATTTTAGACATTTACATTTTTTAATTTTAAATTAATGAGTTCTTGGAAATATAGTAAAGTCTGGAAAAAAATCTGGAAAAATATTTTCCAGTATAAATGTGTGAAAATTCTCATGCAAGACGTACTTTAGTAGTTTTGTTATTGCTCTAATTACACCACTGAAAGTGATTCTGAGTTTTGCTGTTGATTTTATGGAATTTCTTTTAAGGGATTTTGTGATGACAGCACGGTTTTATCAGCAGCTCCAGTAGTTTGCAAGAACTTTGCACCTATGCACAGGTGTGTTCCAGTGAAGATCACGGAGACGCCTTCACAACTGATAGGAGTTGCTTAAGCCTCTATCAAACCACACAGTGCACCTTATCAAAAGACCCAAGTATCTGCCTTCTAATCTGAAAGTGTACCAAAGATTCTTTGCCTGCCACGTCATAAAGAAACTACAGTTAACGGGCAGGACCACCAGTTGGTAACAGCGCCCTGGTGGAGTCCTTTGCAGGGCCCTCGGGACGTACAGGCGGACGAGACGCCTGCCCATGAGACATGGATATGGTGGCTTTGTGTTCGACACCCTCTGGACCTGAGAATGTAGGGGAAACGCTGCAGTGCAGTCCTACGGGAGAAGCTGATGAAAGGTTTCTTCTCTTAATGGCTTCTGCTGGTCCATCCAGTCTGTATAATGCACCAACATTACAGTATCCTCTGAAATGGTAGTGCTGACAGAAATAGGTAACATTTTCCTGAAGTGTTTTGCTCAGGTCAATTAATTATTGTAGTTGAATAAATGTTCAGTACACTTGTTTTTTGAATATGTAAAGACTCATTGTTGCAATTTGTAATCTATGTTCAGGATTCATACAGCCACAGATAGTTTTCTATACATCTGGCAAGATATACAAAACCCAGCTATGGAAATAGCAGAGGTATTTAGCTACAAATCCAAACAATAAGACAATCCGCTGTCAAGACCAAAGCGTCACGCTACCTCTAACTGCTATGGATGGGTGTTTCTCAAATACTGTCGGGTTGTTTATGAGAAACTACGGAAGCACCTTGTTCTGCATTGTGATAAAATTACAACAATAAAAAAACTTTCAAAACTTTTTTTTTTTCTTTCAGTTTTTCATAAAAAGCAAACAGATTCACAACAATGAACCAAGTCCTGCCATACAGTCTCCACAGAGCCACTTCACAAATGGCCTGGAAACAACATGATGAGTTTGTGATGACGTATCCCTGTAGCCGACGCCACAGTACGAGAGCATGGAGTAAAGTTAAACCACAAACTGTACTGACTAAAGGATTGTGAGGAAACGAAACAGGCAGTAAAACCCACGTTCTGTGGTTGACATTTCAACCTGTAGCCTTCCTCCAAATTCCACCACAGTAGATGATGTTGGTGTCAAAACAGACACTGAAAAAAAACATCCCCTTAAAACCAATATTAATATAATACAACGTCCATGTGCTTTATACTCCTGTGGGAGTGTCGCTGCAGGAAGGCATCACAAAGTCTGCCTCACCTCTGACCTCTGAACTTGAGACTTCCAAGGTCTGGCTCTTCACAAGTGACCTGATTATTGCAGCAGATACTGCAATAACCACCAGCTGAGGAACAGTGGATGGACATGGACTCCATCAGTCCATTTGTACAGTAACCAGACTTTAGGCAAAACCTGAACTCCTGGGTTACAGAGGCTGAACTGTCCAATTAAAACACATGACTCAGACGGTCCACTTCAGACACCTGAGAAAAGAGAAAGCATGGAAAAAATGTTTATGGTGTCATAAACTATGCGTGTTAGCTGGAGTCATAAGGTGCATGTGTTGTACCTGGTCTCATGGTGTGTCCCCAGGCAGCGAACACAGCAGTAGCGCGCACCGCAGGACACACAGGTGTAGTGGGAGGGGAAACCACACACAGCACAGAAATGACGCTGGGGGAGTTTAGAGGGCTCAGCACACGCTGTCAGGTAGTTTGGACCCTCACTCACACTTAGGTCCTACAAACAGACAGACAGAGAGTGGTTTGAATCCCGTTATCCCTCACCTGTTTGATGAGATCCCATAGATCTGGTTCTATAACTGAGCCGTGGTTTTAGATAGCACACAACACCTCACCTCCTCCTCGAGCAGAGCCTGAAAGTTTTTTCGGAACCGCTGCTTAAAATGGTCGCCCCTCGTCTTTTTCCTTCGCTTTCCTTCACGGTACAGTGAGACAAGAGGTGTCAAAGCTCAGGAACCAAACGTCAAAACAGCACCGCGATATTACTGATGTGAACTGGCCTCACCGGATTCGTTGTTCTCGTCAAACTGCGGCAGTCGCTTGACTAGTTGGGGCAGGCTGGCGTGTGGGTCGTCCTGGAAGTTGTCCTTCTCCAGAGCCTCCAGCTGGCGGGTCAGGCGCCGTTGGCGAGTCGCGCTGTCCAAAACCCGCCGCTGGTTCGGGTCCTGTGAGCGGACTGGACCCGGAGAACAACAACTAACGTGACCAGTTAGGAAACATGCATGTTGTACACAGACACACGCCTGAAATGTTTCCGTCTTAGTTTCTTCAGTTCACTGTTACTGTTATATGTGCTTTATTTATGTTTGTTGCTTTATTAACAGTGTTAGCTAGCTGGTTATGAGTTGTGAAAACCCACGAAAGTAAACACATTTATTAACGGTAAACACAGTACCTGCTGGTTTCTTCTCCGCCATTTTGAGTGTTGGCGCTACGGGAGCTCGAACGGGACAAATGTCGTTTGGTCGTAGTGTTCGCCCGTCAGACGGTACAGGCGCCCGGGACAGAGTCCACACGAACGAGGGAGGATTGAGCTAACATAAACGCCCAAATACAAAACAGTAAAATAGTACAATCGGCCTCTAATTTTTAGACAATGGGATTTATTACACTAAAACTGGCAAAGAAAACCTACATCGTTTCACTTCTGCGACTGAGTTGACAGGTCGGTGAGCTGACGCATTCAACTGCAAGCAGGTCTGAACTAGGGGAGAGAAGTATTAATTCTTCATTCATCTTTGTGTGGATTCTCCTATCTTTACACAGCCATCTGAAGGGAGACAAAAAGTAAGAGAACTGTCTGACCAGTCACATATACTGCATGCACTCACTTAACACAGGCCCTCATAATCCTACAATAACATATTTACAGTTGGTTTAATAAAAATACTTTTCAGTAAAAGTCAACAACAAAAACTCCAATAACAAATGACAATCCAATGAAGGTAAAAGTAACGGGGACGCCCGGGACAGGACGTGGAATACGAACATGTTCCGGGAAATACGTTTGGTCACCCTATTATATGAGTGCTGTCCGACTGTGTGACATTTTCAATGAAGTACAGATACTAATTACTACTTTACTTTTTTAATACTTTAATTCTCTAAATTAAAACAAAGAGATGTTCTCGTCTCTTGTACAATCTAGCTACCGATTTGCTGCCATAGTTTCCGCATGTTGTTTATTACATTGATTCACGTGGACACTCAATTTGCGTGCAAATGCGATATTTTCACATCAAAACATTTCCACGATGGTATTATATCAATCTGAAGAAAGGCGCATGTTAACATGCATGTTTCCTGTTTTAAGGAGCGCAGGGGTCACTGTACGTACACCAGCACACCTGCAGTGGTCGCTGTACATCAAAGCGCACATGACTCAGAGTGAAAATGGACAACTGGTTTTGGTTTAAATGAAAAGTGAAAGAATCGATTTATACAAGCACGAGCAGAAACTCACCACCGCATTTTGAAATTTAACGTCAAACGACATGGCAGCATCAGGTCAGTAATTCAAATCTCTGTTTAATACATGAAGTGTCTCCACTGACGGAGATGCAACGGTTTTACTTTTAGAGTTCCTATATTACATAATGCACTAGCCTACTGTAGGTTTTGATTCTAACCACATAGAAACTAACGATCACATTTAGTATGGAATTGCTGTCTTATATTACTAACAGCATAAATGTGCGTGCATTTTATGTTTTAGTTTTTTATGTCTGTCCTAAATGTTTCGTTTTAATGTAGAACGATTTGGAATCCTGTTTCCATAATCGTTTTCATTATTCATTGTGCTTTGTAATTCATTGTGTTTTGTAGATTTTGTAGAGTTACAGAGGCAGGAGGTCAGAGGATTTTTCACAATCTCTGACTCAGAGAACCCAGCAAATTATAACTTTCTAGAACGTTTCCATAATATAAGACCAGACCTAACGGAGGTGCACACAGTGGAGAAGTGTCAGCTTGTTCTTGTTTTCTGTCATGTTTCTGAAGTCAAAACTGACATTGGAAACGCTTTGAAAAAGCTCAACACTGTTGCAGGTGAGCCCAAACACCTATCACAACTAAGGTCAAGTATCCAGATTTACATTTACATGCATTTACATTGGGATTGATAGATTTGAATCAAATCTGGTTATGTTTCTTTCATTTTGTAGGCTCCAGACCTGCTGTTCTAGTGGTGCTCCATCCCATATCTGATCCAGGGGCCATATTAGACAGCAGTAAATATGTGAACAGGAAGGATACAATAACAGTGGACTGTCTGATCTTTGAGGATCAGACCTTGATGAAGTGCCCCAGAAATGAGGACATGCTGACCAAATTTGCAAATCAGATAACTGCTCAGGCATTTATCGAGGTGTGTTCCATAATGAGATGGACATATAAAGATAAATATATCTTTAATTAAGTTCTGATTCAAATTTTTTATGAAGTAATTTGCTTATATGGTGTTTGTGTGTGTGTGTATGTGTGTGTGTGTAAAAGAGAGAGAGAGAGCAGAAGAAAGTATTTTCAATTCAAAATCACACTTTCCCACACGCGAAAGAGGAGATGAATACTCTAGGTAGCTTTTTTATATTGTCTTCTGCTGAATGAGGCATATTTCTTTACGATATATTTGTTTTAATGTTAAAAATGGATAATATTTAACATTATATCTTTATAGATATATGTATGTACTATATATTCCTAATTATTTGTTTGTATATAATTGTGTATTATATGTTCCTAAAATCATTTTCTGTAATTCAGTTTGTTTTTAGCAGCAGTTTATGATAATTCAGAAGAAAATATAAACATATTATATATTAAATATGAAATATATAAAATATAATTTTTTAATAATAATATAATATGGACTGGCGACCTGCCCATGGTGTACCCTGCCTTTGCCCGGAGATGCTGGGATTAGCTCCAGCCCCCCCGTGACCCCGACTAGTGGGATTAAGCGGTTCAGATAATGGATGGATGGATGGATGGATAATATAATATATAAAATATTATTATTTATATACTTGCCCCAGAGGTGGGCAAGATGCATAACTCCATTATGTGAGTCACAGTGTAGACACTCCTGGTCAGTGTTATTCCAATACAAGTGAAAGCTGTTCAGTCAAATATTTACTTCAGTATTAGAGTATATAAAAAAATATATATAAATACTCAAAAATATATTTTTCCTTTTAATTTCAGTTGTATTGTATTGTAATATTGTCGTATTTTTATTGTATTGTCATTCTAATTTCTTTAATACCGGAAATTAAATCTGGTATTAAAAATGCACCTTCCATTAGGAGAAGTCTCACGTCAATCCGTGTGTCTTGTTTTGTTTGTTTTAGACCATTATACAGCTAAACAGCGGTCTATGATGCCTCGTCATAAATATTTCAACATGGTAACTGGAACAACGCCACAGTGCCATGAGGTCATCCTGAGAAAGATTCGTGAGCAAAGACCAGAACTGCAGGAAGTGAACACAGTGGGGCAGTGTGATGTGATTCTGGTTTTCTGCTCTGCCGATTCTCGAACAGGAAGTGACATTGATGCAGCACTAAAGCTGCTGGACAGCCAATCAGGTAACACCTGAGCAACTCTTTACCTCCACCTTCTGTTCTCTACCTCCACCTTCTCCTCTCTACCTCTACCTTATCCTCTTTACCCCCACCATTTGCTCTTTACCTCCATCTTCTCCTCTTTACCTCCACCGTTTGCTCTTTACCGCCACCATTTCCTCTTTACCTCCACCTTCTCCTCTTTACCTCCACCGTTTGCTCTTTACCTCCACCATCTCCTCTTTACCTCCACCTTTTCCTGTTTCACTCTTCTAACGACACCTAGAGCCAGAAGTGTAGTCTGTTCACCAGAAAGTCTTTGTGCACTGTACCGTTCATTTTCCCATTAGTCCTTGAGAAGATAGCCAATCAACAACATAGCACCTGGGAAACGCCTCTTTACCTCCATTATTTACCTCTTCTTTTTGTGCCAAGGAGTCTTAAAATTGTTCTCCTTGCTGTAGAACATGTTGAATATGTTGTGGAGTATGTGGGCTTTTATGTGGAATATAGTACAAATATACAACACAACTGCATCCCCAAAGACTGTCTATTATTGAGATCTGCATGAGGCACTTTATGTTAATTCTGTGATGCTGTGGTGCTGGAGGAAGGAGGAGACACGACTAGCGTCTTATGGTGAACATTGAACATTTAATCTTATGTAAATACGTGAAGCTCTGGGTGGAGCGCGAGCAGCACAAACACAACACTCGCGCAGACATGAAACTTTAGACAAAGACAAGCACAAGACACTGTGCGAACGCACATTATATAGGTGAGTTACACAGACCCACGTGACCTCGAGACAAGGCACAGGTGTAACAAACGAACACGCTCACAAACAACCCACACCCACGGAAGTACAAACATGGACATAACCGCACGCAGACAACATCATGACACGCCCACAGGGAAGGCACCGGAGCTGTTCCGTAACAGAACCCCCCGCCAGGGGCTCGCTACTCTGGGAGCGTCCCGCGCAGCTGGAAAGCCCCAAACCAACACCGACGGGCAGGTCCGGAGCCGCCGGGATCACGAGCCTCCGAGAGCCATCACCCCCGACGGCGGGAACCGCGGCAACCAGCTCTAGCACACCCTCCCTGGGAAGACAGGGGAGAAAACATTGAACAATGGCACAAGTACAAACACGCACACTGGAACACTGAACATGAAGGGCACAAAAGGGAACAGGGGGTTCGGGAGAAACACAGGGGCTGACACACAAACAGGGACAGGCAGCCATGACAATGGTTGAACCGCCTGCCAAAGCGCTAGTGGTGGCGCTATCCCTCCAGGAAACGATGGAGGAGCGGGCGCAGCGGACGGAACCGGCGGCGGAGTCCCTCCAGTCCTCGGCGCCGCGCCTCCAGTCCTTGCGCCCGGGGTTTTCTCCCGAGGAGCGGCGACCCTCTCCTTGGGCTTCACCGGAACCGGGACTCGGCACCGCACGCCGGCGGGCTTCCACAGCGTCTCTCTGGGCGCATCGAAGCCCCTCCTTGGCCCACTGACCGCGCTGTGTCCCTTTGGCGGTACCGGGATCACAGACGCGTCAGCCCTCGACGTCTCCATCAGCTCCTCCTCCTCTGAGACACTCCGCTCCAGGGACATGGGTTCCTCCAAAGCGGGGTAGCACGACCAGCTCATGCTGCTCCTCACCGACGGGGAACACGAGACCTCCATGCCGGGCGGACACCCCTTCTCCTTCAGCACGGTGTCCGCCGAGCCCACCGAGACGCTGTCCTCTCCCTCGCTCCCGCTGTTGAACCCGGAAAGGGTCAAGCAAATGGACAGAGGTGGACTGGTGCTGTCCCTCCCCCCGTAACACACCGTTGTCACGGAGTACAGGGACGGAGGGGGACTAACGTTCTCTCCCTCTCCGTAGTACACCGTAGACTTGGAGTGTACGGATGGGGGAGGGCTGACGTCATCCTCTGCTTTCTCGGGGCACTCGTTGGCGTTGGAGCAGACCGTTGGAGTGGGGCTGGTCTCTTGCTCCTCATCCGACGTCTGGGGAGCCTCTGACGTGGGGGAAGGGCAGCTGGCTTCGCCCTCACTCTCCTCGTCAGAAAACACGGAGGGGGGGGGACTCTCTTCCTCTCCGGGCTTCTCACTCCCGAACTCGTGCTCAGGAGGAGTGAGGGCAAGGGCGCCTACGCTCACCACCAGAGGCTCTCTGGTCTCCTCCTCCTTGGAGAGGACCAGGAGCTGAGCGCTGTCTTCCTCCTCAATACTGCCACCCACAGCCATGGGTGGCAGCTCCAGGGACGCGTGGGGGTGTCTCTCCACCCATGCGCGTACCGCGGAAATGTTCCGCTGCCTCTGCATCCTCCGTCTCGCGAGCGGCGCAGAGCAGGTAGGTGCAGAACGGGTCCTGCCTCATCTCCGGCTCAGTAACGGAGGCCCCGCGGCGCCGGACTGGGGAAGAGCCGTGGTGACGCCGGCTCTTTCTTCTCCCCTTCGGTGCCCGGGTGGCGTATCCTGGCATATGTCTTCTTTATGTGGCTCGTCTTTCTGTGACGCTGTGGTGCTGGAGGAAGGAGGAGACACGACTAGCGTCTTACGGTGAACTTTGAACATTTAATCTTACGTAAATACGTGAAGCTCCGGGTGGAGCGTCAGGGGCAGTCATGTCCTGGCGGTTAGGGAACTGGTCTTGTGACCGGAGGGTTGTGGGTTCGATTCCCAGACAGGCCATGACTGAGGTGCCCTTGAGCAAGGCACCTAACCCTAACTGCTCCCCGGGCGCCGGGCTAGGGCTGCCCACCGCTCTGGGCACGTGTGGTCCACAGCCCCCTAGTAATCACTACTGTGTGTGTGTGTGTTCTGACTGCACAGATGGGTTAAAAGCGAAGGACAAATTTCGATTGGGGTGTAAAAATCACAATTGACAAAATATGGCACATTTGTTTTGTATTTGTTGGAGCGCGAGCAGCACAAACACAACACTCGCGCAGACATGAAACTTTAGACAAAGACGAGCACAAGACACTGCGCGAATGCACATTATATAGGTGAGTTACACAGACCCACGTGACCTCGAGACAAGGCACAGGTGTAACAAACGAACACGCTCACAAACAACCCACACCCACGGAAGTACAAACATGGACATAACCGCACGCAGACGACATCATGACACGCCCACAGGGAAGGGACCGGAGCTGTTCCGTAACAAATTCTCAGAATTAAATCTGGTTTTAAAAGCGTATCTTCCACTAGGAGGAGTCTCACGTCAATCTGTGTGTCTTGTTTTGTTTGTTTTAGACCATTATACAGCTAAACAGCGGTCTATGATGTCTCGTCGTAAATATTTCACCATGGTAACTGGAACAACGCCACAGTGCCATGTGGTCATCCTGAGAAAGCTTCGTGAGCAAAGACCAGACCTGCAGGAAGTGAACACAGTGGGGCAGTGTGATGTCATTCTGGTTTTCTGCTCTGCCGATTCTCGAACAGGAAGTGACATTGATACACTTGATGCACTAAAGCTGCTGGACAGCCAGTCAGGTAACACCTGGGCAACTCTTTACCTCCACCTTCTGCTCTCTACCTCCACCTTCTCCTCTCTAACTCCACCTTCTCCTCGTTACCTCCATCTTCTCCTCTTTACCTCCACCATCTCCTCTCTACCTCCACCTTCTCCTCTTTACCTCCACCTAGGGCTGCCATGATTAGTCGACTAGTCACGATTATGTCAACTATAAAAATAGTTAATGATTAATTTAATAGTCGATTTTTTGTTTTTTTTCCACTGCTGCGTATGCCTTTCTGCTCAGTAGTGGAAACCGGGGTAGGCAGTGGACGACATCCCAGGACGTTATACAGACAGGCTCTGGTATCGTGGCTACCCGGTGTTCTGTCAAATTTTCCTACCTTGTCGAATTTTCCAACCGTGTACGAGGGCATCGCATATTTGTGTAAGGAATGCCACCTGATCTGTCTTAATCAACCTCACCTGCCCCTCATTACCACACCCCCTTCAGCCTTACTTAAGCACTTCACCAGCACATCTCAGTTGCGAAGTATTGCCGACTCATGCCGCGTACCAAGCCTTTCTATATCCTGTCTGCTTTCCTGTGTCCTGACCCTCACTTACGTCCCCGACCTTGTCTCCTGCCTAATCCCTCTGTACCTCCTGACTTCTGCTCCCCCGGTATGACCCTGGACCGTCCTGACCACGCCAAGAAAACGCTGTTACTGATCCTAGTACTCGTGATTCACCTGCCTGTGTTTGTACCAGCGTCTCATTTAAATAAAAGCGGTGTTCTTCCGCATTTGGATCCCTCTCTGCCTGTTCAATACGTTACAGAAATACTTCGCCATCAAATGGATCCAGCAGAAGCAACCATCGCGACTCTCACTGAAACGGTCCGCCAACTCACGGATACCATACGGAGTCAGGGAATTAACATCGCTGCCCTTCAGGAGGCTGTCCGCCTCGTCACGACCTCTGCTCCCACCTCCGTGAGTGTTCCTGCAGCAGAACCGGAACGCTACGATGGATCTTCTGATCGCTGTCGAAATTTCCTCATGCAATGCTCCATATACTTCACGTATCATCCAGCCCGGTTCCAAGCCGAGTTACACAGAGTCCACTTTATCCTGTCGTTCCTCACGGGAGTAGCAGGCGCCTGGGGTACAGCGTTGTGGGAAAGCCAGGACCCTGCCCTCCAGTCGGAGAGTCAGTTCACCGCAGTGTTCCGGGCTGTTTTCGATCATCCCGCGGACGGACGTGATGTGGGAGATCGGCTCTACGAACTCAAACAAGAACAACGCAGTGCTGTCGATTATGCTCGGGAGTTTCGTACGCTAGCTGCAGGAAGCGGTTGGAGTGAGTCTGCCTTGAAAACGGTTTTCCGCCGTGGTCTGCGCGACGACGTCCAGGTTGAACTCGCCTGTCGTAGTGAAGCCCTCACTTTATCAGAGTTTATCCAAGCGTCGATTAACGTTGACAAGTTGTTGTTGACTTACCACTCCAGTAAGACTGACGCTCCTGTCGCTACGTCTGGTGCACCACCTTCCAATGTATGTGCTCCGAGTCTTCGGATGTCAGACGAGTTCGTGCAGCTGGGCAGGTCCCCACTAACATGCCGATTGTTACTGAAGTATAGTCAAGTTAGCTTACCCGTACAAGTATCTTGGGGCGGCATAAATACTAACCTGTCTGCGTTAGTTGATTCGGGTGCAGCGGGCGATTTCATAGACCAGGACCTCGCCTACCACCTACACCTTCCCACTGTACCCATAGATCCCCCCGTGAGAGTGAATTCGCTGAATGGACAGCCTATAGGAGAGGGCGTGATTACGCTATGTACCTGCCCCGTAGAGTTGCGGGTAGGTCTGTTCCATAGTGAAATGAGAGAGTTCTTCCTCATATCCACGCCCCGAGATCCCGTCATACTCGGGTTTCCGTGGCTATCAATGCACGACCCTGAAATCTCCTGGAAGAAGCGAGAACTCGTACGTTGGAATGAGAATTGTCTTAGTAAGTGCATGCACCTACCACTCAGGTCCTCCTCGGTGGAAAGCCCCCACACTCCTCTCTCTGACGTCATCCCCGAGCAGTATCGCGCATTCGCTGACGTCTTCGACAAGGACAGTGCCTGTCGTCTGCCTCCTCATCGTCCCTGTGATTGCGCAATCGACCTCCTGCCTGGAGCCCCCTTACCTCGTAAGACGAAACCTTACCCTCTATCACGCCCTGAAGATCAGGCGATGGAGTCCTACATCACCGAGGCTCTGCAGAAGGGGTTTATTCGACCATCCACCTCCCCGGTTGCTGCTGGTTTCTTTTTCATCGAAAAGAAGGATGGGGGATTACGACCTTGTATTGACTATCGTGCCTTAAACGCCGTAACGACGAAAAATGCTTACCCTCTCCCCTTTATCACAGCCTCCCAAGAGCGTCTGATGGGGGCGAATATGTTCACCAAGCTGGACTTACGCAGCGCTTACAACTTGATCCGTATTCGAGAGGGCGATGAGTGGAAGACAGCCTTTGTTACCGCCAGAGGGCACTACGAGTACTTAGTAATGCCGTATGGACTAACTAACAGCCCCGCAGTGTTCCAAGCGTTTATGGACGACATCTTCCGTGACCTGATCGATGACTTCGTGTTCGTTTATATAGACGATATCCTGATTTATTCCCCGTCTGCTTCTGAACATAGCCGACATGTCTCTGCAGTCTTGCAACGCCTTCGTGAGCATAATCTTTACGTGAAGGCGGAGAAATGTGAATTTCATCGCTCCTCGGTGACGTTTCTAGGATGTACGCTGTCCCCTGGCCAGATCTCTATGGATGCGCAGAAAGTAGAAGCTGTCTTAAACTGGCCGACCCCTCGTTCCACGAAAGAGCTGCAGCGATTCCTGGGATTCGCTAACTTCTGTCGCCGTTTCATCCGAGGATTTGGTGAGTTGGCTACCCCTCTCACGAATCTCTTAAAGGGAGGGAGGAATCGGAAATTCACCTGGACTGCTGAAGAGGAACAGGCGTTCTCACTCCTCAAAAAGGCGTTCACGTCAGCCCCCATTCTGCACCTTCCTGACCCCCAACTCCAGTTCATCGTGGAAGTCGACGCCTCCGAGGTCGGAGTGGGCGCTGTTCTCTCTCAAAGGCAGGGAAGCCCGCCGAAACTATACCCCTGCGCCTACTTCTCCAAAAAGCTGACCCCCGCGGAAATGAACTACGACGTGGGAGACCGGGAACTCCTGGCGATTAAACTCGCGCTCGAACAGTGGCGTCATTGGTTAGAGGGAGCGGAACACCCCTTCATTGTTTATACTGATCACAAGAACCTTGAATACCTGAAATCAGCCAGACGTCTAAACCCGCGACAAGCAAGGTGGGCACTGTTTTTCTCCCGGTTTCGTTTCACTGTCTCATACAGACCCGGGTCAAAGAACATCAAAGCCGATGCCCTGTCACGGATCCACGAAAAGGACGAAGCCACTCATGAACCTGGACGTATTCTGCCAGAGTCCTGTTTCCTCGCAGCTATTCGCTGGGCAGTACAAGAGGAATTAGACGAGGCTTTGCGCACTGAACCCAGTCCGGTGGAATGTCCGGAGGGGAAACAATACGTGCCCGTATCCCTTCGGGGACGCATCCTACAACTCGCACACGATACGGCGGGCACAGGCCACCCAGGTATTACACGCACACGACACCTGATCTCTCAGCGTTACTGGTGGCCGTCCTGGGAGGATGACGTTCGTGATTATGTGCTGGCGTGTTCCGTTTGTGCTCAGACCCGTACTCCCCGTGCACTTCCAGCAGGATAACTCCTTCCCTTACCTGTTCCTCACCGGCCATGGACGCACCTCGCGGTTGACTTTGTGACAGATTTGCCCACATCGGGAGGTAATACTGTTGTTATGGTAATCGTAGATCGATTCTCTAAAATGTGCCGTCTCATTCCTTGGCCCAAATTACCCACTGCCATGGATACAGCTCTTAACCTCTTCAATTACGTATTCCGTATTTATGGTTTACCCGAGGATATCGTCTCAGATAGAGGGACACAGTTTACGTCTCGAGTCTGGAAGCAGTTCTGCAAACTCCTTGGCATTACTGTTGGTCTGACTTCAGGCCACCACCCCCAGTCTAACGGAGAGGTTGAGCGTTACAATCAGGAGTTAGGGAGGTTTCTCCGACAGTATTGCGTTTCTCAACACGACTGGCATAAATACCTCCCATGGGCAGAGTACGCCCGGAATTCCATTATACACACCGCGACCAAACTCACACCCTTTCAATGTGTATACGGTTACCAACCTGCGTTTTTCCCGTGGGACAAGACACCGGCTGATGTCCCCGCCCTGGACGAATGGTTCAAATCAATCAATCAATCAATCAAATTTTATTTATAGCTAGCTCCGAAATTCGGATACATAAGGTGGTTACGAATTCCGCTTGCTCTTATTGGTATGTTCCGAGATCCGCTTTTGTCTGGCTCAAAACTCTAGTGGACTCCGATGAAGTGAAGTGGACTCGTGGAGTTTTCGCTGCTCGGCGACGTGGGAGAGGAGCGAATTTACATAATCTTCGCCTGCTGGGGCGGGCACCCCGGATGGCTGTCTCCTCACCAGCAACCCTTACAAGGATAGCCCTTATAAACGCCAGATCGTTGAGTAACAAGGCACATATCCTTAATGATTTTTTTACCACGCATACGCTGGATGTGATGTGTATAACTGAGACATGGACCAATGCTAGTGAGCTAAGCGTTTTTAGCGATCTGTTGCCGGCAGCTTGCTCGTGTCTACATGTATCTCGAAGTACTGGGCGGGGAGGTGGGGTAGCATGTATCTTTAGAGACGATATCAGCTGCAGAAAGCTGCCAGCCGCGTCCTACTGCAGCTTTGAACTTTTGCTGTTCGAGCTGGACTGTATCCATCCAATTGCTTGTGCCATAATCTACCGTCCTCCGAAATACAACAAGGATTTCTTAAACGACTTTTCAAACTTTTTGGCAGATTTGATGGTCAAACATGATAGGGTTTTAATTATGGGGGACTTTAATATTCATGTATGTTGCCCAGACAAACCTTTGACCAAAGAATTTTTGGATCTCTTGGATTCTTTTAATCTTGCGCAGTCAGTAAAGGGCCCTACACATGAACAGGGGCATACTATTGACCTTGTTCTATCTTTTAATGTTCCTGTGAACAGTCTTGAACTGGACGATGCAGTGTTTTCAGATCATAATCCCATTAGGTTTGAAACATCACAGGTTAAGACTGTTGCTCCCTCTGTAATGGGTCGATACTCTCGTATTTTAAATGAAAATACTGCTGAACGTTTTATTGCTGCATTTAATACTTTTAAATCTGGTAATGCCTTTCATGAACTCCACAATCCCAATGATATACTAGCAGCTTTCCAGTCTACCTGTAGTAATTTGTTGGATAACATAGCTCCACTTAAATTTAGTCCTTTTAAGTTAAAAAATGAACCCTGGCTCAATTCCACCACTCGTGCAGCCAGGCAAGAGTGTAGGAAAGCAGAACGTAAATGGAAAAAGGATAAACTACAGGTATCTTATGAGATACTTAAAGAAAAATGGTTTAAGTATCAAAAAACAGTGAAGGCAGAAAAAAATCTGTATTTTTCTACCATTATTCAAAATAATAGTCATAAACCACGTACATTATTTAATACTATTAACACTGCACTGAACGGCAATAATCCTGTATGTTTTAAGTCCTCTCTAAATATTTGTGAAAATTTTTCAATTTTTTTTAAGGAGAAAATCACAAATTTAAGGTCTTCTATTAAGTGTCCTTCTTCTTATGCCCCGCCTGCCTTAGTGACTAGCTCTACTGTCTTTGAGCAGTTTGAGCCTGTCTCTTTTAGGCAGCTGGAGGAAATTGTTGGCCAATTAAATACGAGTTCTTGTCCTTTCGATGTATTGGATCCTCGATTTTTTAAGAAGGTATTTAAGACTATAGGACCTGAGGTTGTAACTATTATTAATAGTAGTTTATCTACAGGAATTGTCCCTAGGTATTTGAAACAAGCGGTGGTCCATCCAACAATTAAAAAGTCCAATTTGGATCCAACTGTGCTCTCTAATTTTAGGCCTATTTCCAAACTTCCGTTTATGTCGAAAATATTAGAGAAAGTTGTGTTTCTACAGCTGAAATCTTATTTAGACGAAAATCATATCTACAAGGTTTTTCAGTCTGGCTTCAGAGCACTCCATAGTACAGAAACGGCCCTTCTGAAAATTTTTAATGACTTATTAATAATTACGGACTCTGGTGATTGTGCTGTTCTTATTCTTTTAGATTTAACTGCTGCTTTCGACACTACTGACCATAATATTCTTGTTGAGCGTTTGGAATGTTGTGTTGGAGTTAAAGGCCTTGCCCTTGAGTGGCTTCGGTCATACTTATCGGATAGGAGTTTTGTGATTAGCAGTGGGGAGTTTGTGTCATTAGCAGCATCTTTCTCGTGTGGGGTTCCTCAGGGATCGATCTTGGGCCCCTTTTTATTTACGTTGTATATGCTACCTTTGGGAGCCATTTTTAGAAAGTATGGTATCTCCTTTCATTGTTATGCCGACGACACTCAGATTTACTTACCTTTAAGGAAGCAGGATGGCACAACTTTGACTAATTTATTGAGTTGCCTTGATGAAATAAAAGCATGGATGGCTTTTAATTTTTTTAATTTAAATGAGACCAAGACTGAAATTATCTTATTTGGCCAAGACAGAGCAGCATTTAGCCCCCAATGGAACCTGGGCCATTGGCAGACTTTTACCAAGTCATCAGTCAAAAACCTGGGTGTAATATTTGACGATGGTTTTAAATTTGATAAGCAGATAAATGCAGTAGTTAAGTCTAGTTTCTTTCAATTAAGACAGCTAGCCAAAATCAAGCCATTTTTATCTTTCTCTGATCTGGAGAAAGTAATTCATATCTTTATTTCTACAAGACTCGATTATTGTAACTCTCTATATGTTGGTGTTGGCCATTCCTTGACTGGTAAGTTGCAACTGGTACAAAATGCTGCTGCAAGGTTATTGACACGTACGTC
This sequence comes from Brachyhypopomus gauderio, assembly GCF_052324685.1. Classification (NCBI taxonomy): domain Eukaryota; kingdom Metazoa; phylum Chordata; class Actinopteri; order Gymnotiformes; family Hypopomidae; genus Brachyhypopomus; species Brachyhypopomus gauderio. Next base: position 2,092,185 of record NC_135217.1, read on the forward strand.
GAAGAGGGAACACATCACTCCCGTACTGGCTTCACTTCATTGGCTCCCAGTGGTTTTTAGAATACAGTTCAAAATTCTACTTTTAGTGTACAAGTCTCTTAACAGGTTAGCACCCAGTTATATGATGGATCTGCTTGTGCGCTATGTTCCAGCTCGGCCCCTAAGATCTGCGGATCAGCTTCAGCTGGTTGTTCCCAAAACTAGGCTGAAGCAGAGGGGGGACCGAGCATTTGTAGTAGCCGCCCCGAAACTCTGGAATGAGTTACCGCTGCAAATTCGATTGGCGCCTACTCTTTCAAGTTTTAAATCTAAGCTTAAAGCTCATTATTATTCTTTGGCTTTTATGTAATTATTGATTTATTTGGTTGTTGTTTTTTAGTCCACGTATTGTAATTTTTAAGTTTCTTAATCTGTTCAGCACTTTGGTCAACTAATGTTGTGTTAAATGTGCTTTATAAATAAATTGACATTGACATTGACATTGACATATATAGCGCTTTTTACAACAGTTGTTGTCACAAAGCAGCTTTACAAGTGCCGAGTCCTAGCCCCCAGTGAGCAAGCCAAAGGCGACAGTGGCAAGGAAAAACTCCCTAGTTTTTTGCATGAGGAAGAAACCTTGAGAGGAACCAAGACTCAGGGGGGGGAACCCATCCTCCTCTGGCCGACACCGGTCACCATGACAACAACAACAACAATTTAGACAGAAAGAAGAGAAAGAAAAGGAAAAATATGTAATAATGTCCATCATGATGTATGCATCCGGTTAGGCAGGAGGTGGCTGGCTCAGGATGGATCGCTGGTCTCCTCATCTCATTATTCCTCAAACAGGCGGGCAGCCATGTGGAGAAATGAAACAGGGAAAATTAGCTCTGTATGAGGACATATACAGGACAGGTAAAATTATAAACATTTCCGGAGTGTGGCAGCAACTCCGGCATTTAGTTAAATTATTACAGCCTAGCTAAAAAGGCAGAACCAGAAGGTAACATAGGCTTGGGGGCATTCTGAGACAATGGCATCCGTCCACTGCACTGTCAACAAACTTGAGTGACCACGAGCAGTGACAGGACGACAGCACCAGCGCCCCAGTCTACCATAAAACCCTTCGTCTATGAACCCCTGGATCTGTACTTTTATCTAAGGGGGATATTAATTATCAAACGCTAAACTAAATAAGTGGGTTTTCAACCTAGACTTAAAGATTGTGACTGTGTCGGAGTCCCGGACGCATTTAGGAAGATTATTCCAAAGCTGGGGGGCCTTACAAGAAAAGGCTCTTCCCCCTGCTGTTTCCTTATTAATTTTTGGAACTAATAAAAGACCAGCACCCTGTGATCTTAGTGGGCGTGGGGGTTCGTAATAGGAAATAAGTTCCTGAAGGTACTCAGGAGCAAGCCTGTGCAATGCTTTATAAGTTAATAAAAGAATTTTAAAGTCAATACGGAATTTAACTGGGAGCCAATGCAGGGCTGATAGGACTGGACTGATATGCTGAAATTTTCTAGTTCTGGTCAGAACCCTGGCTGCGGCATTTTGAACTATTTGAAGTTTATTTAGATTCCTATTTGAACATCCTGACAGTAGTGCATTGCAGTAGTCTAATCTAGAGCTAACAAAGGCGTGCACCAATTTTTCCGCATCATCCTGTGATAATGCATTTCTTAATTTAGCAATGTTACGGAGATGTAGAAAAGCTATCCTAGTAGTATTATCTATGTATTTATCAAATGATAGGTCAGAGTCGAGTATGACGCCTAGGTTTTTGGCTACTGTGCCAGGTGTAATGGGGTAGCCTACGAGATTAAGCATTAGATCTGGAATTTTCTGTTTTGAGGCCTTAGGGCCCAGAAGAAGAACTTCTGTTTTGTCCTCATTAAGTTGGAGGAAGTTTAGAGACATCCAGCATTTAATATCTTTTACACAGGCCTCAATTTTTCTTAAACTGAGTTTGTCATCAGGTTTGGCTGATATGTAAAGTTGAGTGTCATCTGCATAGCAGTGAAAATTGACACCATGTTTGTTTATAACTGTGCCCAATGGTAGCATATATAATGTAAATAATAGTGGTCCTAGAATGGAGCCTTGCGGGATCCCATATTTAACTTTTGTACGTTTGGATGGAATATTATTGAGCTCTACAAACTGATAGCGATTTGTTAAGTAAGAATGAAACCATGAAAGGGCTGTGCCAGAGACTCCAACCCAGCGTTCTAACCTTTCTAGCAAGATCCTATGATCAATTGTGTCAAAAGCTGCACTAAGATCAAGAAGCGCTAACAGCGATACATAACCTTGATCTGAAGCAAGGAGGAGATCATTTGTTACTTTAACTAATGCTGTTTCAGTACTGTGATGGGGCCTAAAACCAGATTGGAACTTTTCAAATATGTGATGCCTATGCAGATATAGGCATAATTGCTGGGCAACAGCTTTTTCTATGATCTTAGATATAAATGATGTGTTTGAAATGGGTCTATAATTAGATAGTACAGTAGGATCAAGATTTGGTTTCTTAATCAGAGGTTTAATAACTGCTAATTTACATGATTTGGGCATGTGACCTATTGTAATGGATGAGTTAACTATAGTTAGAAGAGGTTCAGTTACCGCTGGTAATACCTCTTTTAATAACTTTGATGGAACAGAGTCTAGTGTGCAGGTAGCACAATTTAAGGAAGAAATTATTTTCTCTAATTCTGATTGTGGGAGTGGATGAAAAGCATCAAGTTTTTCTCCCAGTATGCGATTTAAATCGATGTCAACCAAACCAGATGACATACCAGTTATATTGCTAATAAAAGGTTTTATATTTTGTCTAATATTCTCTATTTTATTATCAAAAAAATCTATAAATACATTACTAGTGAGGTTTACTGGAATCTGAGGTTCTGCGCCTGCTTGATTTTTTGTAAGTTTGGAAATAGTATTAAAAAGAAATCTAGGATTGTTTTTATTTTTCTCTATCAGTGAGGCTAGGTATGCTGAGCGTGCTTTAGCGAGTGCCCGTTTGTAGTCAATGATGCTATCCTTCCAGGCACAGTAGAATACTTCCAACTTAGTAGATCGCCATTTACGCTCTAATTTACGTGCTATTTGTTTTAAGTTTCTAGTTTGGTCAGTGTACCACGGAGCGAGTTTTTTAGATCTAGTCTTTTTATATTTGAGTGGAGCTACTATATCTAGAGCTGATCTGCAGGTATTCTCTATGCAGTTGGTTAGACTGTCTAACTCTCCTGGATAGGATGGCGAGTGGGCTAGAGCAGTTAAATCAGGGAGGGCTTCAATAAACTGTGTTGCTGTTAATGAATTTATCGAGCGCTTTATACACTGCCGAGGAGACGGGCGGGTATTTATGTTAAGATGAATCTCAAATTTGACTAAATAGTGATCAGAGATAGCTACGGTTTGCGGGAGTATATTTATATTATCTACGTCAATACCCAACGTTAAGATTAAATCTAGGGTATGATTTTGATAGTGTGTGGGTCCTACAACGTTTTGTGTAATGCCAACAGAGTTCAATATAGAAGTAAAAGCCCTTGTCAGTGGATCCTCCGCATTATCAAAATGTATGTTAAAGTCTCCTACCATTATTATTTTGTCACTACTAACTGCTAAATTTGCTGTAAAATCTGTGAAATCTTTTAAGAAATCTGAGTAAGGCCCTGGTGGTCTATATACATTTGTTAGGGAAAATGAACTTTTATTTTCAGATGGACTAGTTACATTAATAGACAGCATCTCAAATGAATTAAAGATATCCAAGTATTTCTGATGAATTTCTAAACAATCACGATATATTATACATATTCCTCCTCCTCTGCCTGACAATCTAGGTTTATGTATATAACTATATCCCACAGGAGTGGCTTCGTTTAGAGATAAATAGTCACCAGATTGAATCCACGTTTCAGTTAGACATAAAATATCAATTTTCTGGTCAGTTATAAGTTCATTCATAAAAACTGCTTTAGAGTTGAGTGATCGAATATTAATTAATCCAATTTTCAGATCGGTCATATAGGTAATAATTGGATGTGAAGTTTGAATAGTAGTTAAAAACTTAGGACGGACTATTTTCTTATGATTTAATTTAACCCGGGGCACAGACACAGTCTCAATCCTATGGGATCTTGGTGACGCCTCTAAGCAGCTCGCAGACAGACGGTTTAGCCCGTTAGTCTGCGGCCTGGTCGCGACTCTGGTTAGTCAGCAGCTCCTAGTACTACACTGCCCACTAACTAAAAGACTACGGGCTATGCTGCAAGATAACAGGGCAGCGCCATCCCGGGTGAGGTGGACACCGTCCCTGCCTAAAAGACCAGGCTTGCCCTCGAAATCTTTCCAATTATCAATAAAGCCCACTTGATTTTCGGAGCACCACTTGGACATCCAGCGGTTTAGCGACGTGAGCCTGCTGTACTGCTCATCACCGCGCCGCATTGGGATGGGGCCAGAGCAGATTACGGCATCGGACATCGTCTGGGCTAATTTAACCACCTCTTTAACATTAGCCTTAGTCACCTCTGACTGCCGCAGACGTATATCGTTGGCCCCTACATGTATAACTATCCTAGAGAATCGTTTATGGGCTAACAGTCTAAGGTTGCCACTAATGTCCGGCGCTCTGGCTCCCGGTAAACAGCTGACTGTAACCGCTGGTGCCCCTACAGGAATAGCGACTTTCACGTGTCGGACTATAGAGTCTCCTATGACCAGAGTCTCCTCAGCGGGTGTAACACTGAGCGGGGCAAACCTGTTGGACACGTGAACCGGGGAGTGGTGCTCTGGTGGGCTAGCGCTGGCGTTAGCGGTAGCTGCAGCCCTCGCTCTCCGACTACGCCGCCGAGACGTCACCCATTCGCCCCGCTGTGAGGGCTCTATCGCCGGAGTCGCGGAGGCGCTAGTTCTCCCTGGCGCGTCCACACCTACTACAGACCCTGTCTCTCTATCCCTCAATAATGAGTGGACGCGTCGCTCTAAACTTTCCACTTTCGCCACAAGAGAAGTAACTAACTGGCACCTCTCACAAATACTATCACTATTACTGTCGGTGGCGAAAGGGTCTAGACTAAACATGCCACACTCCGAACACGGGAACAAACCAACACCAGCCATGAATAAATCAAAACACTTACCGTGTCTAGCCGATTTATACAAACTTACGCTAGCTGATTTTTAGAAGCAGAAAGTTGATCAGCGGCCGGAATATTCAGCTGCCCGTCTTGACGGTGGAAGTACTATCTGTAAAAATGTATCTAGGAAGGCAAAAAATAAAGATTAGCATGTAAACAGATTAGTACACTTTAGAAAAACAATTTCAAAATTCGCTCAAACACAGTGCCCGTACATGGGAGCTAGCACATGTACACTTGCGGCGTGCCCTACACACGCGCCGGCTCAATGCAAACCGTCGTCGTCTCCCCGCGTTGATTTACCACCCGGGACAGAGAGTATGGCTGTCGACACAGAACCTGAACTTGAAGCAACGATGTAAAAAACTCAGTCCACGGTACATCGGTCCATTTAAAGTGCTCAGCAGAGTTAATGCCGTTACCTACAAGCTTCTTTTGCCGTCACATTACCGTATTAACCCTGTCTTCCACGTCTCTCTTCTGAAACCGGTTCACTACAGCCCATTCACCGTGCCCCCTGTGTATGATAAACCTCCGGACCCTCTGGAAATCGACGGTCGTCCAGCGTACATTGTCCGGGAGCTTTTGGAGTCCCGGCGCCGGCGAGGAGGTCTGCAATATTTAGTGGATTGGGAGGGATATGGCCCCGAGGAACGGGCCTGGATTCCAGCGAGGGATGTCCTCTGCCCCACGATGATCGCGGATTTCCACGCTACACATCCTAACTTTCCTGCCCCCCGGCGCCGCGGTCGCCCCCCAGCACGTCGTAGAGCGTCAGGTGCCGCTCCTTTGAGGGGGGGTACTGTAAGGAATGCCACCTGATCTGTCTTAATCAACCTCACCTGCCCCTCATTACCACACCCCCTTCAGCCTTACTTAAGCACTTCACCAGCACATCTCAGTTGCGAAGTATTGCCGACTCATGCCGCGTACCAAGCCTTTCTATATCCTGTCTGCTCTCCTGTGTCCTGACCCTTGCTTACGTCCCCGACCTTGTCTCCTGCCTAATCCCTCTGTACCTCCTGACTTCTGCTCCCCCGGTATGACCCTGGACCGTCCTGACCACGCCAAGAAAACGCTGTTACTGATCCTAGTACTCGTGATTCACCTGCCTGTGTTTGTACCAGCGTCTCATTTAAATAAAAGCGGTGTTCTTCCGCATTTGGATCCCTCTCTGCCTGTTCAATACGTTACAATTTGTAGACGTATCACTGTAGAGTTTGTTTACCTTGTGGAAACGTCATAATGTAGCGCAAATCAGCGTTTAAAAGGTGGGATAAATTAAATTAAAAGTTTTATTTTGCGTATTCTTGTATTGTTATTAATATTAATACAAGCAAATTGGATTGTTTACATCTTTGTATGAACATGTGTTTAGCCTGTGTGTCATTATAAACCAGCATTAAGTTCATTAACACTATAGGTAGGAAATTTCGACATATTTCGATATAAATGTAATTATAAAACATAAATGTTTAATTATAAAACATTTATAATTAAACATTTATAACATTTATAATTATAAATGTTATTATACATGTTAATAATTTTATAAAACATGTTTATAAAATTATTGTTAAATTATAAAACATCAAAATCATGACGTAATGGTGACTTGCGCATGCGCAGTAAGCCTACGTAGGAATTTTCGATGGGTAGGAAAATTCGACATAACACCGGCTACGAAACTCAAAAGTGTAGGATCACTTTAAGAAAATGATAGAGAAACGCATGCAATGCAATATCTGCAAGACAGAACTTTCCTTCTACGGCAGTACAACTGCGATGTACGAGCACCTGAAGAGGAAGCATGTTGTGGCTGATTGTGACAATGATGAAGAGGGATCGTCATCTCTGTAATTTAAATTGCTAGTTAGCTGCTAAGATTTGCGTAAACAGAGCGTTAACTTAGTACTTACTCATCGTGATAGCTGTAAATGTTAACATTAGCTATTTGTTTCATTAGCCTTAGCACGCATTAATGTGTAACGTCAGTGAGACCAAAACTTTATTTTTGTGAATAATTCCTTGGTTTCAGGTACCTACCTAATTTGATTTAAATGCAGCTAAGTCTGATGCCAGAGACAAATGAAAGAAAGAAAAACCTAAAAAAATTTCTTTATTAATGTATTTATTTTTGTGTTGTTTAAGCCAGTGCCTTATCCTTATTTTAATAATTGTTTGTTGCAACAAGCTGCATATTTCTTTAAAGGTTTAATGAACTATGATATAAATTGTTTTTATGATCCGATTAGTCGACTATAAAAATAATCTTTTGTGGCAGCCCTACCTCCACCATCTCCTCTTTACCTCCATCATCTCCTCTTTACCTCTACCTTCTCCTTTTTACCTCCACCTTTCCCTCTGTACTTCCACCTTCTCCTCTCTACCTCCACCTTCTGCTCTTTCACTTTTCTTTTCATGCTAAGGACACTTAGATCCAGAAGTGTAGTCTGTTCACAAGGAAGTCTTTGTGCACTGTACCGTTCACTTTCCCATTAGTCCTTGAGAACATGGCCAATCACAGGGTGCTGCTGAAAGGTTCCACCACCATATCACACTGCCACTGCCATTCAGTCTGGGACCATGTGACATGAAGCACCACCCCAAAATGTCCTCATTGTGTTGAAGCTTTTATCTTTGATTTGAATATCGCTCTTCATTTTGAGTCTTTGAATCTCTCAATCAGTGAACAGCTTGCCTTAGCAAAATGCTGTAGGATAGAGAGGCAGATGCATTCGCTGAGAAGAGTGAGATTTATTGAGGACAAATCCAGCATTTCGTCGTTTAAATGGTCCATTGTCGTAGGGAGAGGGCAATCCAAAATAGACTAGCTAAAATAGACTTACTAAAATAACCAGCATGAATAGACATAACGAACACACAACAGCTTTACACAACTATGAAGGCTAAGACACAAACCAGGCTATTAAACCACGAGGCAGTTTGGGTTTTATACAGTACATGACATAACAAGGACTATCAAGGAACTAAACTAGAAATGGGTGAAACTAATGTCCATGGGTAGAGATCTAAATGAGGGGATGTGAAAAGTAAAACCAAAACAAAGAAGAACATGGCAAACCACATGATGTGATTCAGAGATAGAGAGTGGCCAATCAAGGCACTTGTTTAGGTGATTTGTAAGCAGATTAATGGTTGCAGTTGCACAAGTTCTGTTTTTTCAATATCTGTGATTTAAATAGTTGTAGTTGTTGTACTTGTGGTTGGAGAGTGAGGGACATAGAATGTAATCTATTTTAGATTAAATTCTGAAGTGATTAAGTGTTAATAAAGTACTTGGTTCTGAGTACTTAATGGCTATATGAATTAATACATTAATTAATTTTACATGATACTTAACATATACAAGAGTGGAGAGAGGACCTTAAATTCATGAAACTCATTTTCAAAATTCTCTGTCCACAGACTCCAAGCCTGCTGTTCTAGTGGTGCTCCATCACACATTTGACCCATACTACACTGTACCAGACAGCAGCAGATCTGTAACCAGGGAGAACACGACCACAGTGGACTGTCTGTTCCATGAGGATCAGGGCCTGTTGCACAGTGAAAGGAACATTGCATCATCAAGAAAAGTTGGTTCAAACAGGCTGGTTCCAAGGGTTAGGTTTTTATTGTTGTTTACATTATTGCTATAGAACTATGTGTTGTTCTTGTAAAGTGTTGCGTTCTCCTCTGGAAACAGCATGGCTTAAAAATACGGATTATATGTTGAACATATCCAAGAATTTTTTTCTCTCTTGGAATGTAAACAGTGGCTTGACATTGTTTTGTAGGACAATGATTCATTACAGTAGGTCTGTCCCCCAGTGTTGATGTGGTGCAGTACAACCAGATCTGTGCAACAATTAACTTGTTATTCTTTGATCTGTCTTCGTTTTCAGTATATGGGTGATGAAGCAGCCTGTCAGGTCAGTAAAGGGTTAATGACATAAACTTTGCTTTTGGTTACATGAGCACCAGCATCTGTAGTTCTCTCATCTGAGAGTCTGATGATCCATTTACTGTGATGACAGGATTAGGAGTATGATTTGAATATGGATCATAACACTCTTTTGACAGGATTAGGGGTGTGATTTGAATATGGATCATAACACTCTTTTGATAGGGGTGTGATTTGAATATGGATCATAACACTTTCTCATTCTTTCTTATTGTTCCCTGCAGGACATGAGCTCTGACAGTAACTCAGGTGAGTGGAGAACTGTGTCAGTGCTACCTGTCTCACTCCCATGTGAAGAAAGGTGATGAGACCCAGTCACATGGTCATTTACCTGCCTGTATCTCCCCATGGCTGTGTGTACTTTATGATCATCAGGATAATGATAAATTCACATATCAGAATTTCAGGGTTTTAGAGAAGGACTGAAAAAAACTGCAGGAAGAATATTCATTAGATTAATTATTTACGCATACTTGAATGTGATCAACTATCTGTAACCTAATCAAAGCAATAACCATTTATTTCATTTTAGAGAAAACTCAGCATCAGGATGAATCAAATGTGAATTTGAATAAACATGATGAGGGAGGGGCCAAGAAGAAGGGAGAAGTAAACGAATCCAGAGCAGAAGAGACTACAAGAGATACTGATACTTCAAATGAGAGTGGAGGAAGCAGTGATTCCATAAACACAGGACCACAACCTGGATCAGAAGAACAAGACCAGCAGACAAAAAAAGACAAAAAACAAAAGAGAACACAAAACGAAACGGAAGGAGAGAAATCCAGAGATGTGACCGGTAAAGATCAAACCTCAACTTTCACCTTTTTATACAAATAATACATTAAAAGTTCTGCAACTGTTATACAATATAATATGTTTATGTTCAACTTTGTGAAAGTACTATTTTCCCCTGTCGCTCTGCAGTCAAGTTCTTCACCATTCTAATAGGAAACAAAATAGGATGCTACAATGATTTCATGGAAAAACTCCAAAATCAAATATCGGGTCTGGTGGTCGAATCAGTGGAAAATTGTGATGTTGTTGTGATTTTCTACCCACAAACTCTTAATGAAGAACAATGGAACATGTTTAATTGTATGTATCCTGGTAATGCGTCCCTCAGTCTGAATTTACTAGAAACATTTTGGCAGTTCATTTTTGGCAATACATTTAGCAGTTGATTGATTAATGCAGTGGTTCCCAAACTTTTTCTGCCGTGCCCCCCTTTAGTAGATGAGAATATTTTTGCGCCCCCCCTACACTTACAAAAACAATAGGTTCACAACTTTGGTCAAACATGAAAAAAATTAACTGCAAGAAACATTTTAAATGGTTCAAGAATTCTAAATGTAATTTAAAATAAATAAGGAGATGAAATAAGAGAAACAGCAATACATATGCGGCTAGTTTGCAAGCGCAGACATCACGCAGAGCACAAAGCATGTAACGGCCAGAAATATGTGTACTGTCTCTTTAAGGGAGCGAGTTGAGCGTGCGTATGGAATATTGTTTTTTTAGCTTTCTGCCGTAGACCGAGTCAGACCACTGCTCTTTAATTTATTTCTGTAAGTAACGCATTAAATGAGCTTTGGACAACTCACCAGTTCATGTATGAACAGTGAAGTATTGCTGGAGCCCAGGTTTATTTTGGTCAACCAGCAAATAAACGGACTAAGTGGAATACCACCAGCGCGAGTATTAGGGTTGAACTAACTCCGAAAAGCAAGCAATACAAGCATATAATTAGAGTGAATAGATCTGTTTTTATGGATCGGTCACATTGTCCCCGATACCCGATCTAGAATTTTTTCAGATATTAATATCGGAATCGGTGCATCCCTAATATTGACACATGTGCACGTTTTACTTTCAAGCTCCGCGCCCCCCCTGCAATAGCTCCGCGCCCCACCTAGGGGGCGCGCCCCCCACTTTGGGAACCACTGGATTAATGTAATATTGCAGACCAGAACATAAAGGTACTACTTTTTTTATTTATTCACTTTTCACAGTGTCCAAGCCCACTATACAAGTGGTTGTCAATCTGAGTGCTGACCCAAACTACACTGTACCAGATCGCAGCACATCTGAAACAAGGGAGAACACGATCACACTGGACTGTTTGTTCTGTGAAAATCAGAGACTAGTAGATTGTGTGAAGAATAAAGAGGCTCTCAGCAGAGTTGCAAAGTGGATTGAGGATCAGGTACCAGTTCATTATCAGTGAACGCTTTCTATGATTCCTATAATAGTTATTCATAATTTTATTTTGGAATATAAACAGATGAATACATTCCTGATATTACACACTTCTATAGCTGTAAATGACGTGAACGATGTGATTTTATGTATTAACTGAGATGTGTGTGTGTCATGGGGGGTGGGGGGGCAGTGACAGTGTAATGACAATGAGGACTACATAGCTTTCAGGCATGAAAATCTGTCACCTTTCGGCGAAATTCGCCGTTTTGAAGTTGAAAAGGGTGACCTACGTGAATCGTGTAGATCCGATGAGTTTTTTGTTGGGGGGGGGGGGGGGGGTCGGGAGATTATATGTATATATTTTAATTATCATATTGACTTAATAAGCAAACAGAGCACTTCCGAAATCGGCAATTTCAATGACACAGTGGCCAGCAGTTTCCGCCCAGAACCTTCATAGAGGCCAAATTGCGTTTCAATCATACGAACGTTCTTCATTCATGTTATTCATTTACTGCTAAGCAGGACGAGAAGCAGGACCTAGTGCTACACCGGGGACAAGGCAGAAGAGCGTACATTTACCACTACATTTACCAGATCGTACATTTCCCAGTGGATTTAATTGGGTTATTAATAGTTTCAATCGTTTTCATATTTTGCGGTAAAACAAAGTTACTGCCGTTCGCTACAGCGTTGAACACCGTCAGAGCCACAAGCTCTTGTGATAAATAGGTAGATAGATAGGCCTATTAAGTTCGCGTCAACCCCGTGTAGTTAACGGTGACATAAAATAAGAAACAAGATTTTTTTCTAGTGTGTCTGTAGTTGTAACTGGTGAATCCAGGGACGTGTGATAACATTCGCACCAGGGCTGAAAAGGTTGAAGATGAAGTTGTAAACTCTTGTCGTTTGAGTCTACCCTTAGCCCATGTTAGAAAATAACATGTATTTTTACACTCATTTTCGCCGCTGATGTATTTATTGTTTCATTAAGACGTAATGGTTTTGACTGAGCCATCTGGAATGGCGAAAGCGGCTTCTCGCGTTTACGATCTGGCTCCATACATTGAATCCATTGACAAGACAGTCAAAAAAAATTTTTTTAATGGATTTTACTATATTTTACGGAGCCCGTAAGGTGACATCTTGTAAAAAAAAATAATAACGCGTGGCCACAACTTATTAACGCATGTGAACGAGATACTAATGTCGCCTTTCACATGCGGCAACAAAGTTTTTTTTTTCACAGCAAAGCAAGTAGATCTCGGGGATGTTCGCGAACTGACTGCCCAAGGAAGGTAAACCTGGCTTTATATAAAGTAATACTTAATTATCTTGTTCGCACGCGTTAATTATCTTGTTCGCACGCGTTAGTAAGTCGTTCACACCCGTTAGTAAGTCGTGGCCAGGCGTTATTAGCCTATATTTTTACATGATGTCACCTTACGGGCTCCGTAATATTTGGTATCACCTGTCGCTGTACCCCCTTACACCAGCAGCCACCCCCCCCGTCGCCGTATCCCCATGACGTCCCATGCCCCGCCCCCCGGTCTTCTCACCTTTTTAACCCCTGACCCATTTTCATGCCTGAGCTTTAAATACACGCATGTTAACGAGAGGAGAACTGTGACGTCAGGAGGTGAAAGTGAGGCGGATACGTTTTTAATATCCATAACAAAGAACAGAACAGAAAGGTTCACTTTAAATGGGCTCAGATAGAAAAGCCAAGAACAGCAAAGTAGCCCTGAACTACAAATGAAGCGCGAATAAAGTCCTTAAAGCGTTGTGCAGGGCTGGCGCAGCAGTTACTTGTCTTCGGTGCAGGCTAGTCGAATAATCTGCATTGGACGACGGGACCTGTGGAGGCTTTAAAGGGCAGAGGTAATGTGCTGCAGGTGTGAACGATAAATGAGAGGGCGTGTCATTACGTGGGGGACTGTGAACGGGGGGAGGGGTCAAGCAGTGACATAATGTGCTGTGGGCGTCTCCCCTGTGCTTGAGGACAGGCCTACCATGACAAGAACAAGATACAACAATAACCATATGTGACATTTCATTTAATGAGATTCATTGGCAGGGGACCAAATCCTTTTAAAGCATCTCTCTGGTTAGAGACTTTGGTAAAAATATTCACATTTAGAGGAAATCCAATCTTTTCTGCCTGATAGTTATAGAGAGTTCTTATTTATTATTTGTATTAAGTATGTAAGATAGCATTTACTGTTTTAACAGGAAAAAAAAAAAAGTTCTGGAAAAAAAAGTGAAGGTAAGTGATGTTTTTTATTGCGATGCCTGAATACAGTAACAGTGATCATGTCATGTGATCATGTTCCCTGTGTCATTTTCATCCATCCATCCATCCATTATCTGAACCGCTTAATCCCGCTAGTCAGGGTCACGGGGGGCTGGAGCCAATCCCAGCATCTCCGGGCGAAGGCAGGGTACACCATGGGCAGGTCGCCAGTCCGCCGCATGGCCAACACACACTCACGCACTCACACCTACGGGCAATTTAGAGTGATCAATCAACCTAACACGCATGTCTTTGGACTGTGGGAGGAAACCGGAGTACCCGGAGGAAACCCACGCAGGCACAGGGAGAACATGCAAACTCCACACAGAGCAGCCCAGACCGAGAATCGAACCCAGACTGCCTTGTTGTGAGGCGACAGCGCTAGCCTCATTTTCATATATATATATAATAGTGCTGTCAATTCCAGGTGCCGCGATTAAAAGTCCTCACCATGATTTTGCTCAAGCTTTCAAGCTTTGCCTGAGCAAAATCCTGGTAAGGACTTTTAATCGCAGCACCTGGAATTGACAGCACTAATATATATATATATATATATATTAGTGGTGGGACTTTAACGCGTAAATTTTGATTCATTCGTTACAGGAAAATTAACGAACTAAAAAAATTAACGCATTTTAACGCATGAGACACTTTCGCACCGTGGACTGTTTCTCAGTGCACGAGTTCCAGGCATACAGATTATATGGACACACAATAAGATGAGCATGATGGAGATTACTGAAGAGGCTACGCTGGTGGATGGGAAATTTAAATATAAGAAACTTCCAGATGGAAGTACAAACAAAAATAATGTTATTTGCACTTTATGCAAGAAGGAGTTCGCTTATCACAGGAGCACTTCCACCCTTCGTTACCACCTCAACGCGAAGCATGTTGGGGCTAACGCGCAGGTCAGTAATGATTTGCTTTGAGCATGCAGAAGACCACTTCTAGGCACTATGGAGATGCCTGTGTAGAGGACTTTATGGCTGTGGCAGAGGCCTGGGAATTTTATTTAATGTTGTTTAATTTTGGGAGTTTTGCTCAGGATATTGGAAGAATAAGAATTGAAGTAAATCAGAAGATGTTTTTTAATACCATTTTAGATTGTATACTTTTTTCTTTAATTTCCCAGGCCTCTGCCACAGCCCTAAAGTCCTCTGCCACAGGCATCTCCATAGTGCCTAGAAGTGGTCTTCTGCATGCTCAAAGCAAATGACTGGATCTTCCATTCATCATCTATAATATGAGCTGTCACACCAAGATAATTCTTGTTGCTAACAGAGGTCCAGTGATCCCCAGTCAGAGCCACATTTGTGGTGCTCTTCACAATAACCTGTTTTACTTCCCTTTCCTCATTATACAGCTGCTGGATTTTCTTCGACATTGTCTTTCTGGATGGCAGTTCATAAATTGCATCAGTTGACACAATTTGCAGCGCTTCTTGTAAGCCTTTATTTTCGACCACAGAGAGCGAACAACTCTAAATAATGTGATGCGTCGAGTATAAACGCCTCCGCTGCTCGCGCGAGGTGTGCGGAGTCTACGGTCACCCGCGAAAGTTTAATCCAGTCTTAATGGTCCAATGAAGGTCATTTAAAAACCCGGACATTTCCTCATGTAGCGCTCCTTTACCAGATCTTAGTGGTTTTACACACGGGGTGGAATCACCTATAAGAGCGCCCTGGGTTCACTAGTTTTATATTAAATATGACATATATCTATTCTAGAGATCTTAAATTTACAATGGCGGTGCCTCCAATTTCTACTAGGGCTGTATTCACACTAGTCCTCTTTCCCTAAAAGAACACACAAAAAAACAAACACTTTAAAGACAGTATGGGATGCAATTGACTTGTATTTTAATATACCCAGGACTAATAGATATGATTAGTTAAAATCATTATAAATTATAATGTTGATCTTCAAGTATAGACTATTAATTTTTTGTATAAATTTTAGCAGAATACTGTATAATACATTTGGTGTATTATTATTCACAGCACCAACAATTGACAATGGCTTAACCCAATTTTAGTTCTAAATAAAATATCACTTATATTTATACTAAGCCAACTTCCTCAGGGTATAAAATAATACTCTTGACTCCCAAAACACTGATGAAATCAACACTGTAACCTTAACTGTGTAGTGGGCCCACACAGACACACACACACACGCACACACACACCGGCATTCAAATAGTTAAAACACTCGTTGCAGGCCTGGAAGCGTCGCTAGCGTGCATGGTGGCAAAACTGCACTGGCCTCTTCACTCTCTCGAGCCAAAACAAAAAGATTGTAAAATAAAATAAACCGTAGCTTTATTTTAGCCTGGGTTATTTTAGCCCCCGGTTAGCCTGGGTGGCTAAGCTAGCAGTACAGTCTCCCGCAGTGCTGGCGGAAGTTCGGCTGGCTAACCGAGGGCTACTCGGGCGACGGGGGTTAGCCTGGGGTGGCTAAGTTAACAGTACAGTCTCCCGCAGTGCTGGCGAAAGTTCAGCTGGCTAACAGGTTGTTCTGAGTGTCCGGAGAACGGGCGGAGTCTTGAACCTGATCGGACTCTATGAAGCTTGGCTTTGCTAGCCAAACATGTCCAGCGTTAGCTATCCCCACGATGCTTAGTGCTAACCTTGGCTAAGTTAACGCGCACCTTGGTGAAGCTTACACTATTGCCTTCTCACAGTCGAACACAAATGATAACAACATTACCGTCATTTCACTCATATTACAGCAGCGTATATTTCATTTGGTGT
Source organism: Brachyhypopomus gauderio (assembly GCF_052324685.1). Lineage (NCBI taxonomy): Eukaryota > Metazoa > Chordata > Actinopteri > Gymnotiformes > Hypopomidae > Brachyhypopomus > Brachyhypopomus gauderio. Next base: position 2,108,541 of record NC_135217.1, read on the forward strand.
GATATATCGAGCTGATAAACACAACTGTACCACTAAACTCTTGTCCCGTTGGCCACGGAGACGATCCAACTCCTCTCTTCTCTTCACTCTCCCCCCTCACTTCTCCCTCACCCCACTCTCTTTTTCCCGCCTCTCCCAGACCCGCCCACTTGCCCAGCAGGCCCACAATGCAGAGATGAGTGACAAGATAATACAGAATAACAGCAGGAAAATATATTTTAACAGACAGTGAACATAACAGTAGCTTATCTGTAGGAACAATTATATGAACTATAAGGAGAATAACTTATTTTGCAGATTACTGCTGTTAATTACTTCTCTGGGTTACACTCACTTAAAAAAAAAAACCCGGGACGCCCGGGACAGGATGTGAAATATGGACATGTCCCGGCAAATATGAACGTTTGGTCACCCTATCGTACTAGGAATACATTTAGCAGGTAAGTTATCATTACTGACCTGCACGTTAGCCCCAACGTGTTTTGCATTGAGGTGGTAACGAAGGGTGGAAGTGCTCCTGTGATAAGCAAACTCCTTCTTGCATAAAGTGCAAATAACACTATTTTTGTTTGTACTTCCATCTGGAAGTTTCTTATATTTAAATTTCCCATCCACCAGCGTAGCCTCTTCAGTCATCTCCATCATGCTCATCTTATTGTGCGTCCAGATAATCCGTATGCCTGGAACTTGTACACTGAGAAACATCCCACGATGCAAAAGTGTCTCATGCATTAAATTGCATACATTTTTTTAGTTCGTTAATTTTCCTGTAATTGATTAATCGAAATAACGCGTTAAAGTAACACCACTTATATATATATATATATATATATATATATATATATAACTTTTTCCCCACTTTTCATCTGTTCGGTACACCACTGGTCCTGTATTATACATTATACAGTATGTAGGTTTATGCATTATGTTCTGTTCCTACAAGTTACACCCACAGTTATGAAGTGAAGTCTGCAGCAGATTCTCTTATTTGGTTTTAGACTCCAGTGGGACATGGAGCCCCCGTCCCCACAAGAGGGTCAAATACGTCTCTATCATAAGTGGACAAACACTTGGTTCTCATGAATGTTTTCTGCAAATGCTCCATGAACAAATATCAGATCTACAGAAGGTGTCTACAATGGAGGAGTGTGATGTCATTCTGCTGTTCTGCCCCATTGTGTCTCGGGCTGGAACTGATATTGAAGCAGCACTGAAGCTCATTTCTGAAGCAGGTAACTCTGAGCCTCTTCATTGTGAACACATAAGATATTGGGCACACACTGCTCCATCATGTTTGACAAGATAAAGTCCTGCTCACAACATCAAGTCTTGTTCTCTGTCCACAGACTCCAAACCTGCTGTTCTAGTGGTGCTCCATCACACATTTGACCCATACTGCACTGTACCAGACAGCAGCAGATCTGTAACCAGGAAGAACACGACCACAGTGGACTGTCTGTTCTTTGAGTATCAGGGACTTCTAGACTGTGTAAAGAATAAAGAGGCTCTCAACTGCATTTCAAATTGGATGGAGGTTCAGGGCCTGCTGCACTGTGAGAAGAATAAAGAGGCTCCCAACAGCATTTCAAAGTGGACTGAGGATCAGGTAGTGGTGCTTCATTAGTTAATCCTATATTTTATATAATGGTAATTCATTATTTTAGTCTTGGAATGTAAGCAAGTGTTGTTGGAACTATATACAGATGGATAAAGTACCAGGATATGAAAATATTCTAGAGATTAAAATAATGTAAACAATGTGATTTTGTGTATTAGTCACATGTCATTAATCTTTATGCAGAGGACGACGGGACCTAATTCTGTAAACATCACAAAGGTACAATAAGGTTTAAAAAAGCCAGATTACCTCAGTTTTTAGAACTCATCTCATTGGCTTTGCTGAGAGACAGATGATCAGCGTTTGATAACTTGACACTTATGGTGAGGTTTGTTCTTTGTATTCTGTGTTTGAGATAATTCTTTGTTCCACAGCAAAGCACCAAACACATGAGTGAAGGTAAGTGATGTTATTTATTGCAATGATTAAATGACTCCTTTTGTGTAATGAAAATTATTGTGTTCCTTGTGCCACGTCATATGTTTTTTTATATCCTTTTTTTAAGTCAGTAAAATATATTTGTCCAGCATGAAATTACATATAAAGGTTTATGTGTGATGAAGCAGATTCTCTTATGCTCTTAGATGTCATAGTGACACGGAGCCCCCGTCCCCATCAGACGGTCAAATACGTCTCTATCATAAGTGGGAAAACACTTGGTGTTCATGAATGCTTTCTGGAAATGCTCCACAAACAAATACCAGACCTGGAGAAGGTGTCTACAGTGGAGTGTGATGTCATTCTGCTGTTCTGTCCTATTGTGTCATCGGCTGGATCTGACATTGAAGCAGCACTGAAGCTCATTACTGAAGCAGGTAACTCTGAGCCTCTTCATTGTGAACACATAAGATATTGGGCACACACTGCTCCATCATGTTTGACAAGATAAAGTCCTGCTCACAACATGAAGTCTTGCTCTCTGTCCACAGTCTCCAAGCCTGTTGTTCTAGTGGTGCTCCATCACACATTTGACCCAGACCGCATTGTACCAGACAGCAGCAGATCTGTAACCAGGAAGAACATGACCACAGTGGACTGTCTGTTCCATGAGGACTGTGGATTATTGGAGTGCTCAAAAAATGAGGAAGCACTAAAGAAAGTGGTAGAAAAGCTAAAACCGCAGGTAATATGTTTTAACGTGTTAGTTTTGTGTTGATCTCTGAACCTGAGTACTGATGTCATGGGCAGTCATGGCCTGGTGGTTAGGGAACTGGTCTTGTGACCAGAGGGTCGTGGGTTCGATCCCCAGACCTGAGGCCATGACTGAGGTACCCTTGAGCAAGGCCCTTAACCCTCAATTGCTCACTTGTATAAAAATGAGATAAAAATGTAAGTCGCTCTGGATAAGGGCGTATGCCAAATGCCATAAATGTAAATGTAAGGTCAAGACCTTTGATGTTAGTTTTTGAATGTTATTGATATGGGTGAAACAAAGCACACCTACAGTCTGCAGTCATCCAGAACATTGTGGCTGGTACATGCTACTTCACAGACGAGTGCAGACATCAAGACAACAAGATTTATTTGAACAAAGATTAAGGCAATGAGAAAAAACACTCGGTATTCATCCAGAATAGTCGGCAATACTTTGCATAGTGGAGATGGAAACCTCAGGCATATATAGAAACAGAGTCCAGGGGTGTTGACCCCAATGGGAAGTGATTAACAGATGGTAGAGGTCACTGTACAGAGGGAGAACACACATGATTGAGAACTCAGTTCAGACTCAAAGGTAGACAGGAGACTCCCCACACTGGGAACTGAACAACCAGATTTAAACAAGGAAGGTAATGGAGACAGGTGCAGGGGTGTGGCCAATGATCAGGACAGGTGATGCAGACAGGTGCAGGGGTGTGGCCAATGATCAGTGCAGGTAATGGAGACAGGTGTAGGGTGTGGCCAATGAGCAGAAATATGGTGGGTGCAGATCGAGGAAGTGCAGAAGGAGTAATAATAATAATACATTTTATTTATAAAGCACCTTTCATGAGACCCAAGGACACTGTACAATAAAGCATTAATAATAATAATAATAAAATTTTATAAAATAATAAAATACCAACCAATGATGACATAAACAATTGCTCACTCATATGCTCACCGCTACGCACAGCATGGGCTCTGGAACCCAGCTCCTTGAGAGGGGCTGGACTCTTCATTTCTCTGGAGTTGCTCATGGTGAACGGCGGCGGGCTGGTGTGGGCGTTCTTATAGCTCCCCAGCTTAGTCGTTATGTGTTGGAGTTTACCCCGGTGAAGGAGAGGGTTGCCTGTCTTCGCCTTCGGGTCGGGAGCAGGGCTCTGGCCGTTGTTTGTGCCTATGGACCAAATAGCAGCACAGAGTATTCAGCCTTCTTGGAGTCCCTGGGAGGGGTACTGAGAAGTGCTCCAACAGGGGACTCCATTGTTCTACTGGGGGACTTCAATGCTCACGTGGGCAATGACAGTGTCACCTGGAGGGGCGTGATTGGGAGGAACGCCCCCCCCCCCCCCCCCGATCTGAACCAGAGTGGTACTTTGTTATTGGACTTCTGTGCTAGTCATGGTTTGTCCATAACGAACACCATGTTCGAGCATAGGGATGTCCACAAGTGCACCTGGCACCAGGACACCTTAGGTCGGAGGTCAATAATCGATTTTGTTGTCGTTTCATCTGATCTCCGGCCCTATGTTTTGGACACTCGGGTAAAGAGAGGGGCCGAGCTGTCAACTGATCACTACCTGGTGGTAAGTTGGATCCGCTGGCAGAGGAGGGGGCTGGACAGACCTGGAAGACCCAAACATATTGTGAGGGTCTGCTGGGAATGTCTTGCTGAGCACTCTGTCAGGGAGGTCTACAACTGCCACCTCCGGGAAAGCTTTTCCCAGCTTCCGAGGGAGTCGGGGGACATGGAGTCTGAGTGGACCATGTTCTCCGACTCTATCGTTGAAGCTGCTGTACTGAGTTGTGGCCGCAAGGTCGCTGGTGCCTGTCGCGGCGGCAATCCCCATACCAGATGGTGGACACCGGAAGTACGGGATGCCGTCAAGCTGAAGAAGGAGTCCTATCGGGCCATGTTGGCCACTGGGACTCCTGAGGCAGCTGATAGGTATTGGCAGACCAGGCGTGCGGCGGCTCAGGCAGTGGCAGAAGCAAAAACTCGGAGCTGGGAAGAGTTTGGTGAGGCCATGGAGGAGGACTATCGGTCGGCCTCAAAGAAATTCTGGCAAACTGTCCGGCACCTCAGAAGGGATAAGCAGTGCTCTGTCAACACTGTCTACAGTGCGGGTGGAGAGCTGTTGACCTCGACTGAGGATATTGTCGCACGGTGGAAGGAATACTGTGAGGATCTCCTAAATCCCTCTGTCATGCCTTCCATTGACGAAGCGGAGACTGACGACTCAGTGGCGGACCCGTCCATTACCCAAGTCGAAGTCACTGAGGTGGTTCGCAAACTCCCCAGTGGCAAGGCAGCGGGAGTGGATGAGATTCGTCCTGAGTATCTTAAGTCTCTGGATGTTGTGGGGTTGTCTTGGTTGACACGCCTCTGCAACATCGCATGGCAATCTGGGACTGTTCCTCTGGAGTGGCAGACTGGGGTGGTGATTCCACTTTTTAAAAAAGGGGACCGGAGAGTGTGCCCCAATTATCGGGGTATCACACTTCTTAGCCTTCCTGGTAAGGTCTACTCTAGGGTACTGGAAAGGAGAATTCGGCCGATAGTCGAACCTCGGATCCAAGAGGAACAATGCGGCTTTCGTCCTGGCCGTGGAACACTGGACCAGCTTTATACCCTTCATAGGGTGCTCGAGGGTTCATGGGAGTATGCCCAACCAGTCCACATGTGTTTTGTGGATCTGGAGAAGGCATTCGATCGTGTTCCTCGTTGTATTCTGTGGGGGGGTGCTCCAGGAGTATGGAATCGGGGGTCCTCTACTAAGGGCTGTCCGGTCTCTGTATGATCGGAGCAGGAGTTTGGTTCGCATTGCCAGCAGTAAGTCGGACCTGTTTCCGGTGCATGTTGGACTCCGTCAGGGCTGCCCCTTATCACCGGTCCTGTTCATAATTTTTATGGACAGGATCTCAAGGCGCAGCCAAGGGCCGGAGGGAGTCATGTTTGGAGGCCACAGGATTTCATCTCTGCTATTTGCAGATGATGTTGTTCTGTTGGCATCTTCAGGCCACGACCTTCAGCATGCATTGGGGCGGTTTGCAGCCGAGTGTGAAGCAGCTGGGATGAGAATCGGCACCTCCAAGTCCGAGGCCATGGGTCTCGACCGGAAAAGGGTAGCTTGCACCCTTCAGGTGGGTGGAGAAGTCCTGCCTCAAGTGGAGGAGTTTAAGTATCTCGGGATCTTGTTCACGAGTGAGGGAAGAATGGAGCGTGAGATCGACAGACGGATTGGTGCAGCTTCCGCAGTAATGCGGTCGCTGTACCAGTCCGTTGTGGTGAAGAAGGAGCTGAGCCAAAAGGCGAAGCTCTCGATTTACCGGTCGATTTACGTTCCTACCCTCACCTATGGTCATGAGCTTTGGGTAATGACCGAAAGAACGAGATCGCGGATACAAGCGGCCGAAATGAGTTTCCTCCGCAGAGTGGCTGGGCGCACCCTTAGAGATAGGGTGAGAAGCGCGGTCACTCGGGAGGAGCTCGGAGTAAAACCGCTGCTCCTCCACATCGAGAGGAGTCAGTTGAGGTGGCTTGGGCACCTGTTTCGGATGCCCCCTGGACGCCTTCCTAGGGAGGTGTTCCAGGCATGTCCCCCTGGGAGGAGGCCCAGAGGAAGACCCAGGACACGTTGGCGAGACTATGTCTCTCGACTGGCCTGGGAACGTCTCGGTGTTCCACCCGAGGAGCTGGCTGAGGTGTCTGGGGAGAGGGAGCTTTGGGTTTCCCTGCTCAGACTGCTACCTCTGCGACCCGGCCCCGGATAAGCGGTAGATAATGGATGGATGGATGGATGGATCATTCCAGAGTTTAGGACCAGTGACAGTAAAAGCCCTGTCACCTAGAGTACACATTTTTGCAGATGGAATTGAGTGGGTTTGAATATACACACTGTATTTGTATGCTCACTTGTAGATGGTTTTAGTTACTACATTAATGGACAAACACATTATATTCCCTTTCTAGGACACAAAGAAGTCACCACAGACAAACTCAAGTAAGTGTCTGTTCACGGATTATTAAGTATTTCACAGGTGCTGTGCAAACCCAGAAGGCCACCAGCCTGCATGTACATTCACTCTTTACTGCACTTGCAAACATTAAATTTTGAGTCTCTGTGGCAATTCGAATATGAAATACTATTTATTATGGAACAAGGCAGATGAAGACTTTAAAATCAATCGTCCCCTACAGACTTTTTAGGCAGATTCTCAATGCTAAAGAAGACTTCTTTGGTGAGGTTACCCTTTATAGTATCTGCAATCGCAAAACACACCAAACAACTCATTCAGCTTTACAAATGTCACAACCCCTCATTTACTGATTTGAGAGAACCTTTTTCTTTTCTTTTTCAGAATTTTCTAAAGAAAATATCCTCACAAGGTACAAGTGTTATTATCTATTAATGGACATAACCTTTTTCTGAATGCAAAGTACTGCTCTGGGTCATGGCATAAACACATGCTCATATGAAACCTGTGACGTCGGGTGCGTTGGCAAAGGACGAGACACGAATCCTGACTTGGCAATAGACGACACGTGTATTTTAACAGATAACGCACAGACAGTGCACGTAAAACAGTCAGTGTAAACACTCACAACGTGTAGACTTAGACAACGACGAGCACAGGACACTGCACGAGCGCACATTAAATAGACAAACCACATAAGCCCCGTGTGATTACGAGACGAGCCACAGGTGAGACAAATTATCACAAGACACAACCACACCCACAGAGATCCATAGACGAGTAGACGTAGACGACGTAGACACACGCCCAAAAGGGAGGGGCCGGGGTCCTCAATGTGACAAAACCTTTAATTTAACACAGATGTAGACTTAGTTTCTAGACCAATAATTCATTCTGCAATGCATGGAAGGCAGTAGAATCAACCCTTATAAAGGGAGATTTGGGTGTGCATGCTTGTGGCTGTAACATTTACTAGAAGCAGGGGTGACGCAATTGCAAATAAATGAATATTTATTACAAGAAGAGCGACAAAACACTAGAATGAAACACAGAAAACAGATAGGAACAATACTAAACAATGAAGGGCTAAGACTACAGAACAGGACTACGAGACAACTAGGAAAATTCAACACACATTGGAACATTACTACCATACGCTACATGAACTTAAGGGGAGAAACGTAATATAACAAGGGGAGTAGCGACTAACGGAAATAGAGAAACAAGTAACTAAACAGACCACAAAGGAATATAACTAAACGAGACTACAGAGAAATAAGACCAGCGTAAAACATAACGAAAGGGAAACTAACAATACCATACAAAGTTTCACCAGGACAGACTACGCGGGGCGGGGAGGTAGAGCAATGAGGAGAAAAACGGAGAAAATGAATACACAGCACAGAAATGCACAGACACAAGAAATATAAACACAGTTTGCATAAATGTCTATGGATGTTTGCATGAATCTGTTTCTCAAAAAGTGAATAATGCAGGTAGCAGACATTAAATGAAGTGTTACATTAATGGCAAAGTAATTATATATATGTTAAAGTAATTAACTATTAATATGAACCTTCTTGTGTGTGTTCATAGATGAACAAGAACAGGACCAGCATGAAGCCTGAACATTGACCATTTGATCATATGACAACTTGATCACATGATTTCACAGAGCTTTTTTTAGAAGGGCAATCCATTTGATATAGACAGAATAAAAAAATACCCTGTTGCCAATAAATTATTACACTAAATGTAAATGATTCATGAGTAGATTGTAGGGTTCTGAAATAGTGGAGGAAGATGTTATAGCTGGTTATCCTGGTGTAATTACTCTTGCTGTTTAGATATGCAGCTGAATTATTTCCATTATTATATTGTTACACTGTTACATTTTTGTGGACTTGTGGATTAGCTAAAATCCATATACAGGGTTCCCACACCTCGGTTAACATCAAATTCAAGGACCTTTCAATGACTTTCCAGGACCAACTTCCTCAAATTCAAGGACTGCACCTGGCACCATTTACCTACTGTTACCCCTGAATATGTTGTCAAAAAACAATGTTAATTCAATGCAAATTCAAAAGATCGAATGTCATTTCAAGCCATGCATCCTGAAATGTTCTGTGCATGACATTATGCACTGATTAAACGAAAATTTAATTTACACACAACATGTCTGGCAATTTAGCAGTGGACCTGTGAGAAGGTGACATTCACGTAAAGCGGCTACACATACGTTAACTACATACAGGAAACACTAGCTTTCGGTGCTGAACAAACAAACAAATTTCTCTACAGGAGAATGACCAAACTTTTGCAAAGTAAAAGTCAGCATAGGCCCTGTAGAATCAATATCATTTTAAATGAACTTGTGCTGGCAAAATAATGACACGTTGACAGTAGACAAATAATAATAACAATAATACACATATGCATATACACATACAGTACATACATAAAACACAGGAGCAAAGCCATATAATGAGATTAGAACTATAGATTTATAGGGAAATCTGGTGTGAGATGATTCTAGCATTTTCCAAGTTTTTTAATCTACTTAATGATTCTTAATTAATTAAATCATAAAGAGAAAAGAAGGCTTTTAACCACTCCACTTACTGTAGTGAATGTGGTATTTTGCTAAAAGTACGACTACATTTATGGCATCAGAGAAATCCGAACTTAAGTTTTCCGCATAAAGTAAAATGGTATCAAAAGAAAGAATGTTAAGTTTGAGATTAATCGAGTTTCTAGTGTCCATGCAAAAACTTTGTGAATATTGACATGAAAAAACTAATGCTCCTGGAATTCATCTTCTGACTTACAAAAGGTACATGAATCCACATAAAGTTTAAATCTTCTTTCAAGAAACATGGCTACAGGATATATCTTATTTATTATTTTGAAATGAGTCTCTTTTACTTTAGAAGATATGGGCCATTTGACAAGCCATTGTGGTTTTATCATTTGTATTAGGATGTTTCTTTAAAGAATCTCTTACATCTTTTGTCTCATACCATTAGTGATAAAATAATCTTGTTATTACACTTGAAGTCAACTAAGTTAGTCATTCACTTTTAACATTCAACTCTGAATATAAAATGACATTTGTGATTAATTGAATTAATGCTAAAGGAATCACTTTGCAGACTTTCTTAAAATCCTTAAAACAACTATCATATCGGATGATATTTTCCAACAAAGGATGAGAAATGTAAAACATTATAACAATCTTTTTCATAGCAATCTTTTGTAAATATTGACTTCCTACCAACTGTGCCCTATTATTCTGTGACCGCGGTCTTCATCCATGTGAAATTTCAAACCCCCCAAAATATTCAAGGACCTTCAAGGATGGCTGTCTTTTATGCCTGTTTTCAAAAACTTTCCAGGGCCTTGAACTTATTTTTTCAGATTCACAAACTTTCAAGGATTTCAAGGACCTGTGGGAACCCTGCATATAATTTATTCACATCATTAGCACTGTGCATTTGCAACAAATACAGAAACACTATACACTGCATCAGACCGTCATAACAATATGAGAGCATATTATATGTTACGCTGGGTTGAAGGAGGCACGACGAGCAGGTACGGCAACATACGTTTATTGTGCTTAACAAATAGAGGAAGTGTGGTGCAAACAGCACAATCACTCACACAACACTCACAGTGACACGCGCTTTAGACAAAGACGAGCATAAGACATTGTGCGAACGCACATTAAATAGGTGATTAACACAGACCCTCGTGATCGCAAGACAAGGCACAGGTGCGACTACGAACACGCTCACAAACGACCCACACCCTACAAACATGGACATAATGGCACACAGACAACGTAGCGACACGCCCACAAGGAGGGGTCCGGAGCTGTGACCGTGACATAAATATGCAAGCTTAAGAGCATGTGTTTGTGAGGCAGGTTATTCGTGATTATCTAGGATTATAAACATTAATAACTATGTGTTTAATTTAGTATTGAAATGTCATACTGTAATTCTGCTTAAACCTAAATAAATAAATAAATGCATAATGCAAGAAGAGACTTGGGAATGCGGTGAGCTCCTAATTCGGAACAGAAGGCTTATGTCACGTAGGGCTACGCCCCCCTCTCCTCGCCGTCACTTCCATGTCTCTGTTCCTCGTGGTTCTGTTGTTCCGTGCCCCTAGCCCTGCCTTGCTTGTCTGTTGCCCCGGTTTCTGTCTGTCTACCACACCCATGTCATGATCCTTGTCAGATGTGTCTCGTTCTGTTCCTTGTATATCAGTCCTTGTTTCGCCCATGTCCGTATCGGTGGTTTTGTTCACTCTGTCGGTTCGTGCTGTTAGCCTATTTGCATCCCTGTTCGTGAGTTCGCTCTTTTGTGCTTTCTGTTATCCGTGGTTATCTGCCTGTTCTGTGTTTCCCCGTCCTGGTTAGTTCCCTGTTTAGTATGCCTGTTTATCTTTCCTGTTCTGGCTGCCCTCCTGGTATGACCCACGCCTGTCCATTTGACCATGGTTTTGGTATTCCCTTGAATAAATCTCGCTCTCCTCAGCGTTTGTGTCCGCATGAGCTGCGTTACAGCTTATTAAGGTTTAGGTTCAGGGAAAATCAGTGTTGAGTTAGAGGACAGCAACACTAAGACGGTATGTAGAGACTAATGAGTTGTAGACGGTGCATACACACACACACACACACACACAAACATACAAACATATTCTCTCCAGTCTCACATTGGCAGTCACTACATGACATGGTTTGTCCTCATCATATCACCAGAACACACATCACTGTAAACACACCAATTCAGGGCAATTACTTTCAATTCCTGTCACAAGTGTATGAGAGAAAGTGGAACAAAACGAGTATTTAACATATAGAGTAATAACGAAAGTGAAATAAGTGTGATGTTTCACAGAGGGAAAGTGGATGAAAGGGACGGAGTGAAATATAATAATCATTAAACCCTCGAGGTCCAGTAAGAGGAGAGAGACTAAAGACCCATGAGAGCACAGAGAGAACAGCTGTAGAGGACAGAGTGGACACGTCTGTGTGCTGGAACTGTGCAGGACAACACCAGAGACTGAAGATGAAACCACAACACTGCAGGAAAACATTCAACAGTTGAGGAAGAGAAAAGAGATTCAGTAATGTAACAGCGAAGTGCTGGAAGGGAAGATGGAGAAAACTATGCAGCTGGGAGAAAAAAGACATAGCTGAGAGCTGCAGGAGTTTAATTACCAATAATAAATAACCAATAATATTTAATAACCAATTACAAGATGTCATGGATGTAAAATATACATGCAAATGTGAGGGTTTTATTTCAGTGTGAAGAAAAAACCAGTGTGAAGCTTGAACTCACATTACACATTAATGCATGAAGGTACTTGGGTCTATTGTGATTTCCTGTTTTGAAACAGAAGGCTTATTATGGTTTAGGCTCATTGAAAATTAGTATATTACAGGGAGGCGGAGTTACACAAGGGGGCGTGATCAACAGAACGAGACATGGAAAGTAAAAACAAAGACAAGCCTGAAAGACAGGAGGGGCTAAACGAGATGTAGGCAAAACCTGACAGAAGTGACGGGACACAAAGAATGTTGACTGACAAGGTGTCAATCAAAATTGAAATAGTTAAAGATTTCCAGCACGAACTCACCTTCCTTAGAGGAAGATTCACCATCTGACCAGGACTGTGTAGTGGAAATTCTCCATCACAACAACCGGGGTCTTTGTGTTAGACTGCGGTAAAGTTGGTTTCACGTTCGCATATTCGCATATTCGCATATTCGGAATTCTTTCTTCAATAATTTTAAGACAGTATCAGCAAAAGTGCCAAAATGTGCAAATTCTTATTTCTGCCAAACAAAACAAATACCTACAACTTTGTTTACGCCAGGAATATACATATTTTAAGTTGTAGACAACATTTTATTTAAAATGTAATCTTGTAACCGTCTAAGGCACCGTCTACAAATTACATTAACACGGTTAACACGGATGCAAGTGGCGGTATTAAAGGCCCCAGAGCACTGTGCACACTGTTTTTTTTTTTCCAATAATTTCAATAGCTTTTCAATAGACCATCATAAGAGCACCAAAGAAGTTTTATTAGACAAAGTGCATCCTAAATAACAGTCTATATATCAGAGTTGGGTATTCATAGCTGTTATCTATTTGTTGTAGTCAATTCTTGTCTTATTATTTCAATAGCTTTTAAATAGTCCATCATAAGACCACCAAACAAGTTCTAATATAATAAGGGCATTCTAAACAACAACCTACAACGCTTATATGTGTATTTCTACCTCTTGTCTATTTGTGGTGGTGAGTTTTTATCTTATTTTAATAGCTTTTACACGGTGCATCATAAGAGCACCAGTCAAGTTGTATTACATAAGGTGCATTCTAAACAACAACCTACAACTCAGATATGGATATTTCTAGCTCTTATCTATTTGTGGTGGTGGGTTTCTGTCTAATAATTTCAATAGTTTTTAAATGGTCCATCATAAGAGCACCAAACAAGTTGTATTACATTAAGTACATCCTATACAACAACATTAGTGGTGGGACTTTAACGCGTTAATTTCGATTAATTAATTACAGGAAAATTAACGCACTAAAAATATTAACGCATTTTAACGCATGAGACACTTTTGCACCGTGGAATGTTTCTCAGTGCACGAGTTCTAGACGTACAGATTATATGGACGCACAATAAAATGAGCATGATGGAGATGACTGAAGAGGCTACGCTGGTGGATGGGAAATTTAAATATAAGAAACTTCCAGATGGAAGTACAAACAAAAATAGTGTTATTTGCACTTTGTAGGAAGGAGTTCGCTTATCACAGGAGCACTTTCACCCTTCGTTACCACCTCAACGCAAAACATGTTGGGGCTAACGCGCAGGTCCGTAATGATAACTTATCTGCTATCACGCGTTTATACATGACGCGTCACATTATTTGCAGTGTTGTCCGCTCTCTGTGGTCGAGGATAAAGGCTTACAAGAAGCGCTGCACATTGCGTCAACTGATGCAAGTTACGAACTACCGTCCAGAAAGACAATGTCGAAGAAAATCCAGCAGCTGTATGATGAGGAAAGGGAAGTAAAACAGGTTATTGTGAAGAGCGCCACAAATGTGGCTCTGACTGGGGATCACTGCCCAGATAGCAAAATGACATTGATTCAATATTGAATCAACATCAGTCATTATCATTGAATCAACATTGATTTCTGATGTTGATTCACCATTGAAACTGCTCGTTATGTCCGACATTGAATAAATGTTGAATAAACAACCGAGGCCAACACAGAATCAACACTCATTCAATATTGAATCAACATTGATTTCTGATGTTGATTCAGCATTGAAACTGCATGTTCTGTCCAACATTCAATAAATGTTGAATAAACAACTTGGGCAAACACAAAATCAACTCTATCAATCAAAATTTAAATGCAGTACAATTGATTACATGTTTTTTTAGGTGATTCAATGTTGAGTCAAGCCATAAAACAATTTTATATATAAAAATACCCTCTCCTCCACAAAGTAAAACTCAAAACACAACTCAGTTGAATTACATTGCTTTATTTTACTAACCAAACCAACATTTTATATAACACAAGTAAACAATCTTCACGTGGTGTGGTTCAGAATTTAAGATGAAAACATACAAAAAAAAAAAAAGAAACCTTCAGACGTTCATCATCTGACACTGTTTCAATTCTTCTTCCTGGGAATGCCACCTTCTCTTTCGGGTGCATAGCGCAGCCACTTCATAACAACATCTGAGAAGGTCAGCAAGGTCAAACCTTTATGTTGTTGGCAGGCTGCAGCTAAAAGCAGACAATAAAAAAAATAACACTTTCAGGTTACGTTCAGTCTCTTAGCAATTCATTCAAATAGCAAATGGTTCACTACAATGGGCACTACAAAATATATTATGAAATTGAATAAAACCAGTAAGAGTGACAGTATACCAGTGCCAGTAATACTAGTACATTTCTTGTAGTTTATAACACCAATATAATATCCTGATCCTTAGTTATATTTTATATGAATGCCACAAGTGTTGCTGGCTCACATGAGGTGTGGAAGGTAAAAGGATTTACTGTTCACTGTTCTGTTTTTGAAATTTTTTCTCAGCTTGAGCAAACCATTAAACATTATCTCATGTCTGTACACACCACAATGGTTCCAACTCAAATGAATGCACTCTCTCTACTTTGCACTGAAAATAACATTGTTGACAGTCTGGAGTTTGATGATGTAATAGATGATTATGCCACTTCTATAGACTACTGACTGAGCAGTACTGACTATGGCTATAAACAATTCATGAGTATGACTTGGATACTGATCAGCAACAATAATAGTAATTATTTACTGATTGTGTCTGTCGGTCTGTGAGAAATTTACATTTACTGTGCTGTATGAATTTGTTCAGAGGTGTCATTTTCAGGTTCAGAAAGTAAAAGTCCTCACGAGGATTTTGCTCAGGCTTCTTGGATTGTGTTGATTCCACTAATTTTACTTGGATTGCACTAATTAGAAAATCTAGCAAGCTTGAGCAAAGTCCTGGTCAGGACTTTTACTTTCTGAACCTGGAATTGACACCTCTGAATTTGTTTAGTGTTCTGCAGTTCTGAACTCCCAAATATAACCGAACTCAACAATTGTTGGCTTGCATTTTACTTCAGACTGAAAACTGCAGGTGCAAAAGGTTGGGACGACAAAGGGGGCGTTGAATTTTTTTTGACCTTGGACACGTTGCAGCCTTTCACGTTTTTGACAAAAGCACGAGCTGGAGCATCACACACAAAAGCTGAAAGAAGTACCTGAAAAGATCTACCACAATACACAATGCCATTAGTAAGAACATGTGTCAAATCCTTTGTAAATTCCTTTAGGAACTCAAAGACACTTCCAGGTTTCCCTGCTCCACAGTATATACCAACAACAAATGGGGTTCTGGTGTAATCACAATCGAGTAGTCCAAGAATTGGCCAAAACTGTAGCCTAGAACTTTTAAACAAAGGAAGGCCATCAATGTTGAACTGCAGTTTCAGTTTGTTGACATCTGCAGGAAAAACTAGACACTTTAATCTAGAGAGCAACCCTTGTTCTAAACCAAAGTGGTAGTACTGTCTGTTTCCCATTTTACGAGTGGGTACCTTTGCTTGTGTGCCAAGGAGTGTCCTTCCATCACGTGGAAGTTTTGGGTGAAACACTTGCAGAATACACAGGAGTGCTGTAAGAGCAACCAGTGAAATTGAAAACTTTGCTGCCCACTGTTTCAAGCTCATGTAAAGCATATTGTCCTTTGGTTCATCTTCATCTGAACCACCAGCTAATTCACTAGAGAAACTGCTACCAACTGCACATTGTTCATCAGACTCTGCCATGACATCACTAGCACAGGCAGAGCTGGCTTCATTTGAAGGTGAACTCTGTGTATGTGCTTCAACAGTATTTGCACTAGCCAAATTCACAAACCTGTGCTCTTCAGTTTGGAAGCTTTCGCCCCCATGTGGTCCTGTCTCAACTGTTTTTTTAAACTCTTGCAAGATCTCGTTCTCTATCCTGCTTACTTCCCTATTTACCTTCCGTCTCTTTGACCAGTAAGAAGCCATGCTGTTTGCTGTATCATTCAATGTATCACACTTCAATAGTGAGACTTACCTCTGTTCAACACAACAAACCTGTGAATCTCTACTGTGCTTCTTTTCACCACCTGGGTTACAAAAGAAAAAAAATTGTAATAAAAAAACCAGTGTTTAAGTTTGGCATAACACATATTACATATTAGATGGCATATTACATTAGAACAATAAAAAAGGATTTTAATATAGAAATGTTGGCCTACTGAAAAGCATGTAGGCTACAGTATATGTGACGGACGTATTACGCCAGCATAATGGACGCGCAGTAACAGCGCGACGAAGTGTGTGTCAGATGAAGGACACAGACAACTCTCTTCCCGGGCAGTCGGTCTTTATTTCTGCACACAATCAGCAGTAACACCACTTAGATGCGGCTTTCGTACCCTCTCTCTCTGGCGATGTTCTAAAATTCTGCCAGAATGCACATACCCTCGATATGTACTCATGTCCACATACACACTTGAACGCTACGCCACCGAAGTGACGGTAGGCATTACTACTCAGACATGAAAAGAAAATACAACGCTACGTGATCGTATAGTGATTTAAGACAACGTGCCGTTCTTTTTACATAGCTCCGTTGACTAGCCCGGAATGGATAATATTTCAAGGAATAATTGTGAAACAAAATACAGACACTTTACAACATACCTGCACACAATCAGCAGTAACACCACTTAGATGCGGCTTTCGTACCCTCTCTCTGGCAATAAAAACATTTGTCTAGTGAGTGATTTCAATGGCGGAGTCCGCTAGCATAGCGTGGTTAAGTCTCGAAGGTTTTAAACAATCAAAACGCTTCGCTACACAGAAAAATCTCATATTGGTTCGATGCTACTAATGTTAAAGAAGAGCATGTATTAAACCTATAAGTTATTAAATTATTATCTGACTTGAAATGGTGAAATCATTTCTGGCGCTCATTTTCACGACTCACCTCTGGCGATGTTCTAAAATTCTGCCAGAATGCGGAAAGCCAGAGGAACAAAACGCGCGAAAGTAGTTACGTAGCTGACTGGCAGGAGGTTGTTATTGTATAACAGAAGTATACAACTTGTAATGAACAATGAAATGTTAGAAAGAAAAGAAACAATTAGATTTGACGGACTGACACCTTGCAATTTTGGCTGAATTAATTCATAAATCGCTAGGCACATTTTTAACTCCGTTACACCCACCCCCACTGAATTCTGCCAAAATTACATGCACATGGTAAACATCAAATACATACGCAGGTTACATACAATACCACAGTACCAAAGGGCGTGTCAAAACCGACTGCCTACTATCAAAAGTGTCCCATGAGGACGAAGCGGCAAGAGAGGAGCGCCAGTCTCTCAAGCCAACCACAGGCTGTAGGATGCCTTCTACACCCCACACCACCCCAATCAGTATGCACCATCAGGCCGCTTATCAGTCAACTAAATTAGCAACTCTAATAGCAGAATCAGGCGGGAAAAGAAAGGAGAGAAGAGAAAAAAAAAATAGAACAAAACATAGCCCTAAAGTGAGCACAATAGCAATAACTTGCTCCCTAATGTCTGAACAATTGAAACATCGACCTGCAAACGGCCTTAACATTATTTTTGGCATCACTGACGACATCTTGCCTAGACATAGTGTGTATTAATCGGCTCGCTGGCCTGACAATACGACCATAACGAGACCTGACAACTGTGAAAGTGTGTGTGCCCTCAATCTGAGTGTCGGGTACTACTGAGTGCGAGTCAGACAAGGTTTCAGGCTGATCGGCTGTATGGCCAAGAGGTTCCTGATCAGTAAATAGAGAGGCGACGTCATCAAAGGAAGCTGCAGTGCCTGAATAATCTGAATGGTCACTTGCACTGATATTGCTCTCAGGGGTAGTGGCAGGACCTGCTAGTGGTGACTCCTCTAGCCATTTCAGGGTTCTACCTTCAGGGCTGGAGTGCTCCTGGATTCCCTCAGGCTCAGGAATAGGGTCCGCGCCGCTTCCCACAGACGGGCACTGCGTCGCTCTTCCATTAGAGTCACATAAGCCTCCCTGCAGACCATTACATGCCGCAGTCACGCGATCACACTCTGCAAGTCGTTCACCACTCGGTTGCTCAACACTTCGGTCAAGAGGACCATCATGAAGTGTGCTTGTTGGATGGGCAGTGTGGTCACTGTGGTCGGAACTGGAGTCAAATGATAATGAATCAGGCAGCACACTGTCCTCAGCAATTGGCAGGAAGTTCGCCAACAACAACAAGTTGCGATGTACCACCCTTTCTTGCCCAGTAACTGTGTTGCGAATCTTAAATGTGTGTGTCTCGGGATTTGCGTCTACCACAGTGTAAATTATTGACTCCCAGCGATCTGCAACTTTTCTTTTTCCCCTCTCTGTCTTATTGGCCAAGAGCACCCGATCGTCCACCTCAATCGTCGGCCCCTTCACTCTGCGATTATAGATCTCAGCATGGCGACTCTGTTCCTTCGAGGCATGTTTTTGGGCAATCAGCATGGCCTCCTTGAGAACATTTGACAAAGATGCAACATATTTGCCATAATCAGCCACTACTGGATCATGCAGGACGCTTCTAAACATGACATCCACAGGGAGACGCGGGATCCTGCCAAACATCAAATAAAAAGGCGCATATCCTGTTGTCTCATGGGCTGTACAATTGTACATGAATGTAAGCGTCTGCAAACGTCTATGCCAGTCAAGCTTTTTGCATGGGCTAAGAGCTCGGATCATATTTCCAAGGGTCCTGTTGAAGCGCTCAACACTGCCGTTACCCATAGGGTGATAGGGGGTTGTGTGAGATTTTCTCACTCCAGAAACTTTGAGTAGTTCACTGATCAACTGGCTCTCAAAGCTGGCCCCTTGATCAGAATGAATCCTCTCTGGGAAGCCATACACGCAGAAATACTTATCCCACAGAACTCTGGCTACCTGTTCGGCGGATTGGTTTTTGCAGAGAAAGGCTTGCGCCAGCCTAGTGAAGTGGTCAGTGATGACCAGCACGTCAACAGACTTGTTGTTAGAATTCTCTGCTGACCAAAAGTCAATACAGACCAGCTGTAGCGGTCGTGATGTAATAATGTTCTCCAAAGGTGCTCGACCATCTGGCTCTGCGGTTTTACTAACCACACACCGATGGCAGTGGCGGACGTAATCTCTCACATCTCGGTCCAGATGTATCCAAAAGAATCTCTGCCTCGCTAAACTGAGGCTTCTGAATTGACCCTGGTGTCCCACATGGTCATGAATGCCTCTCAGGACCTCGTCTTTGAGCGAACTTGGGACAACAAACTGGAAACGTTTGGTTTTTGAGAGCTGATCCCTGGATATCCTGTAGAGAATCCCATCACTGGCTACGAGTTTCTCCCAGTGTTTCAAGTATCTCAGGACCGGCATCGCCTCTCTCGCCCTCTCGCGTCTAGACGGTCTGCGGCGTCTTTCCACGTACATCAGTACCCTGGAGAGGATCTTGTCTTTGACCTGAGCCTCACGGAGCTCTTTTGCCGAGTAGGCAGGTAAGGCATCGTGACCTGTGTGGACCATCTGAGGTAAGTGGTTCAAAGCCTCGATGGCACGAGATCTGACACCAGTGTCCCACTCTTTATGAGAGTTTAAAGCTGCGGACACATCATCATTGCTCACGGTCTTAAGACACGGTACTCTCTGCGGTGAACTCTGTAGCTTGTCCGGGAGGTCAGTTGACCATCTGAAGGCATCCTGAACTGTGGCATTGGACACCACGTTGGCATCTAGGATAATTTTAGGAAATGGCTCATGCAATAGTCTATAGCCCACATTTGACTTCACAAAGGGCACTCGGCTTAGGGCATCTGCAATAACATTCTGGGGACCTGGAATGTACTTAATGTCAAAATTATATGAGGCCAGCTTAGCCACCCAGCGCTGCTCACAGCAGTCCAGTTTGGGTTTTGACATAATATGGGTCAACGGATTATTATCTGTGAAAACTGTGAATTTGTGTCCCTTTAGCCAATGGCTAAATTTATCGCATATAGACCACTTCAGGGCTAGGAATTCCAATCGGTGGGCTGGATAATTTTTCTGAGACCGCGACAATGATTTACTTGCAAACGCTATAGGTCTGGCACTACTACAGTCAGTCTGCACCTGTGACAGCACAGCGCCTATGCCATCCTGCGATGCATCGGTTGACAACAAGAATGGGCGGCTGAAGTCGGGGTGAGCCAGGACTGCTGTATCAACAAGTGATTCTCTCAGCTTATCAAACGCCTGCTGGCACTCGGGCGTCCAGTCTGTTGGTTTAAGCCTTCTTGAAGGAGACATTCGCTCAGGCTTACGTGCACCTCTATACTTTCTCTTTTGGCCAGATAGCAGTTCAAATAGCGGCTTGGCTATGGAAGAGAAATTCGGCACGAAATGTTGGTAATAATTGACAACACCAAGGAAAGATCTAACACGTCTCTGGCAGGGCGTTACGCCATCCTGCTCCATAAGGTCAGCACTGGTCAGCTTTGCGACACTCTCAACCTTTTCAGGGTCAGTGGAGACACCTTCCACATTAATTATATGTCCAAGGAACTTAACAGAGTTCCGGAGAAAGAAACATTTCTTGGGAGCCAGCTTCAAATTATGAATACGTAGTCTGGTAAACACTAGCTCTAAACGTTCAAGAGCAACTGTCTCATTTGGACCAAAAACCAGTAAATCATCCAAGTAGCACAGTAGGCTCATGAAATTCTGATCCCCAAAGATGCTCATCATCATCCGCATGAAGCTTGCAGGACTGTTACAGAGCCCTTGGGGAAGGCGATTGTATTCATACAGCCCCATTGGTGTGGTGAAAGCTGAATACTTTCTATCCTCCTCATGAAGCGGCATGTTATAAAATCCCGAAGTGAGGTCCATCGTGCTGAACAGAGAATTGCCCCCAAGCGCAGCCAGGCAATCTGCCTGATGAGGGAGGGGATGTGCATCTTTCAAGGTCCTCTTATTAAGCCACCGGAAGTCTGTGCACACACGCAAATCTCCGTTCTTCTTCCAGACCAGCACCAGAGGAGATGCGTATTCGCTGGTCGACTTGCGGATTATTTCACGCTCCTCCATCTCATTCAGGACCCTGCGTAACTCCTGGTACTGACTAGGCGGCACCCTCCTGAACGGGAGGCGAAACGGCTTGTGGTCAGAGAGGTGAATCCTGTGCACGAATCCCCTGGATTCCCCACAGTCGAGGTGGTGACGAGAGAAGACATCCTCATAGCGTAGAATGAGGTCAGCGAGTTGAGACTTACACTGCTCAGACACATCACAGGAGGAAACATCCAGTCCACCCAGTCCAATTTGCTGGAGTCTCTCGCGTGCATTGCTTGAATTTGTCAGGCCACTCACTGTAGGAATGTTTGAGGCCGCCTGAGGGCAGCACATTAGTGAAGCAGCAGAACGCTCTGGATTAGCATCATCCATGTCTTCCAATGCCATGCATGGGAACACATCGGCAAGCTTTGCATTGCGTCTAATCGTCACTGGGTGGTCTGACATGTTAATGAGTTTGAGAGGAACCGATCCATCTCCCCAAAGAGTTGTGACAACTCTTGCTACTAAAATGTGTCTAGGGACCGAATGGGAAGAGGAGGGCTCAGTCAGCACAGCACTGCCTGGGGACACTACGGACGTCTTAGGCAATCTACCCCAAACAAGATACTCCTTGCCGGGGTCAAGACACATAGCGGAATTGGCTCTGACTGTCCCGACCTTATCAGGAATCGTATCACCTCTCCAGCGATGCAGGCCCGCTAACATTGACAGGAACTGTTCAGATTCTGGGTCTGTATTGGAGGATGGGGACGACATAGCTGCCCAATAGTTGGCACATTTTTTAGACTGACGAAGCACGTGCTTTATCACATTAGTCCCCAAGATCAAGTCATCGTGCTGGCCTTGGACAACCAAAGTAGGAACGACCATCTCACAGCCATACACTTCCATTTCAATATTATAAACAGACTTGGCCTTCACTTGTGCACCCCCGCAACCCACAAGCATGATATCTGTGTCAAATTTGTCCTGCACGCATAACAGTCCAGCGTCAATGAGTCTCAGCTCTACCGCCTCACTCATGGTGCAGGCCATAGAGCCACTGTCTAGCATTGCTCCTAAGGTGAGCTTCCTTCCAATAATTACAGGCGTATAGAATAGGCTGTCACTTCTACCAACTACACACGTGTTCTGGAAAATAACATCATGTGAGCTTAGTCTTGCCGTCTCGTAAATCATCTCTGCATCGAGTCCTCTCTCGCGGGAGTTCCCATGAACACCTGTACGGCCTCCCTCCACATACAGGTCGGCTAGTTTCCCTCACGCGAGGTTGTCTGAGAGGAAACCCTATTACCGCATTCACTGCGAGAATGACCAGGGGCGAAGCATCTAAAGCACAACCTTTCCTTGAGACAGTGGGCCTTCGTGGTATGAGTCTTCAGTTTGCAAACTAGACATGCCCTATCAGCTGAATTAGGATGAGATCTAACCTCATTCCTAGGAAGGGGATTAGCCCGCTGCTGCACCTTGTCCAGCACTTGTTCCAGCATACCCATCATACGACTCAACATCATCTCCTCTGACTGGAGAGCATTTTGGGCTAGGTGAGGAGCCTGCTGGGAATAAGGAACATGGCAGTGAGTTTGGGTAGGGACAGTGGCCAGGCACGGTAGGGTGTTGGCCGAGCATGGTCCAGTCAGCTGACTAATGGCATGAGACTCGTGCGTCTGGGAGCATGAAGGCTGTCCATGAAGCGCCATGGTATGACTTTTGAACTTAGGGACTCCATCGTGACTTGTGTTTGCCCTCTGCTCACGCCGGTATTCATCTATCCTCTTTTGTATGTCTTTTGCAGTCCAGTCACTAATCGGCTTGCATCTAAACGTCAAGGATAACTCTGGATCAGGACAGTGTTTAACAAACATTCGGGCTACTTCTTCACTGATATTGTCCATTCTCCGACCTTGTCTGCGTAGGCCTTCATCAGCTAGATCAGCAGCTTTGTTTAGTCTGATCCAGTAATCAACTGGATTCTCCCTAGGTTTGGGCAGTGTGGAGTAAAAATCGGCTAGGGGTAGACAGGATGGAGCATCACTGAAATATCGCAGGAGTAGAGTATAAATAATCTCTGGGTTCTGTCGTACATCCAACGAATCATCACAACGCAAGCCGATTTTTACAACATCCTTGGCTTTGCCTACCAACCGGCTCATAATCTCCTCAGCCTGATCAGAAACTGGGCACTTCTGTTTTCTTAGGAAAGCTTTTGTCATGTCAATCCATTCACAGACAGAAAAATTATCAGAGCCATCCCCTCTAAATCTGAGCGGTTCTTTTTCCGACACGACATGCACAGACAGTTGGGGCGCTGCATGACTAGTGCTATTTGTGTCAGAAAATCCCTCAGTGCTTGTATTCCCTTGTGAAGCATTGTGTGGGGAGCTACTAGTGTTAATGACACCTGCTGACATAAGCTTAGATACAATAGACTCGCCTATCTGGACACCTAGTTGGCCTACCATGTCAGTGAGTTGATGCAGCGCCGAATCAGCTCCATCATTACTGGGTGTGGAAGCGTGTGGGCCCTCTCTCAAGAACTGTCCTGCTCGTGAAATACCAGAGTCCTGACTACGGCAAACGCCTCTGGCACCCTCAGTCTTCGAACCTGAGGAACCTACTCCACAACCATGAAAAGCACTGGGGCCAACACCACTATCTTCCAAACCGTAAAACAAAGCACCCCTCCCCCTTGGAACAAAGGGACTATACACCGCATCGCTCTGAGGCCCTGGCAAGGAATCCTGAGACATGGTCACAAATTTAGGAAACGACGTAGCAGTAATAAACAGTAAGAACAACAACAAAAAAAAAGGATGAAAACGAGGGCTAATAGCAATACACAGCTTGAAATGTTACATGTACTGTACAATAAATGTCCTTTTTTTTCAATATATTTAACAAAAAAAAAATATTACTATAAATATAAACCTTCAACAATCTAAAATTTTCAACAACAAGGTATGGAGGCAAACAGTCCCTCGATCAACCGACACAACCTGACCGGCTAGATGATTGACTCCAGTCCTCACGTCCTGCGTTGCAACCACACGGCGATCTGCGTAGAGCTGATCTTGAGATCCGAGAAGTCACGGCACCAGTGTGACGGACGTATTACGCCAGCATAATGGACGCGCAGTAACAGCGCGACGAAGTGTGTGTCAGATGAAGGACACAGACAACTCTCTTCCCGGGCAGTCGGTCTTTATTTCTGCACACAATCAGCAGTAACACCACTTAGATGCGGCTTTCGTACCCTCTCTCTCTGGCGATGTTCTAAAATTCTGCCAGAATGCACATACCCTCGATATGTACTCATGTCCACATACACACTTGAACGCTACGCCACCGAAGTGACGGTAGGCATTACTACTCAGACATGAAAAGAAAATACAACGCTACGTGATCGTATAGTGATTTAAGACAACGTGCCGTTCTTTTTACATAGCTCCGTTGACTAGCCCGGAATGGATAATATTTCAAGGAATAATTGTGAAACAAAATACAGACACTTTACAACATACCTGCACACAATCAGCAGTAACACCACTTAGATGCGGCTTTCGTACCCTCTCTCTGGCAATAAAAACATTTGTCTAGTGAGTGATTTCAATGGCGGAGTCCGCTAGCATAGCGTGGTTAAGTCTCGAAGGTTTTAAACAATCAAAACGCTTCGCTACACAGAAAAATCTCATATTGGTTCGATGCTACTAATGTTAAAGAAGAGCATGTATTAAACCTATAAGTTATTAAATTATTATCTGACTTGAAATGGTGAAATCATTTCTGGCGCTCATTTTCACGACTCACCTCTGGCGATGTTCTAAAATTCTGCCAGAATGCGGAAAGCCAGAGGAACAAAACGCGCGAAAGTAGTTACGTAGCTGACTGGCAGGAGGTTGTTATTGTATAACAGAAGTATACAACTTGTAATGAACAATGAAATGTTAGAAAGAAAAGAAACAATTAGATTTGACGGACTGACACCTTGCAATTTTGGCTGAATTAATTCATAAATCGCTAGGCACATTTTTAACTCCGTTACATATATACACTCAATACTTGGTCGGGGCTCCTTTTACATGAGTTACTACATCAGTGTGGCAGCTTCTTGAACTGAGGTGTTAGAGAAGCCCAGCATTTTTGTGTTATGGAGTGCCAACATTTCTGTATTAACTGTACAATGTAATAAATTCACTTTTTGATGATATTCAAATGTATTGAGTTTCTCTGGTAAATAGCATTTTAGTTATTTACCCTGCAAATGAAACACTATATTTAATATTAGAGATGGAAAGATCGGTATCGGCTGATTTTCAAACAAAATACACGTTCGGCAGATTTTACAAATGGTTATTTGTATGTGACTATATTCTTAAACTATCATACGGTGAACACAGAGTTATGTACCTAGCTAGCTATACAGCTAGTTACCCTCAAGTATCTGAAGCAGATATGAAGAAATGACATTTATAGCTCGTAGCTAAAATGAGGCTATTCAAGCTAGTTAGCTAGCATTCGCTAGTTAGCAAACTAGCTAGTTAGCTAGCAAACTAATGTTTAACGTCTGCTTTTCGACACTGGTAAACTAAGGCTAAAGAAAAAAATTCATATTAATTATTCTTTTAGAATTTAAATTACTAAAATTACTAAAGAAAAGATGGCAAGCTAGCCTAAACAGCCGTTACCTACCTGTCACGACGCGCGCTCCTCTGTTCTGTGGAAAATTCCAGAAGGCCAGCTCCAAAGGGGAGGGGCATGTGCGTAGAGGCTGTTGATGTGACTGGTCCACTCACCAGCATTTATTAAATACATTTTATTTATTATACCACTAATATATATTGTACCTTTGATAGTGACTCAAAATAATAACTTAAATAATGAGAATATCTCTAAATAATGACATAGAAATTCACTTTATAATCAAAACAAATAGATTTTTTTTATATTTTACATGGCAAAAATAGGCTTTTATATATGTGCAAATGCTGTGTCTTGCACAATGCAAGTAGATGGCAGTATGTCTTTTCTTAATTCTAAAAACTTTATATAAATGTCCTTATATTGAAAAGGAAGGGGAAAATTTTGCCCCAGTCTTTTCATGTATTTTATTTAATTTTCTGTGTTGCTTGCTCAAATTCAATTATATATATATATATATATATATATATATATATATATATATATATATATATATATATATATATATAATTTAATGTGTACGTATGTGTGTACACATTTTACATACGATATAGGTCAAGTAATTGCATTGCGTTGTTGATCATAACCAATCAAAATGTTGATTCAATGTCATCTTTTCAATGTTGAATCACAGTTAAGACTTCAACCCAATAACAATATTGATTTATAGTTGATTTATGGTCATCAACCAAAACCAACCAAAAAAACCCAAAATCAACATTGATTCAATGTTCCTTTGCTATCTGGGTGGACCTCTGTTATGCCTGGTTCACACTACACGACTTTTCAGTCGTCAGGTTTTTGTGCCGTCCGCACTACACGACTGGTTGTGCTGTAATCGCGAGTCTTTCAGTTGTTGTGGCTTTCACACTACATGACTGATCGGCGACGCGGGCTCACGAATTACACGACTGGGGAACGACTGGGGAATCGCCGACTCATCTGGCTGCCGTCCAAAAACACGAGAACACGAAAACGAAACTCTCCCAGAACCAGCAACACCACGTAGAAGGAAAAAACAATGTACATGTACTCCACATTTTCGTTATTATTATTATTTTTTACCATTTAAACACTCCATAGTCCCAAGTTGCCAGAATTATTTCATCTCTCCGTTGCAGTGAACATAGATATAATCAATCACACTATTTCTCAAGTGCTGTCACAATAACTTAAACACAGTGTTGTAGTAAAGTTGTATGAAGTTAGACGCTGCTGTTGACTCTCAGTCAATGGACACAGATATGGGTATTTCTACCTCTTATCTATTTGTGGTGGTGAGTTTTTATCTTATAATTTCAATAGCTTTTAAACAGACCATCATGAGACCATAAAACAAGTTCTTATATATTAAAGGCATCCTAAACAAAAACCTACAACCCTTATATGTGTATTTCTACCTCTTGTCTATTTGGGGTGGTGAGTTTTAATGTTATAAGTTCAATAGCTTTTAAACAGTCCATCATAAGACCGCTAAACAAGTTATTTTACCCACAGTGCACCCTAAAGAACAACCTACAACTCTAACATGGGTATTTCTATGGAAGAAAAATAGTTCCATCGGATTTTGAATTCGTATTTGAAGCACTGAATTTGTTTGCCCTTGAATTTGAAGCTCTGAATTTTTTTTGCACTGAAATTATGCATCTGAATTTTGTTGCCTTTGAATTTAATGCTTATTAAAATACAATGAAAAAAAATTCGGGCGTTAAAAAATTCAAAAGATTTTTTTTCAAGTTGCTCGAATTCGATTGGTCAAATTTGGCTCACAAAATACGCGTGCAAAATTTCGCGTGCTAAAATACGAGTTCAAAGATATTCAGAGTAAACATCCGGGACACAAAGGATGAGCAATCGATTCAAGACTCCAATCGAACCAAATCCAACCAATCACCCTCCACTGGTCACGGCGCTGTTTGAAGCCACAGGCGGAGAGAGAGTGAGTTATGTCGGCGCACGGGATCGGCTCCTCTTCGGTGAGTGTATTTACTCCTTTATTTGTCTATTGTGGTGTTTTTAAGATTCAGTAAGATACAGTAAACGACGTGTTGCACATCAGAGGTTTGCGCTGGACTGATCTTTTTTTTTAACTCGCTATGTAGTCAACATAGCTGCGTATGTGTGTGTCCGTCAGTCCACACTGTGCTTTATGATATTATATTGATCATAAAATCATTACATTCGTTTATTACTTCCTTACCAGTCGAGTAGTTTACAGTTGTTTTCAACTGTCTCCGTGGGGTAATGGTTAGTGACGAGAGCTTCGGACAAAACGGACCTGACGAGCGATTTGTTTTTTAAAATTATTATTATATGTATAAAATCTTTCTCTCTGAGTTTACTTTTGGATAAGGAATTTATTTTTTCATTTTCTCTTCTGTTTATTACTCTAAACAGGTAGTTGGACGTGTCACAAGACAGATCAAGCAGTTAATGCCCGGTTCACACTACACGATTTTAGGCTGGTTTTTCAGTCGCCGACTGATCGGCGACAGAAACTGTGGTCGGAGGCAAATCGGCGATCACTCGTGTGAACTGCTGAAAGACGCTCGCCGAGCCGTCGCCGACTCGTCGCAGACGACCGGCAGATATCTAGCATGTTTAATATCAGTCGGCGACTGAGAGTCGGCAGCAGCGTCTAGCTACAGCCAATGGGAACGCGGAGAGAGAACCGCGGCACCGCTGAAGATATCTCTGAAGAATGTAAAAAACTTTCAAGAATGCTTTCAAAACAGTAACCCAGCAAACACACAAACTCTTCACCTTTCTTACAACTTTACTACAACACTGTGTTTAAGTTATTGTGACAGCACTGGAGAAATAGTGCGATTGATTATATCTATGTTCACTGCAACGGAGAGATGAAATAATTCTGGCAACTTGGGACTATGGAGTGTTTAAACGGTAAAAAAAATTATAATAACGAAAATGTGGAGTACATGTACATTGTTTTTTTCTTCTATGTGGTGTTGCTGGTTCTGGCGAGAGTTTCGTTTTCGTGTTCTCGTGTTTTTGGACGGCAGCCAGATGAGTCGGCGATTCCCCATTTCCCCAGTCGTGTAATTCGTGAGCCCGCGTCGCCGATCAGTCATAGTAGTGCGGACGGCACAAAAACCTGACGACTGAAAAGTCGTGTAGTGTGAACCGGGCATTAGACGAGGGATTAAAGAATCCCCAATGTGGACAGTGCTCACTCGACGACCTGACAGTGGCCTTGCTTTTTCCAAAAGGGGCAGAAGGGAATTTGACTAACTCTGTTATGTTTGATATCATTTTTGAAAACTTCAACTCTTAATAAAATGAAAGTGAGTCAAGCATGAGTTTTAATTAGTTTTATTTTCTGTGGTGTATAATTTTTACCTTTATGTCAAACATCAGAATAACAAAATTGGGCAATCAAACAACTTTTGATTGTATCCATTTACTGCAATGTCTCCTACACTGTAAATAATTTAAAAAAGTAATGAAGCTGCATCTCAGTTTTTTTATTGTTTTTTTTATTACTCAAACTAAAACTGATGACAAAATTTGCCATTAATTTTTCATTCATATGGTCTTAACTTTGTAAAGATGTGTTATTTTATTCCAATTCTCAGACCAGTTGTTTCAAATAGACAGGAAATTCTCACAAAACTGGACAGCAGAAATGTAAAGATCACAGCCAGAGGACTGGGATGCAGCTCCTATGTTAACTGCATCTCTCAAAGCTGTCATCTGTTCATCTGTCAGTGGGCATTCTGTGTGAGGGACAATGATTTTTGAGTGGTCATCAATGGGAAGTCCGTTGTTGTCCCACTCAATATTGGGAATCTCCATTCCCTACAAATAAGTTGTATACACTTATGTGGATAAAATAGCCACTTCCAAACTTTATACATAAACCACACTATTTGTTAAAATCATATTACACTTTCATGTACCTCTGTGCTATCTGCTGCAGGAATTGGGTGATGTGAATGACCCAGCACCCACAGTTGATTAGGGGTCATGTGGCTCTCTGTTCTTATTGGATGATTGTCCCAACCACTACAAAAAGTATCTAGGTCTTCCTGCAGGCATGGTAGGAACACATAGTGGCAACAGAAGATGTGTGTGATGTTGGAAATGTTGAGCCCTCTCCTTCAAGGTAATGGAGAACATCATAGTAGATGCTTGTTACAACGACCCATAGACTTCACCACAGCCTTTTAATCCTGGAATATGATCAAACTGAAATACCTTGTATTAAAAATAACAAAACAACTTGCACTCAAGTTCTGAAACTTCTACTTCAAAAAAGGGCGTCGCCCCCTCAGGCGAGGTGTCCCGCCCCCTCAATTTAAATAATAAGACCCATTTATTTTACTATTGCTACCGCCCCCTCGCTCGCTCAACAATCGTCACACGCCGCCACCCCCACTGAATATGTCCTGGCACCGGTCCAGTATATATATAAATGAATAAAAAATATTAATTATAACAAATCGCTCATCAGTCGCGGGTATCGAACCCAGGCCCGTTTTGTCCGAAGCTTTCGTCACTAACCATTACCCCACGGAGACAGTTGAAAACAACTGTAAACTACTCGACTGGTAAGGAAGTAATAAACGAATGTAATGATTTTATGATCAATATAATATCATAAAGCACAGTGTGGACTGACGGACACACACATACGCAGCTATGTTGACTACATAGCGAGTTAAAAAAAAAGATCAGTCCAGCGCAAACCTCTGATGTGCAACACGTCGTTTACTGTATCTTACTGAATCTTAAAAACACCACAATAGACAAATAAAGGAGTAAATACACTCACCGAAGAGGAGCCGATCCCGTGCGCCGACATAACTCACTCTCTCTCCGCCTGTGGCTTCAAACAGCGCCGTGACCAGTGGAGGGTGATTGGTTGGATTTGGTTCGATTGGAGTCTTGAATCGATTGCTCATCCTTTGTGTCCCGGATGTTTACTCTGAATATCTTTGAACTCGTATTTTAGCACGCGAAATTTTGCACGCGTATTTTGTGAGCCAAATTTGACCAATCGAATTCGAGCAACTTGAAAAAAAATCTTTTGAATTTTTTAACGCCCGAATTTTTTTTCATTGTATTTTAATAAGCATTAAATTCAAAGGCAACAAAATTCAGATGCATAATTTCAGTGCAAAAAAAATTCAGAGCTTCAAATTCAAGGGCAAACAAATTCAGTGCTTCAAATACGAATTCAAAATCCGATGGAACTATTTTTCTTCCATATATTTCTACCTCTTGTCTTTTTGTGGGGGTGAGTTTTAATCTAAGAATTTCAATAGCTTTTAAACAGTGCATCATAAGTGCACCAATCAAGTTGTATTAAATAAAGGGCATTCTAAGCAACAACCTACAACTCAGATATGGGTATTTCTACCTCTTTCCTATTTGTGGTGGTGAGTTTTAGTCTAAGAATTTCAATAGCTTTTAAACGGTGCATCATAAGTCCACGAAACAAGTTCTTATATATATAAAGGGCATCCTAAGCAACAACCTACAACTCAGATATGGCTATTTCTACCTATTGTCTGTTTGTAGTGGTGAGTTTTAATCTTATAATTTTAATAGCTTTTAAATGGTGCATCATAAGTGCATCAATCAAGTTCTACTACATAAAGTGCATCCTAAGCAACAATCTACAACACAGATATTATACCTCTTACCTCTTTGTGGTGGTGAGTTTTAATCTAAGAATTTCAATAGCTTTTAAGTGGTCCATCATAAGAGCACCAAACTAGTTGTATTACATAAAGGGCATCCTAAACAACAATCTACAACTAAGATATGGGTATTTCTATCTCTTACCTATTTGTGGTGGTGAGTTTTTATCTTATAATTTCAATAGCTTTAAAACGGTCCATCATAAGATCAAAAAACCACTTGTTATATATTAAGGCCATCTTAAGCAACAACCTACAACTCCGATATGGATATTTCTACCTCTTACCTATTTGTGGTGGTGAGTTTTTATCTTATAATTTCAATAGCTTTAAAACTGTCCATCATAAGATCATAAAATCACTTGTTATATATTAAGGGCATCTTAAGCAACAACCTACAACTCCCATATGGATATTTCTACCTCTTACCTATTTGTGGTGGTGAGTTTTTATCTTATAAATTCAATAACTTTTAAACGGTCCATCATTAGACCATAAAACAAGTTGTTATATATTAAGGGAATCTTATACAACAACCTACAACTCAAATATGGTTATTTCTACCTCTTGTCTATTTGTGGTTGTGAGTTTTTATCTTATTATTTCAATAGCTTTTAAGTAGTCCATCAAAAGAGCACCAACCAAGTTGTATTACACAAAGGGCATCCTAAACAACAACCTACAACTCTTATATAGGTATTTGTACCTTGCACCAATTTGAGGTACTCAGACTTTATATGGTCCATCATAAGAGCACTAAACAAGTTGTATTACACAAAGTGCATCCTAAACAACAACCTACATCTCAGACATGGGTATTTGCAGGTGCTGTTCATAAAATCAGAGTATTATGAAAAGCTATTGAAATAATTAGATAAAAACTCACCACCACTATTAGGTAAGAGGTAGAAATACCCATATCCGAGTTGTAGGTTGCTGGTCATCATGGACTTAATGTAATACAACTTGTTTGGTGCTCTTATGATGGACCGTTTAAAAGCTATTGAAATTATTAGACAGAAACTCACCACCACAAATAGGTAAGATATAGAAATACCCATATCTGAGTTGTAGGTTGTTGTTTAGGATGCCCTTTATGTAAAACAACTTGTTTGGTGGGCTTATGATCGACCATTAAAAAGCTATTGAAATTCTTAGATTAAAATTTACCACCACAAATAGACAAGAGGTAGAAATACCCATGTCTGAGTTGTAGATTGTTGTTTAAGATGCCCTTAATATATGAGAACTTGTTTGGTGCTCTTATGATGGACCGTTTAAAAGCTATTGAAATTCTTAGATTAAAACTCACCACCACAAATAGGAAAGAGGTAGAAATACCCATATCTGTGTTGTAGGTTGTTGATTAGAATGCCTTTTATGTAATACAACTTGATTGGTGCTCTTATGATGCACCGTTTAAAAGCTATTGAAATTATAAGATAAAAACTCACCACCACAAATAGGTAAGAGATAGAAATACCCATATCTGTGTTGTAGGTTGTTGTTTAGGATGCCCTTTATGTAATACAACTTGGTTGGTGCTCTTATGATGGACCGTTTAAAAGCTATTGAATTATAAGATTAAAACTCACCACCACAAATAGACAAGAGGTAGAAATACAAATATCTGTGTTGTAGGTTGTTGCTTAGGATGCCCTTGATATATAAGATCTTGTTTGGTGGTCTTATAATGCACCGTTAAAAAGCTATTGAAATTATAAGATAAAAACTCACCACCACAAATAGGTAAGAGGTAGAAATACCCATATAAAAGTTGTAGGTTTTTATTTAAGGTGCACTTGTAACGTATTGAACAGGCAGAGAGGGATCCAAATGCGGAAGAACACCGCTTTTATTGAAATGAGACGCTGGTACAAACACAGGCAGGTGAATCACGAGTACTAGGATCAGTAGTAACAGCGTTTTCTTGGCGTGGTCAGGACGGTCCAGGGTCATACCGGGGGAGCAGAAGTCAGGAGGTACAGAGGGATTAGGCAGGAGACAAGGTCGGGGACGTAAGCGAGGGTCAGGACACAGGAGAGCAGACAGGATAAAGAGAGGCTTGGTACGCGGCATGAGTCGGCAATACTTCGCAACTGAGATGTGCTGGTGAAGTGCTTAAGTAAGGCTGAAGGGGCGTGGTAATGAGGGGCAGGTGAGGTTGATAAAGAAAGATCAGGTGGCATTCCTGACAGCACTTTGTATAATACAACTTGTTTGGTCGTCTTATGATGGACCATTTAAAAGCTATTGAAATTATAAGATAAAAACTCACCACCACAAATAGGTAAGAGGTAGAAATATCCATATTTGAGTTGTAGGTTGTTGTTTAAGATGCCCTTAATATATTAGAACTTGTTTGGTGGTCTTATGATGGACTATTTAAAAGCTATTGAAATAATAAGACAACAATGGACTACAACACATAGATAACAGCTATGAATACCCATCTCTGACATATAGATTGTTATTTAGGATGCACTTTGTGTAATACAACTTGTTTGGTGCTCTTATGATGGACCATTGAAAAGCTATTGAAATTATTGAAGAAAAAAAAAACAGAGTGCAGTGCTCTGGGGCCTTTACTACCGCCACTTGCATGCGTGTTAACCGTGTTAATGTAATTTGTAGACGGTGCCTTAGACGTTGTAGCGGTCACAATAGTACATTTTAAATAAAATGTTGTCTACAACTTAAAATATATATATTCCTGGCGTAAACAAAGTTGTAGGTATTTGTTTTGTATGCCAGAAATAAGAATTT
Organism: Brachyhypopomus gauderio; assembly: GCF_052324685.1. NCBI lineage: Eukaryota > Metazoa > Chordata > Actinopteri > Gymnotiformes > Hypopomidae > Brachyhypopomus > Brachyhypopomus gauderio. The sequence goes on from NC_135217.1 coordinate 2,143,141, forward strand.
GCACATTTTGGCACTTTTGCTGATACTGTCTTAAAATTATTGAAGAAATAATTCCGAATATGCGAACGTGAAACCAACTTTACCGCAGTGAAGAACCCTGACAGACGAGGGAGCGTAGCAATCGACCGACGTAGGTGAATTGGACAGGGGGATCTAAATACACAAGATGGAAGGGAGAAAACGAGTCACAGGTGTAACGTAAATGACTGGGGTGTGACAACCAGACAGGGATCTCCCACCGGGGAACTAGGTAGGGCTAGGGCATACGACACAAGACTGGGGCGGGAGGCGGAGCTAGGCGTAACAGGTGGTCTTATAATGGACCGTTTAAAAGCTATTGAAATTCTTAGATAAAAACTCACCCCCACAAATAGGTAATAGGTAGAAATAATCATATTTGAGTTGTAGGTTGTTGTTTAAGATGCACTTTATGTAATACAACTTGTTTGGTGGTTTTATGGTGGACCGTTTAAAAGCTATTGAAATTCTTAGAATAAAACTCTCCACCACAAATAGGTAAGAGGTAGAAATACCCATATCTGTGTTGTAGGTTGTTGCTTAGGATGCACTTTATGTAGTAGAACTTGATTGATGCACTTATGATGCACCATTTAAAAGCTATTGAAATTATAAGATTAAAACTCACCACCACAAATACACAAGAGGTAGAAATACACATATAAGCGTTGTGAGTTGTTGTTTAGGATGCACTTAATACATAACAAGTTGTTTTATGGTCTTATGATGGACCATTTAAAAGCTATTGAAATTGTTAGACAGAAACTCACCATCACAAATAGGTAAGAGGTAGAAATACCCATATCTGAGTTGTAGGTTGTTCTTTAGAATGCACTTTGTGGAAAACAACTTGTTTGGTGGTCTTATGGTGGACCATTGAAAAGCTATTGATATTATAGTAAGAAAAAAACAGTGTGCAGTGCTCTGAAACCTTTAAGACCGCCACTTGCGTCCGTGTTAACCGTGTTAAGGTAATTTGTAGATGGTGCCTTAGACGTTGCAGAGGCGACAGCAGTACATTTAAAATAACATGTTATCTACAATTTAAATACGCATATTCCTGACGTAAACAGAGTTGTAGGTGGTTGTTTATGTTGTTTGTCTCTAGGTGTAATATGACATTTCTGGATAATAAAAATAGTGTTTTATTGGTAGATTGATAATCCAAAAGCAAAGTCAGATAACAGGCCAAGAACAACACTTAGCGGTATTAACAGAGAATCATCAGGAGAAGAGTAAAAAAAAGTCGACCTCAAAATCAGAGAATGAAATCCACCGGGTAAACAAATCCAAACAGGAGAGTCCAAAATCTTTAAAAAAATAAATGACCCTCGAGGGTGCGATCGCATCTCGGGACCTGCGCTTCTCCTCTCATCTGGATTGGTGTCTAATATACAGACTTTGTTTGGTTATTGAGCTGTTTTGCTGCTGATTTGCAGCCCGTGCATTTGTGTTCCTTCTTTATTTTGGCTACAGATAATAAAGAGTTCGACATGCAGCCTGTGCCTCCTGCCGACCTCTATCTCTGCGTCACACTGACGTGCTCTGAATGTTTTTTTGTTGTTAAAATCAAATACTGTGGAATAAAAATTAGTAGTTGTGCTTACTTCATTTTTCTAAGACAATCCATTTCCTAAATAAGTAAACAGTAATATAAGTTGCAGTTAGAAATGACAAGTTAAGAGTTTCTATGCAACTAATGCAACTGAACTGAATAAATACAAATGTGTTTTGGTACACTTAGTAGTACTAGACATTAAATACTAGCAACCAGTTCTCTCAATGTCTTTAAGATCAACTTTTACAGTGATATTGTTAAATCACAATGGAAGTCTCTGAAATCCTGTCTTTTTATCTAAAATGCTGTCAAAAGAGATCTCAGATAGATAAATATTTTTTTAAAGATATCAAAGGTCAGTAAAGAAATCAGAAATATATATGCCTAATGGAAAAAACTAGCCTACCATATTTTAGCATATTTTATCCTTCAATTTGCAAAAACGTCTGGGTGTGATCAATAATTAATCGAACGAAACTGCATGCTTGACTGAAAATGCATTCTGAACTGAATCCACATGTTAAGTGAGTGTTTCACGACAGGCTACTGGACCTGTTTAAATGTTGAGTTCATATGCCACAGTTTTAGCGTGTGGGATGACGCTGAAATGCTGCGACGGGAATAATCATGAAAGCGAAAGTAGTCCAGGACTATTAGCTAGACTGCTGAATAAAAATATTTATTATGGGTTAACATAATTTATGTTGTTAGTAATTAAATATTACTATGCGTCGTTTTTCTGAGTTTGAAAAAAGAGCGAGGCATTCAGAAATCAACACAAGTTTCTACCAAAGCAGCAGATTTCCTATGTGAACAAAAGCACAGGTAAGAAGAATAAGCGTCATGTTGAAGCATGTTTGCATTAAACAAATAAAAAACGTATTACGTTAGTAATATAACATGCTAAATACACGGTAGAAATCGTATTTGTAAGGACTATGTCTTTCTCTTTCTCTCTCTGTATGTGTAGGACATTCTTAGTTTGAACGTACAGAAAGAGAACAAGATGGCTAATGCAGGAAACCGTAAGTCCAACTTTTTTTGCGTTTGGCTTACTTTAACTGACCATACAGTGTGTTTTACATCCTCAATCTGTGTCTATTTCTGTACAGATGATTTCAAACTCTCTGGCCCTCGAGGTGAAGAGCATCAGTCTGGCTCTGCTGTCACTCTCTCCTGTCACCTGTCTCCTGAAACCAGTGCTGTTGCCATGGAGATCAGGTGGTTTAAGGGGACAGACTGTGTTTGTCTGTATAAGAATGGACAGGTGACAGAGGGGAGGGGCTACGAGGACAGAGTGAGTCTGTTCATGGAGGAGCTGCAGAGAGGAAACGTCTCCTTACAGCTGAGAGACTGTACATTGTTAGATAGAGGATATTACCTGTGTCAGGTGACCAGTGGAGACAGAACAGAAGAGCTTACTGCGAGCATTGGTTGGGGTACGTTTTCTATAACTCCACTTTAGATTAACCAACTTTGATGAGATGAAACATGACGTAACAGAAATAAGGAGTGCTTCTGTGCTTCTATTTCTGTTCTATTCAGATAAATAAGTGCTACAAACATCCACATCATGGTTTAAAGTGTAAAAATGTCAAACATATATATATCTCTAACTTTTTTTCCTGTCTGATGTTTTATGCAGTCAACATATCACTCACAGGCGTAAGTAACTATGCTTTCACCTTTTTGCTGTTTTTAAAAATATGCCTAATACATATCAGAAAGCCTGAAGTCTCCATTTAATGATATGAAGTAGATCCCAAACACACACACACACACACACACACACACACACATAAATCACACCCTAACCCTAACTCTAACCCTAGTGCATAAACACCTAAAAAAAATCAAATGTATCCAGTTGAGAACTGAAAACCTACGATTGTATTTTTCACTTTCACAGGACTTCTGGGATGAGGAGGGTGAGTATAAACCACCTGCAGCTGCTTGAAGCTGATGTTTTAATCAGATTAAGATTAATTACTGGTTGTACTGCCTCTAGAGCAGTGGTTCTCAAACTTTTTAGACAAAGTACCACCAACTGTCAAACAAAAAACCTCCACGTACCACCTACTACCCCCCCCCCAAAAAAAAGAAAAAGCTGTTTGGCAAGTTTAAGTTGTTGACGGGCGGGGGGGCGAATGTAAATTGTTACCGGGAGGATGTAAAATGGACACGAATTAAGTATTATATCACGATGGTTGGCGCCAGAGCGAACTAGTAACTCATTGAATCATAGATGTGGATCAGAGGTAAATAAACTAGATTTTTTTTTTGTCGACGTGAGAAATCGGATGTGTGGCGTGTGAAGACGGTCAAATGCGTGTGTCTCACGCATTTGGCAACCCTGCTCATTACACACATATGTTATAATGTTGCCAACTCTCACGCATTGAGCGTGAGACACACGCCATCCACCGGCAATATAACACTGAATCTGTGTCCATTTTACGTTCGGCACCCCCCCCCCCCCCCCCCCCCCCCCCACCCCCCGCTCAACAAAATACACTCGCCACCGGCTCCAGGTTAAAATCTACGGAGCCCCTAAAGGATCTAGGTAGAAAATTTTTTTTTTGAAAGCTAAATTGTTCCCTCAATTTAATAAATCGTTCCCTCAATTTAATAAATCGTTGCCTCAATTTAACAATTCGTTACCTCAATTTAATAAATCGTTCCCTCAATTTATTATTTCATTCCCTCAATTTAATAAATCATTCTCTCAATTTAATAATTCGTTCCCTCAAATATGGAATAACACAGTAGTCTAGGACCAACAGTTTTAACAGGGTCGTCTCTTCAGCTCTCGTACAGACACTGGTATGTTGTTACCATAATGAACTAATAATGCTTTATGTGTGTATGCTATCGGTAGTCAGACTCATGTAGCGAGAACTCTGTACAAACTCTCATTTACTATCATGGCTCCGTCGGTAGTAAATTAACCTCCAAAGTACACTACAGTGGTTGCTTGCTAGCTGACTATATATATATATATATATATATATATATATATATATATATATATATATATATATATATATATATATAAAGTTAGCTAACATTTTATTAATTTGTTGTCCATATGGCTATAAGCACTCGAGATGGATTACGACTCATTTAACAGCTTCATCGAGTTCATTCGAAGTCGTCACATTGAAGAAGCGACAGTCCAGAATTTCATCAGTGAAAAGGTAACGCTGTGCTTCAGTATCTAGCTACTTCAGTATCTACCGAGTGGGCCTTATCAGTCATTGCTTTGTTTACATGGTGTTGTTCAAATTAATGTAACTAGCTTATAAAAGTTCTGTACTGAACAGTAAATATTCTGCGTTTAAAGACAAGAGTCATAACATCTATGGTTAGCGCATAATTTTAATAGGCATTCATATCTAAATAAATATTATAAATAAGTCTTTTTAATATCATCTCCTTAATATCAGCATTTTGGTTTGGTTGTAAACAGGACACCACAGGAGTATTTCATATACAGTAGCACTGTTAAATTTGTCACACAACACAGACACCTGGATGTCTAGCTAGACTTTTCCTATTGGACAGGTTCATCTTTGGGCTTAAAGTACCTTGCTAAACTGAGATATTGTGAAATCCCATTTATTTATTGGTATTATTTTATTTCATGAAAATAAATAATACAATAATTTAAAATATATTACAGTATCCACCATATTACATGTATGTAAACTTTCACATAACTCTTAACAGTTCACTCATCTTTTTTTAGATTGACTGTTTTGCAATTGATGGCATGCCAAATGAGGACCTGTCAAAGTACCTGCCAAAATATGGTGATCGTTTAGCTGTGCGCCAGTATTGCAAACGGGAGGTAGCAAGACTTCAGGAACCAAGAAACCTACCAAAAGCCACAGAGAACCTTATGACAAAACTCAAGGACAGAATACTTAAACGCAGACATGATGACACTAACCGCTCTGAAAAGCTTAGGAACAACACTAATGCACAGAAATTGGAGCGCAGTTTCCAAATTGGAGTACTTCAGCAAGAAGGGGACATTCTTAAGCAAGTGAGAGAGAAAAAGGGTGGGGGTAAACGTCAAGTAAAAGCCTTTAAAAACACCACAATGGCTGAAATACTGGAATCAGCAAAGATCCTTTTCTTTCCTAATGGTAAGTCAAAGCTTGGAAAGATCTCAGATTTTGAATGTGATATTTGTGACTTCACAGAAGAAATCCTGGCTCCACATGTTACTTTAATAGACATTTATGAACTTAGAAAAGTAAAAATGCTGCGCCTTTACCTCATCATCAAGAGAGTGGAAGAGAATACAGGATCAGTGGCTGAGACAGAAGGTGCCTCCTCTGTTGTCTTAGAGGATGCACCCTCAAATTACATACCACAGGGCCAAAAGTCAACAGAAAGCACTACAGGCCTGAAAGACAGTGTATGTACAGACTTGTTGGATGTATCAGTTCAAGACCATGAAGAACAGCCAGCACTTGCAATAGTAACATTAGACATGGTATCTCATCTTTCCCCTATAATAATTGATGAGCCAGCAAAGTTGGAAAACATACAAATTCCCGAAGCTTCCTTTAGTGAAACTCATGCTCAGCAGACTTATTTGTCAGTACAAATTGATGGGCAAACTTCACAGATCTCCATTGATGAGGAAATTCAAGTGGGATATCATGCACTTCCAGATGATGGTGAGGTTCTTGATGACACATTACCCATTGACATGGACAGTCTGATTTATAATCAGCCACCACAGGTGACAAAGATTAGATTACGCAGAGGAAATGTGTTTCAAGATTTAAATAATGTGTTTCACTGTGGTCTTGTGTCAGTTAGTGATACACTAGAAATAGAAATGGTTTTACCCAACGGTTCTACAGAAAAAGGAGAAGACAATGGAGGTGTGCTCAGGGATGCCTTAAGTGAATACTGGGATGCATTTATTATGAAGTGCACAACAGGCAATGCAATCAAAATTCCTATGATTCGACATGACATGACAGACAAGTGGACTGATGTTGCAAAAGTAATGGTGCTTGGATATAATAATGCAAGCTACTTTCCCATTGCATTAGCAAAACCTTTCTTGAAGCATTGTCTTGGACTTGAGGTAACATCAGAAGAACTCTGGGAAACATTTCTGCAGTCAATCCCAAATGATGAAAGAAGAATTGTAGAACAAGCAATGCAAGACTTCCCATCAGTTTCTGACAGTGAAGACTGGCTTGACTTCATTGATGCCCACAATGTGAAAACTCTCATCAGTGCAGAAAACCTCAAGAAAACGTTACTTGAAGTGTCTCACAAAGAAATCATTCAAGATCCTGCATATATATCAGAGTGCTGGAATGAAGAATTGAAAAAACTGAAATTGCCTCCTGGGGGTTTAGACGAGATCCTGTGCAACCTTTACCCATCCAACAAGAAAGTTCTTGCAGCTCTTCAGCCAGATGAAAATTTGAATAAGCGGGACCAGGCCATTTTTGACTTCTTAAAGAAGTATATACGCAACTGCTCACATACACATCTGAAACAATTTCTTCGATTTTGTACAGGTAATTACGCGGTACTATTATTATTTATTTTATTTTTTTCCACATCTATGAATGTGTTATACAATTGCATTTTCATTATACAGCAGTACAATGTAGAATAAAATAAATGTTTTTTTATTTTATAGGTGCAGATGTTCTTGTAACATCCACTATTCATGTGAGATTTGTTGCACCAAGCAGTGATTTTGTCAGAAGTCCCCAAGCACATACCTGTGGTTGTGTGTTGGAGATGCCTAACACTTACACATCATACCTGGAAATGTCAGAAGAGTTCAGCCGGCTTCTGGACTCAAATGTCTGGGTGATGGACATCCTTTAATTGATGGTACATTGCATATTTTCACAATAAAGAGAGTATCATATATGTCAACACACCTTTTAATTTGTTGGACAAATATTTCTTGATGATAAAATAAACACTTCTAAATTTACTAGAATATGCTAGTTAAAAAAAAAACTGTCAAAACACTTATTTTGTTTACTTTTATTATATGTAGGGGTTAGGGCCCCTTACTGTTTACCTCACACTGCAGGTTTTGAAGAATGTTCAGGTGTAAGTACACACAGTTTTCTCTCTCTCCCAACTACTCATACAAAGTGCATTTATACTATGCTTTTTTTCAAACACTAAACATTTACAAATTAATTCAGGCTTGCAATAAATGTTTGATTAAATCAAAGTAATCAATAAGGAGACAGGGTCAATAAATGGCTACTTGTCACTGTTCACGTTTTTTCTGTTGGATTGCTTAAAATGGATGTTTGTTAATCAAATTGTAATAATAATAATAATAATAGTTCTTCAATTGTTTTCAAGTTAAAAATGTTTCTTTTATTCTTGTTTTTTTTTGTCAATATGCATAGATTACCTTTTTGAATGTTTCACCCAGTTTCTGAAGTTCCAGTTCAAATGTAAGTAAATTACTCCATGTTTTACTGTCACACTCATATACAAAAAAAGTGTCATTTGTTTGTAAGTATAATTTTTTTATATGTTTATTCCCTTTGGCCTTTCATTTTTAAATAGGGTTAGATGCCAGCTCTAGTTACATCACACTGCAAGTTAATGCAAGCAGAATGTTAGAACGTAAGTAACTTAACTTCATCTAAATATTTGTGTAATCTGTCTCTCTGTACATGCAGAGAACAAAGAACAATTAAGTTCATGAGCAATAGTACAACTGCTATAGCCAAATATCACATCTCCTGTTGTTTGAAGTGTTTTTGTTTTTACTGTGAACTTCATGTACCTTAATCAGCCATCAGCAATGAAACCTCCCCTGTATCGACATCCATTGTTCATTTATTTCAAACATTCTTTTTTAGCTTCACTTACCATAAATATGCACTTCTTAGTTCTACAGCTAGATGTTCTTCAATGACCAGGACCTCCACAAAGCAGGTGGATCATTTTCAGCTTCAGTGACCAGTGACATGGTGGTGCTGTATTAGTATGTGTTGCACTGGTATGAGTGAATCAAACACAGTGACCAGTGACATGGTGGTGCTGTATTAGTATGTGTTGCACTGGTATGAGTGAATCAAACACAGCTAAGCTGTGCACAGTACACCACAACATACAGGTCAAGTGTCACTGAAGTGAGAGTATGATCCACCTGCTCTGTGGTGGTCATGTAGACGTCTAAAAATGAATGGAAAATATGGAAAATGGAAAATAAGTGTAGATACAAGGTTTTGATGTTATAACTGATAAGAGGAGAGAAAATAATATTCTAACTTTCTAATCATATAAAACTATTTTTTGTTGGTAGATTAGAAGTTTTCTTGGTCTTTCCAGACTTTTCTCTAGATGTCACAAATGAAGATTGCAAGCTGCTCTGGATAAGTGTGACAGCAATATACAATTTGTATATCTGTTATTTTTGTTTTCTCAGGTGTACAAGCTTAAATGTTGCTGAACATCTTAAAGATTTTAAATCTAAAAAACATTTATTGTAACTTTTTTATTTGCTCTCATTTACACTTAAATCCTCCCTCTCTCACACACAGAGAAGTTATCTTAGATTTTTGTATTTTATGTTTGTTTTGTAAACCTGTGAGGATAATGTGACAATTATAACAAAAAAAATCTTTTCCTTGTTATACAAGATGTCTACAAGATGTTACAGAAGCAAAAAATACATGAATAAAGTCGGGTTGTACTACAGTTGTACTGTTTGTAATTTTTCATAGATTTTAAATTATGCCAATTTTTTCCTTGAGTGTAAGGTATAAATTAATACCCATGTAGAGATCTTCAGGAACAGTTAAATTGTACTCTGCCATTATGTAGGTACACAGACTGTAAACATCCTCATCACAAGCAATGTCACTGCGATGTAAACAGTCTGTCTCACAGTTGATGATTTCCTGTTCTGACACATGACATAAGTAATCTTCAGAGCCATACAGTTCTGGAACGGTGTACATTACATTAGGCCGCCCGTGGGGAACATTTTCATTCCTTGAGGGACGGATCAGATGGCTATTCCAGCATTCTCTTGTAGCATCCAGTTCATCCTATACATGAAAAATGAAATTGTATTCCTTTTTAATAAACAACCACACTTTGCACATATTGTGTTACAGTAATTCATTTGGATTAATCAAAGGCCTCATTGGGTTCAGATGATCCTAGTTAATAAAACATTGCATTTTTTTGTAGATTCAGTCTCAATGAACCTCAGAACACCTGTGTATCCTTATAGCAGGATATTCTCATTCATATTTGATATTTTTGCAAAATAAACTTGAATTCAATTAATGCAGTTTACCACACAGCAATGTTTTTGTAAGTTTCATCAGGACTTTTATAAGTCAATACTCTACCTGAATTAATGATAAGAAGCAGAAGATGACCAGATTCTTGTCCAAGAAATCTCCATCAAAATCTCCATCACCCTTCAGTCTGTGAAAATGCTCAAGCCAAAATTCAATGCACTCCTTCCTGAGGTGTCCCCACCAACTCTCGATCCTTTGATTGGCTGTGCTGCGACCATAGAGAAAACTTCTATCTCCACTATCTTCATCATTACGTCTGAAAAAACGTTGTGTGTCTCGTACAACACTGTTCTCTGTGCCATTGTCAGTTCGTACTATACGGGGAGATCCTCCATGTTCTACAACAGCTTCAAGAAAATAACCTCCAATAACACGTGGGTCACTACTGGTGTGATATGCCTTTAGCCATATTAATTTTCGTGAATATCCATCGATTGCACCATTAATACAAATACCAAACGGTTTAAGTTTATCGTATGAATCCACATGCCATATGTAATTTGGACCCTTTGCATAATAAGCTCTCCTGTTCAGACGCCTTGCTCTGCGGCTATGTGTTCCATCAGGATCCAGGGTGGACAAGATTAGACGCACATCCTCTTTACGAACTCTGACACCTTGATCTATGCACTTACTATGCATCCACCTATACCCATGGAGTGCTCCAGACCCTTGCAGCTGATTTCGGATGAACCGGATGGTCTGCCCAATGTCATCATAGGTTTTCCTCCGAAACAACCCATTTTTACATAAAATACGTTTAAGGGATGTCAGAGATAAAACAATGCCATGTTTAACAGCCAAAACCTGAAGTATGTCCAGATATTTTAAACCAAGTTCAAAATAAAATATAATCAAATTTAAGCGGTCCATGATGTCTGGTGTACTGCATGTTGTGCACAAAATCAGATATTTGAGGTTTATTTAAATGATTTATTAAATTGAGGGAACGGTTTGTTAAATTGAGGGAATGAAATAATAAATTGAGGGAACGGTTTGCTAAATTGAGGGAATGAAATAATAAATTGAGGGAACGGTTTGTTAAATTGAGGGAATGAAATAATAAATTGAGGGAACGATTTGTTAAATTGAGGCAACGATTTATTAAATTGAGGGAACAATTTAGCTTTCAAAAAAAAAATTTTCTACCTAGATCCTTTAGGGGCTCCGTAAAAATCTCACTCCAAGCGAACGTCAAAAGTTGGCAACCCTGTAATGTAGTTCTCCTGTAGTTCGTGTTGGTAGTGGTTGGTTTACAGCACAAAAAGTCTTCGTGCGACATGCCCTCATACTCATATCGCACGTAAACGAGCAAGTTGGCTAAATCTGCGACATCTATGGATTCATCTAACTGCAGTGAGAAGCATTTACTCATTTTAATTCTCTCGGTCAATGTTTGTCTGACGTTGTCCACCATTTCATCAATTCTGCGAGTGACCGTGTCGTTTGAAAGATGAACCAGGTCGAACTGTTTAGCGACATTTTCTCCGTACATAATACGAGTAATCCCTTTTAGTTTCTGAATTTCAGGACTTGTCATAATTCTGTTTTAATAAAAAAAAATGTGTTGTGTAAAAAAAAAAAAAAAACCTCAAAGCATCTTTTATTTTCCGAGTTCATCTGGCGTACCACCGCGGGGTGCTCTGCGTACCACCAGTGGTACGCGTACCACAGTTTGAGAACCACTGCTCTAGAGTGACATACAGCTGACACTAAACTCTGTAGTGAAGAGAGCACAACACACAATGTAGAAATTTTAGTTGGTATGATGTCTTGAACATAAGTGGTTGGTGTCATGTGATTCTCCAGGAGTAACTATGACAGAACCATTTAATGAGATTAAACGTCTAACAAAATAAGAAGAGCAACTAATTGCACAGGTCACTATGGGTGAAAATATGCTTCAAGCAAACATGTATATTCTGTCTCTCGTTTACCAACTTTTCTTTTGTTTTTACTTTTCTCAAATTTCTTCTTTGATCAGATCATCAGGTTCCACATACCCTTGTCCAGCAGGTGAGCATATGATTAAGATGTTAGAATCTATGCATTCCTGTGTACTTTGAATTGTTCTTATGTATGAATGGTGCAATATACTGCAATTACACTCTGAAATCAGTATTTCTGATTCTGATATACATAAACCTGCCTTGCACACACAAACACACACGTTTATCACTGTATGTAACTGAGCGTAAGGCTTAGGGTGGGCCTTCTCATGCGCTAGCACAGTCTAACTGGAGCAATGATTTTTCATACAGTATATTATGGTATCTCAGATATACTCTTCTGAGTACTATTGTACTCATTTCCACAGATACCCAGAAAATGGACGGAAGAAGAGAGAATGAAAATGGAGGAATCTGCTCTGCTGACTGGTATGTTAAAAGCTGCAAATGAAAGCATTTACACATATAAACACTTTTTTCCATTAAAATTCAGTTAATATTGAATTGAGTTGAACTGAAGTACAGCTGGCAGACTGTGAAATAATTCAGCCAGGGTTCAACTAGACCAGGGGTCAGGAACCTTTTTGACCGAGAGAGCCATGAACGCCACATATTTAAAAATGTAGTTCCATGAGAGCCAATATCAGGGTTGCCAACTTGCGAACGTAAGTTGTTGACGGGGGGGTAAAATGGACACGAATTAAGTATTATATCGCGTATCGCGATCGATCGATCACCAGTGGTTGGTGCCAGATCGAACTAGTAACTCATTGAATCATAGATGTGGATCAGAGGTAAATAAACTAGATTTTTTTTCGGCGTGAGATATCGGAAGTGTGGCGTGTGAGCGTGTGAAGACAAATGCATGTGTTGCACGCTCAATGCAACCCTGCAATATGTTTAAAAAAATAAAAGTAAAGACCAACCCTTTTAAAGTATAATAGGTCTCGGAATTCTTTTTTAAATAACGTTGTTAAGCTGTTAACGACTAATGCGACTAATGGTTTTGCTGATGGCTTTGTAGTCTGGTTGATACGAGGTGAGGTTAAGCTTCAAGCAGGCGTTGAGGCTTCCATCCATTAAACGTGATCGTAAGTTGGTCTTAATGTTTTTTAGATGTGAAAACGACGAGGCTGAAGTTGGTTACTTATTCGCAGTTTGAGATTCGTTTGGTTACTTATGGCGCATTTCCACTAGGGCCTGCTTGGCGCGGTACGGTTCGATACGGATCGATTCGCAACGGAACGGTACAGTCGCGTTGTGTTTCCATTACAATGGTGGACCACCACAATGTGGGTGGAGTCGCTGTTGGCGCGCGGGTTGTAGTGTCGTGACATCATTTGTATGCGACCACAACACCGGTCGATGCCCCTTAACACATAGCATTATTGTATCTTATTTATCTTTATCTTCATTATTGTATGTGGTTGCTCTAATTATTGATAATAATTTGGTATTACTCAAACAGGCTGAACACACCCTGCATAAAAAGCATCAGTCATACAATCAAATGAAATCAAACTTTGAAATATAGATATTTAAAGTACAACATATGTAAATAATATAGTTATAGTTAAAAAAAGTGCAAAAAGCAAATTACCTAAAAATAACGTATAGCTTTATATGAAATAAATATTTATAGTACTACAAGCAACATTTTGTGTGCTTTTACTGGCGTCTGTCTCACATGGTGTTCACAAGTTCGCCAAGCACCCCGAGGAAAGCCCGGTTGAAGGAAACATTTTCCGCCAACTCCGCTCGCCTCGTCAGTGGAAGGGGAATCTTGAACGTAAAAAATAACAAATAATAAACATATTATTGTTTATTAAAACAAATATTATTGCTATTCCCGTGAAAGCAACAACAATATAGCGTAACTGCACAAAATGTGTAGCACGTCATCGCTGCTCATGCTTTGTTTATGGCTACAGCTAACTAGCAACTAGCAAGGCTAAGAGCTAGCTATTGTACAGTAGTGACTGTGGTGGTAACATTAACTACAAACACAGCTCTAAATTCCTGCGTTTACAATAGATGCGTTCATATTACGTTCATATTACATCTTTTACGAGCCTAGTAAAACTGAAATCACAATACACTCACCATTCTCCGTGGCCTCCAGCACCAACATTGCCGTGTCTGTCCAGCACGTTTTCTCTTCCGTTACTGGCTGGCCGGTGACCGTATATGGCATCCATTTGCTGGAAACATTTCCAGTCTTTGCGGTTTGCTCCGCTGCGTCCGTTATGGTCCTTCACCGCCCGGTAATCGCTTTTAAGCTTTTTTAGCTTGGACCGACCGGCACTGCTGAACGGACCGCTGGTAGCCATGAGTGGCCATTAGCACGGAAACCTCGCTAAAAACCTTTACATTTCTAGTGGCCCCGTCCAGTTCGCCCTGGATTTTTTGATCGCTGATTATTAACAGAAAGGTTTGTACCTCGGCGTTTGACCAGGGAACAGTCTTCGCTCCTTGGGTTTTAAAAATGGCTGAGGAGTCCATAGCATAGCGGAAGAGTCGCTCTCCTGACGCAACCTGTGACGACACTCCCTGGCCAATCAGCGTCATGCTGTTCCTCCACGTCACAGAACTGTACCGCTTCAGAACGGTTAGAACCTCGAGCGAGTCGGTACGAAAATAGTACCCGAAGGGGCCGGCTAACTGGGAACTGGTACTAATGGAAACACTCACAAACCGTCGCGAATCGAACCGTACCGCGCCAAGCAGGCCCTAGTGGAAATGCGCTATTATTCGGCGGCTGAAGTTGGTTACTTATTCAAAAAGGGTGTGTTCACGATGCGTGTTTACTGCGCATTTTGTAAGAAGAAATGTTGTGTGCTGGTATTTCTTTCGGAAGAAGAAATACCAGCACACAACATGGCATATTGAGCAGTGGGCAGAGAGGTGAACACATTTTAAAGGGGCAGTTTCAGAGGCTTATTGAAAGCCTTATTGAAAGGTTCCATTTGTTATTTCTCTGGCCCACAATCAATAAGGCTTTCAATAAGCCTCTGAAACTGCCCCTTTAAAATGCGTTCACCTATCTGCCCACTGCTCAATATGCCATGTTGTGTGCTGGTATTTCTTCTTCCGATTATTTGTGTTCTAGAACAGCATTTCTGTGTTTTTAGTTTTCAAATCTAAGAATATGTATTTCTAAGAATACGTTAGAAATGCTGACGAATTCAATCATCATGTACAAATTGCATACAATTGAAACGACTTGAAATAGAAACCATTTTACAAATGAAATGCTTTCATTATATTTTTATTTTTTACATTCACAAAATCAGTATGGGAAACAATAACCTCTTAAATGTTTGCTCCTACGCTCGTTTAATGTAACGTTTAATCTATCGCCTTTAAACAAAATGCGCAGCAAACACGCATCGTGAACACACGGGGCGTACTCACACTAGGCTCTGTGATCCGGGCCCGGGCACGGTTGCCTGCCGAAGCACGGTTCGTTTGGCTAGTGTGAGCGCTCCAACTGTGCCCGGGCCCGGATCAGTTAACCGTGCTCGGGCCCGCTTTGAAGAGGTGGGCCAGGGCACGATTCATGTGGACTCGGGCACGGTTCGCTTCTAGTGTGAGCGCTATCCGTGCCCGGGCCCGCTTGCTGCCTCGTCTGATTGGTTCATTTCGCTGGAACTCAAACATGACATCAGTGATGCGACGCTCACGTTAAACAGTCATAGCGGCAAAGCGATTAGCAGACAACCGTTGTGTTAAATTATCGATAAATCTGTGCTTGCACCGTGTTTCTGCACTCCAAAAATACAATAAAAAGAGAATCGTGAACTCTATAGTGTTGTGCGAGCGCGCTTTTTTCCAAATAAAGCGGCGTTGTGATGACGTAAGCGTGCTCGGGCCGGGTTGCTGAAGCGAGTGTGAGTGCAGGCCAGCGGGGGAGTGGGGAGGGGGGATAATCAATCAATCAATCAAAGTTTATTTGTATAGCGCTTTTCACAACACATGTTGTCACAAAGCGCCTTACAGGATTTAAAAGGTTAACAATACTACGGGTCCAGAACCCTAATGAGCAAGCCAAGGGCGACAGTGGCGAGGAAAAACTCCCTAAGATAGTGGGGAATAGGAAGAAACCTCGGGAGAACCAAGACTCAAAAGGGAACCCATCCTCCATTGGGCAGCCCGTTAACACACAGATTACACAAAATACAGACAAATACACAAGTCACACACAAATCACACAATCAGACTAAGTAAAGGTAAAAATGAAAGTTCTGGGTTATGATATTGTCACTGTAAATGTCTGTTGATGAACGCCAGGCTTTCATTCCGTGTCGGAGCAGCGATGCTGGTATTGTAGGCTCCGACTGCAATGTTATTCTCCAGGTGAACCTCGGAGAAAAGATACGAGATGTAGTAAATATGTAACAGATTAATCAAAGGCCAAACTAAACAGATGAGTCTTTAATCGAGTTTTAAACATTGAGACTGTGTCTGAGTCCCGAATAGAGGCAGGAAGATTATTCCACAATTGTGGAGCTTTAAAAGAAAAGGCTCTTCCACCTGCTGTGATCTTTTTGATCCTAGGAACAGTTAATAACCCTGCGTCCTGCGAGCGAAGTGAACGCGCTGGGTTATATTGTTCAATAAGTTCACTAAGATAGTCTGGAGCTAAGCCATGCAGCGTTTTATATGTTAATAAAAGTATTTTATAGTCAATACGGAATCTAATTGGCAGCCAGTGTAATGACGATAGTACGGGACTAATGTGATCAAACTTTTTAGTTTTTGTTAAAACTCGTGCTGCTGCGTTCTGAACCAGCTGGAGTTTGTTTATCGATTTACCAGAACATCCAGCTAGGAGACTGTTGCAATAATCTAAACGAGAGGATATGAATGCATGGATTAGTTTTTCTGCATCACTAATATTTAATATGTTTCTAATTTTGGCAATGCTGCGCAAGTGAAAGAACGCTACCCTAGTTATATTATTAATATGTGTATCGAACGAGAGATCTGGGTCTATTGTGACGCCCAAGTTCTTTACCTCTGCGCTGGGGGTTATAGTAAAAGAATGTAGATTCAATGCTGCATTATGTATCTTGTCTCTCGCAGCCCTAGACCCAACTATTATCAATTCTGTTTTATCGGCATTTAGTGCTAGAAAGTTACATGCCATCCAATGTTTTATCTCTTCTACACATTTCTCAATCTTACTGTTTGCGCCTAAATCATCGGGTTTTGCCGATAAATATAGCTGAGTGTCGTCTGCGTAGGAATGGAAACTGATGTCATGCTTATGCATAATTTCGCCTAAGGGTAACATATACAGTGTGAATAGAAGTGGTCCTAGGACTGTCCCTTGTGGGACACCATATTTAACCTGCACAGATTTAGAGGTTTTATTATTAACACTTACACATTGGAAGCGGTCAGTTAAATATGATCTAAACCAGGAGAGTGCGACTCCTTTAATACCTACTGTGTTTTCTAGTCTATCCAGCAAAATGTTGTGGTCTACAGTATCAAAAGCTGCACTAAGATCCAACAGTATAAGGAACGAGACGAGCCCATTATCGGCCGATATTAGTAGATCATTCACTACCCTGAGTAAAGCTGTTTCAGTGCTGTGGTTTGGTCTAAATCCTGATTGGAACTTTTCATGGATACTATTTGATTGGAGATAGTGGTTTAACTGATTGGAAACTGCTTTTTCTAAAATTTTTGAGATAAATGGGAGATTAGAAATGGGTCTATAGTTGGCTAAAATCTGCGGATCGAGATTCTGTTTTTTAATCAAGGGTCTAATTATGGCGCATTTTAATTGTTTGGGCATGTAACCTAGGTTAAGGGAGGAGTTAATCATATTAAGTAAGGGCCCTGCAGTGGCTGGGAGTAGGTCTTTAAATAGACGGGTTGGAACTGGGTCAAATATACATGATGTAGGCTTAGACGAATTAATCAATGTTGTGAGCTCTTTTTGCGATATAGGATTGAAGATATTTAGCTCAGTAAAATCAGGGATAACCGGGCCCCAGCACGGAACAAGCAAACCGTGCCTAGTGTGAGTACGCCCTAAGTAACCAACTTCAGCCGCCGAATACGGAGCTGCGAATAAGTAACCAAACGAATCTCAAACTGCGAATAAGTAACCAACTTCAGCCTCGTGTGAAAACGACTGCTCACATGCATACGTAGAGCCAAACATTGTCAGTACACCAAAACTCACACGTTGGAGTGTGTGTATGATGGGAAGCGCGTTCCAGGTTTGGACAAACAGCTGGTCCGCGATCCAGAAAAATCTCTGACTGAGACACCGGGGATGTAACTCAGGTCAGCGCTGTCCACTGCACACTCGTGTGGATGGGTGATAAACTTAAAAAGACGAGTACGCACACGAAAATCTCCAACGCGCGCTTTAAATGACTGCATAAGTGATTGCCACCCGCAAACGTGAGCGGCAAGAAATTAATGGATTGAAATACGTTTATATTTTAGCATTATTATTTTTAGTAAAAAAATAGTCTCCGAGCCATATGCAGCCATCAAAAGAGCCACATCTGGCTCGCGAGCCTTAGGTTCCCGACCCCTGGACTAGACCAACTGTATCCACCAGAGGGAGGCAAAGAGCTCGCACTTAATCATTGATCAGCATCACCCGTGGCCTTAACTAAAGGGCCTCTTGTCTGTTTGTTGCATTTAGTTCTGTTCCGTTTTGTTGTTGCTTGTCGTCTGCTGAATAATCGCTCAACCACTATTGCACTGGTGAGGAACAGGAGGGGGTCCTCTCTTCTCTGCTTCCTTCCTGCAACTCATCTGTGTGGATTCTCCGCTTATGTACTGTTCTGTGTTGCTTTTTCTCTGATCATCATTTTTACTGAACTGTTCTTTCTGTGGCAAATGTTTGAGAGAGTTTACTTTCTAATCAATAGTGTAATCTAATTCTGACTGTATATTTTAGTCACTGAGATCATGGTATGATTACTCTATTACTCTCTTCCATAAAATTCCATAAATCATTTATTTGACAGATAACTACGTCTTGACTGGGTTTGTTTTGATAGCATCTTTACCTGTGGATGGAAAAGACCTCTCAATTTTCATCCATAGTGATGCTGGATCTGAATTTGGGTCTCCAAAGCAGGTTCAAGCATGCAGTGTGATTGTGATGGTGGAAAATGTCAGTGCATAAAGCTGGAAGATATTTAGTCAAATTGTGAAATAAAATTGTCTGTGTTAATTATTTTTTGAGCCAAGATATTAGAATAATACACTATGACCAGAGAAATATGAAAGCAGTTTAGAAGGTACAATATTAAGCTAATGAATTTCCTAACAATGAATAGATACGTATGAAATATTTCCAAAAAAGGAATGAACATGGGTACTGAGTACTCATTGTTTTTATTCTAAAACATTAGACTAACCATACTAACTATAATATTGAACAATTCCAGAATATAAAACAGGAGTAAAAGACATTCTGAATGAACTTCAAGAGAAGAGGACCAAACTGGTGGGATTGGAACCACAGCTGAAGAACACATCAGAACTACTAGAGGAGAGAAACAGAACTCTACATGAGAGAGACCAGCAACTGAAAATTAAAGACACAGAGATACAAAAGGCACAAACACACGTTGAAAAAATTAAGAAAATTATTATGGAAAAGGACAAAGAATTAAATGAGAAAAAGGAGCTCCTGTATGAGAAAGACACACAGTTAATTGAGAAAGACAGAGTTATTAAGGTAAATTTAGAGACTAGTAAAAAGAATCTTACTGAGAGAGATGCACGGCTAAAGGAAGCAGATGAAAGAATTGCAAGCATTTGTAAACAGCTTGAAGAGAAAGATGCCCAAATGGAGAACATGAAAAAAAAACTGACTGATAGAGAGACTCTACTGAATAAACAAGAACAGCAACTTACAGGTAAGTTTAAAACAGTCAAATTAATTGTTTGGTATATTATGACACTCAGCAAGCGTTGTAGGGATGGAACACATTTACCAACACAGAAACAAAATGAAAATGGAGGTGAACATACACAGATGATCATTATGATATCAACACAACATGAAACACTACCAACAAACACTGGAGGGTTCCTTTCTATGGCACTTTTTTATCAAATCCTTCCAGCAGGAATAAACGCAAGAGGTGATTTCTTTTCTGCACCTGAACTATAACTATTTTCTTCTGTTTTTAATGCACAAAGTTGCAACTTGATCAGGGATTGGATGAAGAGATACATGAAGATGGTTGGAAAGTTGTTAAGAGCAGTGTTGTAGGTGTCTCCTCACAGAAGATTATGTAAGAGGTCACTGCATCTGCATAGTCATACCGGTTGCAGAGTCCAAGCATTTCCTCAAATCCTCCGTGGCATTAGGAAACCACATTCTTGATTTCACTTCAGGCGCTGTGGTTTTAAGCATAGTCCTGTATGAGGGGATGAGATGACCGAGGGAATGGCCGGAGATCCCATGTTGGGCATGGGTGGTAATCTGATGCCTTTGATGGTGGTGTAGCAATGGTCAAGTGTTTTGTCTTCTCTGGTAGGGCAGGTGGGATAAATTGTTCATATTTTGGAAATTTTACACTCAGGTTGGTGTGGTCAAAATTTTCCTTATCGGTGACAGCGTGAACTTCAGTAATCTGGTCAGTCAGCTGTTGACGTAAGTTGTTGGGTGACGTTTGGGGGGCATAGATTATGACAAGAATTATGGAGTTAATTCTGCAGTCTGAATAGAGTTCAGTTCAGAGAGCATGTTCTGGCTAAAACAGTTCCCTGCATCCCTGCATTAGTAGATAATATATAAACAAACTCCTCCAGCTCTGTTTTTGTGAGGTAGAGCTGGATCCTGGCCTGCTCTGTACAGGAAAAGCTGGGAAGCTACAGCATGGCGTCAGGAGTCGTGTCAGTTAACCATGTCACTGAAGCAGAATGTAGATGTAGTAGGAAAGGCCTTTATTATTCTGACTAGCAGTTTCATTTTGTCCATTGTATTGCTGTGTGAGTGCAAGTTAGAGAAAAGTGTGATGGGCAGAACCAGCCAAAAGCCATGTCGTGTGGCTCTGAGGTCAGGTGAGCATGCCCCCTTGTCTCCTGCTCTCCGCCTCCACAACTTCATGCTGTCGGAAGAATTTCTGTGGGATTAGAAGATTATTTTTGCAGTGTTAAACAGATGTATAGGAGCTCATTCTAGTCCAAAGCAAGTATGACACCATAAAACACCATGAAAACACCATGCCTCTTGGGGTGCAATCTTAATTACACCATATTTATTTTCAGCTCTGTTCAGTTTTGTTTAGTCCTGTTCAGCAAAGCAGCTGTTAATCTCACTCAAATCCCTCCTTGTACAACACATGTCTGATTTTATGTTTGATTCTAGCTTTTATGTAGTTTAGCTCTTAAACATAAACATATTAATCTAATCCGTATTTGTATGGCTGCACGTTAACAATAGTAAATAACTATGTTTATGTTAACTTTATGTTTATCATGTTTATGTTTATAAACATGATAACATTACTATAACATTTTATTGATCATTCTTATACAGAGTTATCTATAAAGGCAAGAGAGCTTGAAGAGAAAGAGAGACTACTGGAGAGCACAGCAAAAGAGGTGGAAACCAGTAAAAACAATCTGGAGACACTGGGAAAGGAACTACAGGAGAAAGAGAGACTTCTGAAAGAAAATACAAATACACTTCAGATGAAGGACAAGACAATAGAAGAGAAGGAGACACAGCTCAGAGAGACTAAAGATGAACTGAGACAAAGAAGAAAGACATTAGAGGAGAATCAGAGAGAGCTGGAGGAGAAACACTCACAACTGGAGGAGAGAAAAAAGACTGTAGAAGAGAAAAACAACCAACTCAAACAAAAAGACAATGAATTAGAGGAACATTTAAAGACAATAGAGAACCAAAATAAAATAATAAATGAGAAGAATGAACTGGTCAAGGAGAAAGAGAGACTACTAGAGAACACAGCAAAAGAGGTGGAAACCAGTAAAAACCAACTGGAGACACTGGGAAAGGAACTACAGGAGAAAGAGAGACTTCTGAAAGAAAATACAAATACACTTCAGATGAAGGACAAGACGATAGAAGAGAAGGAGACACAGCTCAGAGAGACTAAAGATGAACTGAGACAAAGAAGAAAGACATTAGAGGAGAATCAGAGAGAGCTGGAGGAGAAACACTCACAACTGGAGGAGAGAAAAAAGACTGTAGAAGAGAAAAACAACCAACTCAAACAAAAAGACACTGAATTAGAGGAACATTTAAAGACAATAGAGAACCAAAATAAAATAATAAATGAGAAGAATGAACTGGTCAAGGAGAAAGAGAGACTACTAGAGAACACAGCAAAAGAGGTAGAAACCAGTAAAAACCAACTGGAGACACTGGGAAAGGAACTACAGGAGAAAGAGAGACTTCTGAAAGAAAATACAAATATACTTCAGATGAAGGACAAGACGATAGAAGAGAAGGAGACACAGCTCAGAGAGACTAAAGATGAACTGAGACAAAGAAGAAAGACATTAGAGGAGAATCAGAGAGAGCTGGAGGAGAAACACTCACAACTGGAGGAGAGAAAAAAGACTGTAGAAGAGAAAAACAACCAACTCAAAAAGACACTGAATTAGAGGAACATTTAAAGACAATAGAGAACCAAAATAAAATAATAAATGAGAAGAATGAACTGGTCAAGGAGAAAGAGAGACTACTAGAGAACACAGCAAAAGAGGTGGAAACCAGTAAAAACCAACTGGAGACACTGGGAAAGGAACTACAGGAGAAAGAGAGACTTCTGAAAGAAAATACAAATATACTTCAGATGAAGGACAAGACGATAGAAGAGAAGGAGACACAGCTCAGAGAGACTAAAGATGAACTGAGACAAAGAAGAAAGACATTAGAGGAGAATCAGAGAGAACTGGAGGAGAAACACTCACAACTGGAGAATATGAGCAAAGTGCTGAGTGAGAGAGAGACACTACTGGAGAACACAGTCAGAGAGGAAGAAACCAGTAAACACCAACTGGAGACACTGGGAAAGGAACTACAGGAGAAGACCAGTCAACTCCAGGAGATGATGATCCTACTGGAACAACAGAAAACTGAACTGGCAGAAAAGAACAAACAGCTTGAAGAGAAAGACAAGCAGGTTGAGGAGAAAGACAGACTTCTAGAGGAGAGAGACAGACTTCTAGATGAGAGAGACAGACTTCTAGAGGAGAGAAGCAGACAACTGCAGGAGAGGACAGATCCAGACTCACACATCAATGACGGGGAGATTCCAGAGAGTGAGTAGTTTGATTATGAAATAAAAATAACTGGGAAAGGTAGGCACTACTTTCTTTTCTAATTCTAAACTAAAGTGTTGCATATAAAATGATGGAGAATGAAGGGTAGATTTACGCTGTATTATATATTAGCATCCGGGTGATGGGAGGGAACAGAGGACATGGACAGTGTTGGGTAACACTGGGTCCACATGTTGTTGTCTCATGAGATACAATACCAAATTGAACACTAATTGAACATAAGTAAGAGTAATCAGGAGTGTAGGATGACTACATGGCGGAAAGAGACGTGATGGGGCGAGAGTGTGAACTCTTGTGCACCTGAGTGCAGCTCCTGATACAGAAACTGCTGTCAGCGTGTTTATGTGGAGACACTCACAGGCAGTCAGCTCCACCTCCCTGGAATAACTTTTAACACACACACACACACACACACACACACACACACACACACACACACACACACACACACACACACACACACACACACACACACACACACACACACACACACACATTCATAAAACCCACATTTGGTTAACATGCTGAGAGTCAAGTCATCAGGTCTGTATAAACCAAAATGTTGTTGTCGAGCGAGAGTGTGAAATCTTCTGCACCTGAGTGCAGCTCCTGATACAGAAACTGCTGTCAGCATGTTAATGTGGAGACACTCGCAGGCATTTATCTCCACCTCCACCTACCTGGAATAAATGGAATACATTTACATTTACGGCATTTAGCAGACGCTCTTATCCAGAGCGACTTACAAAATGCTTTGCTTCTGATCACAGAATACATCCTAGGAAATAGTACAAATAGGCCAGAATTCAAGACACCATTGAGTCAGACTACTACTAAACTACAGGAGTCAGTATCATTGCCTAGTGTTTTGCAAGTTAGACATTTGCCTAGAAGCACAAATAACCATAAACAGACATACAATTTAAGAACAACGGCAAGTTGTATCAGCTGAATTAGTGTTCTGGTAAGAACTCAACAAACAGGTGAGTCTTCAGTCTACACTTGAAGATAGTAATAGACTCTGCAGTCCTAGCAGCTAATGGAAGATCGTTCCACCATCTTGGAGCCAGGATGGAGAATAGTCTGGAGCTTTGTCTTCCATGAGACTTTAAGCATAGAGTTTCAAGTTGAGCCACGCTTGAGGTTCTAAGTTTTCGCTGTACAGATCGGCTTTTTACCATGGACATCATGTAGGGAGGGGCCAGTCCATTTTTGGCCTTGTAAGCAAGCATCAATGTTTTATATCTGATGTGTGCCGCTACTGGAAGCCAGTGAAGAGAGCGTAGCAGAGGAGTCACGTGAGAACTTGGGTAGATTGAAGACCAGTCGTGCTGCAACATTCTGAATTAGTTGTAGAGGTCTGATGACCCGTAGAGGAAGACCTGCAAGTAGGGAATTGCAGTAGTCCAGCTTAGAGATTACTAGAGACTGCACAAGCACTTGAGTAGCTTCCTGTGAGAGGAAGGGTCATATTCTCCATATGTTGCAGAGGAGAAATCTGCAGGATCTGGTCAGCTTTGAAACACGTGTTGAGAAGGACAACTCGTTGTCCAACATTACACCCAGGCTTCGAGCAGTTTCTGATGGTGTTAACAAGATGTTCTCAAAGGAAACTGTGGTCGTTGTGTGGGTTTGGGATTCCTGGAATGTTCAAAAGCTCAGTTTTGCTAGGGTTGAGCTTCAAGTGGTGAGTAGTCATCCATGAAGCAATATCTGTCAAGCATGCCGAGATACGCCTAGAGACCTAGGTGTCAGAATGAGGGAAGGAAAGAATTAGCTGGGTGTCATCAGCATAGCAATGATAATAGAAACCATGAGACAAAATAATGTCACCAAGGGAACGAGTATATAAAGAGAAGAGAAGAGGGCCTAGGACCGAGCCTTGGGGGACTCCATTGGAAAGTTTACATGGATTGGATGTAGATCATCTCCATGTTACCTGATAGGAACGGTCTTCAAGATATGACTGGAACCATTTCCAAGCAGAGCCAGTCACACCTAGGCTAGAAAGAACAGAGAGGAGGATGTTGTGGTTGACAGTGTCAAAGGCTGCAGAAAGGTCTAGAAGAATTAATACTGATGATAGCTTTTAAGCCTTGGCATCATGGAGCTTCTCGGTCACTGCTTTGAGGGCAGTTTCTGTTGAGTGTGCCCGTTTGAAGCCAGACTGATTAGGATCATGGAGTTGGTTCTGGGTGAGGAAGAGAGATAATTGGTCATAGACTGCTCGCTCCAGAGTTTTTGATAGAAAAGAAAGAAGTGATACCGGTCTGTAGTTGTTCATGTCAGAGGTGTCAAGTGTTGCTTTTTTCAGGATTGGTACCACCCTTGCCATCTTGAACACGGTAGGCACATGACCCAAAACTAAGGAGTTGTTGATGATTGCCGAGATGAACGGAAGGAGTTCTCTTGACGTATTCTGGAAAAGAGTGGAAGGAATTGGGTCCAGTGGGCATGTAGTAGAATTGCTAGAAGTCAGAAGTTGATGTATCTTGTCTGAGGAGAGAGGGGAGAAAGAAGCCAAGGAGTTGAGTGTTGGGTTAGGGGTACTAGTAGGAAGGGTGGGAGCTGGGGAGAAGGACTGACGGACTGCTGCAATCTTTTCTTCAAAGAAGATGACAAAATCCTCAGGAGTGAGAGAGGATGGAGGAGGGGGTGAGGGAGGATTAAGGAGTGAAGAAAAAATACTGAATAGCTTGCGTGGGTTGGATGCAGATGATTCAAATTTCTTTCTGTAGTAGGCTGACTTTGCTGATGTGACTTCCAATGAGAACTTTGAAAGGAGAGATTGATATGAGCGGAGGTCTGAATCTAGGCGACTTCTCTTCCACCTCCTCTCTGCAGTTCTTAGATCTCTCCTGTGGCTGCGAAGCACTTCAGTTAGCCAGGGGGTGGATGGAACAGATCTCTTAAGCCTGGGGGAGGGAGGACACAGAAGATTGATGGATGAAGAGAGCGTAGAGAGGAAAGTATCAGTAATTGTGTCCAGCGAGAGAGAAGACAGACAGTTCTGATGAGGAAGGGAGGACAAAATAGTGGTAGCAAGGGTTGAGGGATTGATAGAGCGCAAACTTGGGTGAAAGTAAGAAGAATGTACAGGGGAAGTGTGAGTGGAGATGGCAGGGAGGGGGAAAGAAAAGGATAAAAGGTGATGATCTGACAGGTGGAGTGGGGTGACTGTGATGTCCGATGTTCTGGTGTCACGTGTAAAGACCAGGTCCAGAATGTTGCCTGCTCTATGAGTCACAGTGGATGGGTTGATGGTGAGGTCAAATGACGACAGCAATGGAAGGATGCAAGATGATTTAAGTTTGTCGGATGGAAGGTTGAAATCTCCAAGGAGAATGAGCGGGTTTGCTTCAATGGTGAATTGACTAAGGAGGGTATCAAGTTCCTCAATGAAGTTCTCAAGGGAACCTGGAGGGCGATAAATCACAATGATGTGAAGAATAGTGGGGTAGGACACAGTGATAGCATGGAACTCAAAAGGAAGAAATTGAAAGAGCTGAAAAGGAGAGTTGGGTGAAACGCCACTCTGGAGATAAAAGTAGACCTGTGCCACCTCCCCTTCCAAGGCGTCGTGGGGAATGGGTGAATGAGAAGGCAGAGGACAGAGCAGCCGGAGTTAGAGAGTTCTCTGGAGTGATCCAGGTTTCGGTCAGAGCCAAGAAGTGTAGCGAGTGGAGGGATGCAAGAGCTGAGATGAAGTCAGCCTTCTGGACAGCAGATTAGCAATTCCAGAGTCCTCCAGTCACTGTGATTGGAGTTTGTGGTGAACATTGTGGGTAAGTTAGGTTCCTGGTGTTGCGATGACTATGATGGTATCTATGAGCTCTGTGAGATACATGCACAGGAATTGGCAGACACATTGTGGAATAAAAACAAGCTTTATGAATACTAGCAGGGAAAGAAAATGGCAGAATAAGTTGAGACTTTAGCTGGGTTAGAGATTCAGTGTCTATGGAGGAAAGTAGATGAATCAAAGAGCGTAGAAATTTACTGCATACCGCATACCTGCATACTGCATACCTGCATACCTGCAGATGCATGCATCTGTAGCAGAGTTGTCCTAATTTATCTGTCCTATTTTATCTGTTTTAGTCAGTGCAGTATCCGCCCCTTAATTCACACCTTAGACCAGGGCGAAACTACACCTGGAGTGACTAATTACAGCCAATAACAGCTAACACGCAACAAGGTTATGATAAGAAGCCTAGAATCTACCAGAATCTGAGGCAATAGTAATTAAACTCAAGTCCTACCTTAACCAATCACAGGATGTTCCAAGACTAGATACACAAAGCACACTGAAATCCAAAACTAGAGTTGTCCTAATTTATCTGTTTTAGTCAGTGCAGTATCCGCCCCTTAATTCACACCTTAGACCAGGGCGAAACTACACCTGGAGTGACTAATTACAGCCAATAACAGCTAACAAGCAACAAGGTTATGATAAGAAGCCTAGAATCTACCAGAATCTGAGGCAATAGTAATTAAACTCAAGTCCTACCTTAACCAATCACAGGATGTTCCAAGACTAGATAAACAAAGCACAATGAAATCCAAAACTAGAGTTGTCCTAATTTATCTGTTTTAGTCAGTGCAGTATCTGCCCCTTAATTCACACCTTAGACCAGGGCGAAACTACACCTGGAGTGACTAATTACAGCCAATAACAGCTAACAAGCAACAAGGTTATGATAAGAAGCCTAGAATCTACCAGAATCTGAGGCAATAGTAATTAAACTCAAGTCCTACCTTAACCAATCACAGGATGTTCCAAGACTAGATACACAAAGCACACTGTAATAAGTCTGTAATAAAATACTTCCATTATATGATCTGTCTGTTTATTCTGCTTTCTGAATAACGTGTTCTCCATTCTGTCTGCTTCTGTTGTTATAGTGTGTGGAGAGACTCAAGGCTCAGCAGCACCATTCAGGAGGAGAAACAGTATTGAGAGACTTCCTCCACTGAGTAAGAGGAAAACTTCATGTAGTAGCTTTAGTTTTTCTCCAAACAGAATTTGGTACAAAATTTTGATTTGGTAAATTCTTGTACTTTTCCAGTGGGTGGAGAATCCTCCAGTCCAGACTCTACAGTGCCAGTTCCAGTACCAGAACTCAGGCTGGTGCTGTTGGGGAGGACTAGGTCTGGGAAGAGTGCAGCAGGAAACACCATCTTGGGCAGAGAGGAGAGGAGCCAGGCTGCTACATCTACACTCCCCCAGCGGAGTGAGAGCAGACAGGGGGAGGTGGCTGGGAGGAAGGTGACTGTGGTGGACACTCCTGACTGGTTCTGCCCTGAACTCTCTCTGGAGGAGGTGAGACAGGACGTGGGACTCTGTGTCCGTCTGTCTGCCCCAGGGCCAAACGCCTTCCTCCTAGTCATACCAGTGAAGCAGCCTGCAGGAGAGGAGAGAGGGATGCTGGAGAGAATGGAGGAGATGTTTGGAGAGAGATGTTGGAGGAACACCATGATCCTCTTCACTGTTACTGAGGAAGAGCAAAATCCTGAACAGTTCATTCAGTCAGGAAGCCAAGAGGTCCAGACACTTGTGGAGAAATGTGGGAACAGGTTTCACTGTGTCAACATTAAGGAGAGTGGGGATGGGTCTCAGATCTCAGAGCTGCTGAAGAAGATAGAGAAGATGGTAGAAGGAAAGAGAGAGCGATTCTACAGCAGTGAGATTTACCTGGAGACAGAATCTCTGATCAGAGAAATGAGGATAAAAATCCTGAAGGAAAGTGAAGAAAATAAAGCAAATGATGAAAGAGAAATGAAAGAGAAACTGGAAAAGGAGATGCAAGACTCTCTGAAAAAGATAGAGGGAGTGATACAAGGACACGAAGGGGATATCAGACAACTTAATGATCGAACAACTGAACTGGAGAGAAAGATGAAGGAAGAAAAGGATGAGGAAAAAAAGAGAGAACTGAAACGAGAGTTGATAAGAGAGGTAGAGCGAAGGGAAGAAATGGAAGACGAGGTGAAGAAACTGAAAGAAAAACGAGAGCTGGAGAGGAGAGAGATGGAGGAGAGACATAAACAGGAGATGGAGGAGATCATGGAGACGTATAAAGGAGAGGCCAGGGTGGAGGCAGAAAGGAACCTCATGAAGATCATCATGCCTGAACTTCAGAAAAACATTTTGGTCTCAAAGTCCAAGATGCAGGAGGAGTTTAACAGGCAGGTGGAGGAAAAGGAGGGAGAGCTGGAGACACTGAGACAGAGACTCTCAGAGCTCAGAGAGACTCACTCAGTGCTTGAGGAGGTTTATGAGATAACCTTGAAGAGCAGCTCAGAGAGACCAGCCCCACCAGCTGAAGGGAGAGGCAAGGGAGTCTCTCAGAAGGTTAGAGGCTGGTTCCAATAATGAAAGAGAGCACAGGAACACATATCATCACACAGACATTTCACAGAGTGGAGAACATGCTAGGAACATTATTGAGAACTCTTGTTTAGCTGTTTCTTAAGTGAATATTTGTAATATACCTAATTTGTAATATACCTAGTTTTTTTGCCGGGACCGAATATTAAAAAGAAGGAAAACCGGGACAAACCGGGACAGCCCGGGAAAACCGGGACAGGCACGTGAAAAAAGAGACAGTCCCTGGAAAACCGGGACAGGTGGCAACACTAGTAAATCAAGAAGGCTAGCAGAAGGCTAGCAGAGGTCTACCACAAGGTATTCTGCTGTGCAAATTCAGTCAATCCCAAACTAGTGTCAGCACAGTTGTGCCCATTTTCTGGTTTCTAGACCAAATCCCTAAATTATTGTTTACGCTGAGAAATGTAAATCAATGTAACATGAATTTTGTACTGTACATTGCTGTATATTTGCTATAATAAATGTAAATAATTATTTGACTAATGTAACAGATTTGTCTAATTAATGGTGTATGTGCATATCATAATTATTGATTTGAGCAAATAAAAACAATATTTTTGTAACTACAGGAACTTTCTGGCTTTATAAGTAGCACTGAGTAATATCTGATCTTTTCAGCCAAACCCAAAAATGCTTGTTTACAATTATTTGAGTCTAAAAATTGTACTCTGACTCTTCAACGTTGAGTCTTAAGTAAGTTATTGAGCCTCTTGGACACACGCTGGTGGCATAATGAATAGGTGCCAGACTGCGACCTAAATGAACATTTACAGTGTGTGTAAGATTTTCAGTGTATCTTGTCTCTTTCTGCATTGTGTGGTCACAAGTCCATTGTCTGGTTGATGCTTTAAAAAGAAGAAAATGGAGTTATGTCTAAAGAGCACAGTTTCTCTCCTGAACTCTGCCACCTTTTGGTCTAAGAGAGCAACAGCAGCTATAAATATTTACTTGTAAGTCTCGGGGAAGTGGCTGGAACAGGAACATAAAATTTAAAAATTTTATATTGTAAAATAAACACACTAGACAGCATAGTTCCACTGACTAAAGAAATCCTGCAGTCTTAAATCATCCAGAACAGGAGAAGCTCTGCTGTGTAACGGTCGGTGCGGCTCGAAGGTCGAGGCACGAGTCCACTCCAGCTTGCACAGACGCACGTTTATTTACAGA
The DNA here is from genome assembly GCF_052324685.1 of Brachyhypopomus gauderio. NCBI lineage: Eukaryota > Metazoa > Chordata > Actinopteri > Gymnotiformes > Hypopomidae > Brachyhypopomus > Brachyhypopomus gauderio. The sequence goes on from NC_135217.1 coordinate 2,173,867, forward strand.
CACACACAGCGCGGATGCGCACGTATAACTATTACAATTAGACACAGCAACATGTAGACTCCAACAACGACGAGCACAGGACACTGGGCGAACGCACATTAAATAGACAAACCACATAAACCCCACGTGATGACGAGACGAGCCACAGGTGAGACGGTTAGACCCAGTCTAACCAACTCCCAGTACTCTTATGCCATGTAATGACTCTTATCAGGACTGGGACTAGTGTATATAAATGATGCATATGGTGTATAAACTGCATACTCAAAAAATGGGTAATGTGTGTAGACAACATCTCAAACAGAAACCATGATATATAAAGAAATCCATCGCCTTCATTAGAGCTGGGGAACTGCACACAATCACAAATCTATAAATACACAATCGCTTCCTCTTTTTTGCACTTCCCACACCACACCAATATTATTAATTAAATATGACAACTTTGAAATGCCTATAAATTAATTAAATAGTATGCTTACGCATTTAATCTGTCTGCAATTTTCTGCCATGAATCTTCTCTGGCTTTATTAATAGGCCTACAAGATTTGTTGACGTTCCTACTAATTATGTCTTATATAATATTTATATTAGGTCTTCACAAATACCTAGAATTAACTCCTGTTCAGCAAAAGGGGGAAACTGCCGCACGTGCCTGTCACGCTACAGCCCCGAACCCCTCCCTTCGCGCGTGTGTTAATGTTGTCCGTGTCTTTATATGTACGTCCGTGGGTGTACCCAAATTGTATAACTTGTATACGTCGAGTAAACACAATAACAACAGCAGATTCATGCGTAATGGTTTCGCGCATGCGCAGTATTGTGGGAACAGGGGGAACGGATTTGACCGTATCAACCAACTGAATTAGACGGAAGTGAACTGTTTGGTAAACTCAAGCAAAGATTTCCCAAATACGCGCCTCTTTTATAAGCTCGCTCTGTGGAATATCCACTGATGTTTTACCAGTGTTAAACGGAAAAGGGTGAAAATAAAGCAGTAAACTGCCACTGCATGTTATATGTAGCCTTACCAAAAAAGAAAGTGAAAGTACATCCGTCTCACTACATGAAGATAAATTGTGGTGAGTAGATACTGTGTCTAAACTGTGACTAAACTGTGGTAATTTGCAAATATAGTAAGGCCGTAGGCTCTAAACCATAAACTCAGTTCTAGTTAATGGCTATAGTTAGTGTCCTTATGCAAAACAATCACATATCTTTCATCTACACCCTTTGTGGGGATTACTCTAAACCAGAGAAATGTGGCGCACTGCTTATTGTAAATTTTAGTTTTCCAACCCACTGAATCCTCTTTAAAGACCATTCTGGTGATGTGCAGTAAAAAGGTCTGTTCACATCATGCATTATTCTTTCCTTTTTGAAAGATACATTAACTTGTTTTTCAATATAGGGGCAATGCAAAAGTCTGTCTTGTCAGTAAAGGGTTAATGGAATAACCCTGCTTGTGGCTTCTTGAGCAACAGCATCCATAGTTCTCTCATCTGAAAATCTGATGATCTATTTACTGTGATGTCTTACTTCCACTCTATTTTAAAAGGATTGAAGCTGAAATTTGAATCACAGGATTAGTGACTCTTTTGACAGGATTAGTGGTGTGATTTGAATATGAATTATAACTCTTTTTTGACAGGATTAGGGGTGTGATTTGAATATGGATCATAACACTTTCTCATTCTTTCTCATTATTCCCTGCAGGACATGAGCTCTGACAGTAACTCAGGTGAGTGAACAATCAGTGAACAGTGAACAAGTGAACAGTGCTGATCCTCACTAAATCCAAGGCTGTAACACTGAGTGAATTGCACACTTTTGATTTGATTCTGTTTTGTGCTGAAAAGTCACGTTCAAACTGAGCTACAGAGATTGGCAGAACAAGCATGATCTCAACTATTTGTAAAATATTCTGGAAATCTGAGCAAAAGGGCTCTTTGGACAGCAAGACTTTCCACAAACTGTTGTATGACGTTCAAAAACTGGCCTTTAATAAGAATTTGAGCAGTCTCCACTCTGTCTGTACAGCAATGATGACACACCCATTCTTCAGCAAGACTTCTTTATACCAATTCAGTAATGTAGCAATATTGGTTAATTATGAATAATTATACAGGGGCACCACCCTGAAATTTCAGGGAAGTATGTTTTATAACTGGAATAGATGAAATGGTATCAATCTTATTACCGAAGGTAAAATTCAGAGTCTGTACAGTGACCCAGTACCACTGGTTGAAATATATTTCCCACAGTAATTGGTGTGATGAACTGCATGAAATGCAAATTTTATTGATTAACAGATATCAACAATTAAACGTTATAATGCATATGATGCATAAGGTTGAAAACTTGGTTTAGGTTCAGAGAGTCAATCAAGTTATTAACTGAATCAGAGAAAAGACAAACCAACTGAAATTAAGCAAACTATGAATCAGAAAACTCCACAGGATTCCCTTGCTGTTGACGTTTTCATGAAAATCCAGGCACATTTCTTGTAGTGATGTTTTGGCTTACTATGTTACTAAGTTCTTGTATTGATCCAAGGGCGTTGTGAGAAGGGAGGGACAAGCTGTCATGCCTATGAATATTAAGTTAAGGCATTTCCCTCTAGTTGGAAACAAAAGCAATGCAGCAACTAAGATACAGAACCATGCAATGAGAAAAAAAGTTAAATTACATATCAACAGACATGGAAAAGTGTATTCTTTTCCTGCAGGTACATCATTTAGGAATAAAAAGAAATTGGTTTGTCAGGATATATTAGTTAAGGCATTTCAATAGTATTCACACTTCCAAAGCCATCTATTACTTAACAGGCTTCCTTAACTTACTGTTTGGGAGCTGAGGAGGTAATCAACTTAGTAGTAAAAATAACCAGATTAATACATGTACATTACACTAATAAGAATACAAGAGATGCGATATTAGTCTCATGAATAATAAAAAGTGAATAATAGGTAAACATTATATGATCAACAATATTACAAATCTTGTTGATCATATAAGATATGATCAATAATTATATACTGCTCAAAAAATAAAGGGAACACTTAAACAACACAATGTAACTCCAAGTCAACCACACTTCTGTGAAACCAACCTGTTCAGTTAGGAAGCATCTCTGATTGTGAATCAATTTCACCTGCTGTTGTGCAAATAGAACAGACAACAAGTAGAAATGAGAGGCAGTTAGCAAGACACCCCCTATAAAGAAGTGGTTCTGCAGGTGATCACAGACCTTTTCTCTGTTCTCATCCTTGCTGGCTGATGTTTTGGTCACTTTGGCATTTTGTCAGTTCTCTCACCATAGAGGTAGCATGATGCGGTGTCTACAACCCACAGAAGTTACTCGGGTAGTGCAGCTCATCCAGGATGGCACATCAATGCGAGCTGTGGCAAGAAGGTTTGCTGTGTCTGTCAGCAGTAGTCAGAGCATGCAGCAGATACCAGGAGACAGGCCACTACACCAGGAGACATGGAGGGGGCCGTAGGAGGGCAATAACCCAGCAGCAGGACCGCTACCTCCGCCTTTGTGCAAGGAGGAATAGGAGGAGCAGTGAAAGAGCCCTGCAAAATGACCTCCAGTGGGCCAGTAATATTCATGTTTCTGCTCAGACTGTCAGAAGGACTCCATGAGGGTGGTATGAGGGCCCAACTTACACAAGTGGGACTTGTGCTTACAGCCCAACATCATGCAGGGTGATTGGCATTTGCCAGAGAACACCAAGATTGGCAGATTCCCCTTTGGCACCCTGTGCTCTTCACGGGTGAGAGCAGGTTCACACTGAGCACGTGACAGATGGGACATATTCTGGAGAAGCCATTGAGAACGTCCTGCTGCCTACAACATCCTCCAGCATGACCGGTTTGGCAGTGGGACAAAAAATGTTGACATGGTATGGGAAGGCATTTATTTGGACGGCCGCACAGACCTCCATGTGCTAATCAGAGCAGAGGTGGAAAGAGTACTGAAAAATTGTAATTGAGTAAAAGTATCATTACTTTGCCTAAAATCTACTCAGAGTAAAAGTAAAATTACCCATCTCAAAATTTACTCGAGTAAAAGTACAAATTTCCTTCATTTTAAATGTAATTTGAGTAAAAGTTACTTAGTTACTTTCAGTTATTTAATGCATGGATGAATCATGAACCAAATTCAGCACAAGTTGTTTTAATTGATTTCAAAGTGTATTTAAGTGCACATCCACACTTGCAAAAAGATCAGCTGGGCTCAGGAACATACTTCCTCACAGCACAAGGACAGTCACAACCTGTACCATAAAGTGCAAACAATTTTCAGTCCTATTGTCTAACAGACAACACTATGATAAGAATAAAAAAATTTAAATTACAAATTATTCAAAAAACAAAATTCACACAAAATTAAGTGCCCACAAGATGCCACAAATCAAACTAAAATGCAACAAGATTCCACTACTCACAATAAAATGCCCACAGGATCCCACATCAAAAATAAAAAAATGCTCACAGGATCCAACTAGTCAAAATACAGTGCCCAGCAGATCCCACTATTCACAATAAAATGCCCACAGGTTACCACAACTTAAAATAAAATATAAAATGACCACAGGATCCCACATCTCAAAATAAAACAAAATGCGCACAGGATTCCACTATTTAAAACGCTCACAGGATCCAACTATTCAAAATACAGTGCCCACAGTGTAGAATCGAAGTTTTCATTCTCCTCTTGACTCTTATTGCGTTCTGTATACGTTAAACTATGAAATAAAGAGCGGACACTGAGTTACGCGTTGCGGCATCTTATTATTTTCCTTTCTTTTCTTTTGTCACCAACGGTAAAACAACCGTATCGCTCAGCCGAAATATAATTATTCATCTTACATGACATCACTTCCTGTCTAAAGCACAGAAGCCCAAATGTTGGCAAAACACTTCAAATCCAACATGCTTAACCAAACAAAGACAACACATGACTTGAACTTAGAAACTAAACTGAAATTGCATATCAAATATATGAAGCTTACATTCCGGCCCCTAATTGTTACTGGCTCAATAACAATTAATAACTAAGAAAGCATCATATAACACAGTTGTAACAATGTAACATTAGGTACATTTCTTAATCTTGTACATTCAAATTTCGTTTATCAAACAAATCCACATACAACACATCTTATTCAAATTATTATTTAGCTCAAACAATGTCACAAGTTGGTCAAACATTCTGCCTTTAAACATCCATTTCTAACAGCAAACATAACTTGTCCACTGGTCTTTCCAAGACACTGCTTTTAGTTTTAACAAACACATGCCGAACAAGTCCATTTGAATCTGTAACAGTTCTTTCAACCTTTCCCATTAACCAAGTGCTTCTTGGTGATGTTTCATCCACTATGAGAACAACATCTCCTGGTTTCAAATTTTGTCTCATGACTGTCCATTTCTGTCTCTCTTGTAGAAGGGGTAAGTACTCTTTCGTCCAACGCTTCCAAAAGATGTCAGAAAGGTACTGAACTTGCTTCCATCTCCGTTTTGCATACAAGTCCTCCTTCTGGAACAATCCAGGAGGCAGAACTGGCTGGCATTTCAGAAGCAGCAAGTGGTTTGGAGTGAGTGCTTCCACATCATTCTGGTCAGATGACACTCTCGTTATTGGTCTACCATTAAGTACAACTTCCACTTCACAAAACAATGTCTGAAGGCGCTCATCATCAAGAAGCTGCTGTTTCAAAACCTGATGTAAAACTCTTCGAACAGAACGAATCATTCTTTCCCAGACACCCCCGAAATGTGAACCCGCGGGTGGATTAAAGATCCAGGTTATGTTCTTCTGCAGGAGCACATCTGAGATCTTTGAATGATTCCAGCCTTTCATTGCTTCCCGCATCTCTCTCTCAGCTCCCACCAAGTTTGATCCATTATCAGACCTCATGACAGACACCTGGCCTCTTCGTGCAATAAATCTTCTGAATGCATTTATACAGGAGTCTGTTTCAAGTGAATGAGCAACTTCTATGTGTATGGCTCTAATAGAGAGACACGTGAACAACACACCATACCGCTTGACTGTACTCCTTCCCTGCTTCACTTCAAAAGGCCCGAAATAATCCACCCCCACATTTGTAAACGGAGGCTTGTCAGGTGTCAACCGATCTGGTGGTAAATTAGCCATTCTTTGCTCTCCAGGTTTTGCTGAGATTCTTTTGCACATCACACACTTAGACTGAACTTTTCTGAAGACTGAGTCAGCCTGCGGAATCCAGAACCTTTCTCTCAGTCGTGATAATGTATAGTTTCTTCCACTGTGTCCAGTCTCGTGATGTATGTGCCTGACTATCAACGTGGAAACATGATGATCTTTAGGGAGAATCACAGGATGCTTAACATCTGCAGGCAACGCAGAGTGATGCAACCTTCCTCCAACTCTTAAAACTCCATCTTGAAGAACAGGATCCAGTTTGACAATGTGACTGCTTCTTTTCAGCCTGTCACCCCTTTGAAGACTTGTAATCTCATCATTAAAACTTTGACCTTGACAAAATTTGATGATCACAGTTTCTCCTTCTTCAACATCTGCAGCAGTTAACAGCGATCCCTCGAAATTTGATCTGAACAGCTGCATTTGTTTTTCAACCATGTCAGTTTTCCCCTTTTGACTTGAGAGATCCTTCGTTTGCGACATCAGAAGCTTGCGATGTTGGCTCAGGTGATGGAGCAACTGCTTAAATTTCAACATCCAAGAAACTGCCCTTTTTAACCTAAACCACTCTGAATAGTGACCGATGAATTTGATAAGAATATCTTCAATCACCTCAGTAACATTTGTACAGATTGCAGTTTTAACTTCAATATCACCTCTCAAAGTCTCTTTCATATCCGGTGAGACTGGCCAGTGTTCTTTGTTCTTTATTAGAAACTCTGGTCCAGTAATCCAGTCGTGACACTGTAGGAAAGCATCCGTGTTCATCCCTCTGGATGCATGGTCAGCAGGATTCAAATCAGAGCTAACATACATCCACTGACTTGGTTCTGTGTTGTCTCTAGTAAGTGATACTCTGTTTGCCACGAATGTTTTAAATCTGATATTCTCACTGGAAATGTACTTCAGCACTGTAGTACTGTCCGACCAAAACACAGACTCTTCCAGCTGCATCTGCAGCTCTTGTCTCATAAGCTTGTCTATTTTCACTGCAACAGCAGCTACGGTCAACTCCAGTCTTGGAATAGTTGTTTGTTTCAATGGTGAGACTCTGGACTTACCAATGATGAAGGAGCAGTGTGTTACTCCACTGCTGTTAACTATCCGGAGATAGGTCACGACTCCATATCCCTTTTCGCTTGCATCTGCGAAGTGGTGCAGTTGTGCCAGTAGGACTTTTCCAAAACCCGTTGGCTTGAGGCATCTGCTTACTGTAAAGTGATGGAGCTTTGTAAGATCCGAAAGCCATCTTTGCATCTTTGGCGTCATGTCGGGAGGAATGTCCTGATCCCAGGAGCATTTTCTGCCACATAGCTCTTGCAACATGATTTTGGCTTGAAGGACGACAGGAGAGAGAAAGCCCAAGGGGTCATATATGGCACTAACGAATGAGAGGAGACCACGTCTTGTTTGTGGAATGTGTCTTGCGTTGATTCTGACCTTGAACACATCTAGTTCAGCACACCAGTTGACTCCTAGAACCCTCTCATCAGGTAACACATCATGGCTGAGATCCAACTCTTTAACTTCTTTTGCTCTTTCAGCTTCAGGAACTGAACTGAGAACAGATCTGTTGTTGCTCATCCATTTCGTCAAATGGAATCCTCCACTTTCACAGACGGCAGTTAAGTCTCTGACCATCTCACATGCCTGACCTTCATCTGACACAGACAGGAGACAATCATCAACATAAAAGTTGTTCATAACTGCATGAACTGCAGCTGGTGCTACCTTGTCTCCAGCATCCTCAGCGGTTTTCTTCAGGGCAAAGTTGGCACAGCTGGGGGAGGATGTTGCCCCAAACAAATGCACAACCATTTTGTAGTCTCGTAAAGGCTCAGTCAAATTCCCTTCTGGCCACCAAAGAAATCGCAGCAGATCACTGTCGTCAGGCGGCACTTTCACTTGGTGGTACATAGCCTCTATATCTGACATTAGGGCAACATAATCATGTCTGAAGCGTGTCAAAACTCCGATGAGGGAATTTGCTAAGTCTGGGCCTTGTAACAGTTCTCTATTCAGTGACACACCTTGATATGACGCTGCACAGTCAAAGACTACTCTGAGTTTTCTCTTCTGTGGGTGGTACACTCCATGGTGAGGTATGTACCAAACCCTCTCACTTTCAGAAATTGAGTGTTCATGTCCTATTTCAACTGCATAGCCCTTGCTCATCAAATCAGACATGAAACTTGTGTATTCTCTGTGAAATTCCTCGTTCTTAAGAAGTTTCCTTTTCAAGTTCTCTGCTCTTTGGGCAACTAAGCTGCGATTGTTTGGAAATTGAATGGTCGTGTTTCTGAATGGGAGGCCAATAGTATAATGTCCATCAACCTTCTTCACTGTTTTATTGACAGACTCCATGAACTGAATGTCTTCTCTTGACATTTCATGCTTTTCTTCACTGGCCTTCTCTGGGAAGTCATGATTAAACTGCTGTATTAACAAGTCCTCAACAGTAGCAACAGCAATGTGATTTACAGAAGCTCTCACAATATCACCTGCTTCACCTACGCAGAGGTTTTCCCGGAGGGGACCATTGATAACCCATCCCAATATGGTTCGCACTGCATATGGACCACTGTCTCTGCTGTGAACAATGTCCCATGGTTCCATAGCTTTATGAACGTCACAGCCTATCAAAAGTCCAATATCTGCATCTATATGAGGAAGCTTGATTCCATGCAGATGTTGCCATCGATCTAAATCTGCCTGCACTGGAATGTTGTCTTTGGACACCGCGATGTCAGAGTGGGTATAAACATCAGGGAGGTCAATGTAAATATTCTGATTTAAACCACACACCTCTAGTCCTGACACATGATAACTTAGTACTAATTTTTCTTGACCCATTGTACGCAGCAATATTTGAGTTTTCTGACCCTCTACACCAAGCTGTCTCATCAACTTCTCAGAGCAGAATGTAGCTTGACTTCCATTATCCATGAACGCATAGGTCTCTATCAGTTTGTTGCCTTTCTTGCACTTAACACAAACAGGCACAATTGACAGAACACGACAGTCCTTTCCGGCCCCAGTAGCACCACAAGTTGCCCCTGACACGTGTAATGACTCACTGGTGTTTTGACTACTACTTTCTTGCTTATTCTCGTTTTCCTGCTGCACATGAAGCATGGTGGGATGTCTCTTGAAGCAAAGCTCACAGGAAGCTCGTTTTTTGCAGTCTTTACTTACATGTCCTCGTGTCAAACAGGCAAAGCATAATCCTTTTCCTTTCAGAAAGTCCAATTTCTCTTTATGTGGTTGACTTCTGATCTCGCTGCAATCAGCTAGCATATGCGGACCTTCACAGAATAGGCATGACTTCTGAGACACTCCACACGCATTGTGAGTGGAAACTTTTTCCTTTTTCAAAGAATGCTCATTTGAAGTAGGTACTACAGATGTGGCAAAGTTACTTCCTTTTGGCCTGGATGTCCTACTCATCCTCGTGCCCACATTAGGGTTAGACTTGTCTTCAGAATCCTTAATATTCCCAAACACGGGATCACTTGCAATTCTAGCTTGCCTATTTATGAAACTAGTAAGGTCAGCAAATTTTGCTCTTCTTCCGTGTTTCTCTTGTATGTCGTAGGCAGCAACTCTCCACATTTCTCTTAGCTTGTATGGCAACTTGGAGACAACAGTTCTGAGATTTGTTGGATGCTCTATGTCCTGGAGCTGGCTGATGTCTTGCATTGCATTGTTGCAACCAGTTAGAAAGAGAGAATAGCTATGAAGAGATTTGGCATCGTCTTGTTTAATGTGTGGCCAGTTAAAGGCTTTATTCATATATGCTGTCGCAATCTTTAGTTCATTACCATAGTGGTAGTCTAACAATTTTCTTGCTTCATCGTAGCCTTGCTGGGGACTCATATGCTGGCAACTTCTGATCAGATCTCTTGGACCACCTCTAGTGAATTGTTCAAGGTAATATAGTCGATCACTATTACTATCTGATTTTTCATGAATTGTGTGATCGAAAGCTCTCATAAAGGGTTGGTACTCAAGAGGATCCCCACTAAAAATTGGAACGTCTCTTGGTGGCAGATGTGCCAGTTTATGTTGCGTAACCAACATCTCAGTAATGGTATTTTGCTTCATCATGACTTCGCCCAAGTCGACTACATAACCATTGTGCTCATTTTCTCTAATGTCACTTCTATATTCAACTACACGGTTACGTGTGTTCGAGATGTGTTCACTACTTACGTCCGGTTCACAGTTGTCTATTTGGTGATTTCCTAACAGACTTCCCACAGGACGAGCAACAGTAGGGTTAGTGCAGCCTTCATATTCACAGTCCTCAAACACTTTAATCTTGGCTGTGGAAGCAGCAATGGCCGTATCAATTTCAAGTTGCTCTCTCCTAGCTTTCAATTTGCAGTCTTCAATGTCCAATTCTTGTCTTTGTTTCAAAAGAGCAGCACGGGCTAGCAGAGCTGCACGTTTTGCTTGTTCCCTTTGCTTCACAGATGATGCAGACGAGACTTTGGATGACCTTGATGAACCACTGCTGGCGATTGATCGGCTAACACACGACCCGGACTTCTTTATTGGCTGTGCTCCAGTAACAGACACGCTGTCATCTGGACCCACAGCATCTTCATCTTGCTTTCTCAACGTACTGATCCATATCTCAACCTCAGTAATGAAGCTACATATACTGTTCTTCTTAGGACTGAACCAGAATGACTGGTCACATTCTTTTTCGTCATCAGGCAAAAACAACAAAACTTCTTCATTTGCATTTATGAACTCAGTCAAAAGTCCTTTGCACTCAATTAAGTGTTCTGCGACAACATCTAGATTTTCATCACGTTTCATAAACTCCTTGATTCTATTTGTCTTAGCTGTCAAATGTGATAACTTTGATCTCCTTACGTTTATGCTTCTGTAAAGTTGTTCTTCCAGACCCTTCTCGGTGTACTTGGGAGCCCTCTTGTGACCATCTTTAGAACTGCAACTTCTTGCTCTTGGTCTCGAAACATGCGCGTTGTCCATGTTGTTTTTCTCCATTAACTCAACAAGTGTTTGTTAATTCGGTCTATGACACAAAGCAGTCGCTGCTTTCGCAAGTAAGAGTGTCATCTTCTTCAGACCAGACTAACCTTGTCGTCAAGAAGCTCACAAACGCATGTGCGCAAACGTTTCGTTAGCATTGACTCAGCAACTTTAGCTTCAGCTGACTAGCCAGGCGAACGTCTTCCACCGAGCAGCCAGGTTGTTTTACTTAATGTAGAATCGAAGTTTTCATTCTCCTCTTGACTCTTATTGTGTTCTGTATACGTTAAACTATGAAATAAAGAGCGGACACTGAGTTACGCGTTGCGGCATCTTATTATTTTCCTTATTTTATTCTTTTCTTTTGTCACCAACGGTAAAACAACCGTATCGCTCAGCCGAAATATAATTATTCATCTTACATGACATCACTTCCTGTCTAAAGCACAGAAGCCCAAATGTTGGCAAAACACTTCAAATCCAACATGCTTAACCAAACAAAGACAACACATGACTTGAACTTAGAAACTAAACTGAAATTGCATATCAAATATATGAAGCTTACACACAGGATTCCACTTTTCAGAATAAAATGTCCACAGGATCCCACAGAACCTGATAGATAGATGATTTAAAGATAGAACAATCTCATCCTTTTGGAAAAAAAGTGCACCAGATTACAACCTGATTATGAGACAATGGAAAGGGTGCACGCAAGGCAAGGCCATGCAATTGGCCTTCAGTTCTGGGACTCAGAAGTTAAAATTTCTGCCCGCATTTAATTTTTCATCATCAATATTTTTTTACTCAGTAATGTGAGGGCGTTCAAATGTAGTGAAGTAAAACTACTTCAAAATGTACTCAAGTAAAAGTAAAAATTACATATTTCAAAAACTACTCCGAAAATTACAAATTACTCATAAAAAGTACTCAATTACAGTAATATGAGTAAATGTAATTAGTTACTTTCCACCCCTGAGCCAGAGGTACCCTGACTGCTATTAGGTACCGGGATGAGATCCTCCCAGAACCATTGTGAGACCATATGCTGGTGCATTGGGCCCTGGGTTCCTTCTGATGCATGACAATGCTAGGTCTCATGTGGCTGAAGTGTGTCAGCAGTTCCTGTATAATAAAGGCATTGATGCTATGGACTGGCCTGCCCGTTCCCCAGACCTGAATCTAATGGAGCACATCTGGAACATCATCAACCAACACCACGATGCACCACAGACTGTCCAGGAGTTGACTGATACTTTAATCCAGGTCTGGGAGGAGATCCCTTAGGAGAACATCTGCCACCTCATCAGGAGCATTCCCAGGCGTTGGGAGGTCATACAGACATGTGGACATTTTAACTTGTCTTGAGGAATTTCCACTGAAGTTGGATCAGCCTGTCATTTGATTTTCCACTTTGATTTTGAGTATGATTCCAAATTCAGACCTCCATGGGATAAAGCCTAAAGTTACATTGATCATTTTTTGTTATTTTGGTCTCAACGCATTCCACTATGTAACAAATATAGATTTTCAACTGGCATATTTTTTTCATTGAGATCTAGTGTTATTTTAGTGTTCCTTAAATTTTTTGAGCAGTGTATATGCATTATGGAACACACGGTTCACATAATCATTTCAATAATAATTAGACAGGATTTAATCTTTAGGTTCAAACATCAGTACTGATGGCACAGTGTAGAATTGTCTAGTTTTGTTCCAGAAACTGATTATTGTTGGCTCCGTGATCAGATAATCCTGTATTTTTTAGCTATAATTTATCCTTTTCTTTATTACAATAATTCGAAATTTGGTGTCTTTGGATTGTTCTTGAAGAGCTGCTTCCTCTAAAAGGGATTAGAGTCCAGTACCTATTCCAGAATGTAGTTATAAGAATCATGGTCAAATACTTGGATATAGGTCTGTTTGCAAACTCCAAAGGTGATACTTTATGGTTGGGAATGCATTAGTTAGAGGCTATAATCGGGTCCCTTTGCCCTGATGGAAGCCATAATTCCTCAGACTAAGGTCCTGGTGAATCTGATAAGAAGGGTTTTCTCAGTCCTGCAGTCATGAACTTTGGGTTCCCAGCAGAGGGGCTGAAAGAAACCTTTTCTTAGCATTTTTCACTTCATGCTGCAGGAACATTAAATGACCAGAGACGGGTGGTTTTAAACTTTGTAAGGGAATGCCCTTCAAGTCAAGTAGTTTTTATTGTCAATTCTGCACATGTACAGGACATACAGATAATTGAAATTACGTACTCTCCTTCCCAAGTTCCAGCACAAAAACAACACGAAAGTACACTGAGAAGTAAAAAAATATATATAAATAATAAGAGAATGATGACAATAACTGTACAAGGTCACAAAGACATACGTGTGACAAGAAACACAAAACGGGACATTAGTGCAATAAAAGAGTAGTGTAGTGGTAAGATGGGGGATTTGGACCCATATGATTGTTAAAAGGACACAGGGTTAGGGGGAATTAAAGAGGGTACGAAAGTGCAATATGAGCAGTAGTGCATGTTTGAGGTGTGTGAGTGCATAACAATTCTTGAGAAGTACTGTTACCAAGTTTCAGTACTGTGTTGTTTCAGTACTGTGTTGGATCAGGAGGCTGTATGAGTGTGTGCTGGGGTTAGAAGGGGGTGGGGGGTAAAGCTGGGAGAGAGTTCAGCATCCTTACAGCCTGGTGGATGTAGCTGTCCTTCAGTCTGGTGGATGTAGCTGTCTCTCAGCCTGGTGGATGTAGCTGTCTCACAGCCAGGTGGATGTAACTGTCCTTCTGTCTGGTGGATGTAGCTGTCTCACAGCCTGGTGTATGTAGCTGTCCTTCAGTCTTGTGGTCCTAGCCCTGACACTCCGCAGTCTCCTCCCTGATAGCAGCTGGCTGAAGAAACTGTGTAGTGGGTGTGTTGAATCTCCTGCCAGGCGGAGGGCTTTCCGTGTGAGGCGGGAGCTGAATAAGTCTGGAAGGGAGGGGAGAGACGTACCAATGATCTTTTCAGCTGCGCTCACAATGCGCTGGAGGGACCTGCGGCAGGATGCTGTGCAGGCCCCATACCACACGGTGAGACAGCTGGTCAGGATGCTCTCGATGGCCCCACTGTAGAAGGTGCTCATGATGGGGGAGAGAGTAGAGAAAGTAGAGCCGCACTGAGACGCTGAGTTGGTGGTCCAGGAGAGGTCCTCTGTGACATACACACCCAGGAACTTGGTGCTGCTCACCCTCTCCACCGCAGTATCGTTGATGAACAGGGGAGTGTGCTGTGTGTGAGTTCTCCTGAAGTCCACAACAATCTCCTTGGTCTTGTCTGTGTTCAGAGAGAGATTGTTGTGTTTGCACCAGGAGGCCAGGCGGCTCACCTCGCTCCTGTAGTGTGTCGCTGATGAGACCCACCACAGTCGTGTCATCCGCAAACTTGATGAAGAGATTGGAGGGGTGCTCCGGTGTGCAGTCGTAGGTCAGCAGAGTGAACATTGATCTTGCTGAAAGCTCTCCACATGGTGTCCGCAGACAGCGTCAGCACCTGGTCACCAGGAGGAGGGATGGATTTTTGGGCAGATTTGTTGTTGAGTGGTTCAAACCTTGCAAAGAATCCATTCAGGTCATACAGCAAAGAGATGGTGCTGTCACAGGTCTGTGGAGGGGGTTTGTAGCCTGTGAGGGTCTGAATTCCCTGCCAAAGATTCTGTGTCTCTGCTGTCACTGAAGCGTTGAGAAATCCTCTTGGAGTACTGCCTCTTCGCTTCCCTGATGTCACGGGACAGGTTGGCCCTAGCTGTCATCAGGCCTTCCTGGTCTCCTGCTGTGAAGGCAACATTTCTGGCTGTGGACCTCTTCTGTCAGCCATGAAGTGAAGTACCATCTTGCCACACTCATACCTGCTTAAGAACTGGATTGGTGACTTTAACCAGTGGTCTGTAGGCTGGCATTAGCATAATGGTGAGGTGATCAGAAGCACCAAGGTGGGGGAGGGGGGAGGCTTTGTAGGCTCCTTTACTTGTGGTGAAGACCTGGTCAAGTGTGGTGTTACCATGGGTTGGGAAGTCTGTGTGTTTAAATAGACCAGAAAACACACTCTTTGGATCTTCGTGGTTAAAATCTCCAGTCAGGATGAGAAAAACATCTGGGTGGGCTGTCTGCTGTTCACTGATGTGCTGGTACAGTTCATTCAGTGCCTCACTCCTGATGATGTTGTTGGAGCTCAGAGGGAGATAGACCACAGTGATCAGCATGGCTGAGAAATCTCTCGGTAGATAGAACGGTCGGCACTTTATAACCATCAGGTCTACTACCGGTGAACAGTATTTGCAGACCACAACAGCGTTACGACACCAAGCATCGCTAATGTAAACACAGAGCCCGCCGCAGCGGGTCTTACAGCCTACAGCGAGAGATTGGTCTGTCCGATAGCATGTTAGCTGCTGGAGCTGAATGGCATGATCTAGGACGCTGTTGTTGAGCCAGGTTTCTGTGAACACAAACACAACTGAGTTGACTGAAGTAAGCGTATGTAGTCCAGTTTATTGTCCAAAGAGCGTACGTTGGCCAGAATCATGGTGGGGATAGCTGGCTTGTGTGTGCTAGCCACTAGCCTCACTCGGATACCTCCATGCTTGCCGCGTCTCTGCCTCCTATCCTGCCACTTGTGGTGCTTGCATGGTGGGCGAGATGCCATGGCGGAAGGGGTCGGTGGGGGTGCCAATTGTGGTATTATGTGTTATCACAGGCCCCGCCCACGAGCAAGGGTTGACGGGGGCGGGGGTGCTGAGGCGGGTTAAGCTCGGGAGTATTTAATAAAGTTGGTCTCGTTTAAACCGCTACCCAAGTTGTCGCTAGAGTCATTGACCCACAGTTATAGAGAACCCAGAACATACGACATGGTGTCAGAGTAGGTACTGAGGAAGTGTTTATTTTTTCCCCGGTTTTTTTGAAGCAAGCTTTAAATATTGTTAGCGTGGTTGGCATTAAAACTAGCCAGTTAGCAAACATGAGCACCTCGGAGTTGGACCAAGCTCCAGGCCATGCGGCCGCGGGGGGCATCCAGCCACCTGTGCCGGGCCCAAGTGCTACGTTCAGCATACAGCCGTCGGAGCCGTTCGACTTCACCAAACCACATGAATGGGAAAAATGGATCAGACGGTTTGAGCGTTTCCGTCAGGCCAGTAATCTCTATGCTTCTTCTCAAGATAACCAGGTAAATATGTACTGCATGGGGGATGAGTCAGACGACATACTAAAGGGACTGAACTTGACCGCGGAGCAACAACGACAGTATGACGCGGTAAAAGACAGATTCCAGGCTTTCTTTGTTGTGAAGAAAAATGTGATTTATGAAAGAGCACGTTTTAACATGAGAAAGCAAGGTGAAAGTGAATCAGTAGATTCTTTTGTTACAGCGCTGTATTCGTTGATGGAACACTGCAAGTACGGTACGCTGCGTGAAGAGCTGATCAGAGATAGGCTAGTTGTAGGGCTTTCTGATATGCGTTTGTCCGAACGTATGCAACTGGACAAAGATCTCATGCTGGAAAAGGCGATTGAAATGGCTAGACAGTCGGAAGCGGTAAAGCAGCAGCAGAGTAGCCTGCGGGGCGAAGCTAGTTATAACAAGGGAACCGGCTCAGTGGACCGTGTTATAAGCAAAAACAGGCCATATCAAACCAGACAGAGAGCAAAGAACAGCCACGTTGTTAAAGAAAAACAGGTAAAATGCCACAAATGTGGCAAAAGCCCTTTCCATCCGAAAGCTCACTGCCCAGCAAATGCAGTAATTTGCCATGCGTGTGGAAAAAAAGGACATTACCAGAAAGGGTGCTTATCATTCAAAAAAGTGAACGAAGTTCAAGAGCTTGATGATGCCATATTTCTTGGCACAGTAGAAGCTGGTGGAGACCCATGGAGGGTTGATATTAAAATCAAAGACAGTACAGTGAAGTTCAAAATCGATACAGGTGCAGATGTTACTGTCATGCCAGAGCGCATGTTTCATAGTGTGTTCAAGGCCCACAAAAAGCCAGTGCTCAGGCCAGTGTCCAAACACTTATTGGGACCAGGCCACGCCCCACTAGATGTGCTGGGGGTCACACATTTGCTCCTACAGAAAGATGAGAAGCAGTCACTGGAGGAAGTGTATGTAATCAGAAGTTTGCATGCAGCTCTATTAGGTAGACCTGCTATCACTAGCCTAGGACTGGTCACACGTGTGGATAGCTTAACCATCCAGTCACTAAAAGAATGCTATCCAAAGTTATGTAGCGGGCTAGGTCTAATACAACAGCCATACACTATTAAACTGAAACCAGGGGCAGAGACATTTTCCTTGACCACTCCACGACGTATACCATTACCCCTTATGCCCAAAGTCAAGAATGAACTGGAGCGCATGGAGACGTTGGGAGTTATCAGCAAGGTGGAGGAACCAACTGAATGGTGCTCGAGAATGGTGGTAGTACCAAAAAAATCAGGGAACAATCCTCGTATATGCGTTGACCTTACAAAGCTTAATGAGTCAGTGCAGCGAGAAAAATACATCCTCCCCTCAGTTGAACAGACACTTGGCCTATTAGCAGATGCAAAAATTTTTAGCAAATTAGATGCAAACATGGGTTTTTGGCAAATCCCTCTGGCTAAGGAGTCGGCTAAGCTCACAACTTTTATTACGCCATTTGGGCGTTATTTTTTTAACTGCCTGCCGTTTGGAATAGCCTCGGCTCCTGAACATTTTCAAAATTATATGGTCACGGAAGTCACAGAAGGACTGGAGGGTGTGGTTTGCCACATGGACGATGTGCTAGTGTGGGGCCAGTCCCAGGAAGAGCATGATGCACGCCTTCTTGCTGTGTTGGAAAGGATGGCAAACGCTGGCATCACATTGAACACTGAAAAATGTGCCCTTTCACAGCGTGAGGTGAAATTCTTGGGCCACATCCTTTCTGGTACAGGCGTGAGGCCTGATCCAGAGAAAACAGCAGCAGTCAAAGACATGCCAGAGCCAGCTAATGTCAGTGAGCTAAGGAGCTTTCTGGGGATGGTCAATCAACTGGGTAAATTCATACCACAGCTAGCTGAAAAAGACAAACCCCTCAGAGACCTTCTGTCCAAGAAGAACTGCTGGTTTTCGGGGCCTGACCAAGTCAAAGCATTTACGGATTTGAAGAAGGATCTGACATCCACACCCGCACTCGCTTTGTATGACCCAAATAAAGAGACAAAATTGTCTGCAGATGCATCATCCTTCGGTTTGGGTGCCGTTCTGTTGCAGAAATGGGGTGCACAATGGAGGCCAGTAGCCTACGCATCTCGCTCTCTCACACCAGTTGAACAGAGATATGCTCAGGTAGAGAAAGAAGCCCTTGGGCTCACTTGGGCATGTGAAAGGTTCAGAGACTTCCTGATAGGCCGCTTCTTTGAAATGGAGACTGACCACAAGCCACTTCTCAGTCTTCTGGGAGCTCAAGCGTTAGATGCCTTACCCCCTCGTATACAACGCTTTAGGATGAGACTCATGCGTTACTCCGATAAAATATTTCACGTTCCCGGAAAAAGCTTATGGACAGCAGACACACTGTCACGTGCACTGCTGCAGAAAGAAGCAGTCAGGACAGATGATGAGCTCATGGAGAGTATGAACATCTATGTGGACAGCATCATGGCACATCTTCCAGCAACTACATCTTACTTGGATGGACTGAGGGAACATCTCAAAGCAGATAGTGTGTGTTCTAGAGTTATGAGTATGTGTCAGGATGGCTGGCCAGAGTTCAATTGCTGCATAGGTCCAGAAAAGCATTACTGGGAGGAGCGTGCCTTCCTTACAGTGCATGATGGTCTCCTGCTTAAAGGAAAAAGACTTGTTATACCTTCTGCCTTAAGGAACGACGTTCTTGCAAGACTGCACGAAGGACATCAAGGTGTGGTGAAATGCCGGGAGCGTGTAAGGAACAGTGTTTGGTGGCCTGGATTGAGTCAACAGCTTAACGAACTTGTACTGAATTGCAGAACATGCATCAAAGAACGTACAAACCACACAGAGCCACTAATCCAAACAGAACTTCCTGAGAGACCCTGGCAGAAGGTGGGGACAGATTTGTTTACCTTGAAAGGGAAAACATACCTACTGGTATTAGATTATTACTCCCGGTATGTTGAGGTGGTGAACCTCTCCCTCAGGAAGTCACTTGACATCACTGTTCATCTTAAGTCAATTATTGCTCGACATGGCATCCCGGAGACTGTTGTCAGCGACAACGGTCCTCAGTACTCGTCGAGTATTTTTGCGAAGTTTGCAGCAAAATTTGGATTCAAACACGTTACCAGTAGTCCAAGATACCCCCGCAGCAATGGGGAAGCAGGATGTGCCATACAAACTGTTAAAAATCTTCTCAAGAAGGCATCAGACCTGTATCTTGCCTTACTGGCATATAGGGCGACACCTCTCCAAAATGGCTACAGTCCAGCGCAGTTGCTGATGGGACGTCAACTTTGTACTACGGTGCCAACCCTGCCATCTGTGCTGAACCCATCACTTCCCAACGCCACCACTGTACGCTCAAGGGAGAGAGAGAGGAGAAGTGCAGACCAAATGCGCTTTAATAAACGTCACAGAGTACACAATTTGAGTAAGCTCTTTCCTAGCAAACAAGTGTGGGTCACAGACCAAAAGGTCACAGGGTCAGTGTTAGGAGAATACTCAACACCACACTCTTACATGGTCGAAGTTCCCCATGGGACTGTTCGTAGGAATCGACACCATCTCATTCCTATGGATGGAGCGGAGAGCAACAACACTGCTCAGAGTAGCTCTCAGGTTCTCACTGACTCTGCAACCATAGAGACTCAAAAGACACAAACATCCTGCCTGTGCCACATCAGAGCTCACAATACCCAGAACCAGATCTGGGAGGCCAATTGTAAAGCCACAAAAACTGGACTTATAACAGACAAGTAATATTAGTCTGCTCTGAGCAGCTGGCAAGAAGGGGCAGAATAATCCCTCAGCTGACTCAGGAGGTTCAGGTAGCCCACCCTGACCTCTAGAGAGAGAAAAAAAAAAAATTGTTTTCTGATGTGTTCTGCATAGATGCCTGATTTACAACTGTCAGAATGTTTTTTCTAAAGTGATGGCATTTAAGTTGTATGTTTAAAATAGGGTCCATAGACATGGTGTGTTGTTTTTTTTTAAAGCAACAGTTCTAATTTAAGTATTTGCTTATGATTGTACTTAAAAGGGGAGATGTGGTATTATGTGTTATCACAGGCCCCGCCCACGAGCAAGGATTGACGGGCGCGTGTGTGCTGAGGCGGGTTAAGCTCGGCAGTGTTCAATAAAGTTGGTCTCGTTTAAACCGCTACCCAAGTTGTCGATAGAGTCATTGACCCACAGTTATAGAGAACCCAGAACATACGACAACATTGACCTGAGCAGGCCACAGACTCGCAGCCCTTCGTGGAGTTCTTGGTTGGATTCCAAAAATGCCAGCTTCAAGCAGAAACTCACAGCTGAATGTGTGTCCCAAGACGTGAACACATGACAAGGATTTACCCAAAAAAAGCACTGCGACTCATGGAACAAAAAACACGAAAATGCAGATTCCTTGGGAGAGAGAGAAGCCGCTGCGTGTGCACGCACCGCCATCTTAGCAGAAAAAAGTTACCTGTGATTGTAACGGTAGACCCTGAGAGCAAGGGAATGAAAACGTCTTCTGCTTTCTTCACTACAGTAGAGTGTCAATCTCATCTTCACCAAAGGTGGATACATCATTTGGACATGAGTCATGACAAAAAATAGAGAAGCAACAAATATTTTCTAACCCATGTGAGCCACCTTGATGTATTTTTCCTCTCATATTTTCGAACCTGTTTTCAAGTTTCTTAACAGTAGCATCCACTGTTTTTTCAATATGCCACTTAAGGACTTCTTTACAGCTTGGAAGACATTTGAGCTGGATACTCTGAAATGTTATGCCCATGGGGATACTACTTGCTACCTTTCCTTGCTGTCTGTATGTCTGATGTCTGTGTTGTCTTGCTGCAGCACATTTTCAGCAACTAAATCCAGACAAGCATTCTGCATAAATTCCTGTAGCTTTCCATTCCTCAATGGCCTGTCTTCCATCCTCTTCAGTCACAATACAGCTGTTGATAGCAGTCACAGCTTGGGGCAAAATCAGATGTTTCTGAAGTGTAAGACTTAATTTCGAAATTTCGAAACAGGTCATGGAGAAAGTGACAAAAAAATTTGCTGTGCAATATGCTTTGCATGTCCTCTAATGTGAGTATTTTTGGAAGTTGCAGCAATATGCTCCATATGATTGTGCACACCTGTATACTGGCCCTGTTCTGTGGTGTGATCCAATTGGAGAAACTTTTTTCTGCTAAGATGGCGGTGCGTGCACACGCAGCGGCTTCTCTCTCTCCCAAGGAATCTGCATTTTCGTGTTTTTTGTTCCATGAGTCGCAGCCTGGCTGAGCCTGCTCAGGCTCAGCCAAACCAACGTGCCAGTTCACTGGTACGCCACCAGAAACGTGTCTGCAATAAGCAATTACATTGTCCCTGCTTGACACATCTGTACCACAGTCAGCGATTACAAAGATATAATTAGCCTTCTGGATTTCTTTTATTGTCTGCACTTTGACATGGTCTGCAATACATCTGTAACGGAGGTGAACCCGAGGGTAGAGAAGGATCCATTAGCAGGTTAGTAATAATGTGGGTATTTATTACAAAGGCACAAAAACAGAGGTCCCAACACGGGACAACCCCGTAGGGTTAACAGACAGCAGTACAAAAGGGCAAGGCAAAAACGGAGAGTCAAAAACCAGAACAGTCTAAGAGCGGCAGGCAGAGGTACAAAAAGGGCCAGGCAAACGGGAGGATATCAAAAAGGGCAGAACAAGAATCATTAACCAGGATATCAGACAGAGTATACAGAAACACGGCTTGGTATGCAACACAGGGAGGCAATACTTCGCACTGGTGTGTTGAGAGAAGAGTCCTTATGTAGGGTGTGGTGAGTAGCAGATTGAAGTCAGGTGTGTAGGTCAATATTCCGGTGATGGTGCCCTCTGGCGGTCACGGCCGTCAGTGACATTCCTGTCAACATCTGCACAAGCTGTATTATCATGCTCGGTTCGGTATTTATCCCATATTGGTTTGTATTTGTGTGCCTGATTCCCTGTTTAATGTCCTCTAGTTTACGTTTGCCTTATTTTGTGCTCATTTCACAGTCTCTGCATTTGATCTATTTGTGTAGGAAAATCGGTTTATGTTTATCTGATTATTCTGTATGTTCAGTAGTCTGGTTGTGTGACGGTTGTTCTGTTCTGTTTTTGTACCTCTTGTTCAGTAGTGTTTATCCTCTATTTATAAACACCATCTTTTATAAATACCATCCTCTCCTCAGTGTACCATCACCCTCTGCAGTGGGTTGACCTCTGACCTTTGAAATTGAATGAACATGATGAGGGAGGGGTCAAGATGAAGGGAAGTAAAGGAGCCCAGAACAGAAGTGAACACAAGAGTTACTGATATCTCAAATGAGAGTGAAGGATGCAGTGAATGTGTAAAGGTTTAAATGTCTATATTATACTGTTCTTAGAAGTTATGCTGACAGCCTACATCAATTTCTCATATTTTGTGTTTAGGTCCTAGAGAGATGTACAGAAACCTTGTTTGGTACTTCTCTATCAAAAGTGGGAACACACTACGTTCCCATGAACACTTTCTGCAAATACTCAATAAACGCATACCAGACCTACAGGAGGTGTCTACAGTGGAGGAGTGTGATGTTATTCTGCTGTTCTGCCCAATTGTGTCATCTGCTGGAACTGACATTGAAGCAGCACTGAAGCTCATTACTGAAGCAGGTAACTATGATCCTCTTCATTGTGAACACATAAGATATCAGGCACACACTGCTCCATCATGTTTGACAAGATCAAGTACTTCTCACAAGATCAAGTCTTGCTCTCTGTCCACAGACTCCAAACCTGCTGTTCTAGTGGTGCTCCATCACACATTTGACCCATACTGCACTGTACCAGACAGCAGCAGATCTGTAACCAGGGAGAACACGACCACAGTGGACTGTCTGTTCCATGAGGACTGTGGATTATTGAAGTGTTTAAAAAATAAGGAAGCACTAAAGAAAGTGGTAGAAAAACTAAAGCCCCAGGTACTGATATTATACACTAACAGTTTTAGCATGTTCGTTTCTGTTTATCTCTGAACCTGAGTACTGATGTAGGGTCAAGACTTTTGTTTTAGAGTGATTTAAATGAAACAAAGCATACCTACAGTCTGCAGTCATCCAGAACATTTTGACGGGTACATACTACTTCACAGACGAGTGCAGACTTCAAGACAACAGGGTTTATTTTGAACCACAAAGATTAAGGCAATGAGAAAAAACACAGTTTGCATCCAGAATAGTCGGCAATACTTTGCATAGTGGAGATAGAAAGCTCAGGCATATATACAGGCAGAATAGTTGTCAGAAATTAGTGTCAGGATACAATTGGAGTTTCTTTCGTAAACATAAAAAGTAAAGAATCAGGGAAACTCACAGTGGAAACAGTCAGCAGTTCATGTGATCAGCAAACAGAGTCCAGGTGTGTTGACCCCAAAGGGAAGTGATTAACAGATGATAGAGATCACTGTACAGAGGGAGAACACACATGCTGGAGAATCAGCTCAGACTCAAAGGTAGACAGGAGACTCCCCACACTGGGAACTGAACAACCAGATTTAAACAGGGCAGGTAATGGAGACAGGTGAAGGGTTGTGGCCAATGATCTGTGCAGGTAATGGAGACAGGTGCAGGGGTGTGGCCAATGATCAGTGCAGGTAATGGAGACAGGTGCAGGGGTGTGGCCAATGATCATTGCAGGTGCAGGGGTGTAACACTAGTACACATCTTAGTGAGACTCACCTTAGCACAATTGTGGATTTGAATGCTTTCACTCACACATTCATGGTAACTCTGAAGAGAGAGGGCAGTCCGATCTCCTTTTTTCTGTTGTCATCACATGTTTACAGTACATTTGGACACACTGAGAACCTGAGGGGGGAGGAATGTACAGTAGACAGTTTTTGTCTCATGTGTATTCCTCCTAATATGGATATTTCCTGTTTTTAGCTGAAGAAACTGACATATCAGTTGTACACAAGCTTTCTTTTTTGTCTCTGCACATTCTTCTGATACTGGTTACAATACACACACACACTCATACACATGATACATACAGTACATGATTACATACTGCATCACACTATTCACAGACCTGCTAATCAGAGGGACATGTACTAAATCATAATGTTCTTTTGTAATCTTAAATGACATTAGCATAATGGCATCATCATTTCCTTCACAAACACTAGTACAAAGTGATCAGCTTAGGGAGACCCATCTTACCACGATTGAGTATTTGAATGATTTCACTTTCATATGTATTCACTTAAAAAATGTATGCACATTTCTTCATGAATTAGTCATGAACTTGAAAACATGAAACATTATATTCCTATTGCAGGAGGACCAGATGAAACCTTCACAGTCAAGAACAAGTAAGTGTCTGTCTGCTGTTAAATGCATTTAATTATTTAATGATTTTTGCATTTGTTGCGTGAACCCACAAGATGATCAGTGTGCATGTACAGTCATTGTGTATTGCCTTAATATACATTTTGTTCAGACTCTCACTGACACTGAGAATATGAAATGGTGGAACAATGCAAATTAAGTCTTTAAAATAATCCCATCTGCATCATTTTCAGGCATTGAATGGGACAGTAAAGCAGCATATGTGAGTTTCCCCATTACAGTCCTGCATTCATAACACACACAACACACTATTTTTACTTTTGGCTGATTATTTGAGAGAGGCTAACATTGTTGTTTTTTCTGTGTTTTCAGTTGAAGAGATTGTGGGTAAGTGAAAACACCTCTACTTCATTAGACCTCTTCTATCCTGGAACCAGTGTTCTCATCTTTTAATGGATACGTTCACGTTTCTCTGAACGCAAAATGAGTCAAGCCTTAAAGAACACAAATGTAGTCTTGGTTTCCAGGCAACATTATCACAGGAGTGGAGGAGGTAGTGGGGTGTGACACTAGTACAGAGTGATCATCTTAGTGAGAATCACCTTAGCACAGTTAATGATTTCACTTATACATTTGTATGCATATTTGTCCATGATTTAGTCATTATATTGATTTATAAACACATTATATTCCTATTGTAGGACCGGGTGAAGAGAGAAGAGTTAAGTAAGTGTCTCTGCTGTTCAATGCATTTACATGTACATTCAATGTTTGCCCTCAATAAAGTTTTTAGACTCTCACTGACAGTGATAATTATGTGGCCCCTATTCCTATGGTTCTAAACGAGTTCCCCACTCACCCCACTTCCTCTGTCACCTACCCAAAGGATTCACACAACTTGGAGGCAGACACAGTAGTAACAATATTTAATTAGAAACAATTCAATAAAATACACCTGTATACATACACCTACACATGTAGTTTTATAGTCAGTTGCATGGCCTTATTAAAACCTGAAATTCTTTTGTGGTATTGTTTCAGCTAAACGGTTGACGCAGAGATATCATATGGGCCTAAATACATGGACAATTATTTAAAATAAATCCTTCGTTGCCCAACTGCATATGGCAGCCACCCCGTGGCTGGGTCTCTTACAAGAGCATTACCAATATTACCTCTGGCTGTACTACACACCGCCCTCTGACATGGATTGCCAAAAGAAAAATAACTATACACCTGTGACGTTCGGGCTGTCACGAAGGATGAGACACGGAATCCTCTTTGACTGACGTCACGGTATATTTATTCAACATGAAGCGCACGAAGAACAGACACTCTCACACTGAGACAAGCATACACTACGTGCAGACTTAGACAACGACGAGCACAGGACACTGCGCGAACGCACATTAAGTAGACAAACCACATTATCAATCAATCAATCAATCAAATTTTATTTATATAGCGCTTTTTACAACAGTTGTTGTCACAAAGCAGCTTTACAAGTGCCGAGTCCTAGCCCCCAGTGAGCAAGCCAAAGGCGACAGTGGCAAGGAAAAACTCCCTAGTTTTTTGCATGAGGAAGAAACCTTGAGAGGAACCAAGACTCAGGGGGGGAACCCATCCTCCTCTGGCCGACACCGGTCACCATGACAACAACAACAATTTAGACAGAAAGAAGAGAAAGAAAAGGAAAAATATGTAATAATGTCCATCATGATGTATGCATCCGGTTAGGCAGGAGGTGGCTGGCCCAGGATGGATCGCTGGTCTCCTCATCTCATTATTCCTCAAGCAGGCGGGCAGCCATGTGGAGAAATGAAACAGGGAAAATTAGCTCTGTATGAGGACATCTACAGGACAGGTGAAATTATAAACATTTCCGGTGTGGCAGCAACTCCGGCATTAAGTTAAATTATTACAGCCTAGCTAAAAAGGCAGAACCAGAAGGTAACATAGGCTTGGGGGCATTCTGAGACAATGGCATCCGTCCACTGCACTGTCAACAAACTTGAGTGACCACGAGCAGTGACAGGACGACAGCACCAGCGCCCCAGTCTACCATAAAACCCTTCGCCTGTGAACCCCTGGATCTGTACCTTAATCTAAGGGGGGATATTAATTATCAAACGCTAAACTAAATAAGTGGGTTTTCAACCTAGACTTAAAGATTGTGACTGTGTCGGAGTCCCGGACGCATTTAGGAAGATTATTCCAAAGCTGGGGGGCCTTACAAGAAAAGGCTCTTCCCCCTGCTGTTACCTTGTTAATTTTTGGAACTAATAAAAGACCAGCACCCTGTGATCTTAGTGGGCGTGGGGGTTCGTAATAGGAAATAAGTTCCTGAAGGTACTCAGGAGCAAGCCCGTGCAATGCTTTATAAGTTAATAAAAGAATTTTAAAGGCAATACGGAATTTAACTGGGAGCCAATGCAGGGCTGATAGGACTGGACTGATATGCTGAAATTTTCTAGTTCTGGTCAGAACCCTGGCTGCGGCATTTTGAACTATTTGAAGTTTATTTAGATTCCTATTTGAACATCCTGACAGTAGCGCATTGCAGTAGTCTAATCTAGAGCTAACAAAGGCGTGCATCAATTTTTCTGCATCATCCTGTGATAATGCATTTCTTAATTTAGCAATGTTACGGAGATGTAGAAAAGCTATCCTAGTAGTATTATCTATGTATTTATCAAATGATAGGTCAGAGTCGAGTATGACGCCTAGGTTTTTGGCTACTGTGCCAGGTGTAATGGGGTAGCCTGCGAGATTAAGCATTAGATCTGGAATTTTCTGTTTTGAGGCCTTAGGGCCCAGAAGGAGAACTTCTGTTTTGTCCTCATTAAGTTGGAGGAAGTTTAGAGACATCCAGCATTTAATATCTCTTACACAGTCCTCAATTTTTCTTAAACTGAGTTTGTCATCAGGTTTGGCTGATATGTAAAGTTGAGTGTCATCTGCATAGCAGTGAAAATTTACACCATGTTTGTTTATAACTGTGCCCAATGGTAGCATATATAATGTAAATAATAGTGGTCCTAGAATGGAGCCTTGCGGGACCCCATATTTAACTTTTGTACGTTTGGATGGAATATTATTGAGCTCTACAAACTGATAGCGATTTGTTAAGTAAGAATGAAACCATGAAAGGGCTGTGCCAGAGACTCCAACCCAGCGTTCTAACCTTTCTAGCAAGATCCTATGATCAATTGTGTCGAAAGCTGCACTAAGATCAAGAAGCACTAACAGCGATACATAGCCTTGATCTGAAGCAAGGAGGAGGTCATTTGTTACTTTAACTAATGCTGTTTCAGTACTGTGATGGGGCCTAAAACCAGATTGGAACTTTTCAAATATGTGATGCCTATGCAGATATAGGCATAATTGCTGGGCAACAGCTTTTTCTATGATCTTGGATATAAATGATGTGTTTGAAATGGGTCTATAATTAGATAGTACAGTAGGATCAAGATTTGGTTTCTTGATCAGAGGTTTAATAACTGCTAATTTACATGATTTGGGCATGTGACCTATTGTAATGGATGAGTTAACTATAGTTAGAAGAGGTTCAGTTACCGCTGGTAATACCTCTTTTAATAACTTTGAGGGAACCGAGTCTAGTGTGCAGGTAGCACAATTTAAGGAAGAAATTATTTTCTCTAATTCTGATTGTGGGAGTGGATGAAAAGCATCAAGTTTTTCTCCCAGTATGCGATTTAAATCGATATCAACCAAACCAGATGACATACCAGTTGTATTGCTAATAAAAGGTTTTATATTTTGTCTAATATTCTCTATTTTATTATCAAAAAAATCTATAAATACATTACTAGTGAGGTTTACTGGAATCTGAGGTTCTGCGCCTGCTTGATTTTTTGTAAGTTTGGAAATAGTATTAAAAAGAAATCTAGGATTGTTTTTATTTTTCTCTATCAGTGAGGCTAGGTATGCTGAGCGTGCTTTAGCGAGTGCCCGTTTGTAGTCAATGATGCTATCCTTCCAGGCACAGTAGAACACTTCCAACTTAGTAGATCGCCATTTACGCTCTAATTTACGTGCTATTTGTTTTAAGTTTCTAGTTTGGTCAGTGTACCACGGAGCGAGTTTTTTAGATCTAGTCTTTTTATATTTGAGTGGAGCTACTATATCTAGAGCTGATCTGCAGGTATTTTCTATGCAGTTGGTTAGACTGTCTAACTCTCCTGGATCGGATGGCGAGTGGGCTAGAGCAGTTAGATCAGGGAGGGCTTCAATAAACTGTGTTGCTGTTAATGAATTTATCGAGCGCTTTATATACTGCCGAGGAGACGGGCGGGTATTTATGTTAAGATGAATCTCAAATTGGACTAAATAGTGATCAGAGATAGCTACGGTTTGCGGGAGTATATTTATATTATCTACGCCGATACCCAACGTTAAGATTAAATCTAGGGTATGATTTTGATAATGTGTGGGTCCTACTACGTTTTGTGTAATGCCAACAGAGTTCAATATAGAAGTAAAAGCCCTTGTCAGTGGATCCTCCGCATTATCAAAATGTATGTTAAAGTCTCCTACCATTATTATTTTGTCACTACTAACTGCTAAATTTGCTGTAAAATCTGTGAAATCTTTTAAGAAATCTGAGTAAGGCCCTGGTGGTCTATATACATTTGTTAGGGAAAATGAACTTTTATTTTCAGATGGACTAATTACATTAATAGACAGCATCTCAAATGAATTAAAGATATCTAAGTATTTCTGATGAATTTCTAAACAATCACGATATATTATACATATTCCTCCTCCTCTGCCTGACAATCTAGGTTTATGTATATAACTATATCCCACAGGAGTGGCTTCGTTTAGAGATAAATAGTCACCAGATTGAATCCACATTTCAGTTAGACACAGAATATCAATTTTCTGGTCAGTTATAAGTTCATTCATAAAAACTGCTTTAGAGTTGAGTGATCGAATATTAATTAATCCAATTTTCAGATCGGTCATATAGGTAATAATTGGATGTGAAGTTTGAATATTAGTTAAAAACTTAGGACGGACTATTTTCTTATGATTTAGTTTAACCCAGGGCACAGACACAGTCTCAATCCTATGGGATCTTGGTGACGCCTCTAAGCAGCTCGCAGACAGACGGTTTAGCCCGTTAGTCTGCGGCCTGGTCGCGACTCTGGTTAGTCAGCAGCTCCTAGTACTACACTGCCCACTAACTAACAGGCTACGGGCTATGCTGCAAGATAACAGGGCAGCGCCATCCCGGGTGGGGTGGACACCGTCCCTGCCTAAAAGACCAGGCTTGCCCTCGAACTCTTTCCAATTATCAATAAAGCCCACTTGATTTTCGGAGCACCACTTGGACATCCAGCGGTTTAACGACGTGAGCCTGCTGTATTGCTCATCGCCGCGCCGCATTGGGATGGGGCCAGAGCAGATTACGGCGTCGGACATCGTCTGGGATAATTTAACCACCTCTTTAACATTAGCCTTAGTCACCTTAGCCCCATGTGATGACGAGACGAGGCACAGGTGAGACGGATTATCACTAGACGTAACCTCCACCACGAAGATCCACAGACGCAGACAAAGCACGTGGACAACGTAAACACACGCCCAAAGGGGAGGGGCCGGGGTCCTCAACGTGACAACACCAATATATTTATATGTATATCTAGAAATTTATATAAAGTAAATCAAATCAAACAATAGATAAATATAATTCACCTCTAATGGTGATAACAAACATTGGGGATAGCTACAGCGGGTCTATCTCCTACCATTTGCTTAACACTAAGAAGACCTTTCCTGGCACCCAGAGCGTCACGCACCAAGATAACCCTAAAACTATAAAAGAGCTATAACAGTGACTATTGTCCCTTCCCCTCCAGTACAGGCACCCTATAAGGTACAGACATGCCGAGAATTATTCTGCAAACCGTCAGTTCCCCAAATAATTGCGTATTGATTACTGTCAGATCTATTTTTACTATTATCTATTTTTTTTTCAACGCAGGATTAATATCTGAACTTATGGAAACTTTCCGGTACCGCCAACTCCTCCACTTCAGCTGGACAGAAAGACACAAAACTTACCTATATACGTGCGGCCGTACCAACGGCTATAAACAACAATTAAATATAATCCGCTCCTACCTGCTTCCAGCCACAGGCGTCACTTAGTCTTTCTGCCAACAAAGCCTGGTCGGCCCGAGGCTGCCCCAATATTTTCTAGTCGTCGTATCCTCCTCCAAAATCGAACCAAACCGAACCAAACTCTTAAGTGCTTCACTTTTCCCACTCTCGCGACGTGCAACCCGCCCAAGCCAATACAAAGAACAGTCGTGCCGCCGTATCTCATGGGGCTAACATATCTCCAAGCCAAATGCCTCCAGGTGCACCACTCCAATTAGTAAGTCCTACCCTACTGTTTGTAGCCAGTCCCCGCTAAGGACGCACGTTAAAGATGGCTGCACACCTCCCCCGTGTGCCCTTACTCATACTGGCTACAATTATTTTATTCCCATTCCCATCTGATAATGCAGTCTTGTTTTTTTTCTGTTCCAGTGAAGAAATGATTGTACTCTATCAAATGAGCTCTCAAGTAAGGTAATATCAAACACACAAAAACACAAATCACCTCATTCAGTCTTTACTACTTGGCTGATTATGAGAGTGTAACATTGTTGCCTTTTCTTTGTTTTTAGTTGAATGGAATTTAAAACTGTTAAACACTTGATTGTGTTATCATATAAGTTAATAAGTTCTTAATTGCTTATTTTATGAAACTTAATTCAGACAGATTCTCTTGTGCATCTTAAATGTGTCACTGTAAAATGTTCACTCTTGCTAGAAGAATCTGGATGCTTCTGTGAATAAATATTTTACAACCTAAGTTCCCTGCAATGGAGATATAAAACTAAATCTCTGTTGGTTATATATTTGTATTATTAATAACACATACAGCACAGAAATAAACAGACACACAACAATACCTAAACTAATTTGCATAAATGTTACATGAACACATTTTTGGTCATGTGAAAGTGTTGGAGATGTATGTTCTGCAGATCTGGGGGGGGGGGGGGGGGGGCACAGATCATTGGCTCTGCTGCTTACACAGGGTGGCCGCGGGTCCTTAAAAAGTCTTAAATGGTATTAAATTTCATTTTTGTCAAATAAGGCCTTGAAAAGTCTTATTTTGTCTTAAATTTTCAACCACAATGTCTTAAATTTGCGGAACTTAAATATTGCTCGCAAGTATTTCGGGCTTAACGAGCACCGGTAGTTGTTGGACTGGCGGGATCATAATTTCATGCGGGCTGTATGTACGTTAACGTCTGTTCGGAGAGATATGACATATTCTTGGTGGCTCAGAGCTGTCACAGATACCAGCGAGGCTCATCAGCAGCAGCCTGCAATATCTACGTTTTGCCCAACAAGAGAACCATTCAGTCGAGCTCTGCTCAACGTCGCATTCACGCTGTAGGCTATGCGGCTCTACCAATACTTTGAAGGCTTAGGTAATATGGGCGCTAAAAACAGTTAAGAGTCACCAGTCATACAGATCCAACGAAGGAATTGACTCATTGTTTAAAACCATGTTCCCTGATGCCGCCTTCAAGTCTGGTTTATACTTTCGCGAGTGACCGTAGCGCGTGAACCTCCGCGAATGGCGGGACCGTTGCAGTGTTGTCCGAAACGATATATGTGTTAGTATAAAGAAACACTCCTCAAAAACAGGGGAAGGAACATTTACCTGACCAATTTAATGTTACTTTGTGTTCCAAGTTTGACAAGTGCTGAAATTTAGGCTAAAGTACTTGAAAATGCTTGAAATTGTAACTGCTTCATTTCACAACAAATATCTGTCTGACTGAACAGTTCTCTTTACGTTAATTCCAGGACGAAACATGAGAGAACGTGAAGACGTTAAGATTGGGCGTTTTGAAAATAAACAACCATTAAATAATGTGATAAAAAAGCGAATTATTTCGAATCATTTCGAGTATATGTATAAATATTTTACTTATTTAAGTTTAATGTGCTGGGATATATAGAAATGGACCTTGAAAGTGACGTACAAATGATTTAATTCCATCTTGTTACGGTGTATGAATCCTGCAAACATGACTTGGTTAATTGCAAGCCGCTCACGCATGGGCGAAACCACCGCGATTACGTCATTTTCGACGCAGCGGCTGACGAGCGGTCGTACACCTCTCGAAATTTGTAAAAACTTGGCGCGCGCCGCGCTTCAGCGCAATTAACCAAGGCATGTTTGCAGGGTTCATACACCTTAACAAGATGGAATTAAATCATTTGTACGTCACTTTCAAGGTTAAGTATAAACCAGTTATAATAATAATTTATTTGCTGAACAAGCCGAAGGGAAAGCAGGAACCCTGATGGCCAAAGTGATCACAAAATCAAACATCCTTAGAAAGAGTTTCAGAGAAAAAGTAGCAGAACTGAAAGGGGTTGAGCGTGAGCTGGAGTGTGGATCAGAAAAACAGGAAAATGGCCTTGTGTGTGTGTGTGTGTGTGTGTGTGTGTGTGTGTGTGTGTATGGTATGATGCTGTTGTCAGTGTTTGAATTTTGTTTTGTATAAAGTTTCATTGTGTATACTGTACAGTGAAAAAAATGTAATGTTTGTGTCTTGTATTGTCCGTCTTGTGCATTAACATTTGAAGTTTTCAAGCAGCTAGATTAATTAATGTAAACCCAGCTGGCACACGACCGACCTTCCACGTTGAAATTTGGTTGAAATATAGTTGAAATACTGTCTGTTGTTGTTTCAACGTTGAAACAATGTTGAATCAACGTTTAATGTTAAATGGTTGCGCAAACGTTGAACTATTAACGGTGAATCAACGTTTAATGTTAAATGGTTGCACAAACGTTGAACTATTAACGGTGAATCAACGTAATATCTTCAACCTGCCTTTGTATTACCATTTCAAGTTCAAAAAACACATACAATAAAAAAGTACAAACAACACTTTGGCATTGGCTGAGGGTTTTGAAAGAGGTATTAATTATTATTATTAGTAGTAGTAATAATAATAATAATAATATAAATTTTTTTTTTATTAATTCGTCCAAAAACGTCGTCAAAAACAGGCAGGTATTAACCAGGAAGACAACATCAGGCAATTAAACAGTTTTAAATGTTTTGAGGCAGAAACAAAACTTCGCAATGACAAATCAACAGGTTTAAAGAGAGTTTGCAGGGTAGTCGTGGCCTGGCGGTTAGGGAACTGGTCTTGAGACCGAAGGGTCGTGGGTTCGAGTCCCAGACTTGAGGCCATGAGGTTGTGTGGTGGTACTCCGAGTAAAATGATAGAATAAAAAGAAATAAAATTGTTCTTTTTTCATTATGGCATACAGTTGTTTTTATCCTCTCTCCCATGCAATTTTGAGCATCATGAACGTGAATTTTATGGTTTATTCAAGGTTGAATGTATGACGTTGAAACGACGTTGGCATATCAACGTTGATTCACCTTTCAAAATCGACACAAAATCCAACGTTGATTCAACCATCACTTTCGACGTTGATTCAACGTCGATTCAACGTTGAAATGCCTGCTGGGAATAATCAGTTGGTTTTTGTGCTTTATTTTAATGTGTATGATCTTGCGAGTTGGTCTTAATTTTATTTGGAAAACGGTATTAAAAAGTCTTAAAATGTCTTAATTTTCCCTTGGTCAAACCTGTAGACACCCTGGTTTCATAACATCAATAAAAACTTCAATACTTTACCAGATTTTTTACCATTAAAGTGCAGTAGATAGATTTCTTATTTTATGTACTTATGTACTCATATTTTTTTCTTTTTCAAAATAGAAATGTGACGAATACTCCCTTTTAGGCTTGTCACGATACTAAGATACGATACTTAAAAAAATATTGAAATTCGATACCAAAGTCAGATACGGTGCTAATTTCCGTTTTAAAGCCTTTTTATTTTTTTTATAAAGAAACAAATGAATGTTGCTTTGTGTTTGAAAATGCTTGAAATTGTAACTTCATTTCACAACAAATATCTGTCTGACTGAACAGTTCTTTTGTGTTAACAAATACTAGCATCTTGTAATTCCAGGATGAAACATGAGAGAATGTGAAGACGTTACGATTGGGCGTTTTGAAAATAAACAACCATTAAATAATGTGATAAAAAAGCGAATAATTTCGAGTATATGTATAAATATTTAACTTATCCCAACAAACATGCGACGTCAGAAAGACGTTAAAATCAAGTCTGTATCACGTCGGTCAGTCCAGACCCATTTTTGCATGTCTGGTGGACGTTCAAAACTGGTTCAAAATCTGACAGTGTGACTAGGACCTTAACCTTTTAACTTAACATGAACGTCTATGACGAGTTTTCTATCTGAACGTCTGACTAGGACCTTTATTGGATGTCAGGACGTGCAAAAACTGCAACTGAACGGCAGTAATAGACGTTTAAAAAAGACGTCGCTAAAACTTTCATTCTGGCTTTTCAGTGGACGTCTTTTGAACGTCTGACAAAGTGTCTTTGCTCGTGCTGGGAAATATTGAAATGGACCTGGAAAGTGACATACACAGGGTTGCCAACTTTTGACGTTCGCTTGGAGTGAGATTTTAACCTGGAGCCGGTGGCGAGTGTATTTTGTTGAGGGGGGGGGGGGGGGGGGGTGTGGCGAACGTAAAATGGACACAGATTCAGTGTTATATCGCCGGTGGATGGCGCCAGAGCTAGCGAACTAGTAACGTATTGAATCATATATGTGGATCTGAGGTAAATCAACTGGATATTTTTTTTCGGCGTGAGATATCGGAAGTGTGGCGTGAGAGCGTGTGAAAACGGTCAAATGCGTGTGTCTCACGCTCAATGCGTGAGAGTTGGCAACCCTGCATACAAGTGTTTGAATTCCACAAGGTGTATGAACCCTGCAAACATGACTTTGTTCATCGCGCTGAAGCGCGGCGCACGCGAGGTCGTGTACCTCTCGAATTTTGTAACTTCGCGCGCCGCGCCTCAGCGCAATGAACAAAGTCATGTTTGCAGGGTTCAATTCAAGCGCTTGTACCAATATTTCCCAGGACGTTAAACTTAATTAAGTTAAATATTTATACATATACTCGAAATGATTCGAAATATTGCGCTTTTAATCACATTATTTAATGGTTGTTTATTTTCAAAACGCCCAATCTTAACGTCTTCACGTTCTCTCATGTTTCATCCTGGAATTACAAAATTTGTAATTTTAATTACAAAGCAGCATTAAAATTCGTCAGGTAAGTGTTCATTCCCCTGTTTTGAGGGGTGTTTCTTTTATACTACCACATATAGTTTCGGACAACACTGCAAAGCGGAAAGTAAAGCCTCCACCGCTCGCGGAGGTTCGCGCGAGGTGCGCGCGGAGTCGAGCGCTATGGTCACTCAACCAGGCTTTAGCGCCCTTCGTTGAAATGTTCCAAAAGCACCGCTTGCAAACGGGCTTGTTCATGTCCTTCTGTTTTCCATCTGTATCTGCTTCGAATCCAACAGCACTGCGTTTGCTTTAGCTGCCATATTAGCATTACAAACTGTCCTGTGCATTACGGCAGCTTGGGTGGGTCAAATGAAAGCGCATTTTATGTAAAAAGAATCGATACTTAAGGGAAACGAGTATTGTACCGTTTCAGAATGTTCAGTATCGATACGTATCGATATATCGATTTTTTTGACAACACTACTCCCTTTTATAACAGAATTTGTATTCTTTTGTTTTCTTTATATTTTAATTTCCCAGTAATATAAATATTCTCACTCATTCCTATTTCCATGTTTGAATATTCTCAGTCTGTGTATAGGTACATTTGTCAGCCTTTCAAGAAATAGAGTTGTTCTATTAGTAATGGCAGTATTGAAATGAAATACAATTAGATAATCTTTGTTCTCCATTTACATAATCAACATGTATTTTTTAATCATTGTGTTTTAAGTTTTAAGTTCGAAAATGTGCATTTTTATTTCTTTACCTAATACATCACTTTAAGCCAGTATCAATAGTCATCATTCATGCACAAATCAAGCCTTGAATATATTTCTGGCTTCATAAACATGACTATCAACATGCCCCCTCATTATGTTTTACTGCCCCCCCAAGCAAAGCAGTCCAGAACCGGGGCTGACGTGGGCCGTGACTTAAAAAGTGCAGCACAGACACTTGTGGATGTTGGGCATGAAGGTAATCCAGCACAGGATGTAGGTGTTGCCATATTGCTGGAGTCTTTGTGTCTACTGGGGGAGATGGTGCAAAAGCACACAGGCTCTGGGTGTCTGCCAACATACAACACACCTGTATGAAGGGAGGCCTGTTGACGTGAAAGCCCAAAGTGGACCGCCTGAACTTGGCATCTGTATTTACAGCTGTAATTTTCTGAAAAGTCAACATGTATCAAAGCCTCTTCCCTTGACATGTTCTTCTTCAGTTCACAACAGAAGGCATACTGCTGCTTAATGTTAAAGTGATGCTGTTTAAATCTGTGGAAGAGCTCCATGAGGTCTTCTTCTGTGCTCTCCAGATTGACAGTTGCCTTTTCTCCCTCTTTCTTTTTATCCATCTCCTCCTTTTGGGGTTAACATGGCACTTTGCAGTTATTAGATTTATTTTTGACTGTGGTGAATCAGAATTTTTCTTTCTTTTTCAACTTTTTCCTTGAGTTCTTCTATTTGCCTCTTGAACTTGTTTCTTTATTTTCTGTTCCTCTTCTGTGCCACCAGATGTTGCCTACAAAACAATACAATGAAGTTAAGGGTTATGTGCCTTGCTCAAAAGCACTTCAGTCATGACCTGTTGGCTCTAATAATTAAACCGGCAACCTTCCTATCACAAGCCAAGTGCACTAAACACCAGGCCATGGCTGCCCCTAGTATTAGTATTGGTAAAAGAATGTTAATCAAATATAATAATTCTTAAAATAAGTAGGTAACAACAACCAAAATCTTAAAATCACAACCCCATCACAATCTCTCAACCCCGTTACTGTCAAACGTAACGGGGTTGAGTGTGACAGGGTTGTGATTTTTGCACAAAAAGGCAACTGCTCTACATACTGTATACCAGAGAGATAGCACAAGGCATGCATGAGATTCAGAATTAGCATATAATTTTGGAAAAAAAAAACACTTTTTTTTTATAAGTAATAGTTTTCTGTCTTTTTTTTGTGACGATGTTGAGTCACTGAGTTTGGCGACCACAATATCACAAGATAAATGACCAAAATTTAATAAAAGAAGGAAGCCACTTGCCTGTCTTTGATGTCCTGTTGTCCAAAAGACTTGAGTGATGACACTTCTTGATGTACATGCTCATACGGATCATACCATTGATTTTGTGGGGGAGATTCATTTGTTACGGGGTTGAGGGGTTACTCAGGTACAGAACTAAATAATGTGTTTTTAATGAATAATTATCAATTAATTTTGAAAAAAATATAACAAACAATTAAACACAGACAGTTGTTTAGGTTGATAGCAAAATATATCAACTTTTTTAGTTGTATTTGTTATATTCTAATTATACTTTCATTGAAGGCCATGAGGGACATGACAAAATAGGTGGTGTCAGCAAAAATAATTAAATAAATAAAGTTTTCATGAAAAGATCAAACAAAACAAATTATACTGTATTAAAGGAGATATTTCAATGTATGTGTACAGCTGTTAAAATATAGATTTTTGTGACCAGATAGATAAAATACACCTAAAGAGGAGATAGGGACTCAAAATGTGCCATTTCCAAGGAATAACCCATATAGTATGTAGTACTTACTACATACTGCGGGTGCAACTCGCCTGTGAACTTCAGTTCCGCATTATGTTCACTGGTCCTCGCACGTCCCTATTTGATGCATCTACCATGTATTCTCCATGCGGCTACACGCACCGAAAAGTGAGCACTGTACCATGATGGTTCGTTACGAATACATGTACCATTATACCCCTACAAGGAACACAAAGTCGTTAAGGTAATTTCTTTCTTCCCTTGCATCCTTTACAGGCAGAAACTCTGATAGAACATCAGCATTCACTTCTTCTTCTGTATCTCACTGTACTTTCTCAGATATCTCTGTTACAGACATACTCTCTCAGGTATCTGTGTTACTGAGGTGCTCTCTCAGGTAACACTGTTACAACAGTATACTCTCAGAGAACAGTGTCACAGAGGTACACTCTCGGGAAACAGTGTCACAGAGGTACACTCTCGGGGAACAGTGTCACAGAGATACACTCTCAGGGAACAGTGTCACAGAGGTACACTCTCGGGGAACAGTGTCACAGAGGTACACTCTCGGGGAACGATGTCACAGAGGTACACTCACGGAAGGGTGTCACAGAGGTACACCCTCAGGAAACAGTGTCAAAGGTACACCCTCGGGGAACAGTGTCACAGAGGTACACGCTCGGGGAACAGTGTCACAGAGGTACACGCTCGGGGAACAGTGTCACAGAGGTACACGCTCGGGAAACAGTGTCACAGAGGTACACGCTCGGGAAACAGTGTCACATCATTATTGCACATCAACAGACCAGTGCAGGATAAAATCCTTTAAAATCCCAAATCTTTTTTTTTAAAGCAAAAGTAAACAGTAAACTATATAAAGTGCATTTACATCTATCAAATTAAATTCTCTCAACCTGAGACAATTGGTTTGTTCACAACAGAAACAACTTAACGTAACAATAAAACCTTTATTCTTAATTAAATAAATCAAATACCCAGTCTGGTAGACATTCAGGAACTTCAAGTATTTTCTTAAATAATGTTTTTATAGCCACCTTGAAAACGCTAACTTTTCTTCGGCTTGCTCCTGACTCGCCATTTCTGCCTCTTCTCCGTTTGTGTCGTGCTGATGTGCTTCGGCGGGTGTGTAAAAACACTGGCTCTGATTGGCTACCATAACGCTGCCTTAGCCAATCGCTTACTGACTTGTTAAGTTAAACAGGTGTTACACCGAGGACTGTGACCTATCGAGATCTGTTACTCCTCACTAGGCTGGGCAGCGGTCCGCTCGCATTACTGTTAGTATATCAATATATAGTAACGCACCGCTTTTAATGACCAGAAACGTCAACGGCGTTGTAACGACAGGAAAAGTAATTAATTTGTCACGTAGGGCAACGCCCCCTCTCGTAGCTGTCACTCTGGGTTCCCTCATGTCTGTGTTCCCTGCCTGTTTGTCCTGCCCTGCTCGTTTATTTTGATGATTCCTCGTTTGTTACCACGCCCCTGTGTCATTGTCATCACCTGTCCCTAGTTTGGTTCTATGTATATAAGTCCCGTCATTCCCCAGTCGTGTCATCCGTGATTTTGTCTATCCAGTTGTTCATGTTGTGAGTATTGTTTCCGCTGCCTGTATTCCTGCCTGTTCCGTGTTTCCCCGTCGTGTTTAAGTACCGATATGTCTGTTCGTATTTCATGTCTGGACTGCCTGCCTGTTATGACCCATGCCTGTATATACGACTCTGCTTTTGGTATTCCCCGTATTAAATCTCACTCATCTCAGCGATTGTGTCTGTCTCCTCGCTCCGTGGCGCGAGCCACGTTACATAATTATATTATCCTGTTACTGACAAAATGACGCCGTTACCTAACGCCGTTATTTTTAACAGCGTTATTCGCAACACTGGTACCGGTAAATGTCTATCTACAACACTTATTACACTGTGATATTGTAGGTGCATGAAAAACAACTAAGTTCACATATGCACCTTCACTCAAATGTTTCAGCGAATGTGCTGGAGAGAAATTAGCTATCAGCTCTTAATTATCGCAGCTAACGTAGAAAAAGAAAGATTGATGCAGAAAGAAGACATGGACTTCTAAATATTTTACAATCAGGTAACACTGTTACAGAAGTACACTCTCAGAAGTACACTCTCAGGTACCACTGGTACAGAGGAAGTCTTTCTCAATGCAGTGTATTGCTTTGAACTGAGCAATAATTAAATATTTGCTCATTATTTCCTTCTAGATCTTAGATCTTCTACTGTTGGACTTCTGAAGGTACCTGTCATGGTCCGGCGGGCCCCCTACTGGTCGCCTCCGTCCACAGCGGCAGTTGTCTTGTTGTGTTGATGTGTTCGTCCCTCAGGTGGGCGGGGCCTGCAATCCGTCTCACCTGAGAGTCGTTTGTTTGTCTGTATATGTCTTGTCTTTGTACCAGTTAAGCGCTGGTCGTTATATCCTTCATTTGGATCATGTTATGGGTTTTTGGTTTGCGCACTTTCTCTATTAAACCAACCATTTTCCCTGAGACTTGGCCTGATCACTTCCTTTTTGTTTCGCTCACCCTGCCCGTCACAGTACCATCATCTAAACTCTGTAGCTTTGGTGATCAGGCTTTTTCCAGACTCGCTCCTCGACTGTGGAACCCCCATACCAACTGTGATCAAACAGTCTCCCTCTCTTTCCACATTTAAATCTAAACTTAAGACTCACCTCTTCTCTCTCGCCTATGATCTCCCTGCTCCATAATTTTCTTTGTACTGTATTGTATGTTTTGTATTATATGTTTCTGTTTCCTTATGTATTGTAAGCGTCTTTGGGTTTCAGAAAAGCGCTATATAAAAATATAGTATTATTATTATTATTTAAAAATATTATATTACCATCTACACTATATTGCCAAAAGTATTTGCTCACCCATCCAAATTATCGGAATCAGGTGTTCCAATCACTTCCATGGCCACAGGTGTATAAACTGTGTATTCCACAGTCAAATATCAGCTGTATTGTAAGAAAATGGAAGCGTTTGAGAACAACAACAACTCAGCCACAAAGTGGTAGACCACATAAACGGACGGAATGGGATCAGCGGATGCTGAAACGAAGAGGTCACCAACTTTCTGCAGAGTCAATCACCACAGACATCCAAACTTCACGTGGCCTTCAGATTAGCTCAAGAAAAGTGTGCAGAATGCTTCATTGAATGGGTTTCCTTTGTTGAGTAACTGCATCCAAGCCATACATCACCAAGTGCAGTGCAAAGCTTCAGATGCAGTGGTTTAAAGCACGCTGCCACTGGACTGTAGAGCAGTGGAGGTGCGTTCTCTGGAGTGAAGAATCATGCTTCTCCATCTGGCAATCTGGTGGATGAGTCTGGGTTTGGCGGTTGCCAAAACTGTGCTGTAAGCACCAGTCTTAGCAACTGCAAAAAACTGTAACTATCTGGAGGCTCTGGTGGCCAGAGCAGGGATTGCAAACAAATCTATGCTGCACGATTTGTGAAATGCATTAGAAGGAAGCATATGATATTAAATACATTTCCATCTTTAGTTTATTGTATACAGAATGTTTTCAAATCTGTTTGCTTTGTATACTGAGGTACAGTATTAATTGGAATACCAAATCCCCACATTTTCAGTGTAATACATCATCTAAAGAGAAAGTGGAAATACTTTTTGAACCCATTGAATCTTAATTTTAGCTCTTTGTGATGACATGCAGTAGAACCAGATGTGTTCACACCTCACATTGTTCAATTTCCTGTTTGGTCAAATACAACATTAACTTGTTATTCTTGGGTGTGTCTTAGTATAAAGTATATGGGTAACGCAGTGAAAGTACATTAGTCTCGTGTCTCACTGAAGATAAACGGAGGTGAGTAGATACTTCATACTGAAATATGTTCATCTCTGTAAAGCAAACAGAGTAGGATTATAGACTAGAATATTATAAACTCAGCTCTAGCTAATGGCTACAGCTAGTGTCCTTATGCAAAACAATCACAGGTTATTCATTTTCACCTTTGGTGTAATCTTTCCGAGAACTGTGGTGTTGGATTTATTAATGTAAATGTGTATACGTAATATAATAAACTTACCTTTAATGATTCTGTAATAAACTGTGTACACAGGGGTGTGCATTGTTGAGGTCATGTGCGAGTTAGTGTGTTTGTCTCCCCTGAGCTCTGATGCCGGCTCACCATGACCATCTTTGTGATCTGTGCATACGTCATATTGTTCCATTTCTTGTTTGGTCAGATACAACATTAACTTGTTATTCTTTGGTGTGTGTTTGTATTCCGTATATGAGTAATGCAGCAGTCTGAATAATCAGGGTTAATGGAATAAACCTGCTTTTGGTTACCTGAGCAACAATGTCCATAGTTCTTTCATCTGAACTTACACACAATCTTGACAGGATTAGGATCAGCATAATCACAAATTCAGATATAAGAAATGTACTTCTCTAAAGATGAGTTCATTTTGACCTCTGCCTGTTTGTTGTCACACCACTTCTGCCCTCCTCTATTAAACCTGCATATGGATCCAATCCCGCTTCGTGATTCTGTTTCGTTACAATAAGGTGTCAATGTTCATAAAATATCTTACCAGCTTCTCTTCAACAAAAAAGCCTTATTATTAATATCCAGCTGGCCAGTGTAAATCCCCAGTCTTCTCCGGATTTGCAGATTCATGCATGTTGGTGAACTATAACAATACTCTACCTGTCACGTCTAGTCCCGCTCTCACCTCTCAAGTGTACCTGTTGTTTTTCTAGCCGTGTGTCTGTTTGGTTTCTCCTGCCACTCCCATACCATTTGTAACCCCGCCCCATGATTATCATTTCCACCTGTTTCTAGTTGTTTATCCCCTTATTGTTGATATTAGGTTATCTCTCAGTCATCATTTTGTTTTGTGTTAAAATGGATCTACGTGTTGGCTATATGAACCTGGACCGTGACCCTGACTCTGATTATGGATCTGACCTTAATAAACCTGCTTTGCTCAGCACACGTGTCCACCTCATCGCTCACTGATGCCCCTGGCGTTAGACTCTCCTATATTGGTTAGGAACTTTAGTTACAGCATGGAATTCAAATAATGAGATGAATATTAGACTATGTGTCTATTGCTGTTCAAGTCTGTTTATTGAAATTTGTGAAATTATTCCAGTACATTATACACCTTTTCATATCGTCACTAATGGCTCATGCCCCATCTGTCAGTCACAGCTTTGTTTTCATTCTCCAATTGCTTTTTGTGTTCGTTCGGTTTCCATGCCCCAGCAGTTAGTTCTCCTCTCATTATTGATTTCTCCTGTGTCTAGTTTAGGTTCCTTGTGTATTCAGTTCTTTGTCACTGGTCATCGTCTGGTTTGTTAAGTTTAGTTCCAGTTTGTTTATGTAGCCTTCATTCATGTCTGTTCTAGTTGTGTTCTTGTTAAAAATGTTAGCTTGTGTTCTCTCTTCGTCATGTATTCTGGACAGTGTTGCCAGGTGAGAAATCTTCCCATAATGCCATGTTTTTAGGCGGGAGAAAGAACGCACCTGGTCTACCTGTATGATATTGCAGTAG
Organism: Brachyhypopomus gauderio; assembly: GCF_052324685.1. NCBI lineage: Eukaryota > Metazoa > Chordata > Actinopteri > Gymnotiformes > Hypopomidae > Brachyhypopomus > Brachyhypopomus gauderio. The sequence continues at coordinate 2,217,950 of NC_135217.1, forward strand.
TTAATAAACTTAAATAATAGTTAATATAGTTAATATAGGATTATAGTACCAGAGACATAAAATTATCGTATTCTGAAGGAAATTATCATGAACCTGTCATAACAAAAATAACAAGTCTATTGATGCGCAATAGTCACTCTAGTGTTGAATAGCGTCTAACAGGCATTCATGGCTTTGTGACGGAAGTATGGAATGGATTCATCAGCAGCCACTGTCAGACCTGGAGTCACTACCTCCGTCCGCCACCAGAGGTCACAATCACCGGAGTTTTAGAAATCAGCTGTTTTCTGTCAAAGTTAATTAGAACCAGTACTAAAGCCTGTCTCCCCCCAGCCCAACCTCGCAAAGTATTGCCATCTCTTTACAAGTGACTACTGAGCATATTCCAAGGGAATTTTCTGATTGTCTTTCTGGTGGTTGATCTCGTTCTGGTTTTGTCTTTTGCCCCTGTCTGGCCCTCCATTATTTCTGCCTGACCTCGCCCGAGTCCTCTGATCTGGCTGTTGGTGTCCTGCCTACACGTGGCGTGTTTCTCCCCTCACTGTTCCCTTTTTGTGTATTTTGTCCTCCTTTCATTAAAAGAACTCTGCTTGCGCACTCTGCTTATGGATCCTCATTCACAGCCTGATCACCAGGTATTACAGCCACACAGTTGTGTTAAGCTAATGTGTCCCCCATAAACAATGGTGGCCAACCCCTTCAGGGTTCACAAAAAAACTTGCGACAAGCTGATTGCAACCGATTATAACCACACATTCACGGAATGGTCAAATTACCGTATATTTGGCCTTTTGGGAGTTATTATTGATCGTGCAGAGGGCAAAATTATTGTACAAATACGATAATTATCGTACACCTGGCAACACTGATTCTGGAGCTCTTTGTATTATTGGACATCTGACCCAGGACTGTTGTAACAACTATGATTATAGATTTGCCCTTTGTCCTTCTCAGCGAATATGTGAAGTACACAATGTCTTCAACAGGGCCTTTTTCAGTGGGCTCCTTTTTCAGCCCGGGAGTGCTCAAATCCGGCCCAAAATTATTTTTCCTTCCCAATTGGCCCAAACTAGAGATTGACATGAGCTGGCCCATTGGGAATCTTCCCGAATCTCCCGATTAGCCACTCCGTCTCTGGTCTTCAACATAATGATACTACTGTTAAAAAAATCCTATACCCCAGTTAGCCTAGTGGTTTAGAAAGGAAAATAATTTGGGTTCCTATACACCAAAAACCACTATTTGAAAATCTTTGCTGTACCAGTGTAATGGTAAAGGGCATCGTGGAGCAAAAGGGTGGCGGACATAAACACTGAGAAGAATGAGTTCATGGTCCTGTGGTAGGGAATTGGTCTTGTGACCGGAGGGTCGTGGGTTTGATTCCCAGGCCTGAGACCATGACTGAGGTGCGCTTGAGCAAGGCACCTAACCCCAACTGCTCCCCGGGCGCCCGGCTAGGGCTGTCCACAGCTCTAGGCATGTGTGCACCACAGCCCCCTAGTAATCACTAGTGTGTGTGTGTTCTAATTGCACAGATGGGTAAATATCACACAAACATGCTACATGAGTCTGTACACTTAAGGATCAGCACAAGAATGACATAGCACAGGGTTTAAATACACACAAAGAAGCAAGAAACACCTGAATACATTAATGAAGCATCATACAAAGCACGAGGAGGGACAGACAGCACATAAAAAACATTCTTGACAGGTGGAGGCGGGGCTAGACATGACAACCAGCACAGTGTTTCAACAAAATCAACACCATATAGTAAAAGTGTCTAATATATACTATAAAGAGTCTAATCATATTTGCTGTGTCCCATGGTGCTCTGTTTTAAGGATGGCTGCTACAGGAGAGGATACATTAGAAATTGCAGCAATGGGGAGACCCTTCCAGCTGGGAATGCTCTATGACAGCCGAAAGGATGCACTAGTACCAGGTATTACCCAAAATCACCAAGTACTGCAGGCATGCAAGATACACAGTGCACACTCCACAGTGCACACTCCACAGTGCATACTCCACAGTGCACACTCCACAGTACATACTCCACAGTACATACCCCACAGTGCACACTCCACAGCACATACTCCACAAGACAAACGTGATTTCTTGATCTCATCTATCAGAGCATGTAAGAAAGATGAAAGTGCTCTAAACAGTCTCTTTGACCTTCATGAGAAGTCTCCTTTCAACATCAAGGCCATCAACCAATGGCTTGTGTTCAAAGAACATGAATTTAAAACTGTAAGTGGCTTTGTCCAATAATGCTGCCCCCCCCCCCCCCCCCCATTTCTTTCTCCCTACAATGTGAACGGACAGTCTACAAGGCATTTCACTGCCGAGCTGTACAAAGTATGACCATGAATGTGACCAATAAAACATAATTTGATTTGATACTCCACAGTACATACTCCACAGTGCATACTCCACAGTGCGTACTCCACAGTGCATACTCCACAGTGCACACTCCACAGTACATAGTCCACAGTGGGCCAGTCATGGCCTGGTGGTAGGGAATTGGTCTTGTGACAAGAGGGTCATGGGTTCGATTCCCAGACCTGAGGCTATGACTGAGGTACCCTTGAGCAAGGCACCTAACCCCAACTGCTCCCCGGGCACCGGGCTAGGGCTGCCCACCGCTCTGGGCATGTGTGCACCACAGCCCCCTAGTAATCACTAGTGTGTGTGTGTGTGTGTTCTAACTGCACAGATGGGTTAAAAGCAGAGGACAAATTTCGATTACGGTGTAAAAAATCACAATTGACAAAATATGGCACATTTAAATTTTACATACTCATTATTACATACATTAATGCCTTTTGAAGATCTTTTTATACAGTTCAAGTCTATATGCATGAGTCTAGAATTCTTATAGCATGTTTGAAAAGATAACTACAACAAATGCCATATATGTTTTCTTTCTGGTTATTCACAGGAATCACACTTTGGGATCATGAACAACTGAAGAACAACACAGATGTTTGTCCTCAGCATAATACAGAATTCAAAGTCTCAACAGAGGACTCCATTGATGAAAAATGTAGCAATCTAAAGGTCGATGGGCTTCTCAAACTGAGTATTTTGGGTGGACTTGTTGATTTGGATGGAGCAGCCAAGTATTTCAAGGACACAAAGAAATCTTTTAGACAAGGGAGACTGACACTGCACTATGGTTCAAAGACCAGGTTTGCACAGTTGACAATGGATCATTTGGGAAGTGTGGCTCATCCTGATGTCCTTGATCATAATACAGCAACACATGTGGTTACAGCAGTGCTATATGGAGCTAATGCCTACTTTGTTTTCGATAGACAGGTTTCTGCAGATGAGAAGAAAAAAGATGTAAATGGAGAGCTAAATATTGCATTTGATAGACTGAAATGTGTTTCTGTAGGACCACAGGGAACATTAACCATAGCTCAAAATGAAATGACGGTATTTGAAAAATTTAATTGTACATTTCATGGTGATTTCAAGTTGCCCTCTAACCCAAACACATTTGAAGATGCCATGAAGGTTTACACAGATCTTCCCAACATGCTTGGAGTGAATGGAGAACATGCTGTACCACTCAAAGTGTGGCTTTACCCTCTAGTCAAACTAGACTCAAGAGCATCCAGACTTGAGCGAAACATCAGCACAGAGATCATCAGGGATGTGGAGTCAGTAATTGAGACTTTAAATACCACAGAAATGAAATGTGATGACCTGCTGGAAGACATAGTGGCAAAATCATTCAAATCATTTAAAGATCGTGTGCTGGACTTTAAGAATTACTGCTGTCATTACAAACTAGATTTCATGACAAAACTTGGACTCTTGCTGCCAAACGTCCGTGGAGGTAAAACAGATATTAGTGCTGTGATAGATCTTCTGCGTGGTTATGAAGAGTCTCCTTTTAAACAAAGGGATACAAAGAAGTGGATAGAAGACAAAGAATGTGAATCCACAACAATTAAAGCTCTACTTAAGCAACTGAATGAAGCAGACATTGATGTTGATATAGACAGTCTACAAATGGATCTGGAAGTAGAGAATTTAGTTTGTTACACTTTCACGTGTCTGCAGGAACCAGACATCCTCCTAACCAAACAAGAGAAATATTTAAGACCCTCAGCAAAGAAGGAAACCGATAACCCATCTGAACCTGGTCCAAAACACAAATCATGGCTTTCTGCAGACATTAAAAAGATCATGAAGAATAACTTGTGTGTGTTTAAAACATTACAGAACATTCAAAAGTGTGATCAGACTAATCAAAAAACAATATTCACTGTTATTTCGAAACCAGTGGATAATCATCCAGGCTCCTGCATTCTGATCTATGAAAATGGATCAGTTGAACCAGTGTGTTTTCATCCTCCATTAAAACCAGATTGTCCAGTTGTGGATCACATGAAAGATAACATCGTGACAATAAAGTTGGGTCCCTCGTGTCCTGCCACAGTGGAGACCAGACTGCTGTACAAGACTCAACAGCAGGATCACTGGAATGATCAGTATGTGGAGAAAAACCAAGATAGTGTTACTCTGACTGATCTGGACTATAGCACAATTTATGAGATAAAATGTGTTGCAGTGGGCAAGCTGTGCTACACAGTTGAAAGTGATGTGATCTGTCTGACAGTCATAGACAAGGATCTACTCAGAAATACACAGGAAGTCATTAATAATTTAATGGATATTGAAGGAAAATGCAGAGAGCTCGTAAAGGTCACTGAGCAAACTGCTTTACTGCCACTACAGAAGAAGATCCAAACCATGCTACAGGGTTGTGTGGAATATGGGAAAGATTTTAAAGACAAACGTGATTTCTTGATCTCATCTATCAGAGCATGTAAGAAAGAAGAAAGAGCTCTAAACAGTCTCTTTGATCTTCATGAGAAGTCTCCTTTCAACATCAGGGCCATTGACCAATGGCTCGTGTTCAAAGAACATGAATTTAAAACTGTAAGTGGCTTTGTCCATCAACTGCAGGACATTGGAACTGAAATGGATGAAAACACGGATATAGACATGTTGGATTATAAAATACATAATGTGGTTTGTTACACATTCACAAGTCTTGGACAGCCAGATCCATTGGTTTCTCAACAAGAATCCTTTCTGAAGAGGGATACTCTTGAGACATCTGGTGTCGAGTACCTGCAACAGACTTGGATCAGTGATGACATCAGGAAAACTATGAGGGAACATTTTAAGACCTTTGAAGACCTGATGAAATCATGCAACAGTCTATCAACAAAATTCATGATTGCATCTAAGGATCATGAGCTTCACCCAGGTTCCTGCATTCTGCACTATGAAAATGGATCTGATCAAGATGTTTGCTTTGTTCCTCCATCAAAACCAGATTGTCCTGTTGTGGATCACATGACAGATAACAGTGTGACAATAAAGTTGGGTCCCTCGTGTCCTGCCACAGTGGAGACCAGACTACTGTACAAGACTCAACAGCAGGATCACTGGAATGTTCAGCATGTGGAGAAAAACCAAGATAGTATTACTCTGACTAATCTGGACTATAGCACAATTTACGAGATAAAATGTGTAGCAGTGGGCAAGCTGGGCTACACAGTTGAAAGTGATGTGATCTGTCTGACAGTCATAGACAAGGATCTACTCAGGAATACACAGGAAGTCATTAATAATTTAATGGAAGTTGAAGAGAAATGCAGAAAGCTCGTACAGGTCACTGAGCAAACAGCTTTACTGCCACTACAGAAGAAGATCCAAACCATGCTACAGGGTTGTCTGGAATATAGGAAAAATTTTAAAGACAAATGTGATTTCTTGATCACATCTATCAGAGCATGTAAGAAAGATGAAAGAGCTCTAAACAGTCTCTTTGATCTTCATGAGAAGTCTCCTTTCAACATCAGGGCCAGTGACCAGTGGTTCCAGTTCAAGGAACAGGAATTTCAAACTTTATGTGCATTTCTCAATCAACTGCAGAGGATTGGAGCTGAAATGGATGAAAATTTGGCTGCAGTCTTGTCAGACTGTAAAATTAACAAAGTGTATTGTTACACATTCACAAGTCTTGGACAGCCAGATCCACTGATTTCTCAGCAAGAAACCTTTCTGGGGAGGACCACCCTTGAGTTGCCTGGCCCTGACTGTCAACAGCAGACTTGGATCACAGATCATGTCAGGAAAACTATGAGGGAACATTGTAAGATATTTGAAGAACTGATGAAATCACACAAAAGTCTGTCAACCAAATTCATGGTTGCATCAAAGGATCATGAGCTTCATCCAGGTTCCTGCATTCTGCTCTATGAAAATGGATCTGATCAAGCAGTTTGCTTTCTTCCTTCACCAGAACTGATTGTTAAAGATGTCAAAGACAACGTCACCACAGTGAAGCTGAAGGAGAATGTAAGTTTCTGCAGGAATCTCTTCCCAATGAAGAAGTTGCAAATCCATGTTTCTCACTTGTAATATATACTGATATTTCCCTCCTTACATAAACACTTTCATGTGAGACATGATGTTCATGTCAAATGCAGAAATCCTTCCCCAAATGAAAAATCACTTAACATGTGGGGTTCCATACTCCCTAAGAGTGATTCTATAGGCCAAGATGTGCTCACTATGAGCTGTTCACACATTGTTGACATTTCCAAAGACCCTTGGAGTGAGTTCCTCCAAATGGCCATAACAGAAATGGTTGAAATCAGTCTTAACATCCAGGTGGTTGCTCTTACAAAATGAAAGAACATACAACAAAATGCAGAGTTTGTAAGTATAAAAAGGTGGTAATAATAAAATAGTCAAACTTAACAATGAAAAAAATCTGCTACATCAGTGAGGATGGAGGAGACATGAAACTTCTACCAAAGTCAAGCACTTGTTAAGCCGTGTCAGATGGTTAATATTTTCCAGATGGTTTATATATTGCAGTCATATTACTGCCATATAAGTGTTTCTCTGTGTTCATGAATCCTTCATGTGGACCTTCTAACTTCTCCCTGTGTGTTATCAGGATGACAGACCACTTGAAAAGGTCAGGGAGATGTTTAAAAAAAGCCTGTCTGGTGAGTAGGAGATGGCTTCATTCATTCTGACTGTACACATCTTACTGGACCATCATGCCATGAGGAGTGTTATGGTGGATATTAACATGAGGAGTACTATGGAGCATATTAACATGAGCTGTTTGTGCATGATGCATTATGGTATAAGCAGCTCCTATTAAAACCTGACCTGCTTTGTGAGATTCCTAGTCGATAGATATGAATATTGAAAATATTAATGTGCCAGTCAAATATGTGAAAAAGGTCTTGAGAGGTCATCCCAGTTGCATTGTCACTTATATGCCTGTTTCTCTCCATATTTGGGTGTAGTTTATGTTTAATAGGCTATGTATGCTTATGTTCTTCTTTGTTAAAGTTATCATCCTCTCTCCAGTGTTAAGGTTACCATCCTCTCTCCAGTGTTATGGTTACCATCCTCTCTCCAGTGTTATGGTTATCATCCTCTCTCCAGTGTTATGGTTACCATTCTCTCTCCAGTGTTACGGTTACCATCCTCTCTCCAGTGTTACGGTTACCATCCTCTCTCCAGTGTTATGGTTACCAACCTCTCTCCAGTGTTACGGTTAGCATCCTCTGTCTAGTGTTACGGTTACCATCCTCTGTTCAGAGTTACAGTTACCATCCTCTGTCCAGTGTTACGGTTACCATACTCTCTCCTGTATTATGGTCACCATCCTTTCTCCAGTATTAGTTCAATGTAATATGATTATGTCCAACTTTGAGTTAAGATTTAATTTAGAATTCTTCAGTAATGTTTAAACCACCTTTAAACTGCAAGATTTATGTACCTGTAATAAATCTAAATGTTGAAACTGTTATCCAATATAGTTGGTTCAAACGCACTTCACCATTCTATCTGGATACACAATAAAGCTATACACACAAAACTGTCTGTTCTATGAGGACTGTGGATTATTGAACTGCTCAAAAAATGAGGAAGCATTAAAGAGAAGTCTCAGGTACTGATATTAATCTGTCTCCTACACCTGAAGTCTCTTACATCAATAATCTTCAAGACCGACAGTCTCCAACACGTACAGACTGAGGAGACTTCCCAAACTGTTAACAGAACAACAAGATTTAAACAGGGCAGGTAATGGAGACAGGTGAAGGGGTGTGGCCAATGATCAATGCAGGTAATGGAGACAGGTGCAGGGTTGTTGCAGGTAAATGGAGGGGGTAGTTGGGTGTGATACTAGAATAGAGTGACCATCTTAGTTAGACTCACCTTAGCACGGTTGAGGATTTGAATGATTTCTCTTATACATTTTTATGCAGATTTGTCCATGATTTAGTCATTATATTGATTTATAAACACATAATATTACTATTGTAGGACTGAATGAAGAGAGGACAGTTAAGTAAGTGTCTCTGCTGTTTAATGCATTTCCATGTACATTCAACATTTGAATGTTTTTGTGTAGTTTTTATTTATAATGCTAATACCAAATGAAGTAACACATAAAGAAGATATTTGTTGATCCTGTATTCAGAGCCTGTTTCACTTGGACCAACTTTCTGGTGTACTTCTGGTTCTTGGTTGTTTCATTCTGCATTGCTGCTCTGATGCTCATTAATCTTTAGTACCCTTCTTTGTCACATACTATACAGGCTTAGTGTGCTGGATTTAGGATTAAAGCCTCCTGCATATGTGTGGAGTGTCCTCACATGGTTTCAGTTCATTGTGGATTAGATGGGAGTACAATCAAGAATTGATCAGGTGTTGGTGTAATATTTATAGATTAATCATTGAAAATGCTCTGTTTCCTTACAGTTAAGTTCTGCACCATTATAAGTGGAAATACTTTAAACAGTCATGAAGGATTCATCAAGCATCTCCAGAAACAAATACCAGACCTGCAGGAGGTGTCTACAGTGGAGGAGTGTGATGTCATTCTGCTGTTCTGCCCCATTGTGTCTCTGGATGGAACTGAGATTGAAGCAGCACTGAAAATACTCAATAAACTAGCAGGTAAGACATGCATCAGTCTTAACTATTGAAATATTAACTCTTAACTATTGAAAAAACATAGCAAATTTGACTTAAACAAAACACATTTTGATAAAATGTACTCGGTCCATAGACTCCAAGCCTGCTGTTCTAGTGGTGCTTCATTACACATCTGACCGAAACTACACAGAACCAGACAGCAGCAGATCTGTAACCAGGAAGAACACGACCACAGTGGACTGTCTGTTCTATGAGGACTGTGGATTATTGAAGTGCTCAAAAAATGAGGAAGCAGTAAAGAAAGTGGTAGAAAACCTAAAACGTCAGGTACTGATATTATACTCTAAAAATTTTATCAATTTAGTTTACTATTTACCTCTGAACCTGAGTGCTGTTGTAGGGTGAAGACATTTGTTGTTAGTTTTAGAGTGTTAATAATTTGGGTGAAACAAACAACACCTACAGTCTCCAGTCATCCAGAACAGGGAAAAGAGACAGCAGGTCATGTGATCAGCAAACAGAGTCTATGGGTGTCAACCTCAAATGGAAATTGTTAGATGGTAGAGGTCACTTCACAGAAGGAGAACACATGTGATGGAGAACTCAGCTGAGACTCAAAGGTAGACAGGAGACTCCCCACACTGGGAATTGAACAACCAGATTTAAACAGGGCAAGTAATGGAGACAGGTGCAGGGGTGTGGCCAATGATCAGTGCAGGTAATGGAGACAGATGCAGTGGTGTGGCCAATGATCAGTGCAGGTAATGGAGACAGATGCAGTGGTGTGGCAAATGATCAGTGCAGGTAATGGGGGAAAAGGTGCAGGGGAATGACAGGTAAATGGAGGAGGTAGTGGGGTGACACTAGTACAGAGTGATCATATTAGTGAGAATTAGCATGGTTGAGGATTTTGATGATTTCACTTATACATTTGTATGCACAGATGTTCATGATTTAGTCATAATAATGTAGAAACACATTCCCCTGCACCTTTTCCCCCATTACCTGCACTGATCATTTTTGTCTGTTTGTTTTTGTTTTGTGTCACAATGAGGACCCCGGCCCCTCCCCTTTGGGCGTGTTCACGTAGTCCGCGTGTCATCGTCTGCGTCTGTGGATACTCGTGGTGGTGGTTCCGTCTAGTGATTATCCGTCTCACCGGTGCCTAGTCTCGTCATCACGTGGGGCTAATGTGGTTTGTCTACTTAATGTGCGTTCGTGCAGTGTCCTGTGCTTGTCGTTTTCTATGTTTACACGTCTGTGTGCAAGTGTGAGTGTTGCCTGTGCGCTAGAAAGTGCTATTTGTTATAAATAAAACAAACGTGACGTCAGTCCAAGAGGATTCCGTGTCTCATCCTTCGGGACAGCCCGAGCGTCACATTTTGTATGTGTTGTTGTGCTACTGTAGGTGTTGCATGTTTTCTAATTTCCTGGAAAGTGTCCTTGGGTGTCCTGAAAGGCGCTTGAAATAAAATGTATTATTATTATTATTATTATTCCTAATGTAGGACCTGAAAAAGCCATCACACTCAAGAACAAGTAAGTGTCTGTCTGTTCAATGCATTTAAATATGAATGATTTTTATATTTGCTGTGCAAACTCACAAGATGATCAGTGTGCATTTCATTCATTGTGTATTGGCCTCATATACACTGAAAATGAGAATATGAAATGATGTCTTATTATTATGGAACAAGTCAAATGAAAACTATAAAATAATCCCATCTGCATCATTTTCAGGCAGTGACTCAAATAGTCCATCAAAGTTGCCTCCAGTGAGTTTATCCATAACTGTCCGGCATTCCCAAAAGACACCTGTAAGCACAAAACACATGGCTGATAATTCCGTAACGTTTTTTTCTGTTCCAACAATATAATTATCCTGCTCTATCAAAGTAGTCATCAAATAAGTAATACTGACTCCAGTGTCTGGAGTAATATTGGTGTAATAGTAATGTTAGTGTAACATTAGAGTAATATTGAGGTGATATGAGTGTAATATGAGGATCACAGGAGTGGAGGAGGTAGTGGGGTGTGACACTAGTACAGAGTGATCATCTTAGTGAGACTCACCTTAGCACTGTGGAGTATTTGAATGATTCCACTTGAATATTTGTTCAAGATGTTGTCATTAATGTAGAAACACGTTACTCTTTTAGGACGAGGTGAATCCACGACAGTCAAGAATAAGTAAGTGTTTTTCTGCTGTTCAATGCATTTTATTGTTTCATTATTTTTACATTTACGGTGCAAACCCACAAGATGATCAGTGTGTATTACATTCTTTGTTTATTGCCCTCATATACACTATATGTTCAGACTCATTGTGACACTGAGAATATGAAATGATGTCTGATTATTATGGAACAAGTCAAATGAATACTATAAAATAATCCCATCTGCATCATTTTCAGGCAGTGACTCAAATAGTCCATTAAAGTTCCCTTCAGTGAGTTTCTCCATTACAGTCCTGCATTCACAAAACACACCAAACATCTCACTCATCTTTACAAATGTGTTTTTACTCTTTGGCTGATTATTTCAGTTATTTGTTGATTTTCTGTGTTTTCAGTTGAAAAAATTTTTGGTAAGTGAAAACAACTCTGTTTCATTAGTCCTCTTCTATACTGGTACCAGTGTTCTCATCTTTTAATTAATTCACTTTTCTCTGTCAAGTCAAGGCTTAAATAACTCAAATGAAGTCTTGGTTTCCAGGCAATATTTGTGTAGTAATGGACTGCAATAAAATCAAGTTTTCATTTAGCAGTTTATTCACATCATGATTGGTCAGATTATTCACATTATGATTGGTCAGTTTATTCACATCATTACTGGTCAGCCAGTCAGATTCACTCTGTGCGATTCCACATAGTTGTAGTCTAATTGCAGAATGTCTGAATTGGTTGATAATGCAGTAATGTTTTTTTCTGTTCAAACAAAGTTATGATCCTGCTGTATCAAAGGAGTCATCCAATAAGTAATACTGACTCCAGTTACTAGAGTAATATCAGTGTAATATTGGCATAAGGCTTTATTCACTGACAGGAGTAATATTGGTGTAATAGTAATGTAATATTAGTGTAACATTAGAGTAATATTGGGGTGATATGAGTGTAATATGATGATCACAGGAGTGGAGGAGGTATGGGGTGTGACACTAGTACAGAGTGATCATCTTAGTGAGACACCTTAGCACAGTTGATGATTTGAATGAATTCTCTTATACATTTGTATGCATATTTGTTCATGATTTAGTCAATTAAATTTAGAAACACATTATATTCCTGTTGTAGGTCCAGAAGAAGCCGTCACAGTCAAGAACAAGTAAGTGTCTGTCTGCTGTTCAATGCATTTAATTATTTAATTATTTTTTCATTTGCTGTGCAAACCCAGACGATGATCAGTGTGCATGTATATTAATTGTTTATTGGCCATTGTTCATTAGTGTCTCTAATATAACAACAAGTAAGTGTCTCTGCTGTTCAATCAATTTACATGTACATTCAATGTTTGAATGTTTTTGTGTAGTTTTTATTTATAATGCTAATACCAAATGATACAACACAAAGAAGATTTTTGTTGATCCTGTATTCAGAGCTTGTTTCACTAATCACGTGGACCAACTTTCTGGTGTACTCCTGGTTCTTGGTTGTTTCATCTTGGATTGCTGCTCTGATGTTCAGTAATCTTTAGCACTCTTCTTTTTCACATACCTTACAGTCTTAGAGTGGTGGATTTAGGACTAAAGCCTCCTGAATTGTGCGGAGTTTCCTCACATGGCTTAATTTCATTGTGGATTAGAAGGGAAAACATCAAGAATTGATCAGGTGTTGGTGTAATATTTCTAGATTAATCATTGAAAATGCTCTGTTTCCTCACAGTTAAGTTCTGCACGATTATAACTGGAAAGACTTTAAACAGTCATGAAGGATTCACCATGCGTCTCCACAAACAAATACCAGACCTGCAGAAGGTGTCTACAGTGGAGGAGTGTGATGTTATTCTGCTGTTCTGTCCCATTGTGTCTCTGGCTGGAACTGAGATTGAAGCAGCACTGAAAAAACTCAATGAACTAGCAGGTAAGACATGGATCAGTCTTAACTATTGAAATATTAACTCTTAACTATTGAAAAAACATAGCAAATCTGACTTGAACAAAACACATTTTGATCAAACGTACTCTGTCCACAGACTCCAAGCCTGCTGTTCTAGTGGTGCTCCATGACACATTTGACCAACACTACACAGTACCAGACAGCAGCAGATATGTAACCAGGAAGAACACGACCACAGTGGACTGTCTGTTCCATGAGGACTGTGGATTATTGAAGTGCTCAAAAAATGAGGAAGCAGTAAAGAAAGTGGTAGAAAACATAAAACGTCAGGTACTGATATTATACTCTAACAATTTTATCAATTTAGTTTACTGTTTACCTCTGAACCTGAGTGCTGATATAGGGTGAAGACGTTTGTTGTTAGTTTTAGAGTCTTAATAATTTGGGTGAAACAAACAACACCTACAGTCTCCAGTCATCCAGAACAGGGAAAAGAGACAGCAGGTCTTGTGATCAGCAAACAGAGTCTATGGGTGTCAACCTCAAATGGAAATGGTTAGATGGTAGAGGTCACTGCACAGAAGGAGAACACACATGATGGAGAACTCAGCTGAGACTCAAAGGTAGACAGAGGACTCCCCACACTGGGAATTGAACAACCAGATTTAAACAGGGCAGGTAATCGAGACAGGTGCAGGGGTGTGGCCAATGATCAGTGCAGGTAATGCAGACAGGTGCGGTGGTGTGGCAAATGATCAGTGCAGGTAATGGAGACAGGTGCAGGGGTGTGGCCAATGATCAGAGCAGGTAATGGGGAAAAGGTGCAGGGGAATGACAGGTAAATGGAGGAGGTAGTGGGGTGACACTAGTGCAGAGTGATCATATTAGTGAGAATTAGCATGGTTGAGGATTTTGATGATTTCACTTATACATTTGTATGCACAGATGTTCATGATTTAGTCATAATAATGTAGAAACACATTATATTCCTAATGTAGGACCAGACGAAGCCATCACACTCAAGAACAAGTAAGTGTCTGTCTGTTCAATGCAATTAAATATGAATGATTTTTACATTTGCTGTGCAAACCCACAAGACGATCAGTGTGCATTGTATAAATTTTTTATTGGCCTCATATACACTGAGAATGAGAATATGAAATGATGTCTGATTATTATGGAACAAGGCAAATGAAAACTATAAAATAATCCCATCTGCATCATTTTCAGGCAGTGACTCAAATAGTCCGTCAAAGTTCCCTTCAGTGAGTTTATCCATTACAGTCCGGCATTCCCAAAAGACACCTGTATGCACAAAACACATGGCTGATAATTCCGTAACGTTTTTTTCTGTTCCAACAATTTAATGATCCTGCTCTATCAAAGTAGTCATCAAATAAGTAATACTGACTCCTAGATCATCTTAGTGAGACTCAGCTTAGCGCCATTGATGATTTGAATGATTTCACTTGAATATTTGTTCATGATGTTTTCATAATATTAATGCAGAAACACGTTACTCTTTTAGGACGAGGTGAATCCACGACAGTCAAGAATAAGTAAGTGTTTTTCTGCTGTTCAATGCATTTTATTGTTTCATTATTTTTACATTTACGGTGCAAACCCACAAGATGATCAGTGTGTATAACATTCTTTGTTTATTGCCCTCATATACACTATATGTTCAGACTCATTGTGACACTGAGAATATGAAATGGTGTCTGATTATTATGGAACAAGTCAAATGAAGACTATAAAACAATCCCATCTGCATCATTTTCAGGCAGTGACTCAAATAGTCCGTCAAAGTTCCCTTCAGTGAGTTTCTCCATTACAGTCCTGCATTCACAAAACACTCCAAACATCTCACTCATCTTTACAAATGTGTTTTTATTCTTTGGCTGATTATTTGAGTTATTTGTTGCTTTTCTGTGTTTACAGTTGAAAAGATTTTTGGTAAGTGTAAACAACTCTGTTTCATTAGTCCTCTTCTATACTGGTACCAGTGTTCTCATCTTTTAATTAATTCACTTTTCTCTGTCAAGTCAAGGCTTAAATAACTCAAATGAAGTCTTGGTTTCCAGGCAATATTTGTGTAGTAATGGACTGCAATAAAATCAAGTTTTCATTTAGCAGTTTATTCACATCATGATTGGTCAGATTATTCACATTATGATTGGTCAGTTTATTCACATCATTACTGGTCAGCCAGTCAGATTCACTCTGTGCAATTCCACATAGTTGTAGTCTAATTGCAGAATGTCTGAATTGGTTGATAATGCAGTAATGTTTTTTTCTGTTCAAACAAAGTTATGATCCTGCTGAATCAAAGGAGTCATCCAATAAGTAATACTGACTCCAGTTACTAGAGTAATATCAGTGTAATATTGGCATAATGCTTTATTCACTGACAGGAGTAATATTGGTGTAATAGTAATGTAATATTAGTGTAACATTAGAGTAATATTGGGGTGATATGAGTGTAATATGATGATCACAGGAGTGGAGGAGGTATGGGGTGTGACACTAGTACAGAGTGATCATCTTAGTGAGACACCTTAGCACAGTTGATGATTTGAATGAATTCTCTTATACATTTGTATGCATATTTGTTCATGATTTAGTCAATTAAATTTAGAAACACATTATATTCCTGTTGTAGGTCCAGAAGAAGCCGTCACAGTCAAGAACAAGTAAGTGTTTGTCTGCTGTTCAATGCATTTAATTATTTAATTATTTTTTCATTTGCTGTGCAAACCCAGACGATGATCAATGTGCATGTATATTAATTGTTTATTGGCCATTGTTCATTGGTGAAGAGAGGACAGTTAAGTAAGTGTCTCTGCTGTTCAAACAATTTACATGTACATTCAATGTTTGAATGCTCTGTTTCCTCACAGTTAAGTTCTGCACGATTATAACTGGAAAGACTTTAAACAGTCATGAAGGATTCACCATGCGTCTCCACAAACAAATACCAGACCTGCAGAAGGTGTCTACAGTGGAGGAGTGTGATGTCATTCTGCTGTTCTGCCCCATTGTGTCTCTGGATGGAACTGAGATTGAAGCAGCACTGAAAATACTCAATGAACTAGCAGGTAAGACATGCATCAGTCTTAACTATTGAAATATTAACTCTTAACTATTGAAAAAACATAGCAAATTTGACTTGAACAAAAGACATTTTGATCAAACGTACTCTGTCCACAGACTTCAAGCCTGCTGTTCTAGTGGTGCTCCATCACACATTTGACCCATACTGCACTGTACCAGACAGCAGCAGATCTGTAACCAGGGAGAACACGACCACAGTGGACTGTCTGTTCCATGAGGACTGTGGATTATTGAAGTGCTTAAAAAATGAGGAAGCATTAAAGAAAGTGGTAGAAAAGCTAAAATGTCAGGTAGGCCTACATACTCTAAAAATTTTATCAATTTAATTTACAATTTACCTCTGAACTTGAGTGCTGATGTAGGGTGAAGACGTTTGTTGTTAGTTTTAGAGTGTTAATTATTTGGGTGAAACAAACAACACCTACAGTCTCCTACACCTACAGTCTCCAGTCATCCAGAACAGGGAAAAGAGTTGTCAGACCTGACAAGAGTTACAGGATACAATTGGAGTTTATTCAGTAATCATACAAAGCAAAGAAGCAGGTGAACTCAAAGTGGAAAACAGACAGCAGGTCATGTGATCAGGAGACAGGAGACTCCCCACACTGGAAACTGAACAACCAAATTTAATCAGGGTAGTTAATTGGAGACAGGTCCAGGGGTGTGGCCAATGATCAGTGCAGGTAATGGAGACAGGTGCAGGGGTGTGGCCAATGATCAGTGCAGGTAATGGAGACAGGTGTAGGGGTGTGGCCAATGATCAGTGTAGGTAATGGAGACAGGTGCAGGGGTGTGGCCAATGATCAGTGTAGGTAATGGAGACAGGTGCAGGGGTGTGGCCAATGATCAGTGCAGCTGCAGCGGATTTGAACACTAACTTGAACATTTGTTTACTGTTTTAGTTATTACATTAATGAAGAAACTCATGATATTCCATTTTTAGGACCAGGAGAAGCCACGACAGTCAGGTAAGTCTTACTGCTGTTCAATGCATTTAATTGTTGTGTTCGTCCCTCAGGTGGGTGGGGTAAATTAGGATTACCGACACCTGAGGGTCGTTTGTTGGCCTATATATGGCTTGTCTTTGTACCAATTGACTACTGATTATTGTATTCTTAATTTGGATTAGTTCACAGGTTTTGAGTTTGTGCACTTTATCCATAAAAAATACATATTCCTGGAGAATAGCATGATGGCTTCCTTTTTTTATTGCACTCCCTCACCCTTCACATATAAACTCTCACTGACACTGAGAATATGAAATGAAGTCTGCTTATTATGGAACAATACAAATTAAGTCTTTAAAATTATCCCATCTGAATCCTTTTCAGGCAGTGACTTGGATAGTGCATCAGAGTTCCACCCAGTGAGTTTACCCATTACAGTCCTGAATTCATAAAACACACCAATCAACTCATTCAGTTTTACAAATGTGTCTTTCTTCTTTGGCTGTTTATTGGAGAGCGACTAACTGTTGCTTTTTTCTGTGTTTTCAGTGTAATAGTTTTTGGGTAAGTGAAATATATAATATAATGTTATGTAGTATAACATTACAGTAATATTGAGGTAATATGAGTGTAATATGAGGGTCACAAGAGTGGAGGAGGTAGTGGGGTGTGACACTAGTACAGAGTGATCATCTTAGTGAGACTCACCTTAGCACGGTTGAGGATTTGAATGTTTTCACTTTAACAGCTTTTACTGATTTAGTCATTATATTAATGTAGAAACTCATCATATTCCCATTTTAGGAAGAGGTGACACCACCACAGTCAAGTAAGTGTCTGTCTACTGTTCAATTGATTTAATCATTAATGGTTTTTACACTTGCTGTGTGATCCCAGATGATCAGTGTGCATGTACAGTAATTGTGTATTGACTGCGTATACACTATTTATTCAGACTCTCACTGACACTGACAATATGAAATCAGGCCTGTTTATTTGCTAATTATGAAAGCCTAACATTGTTGCTTCTTCCATTGCTTCATTGTTGTTTCTTTGTTTTTTGAATGAAATTTTAACTGCATTTTTATTCACGACAGAATTGTAATTTGCTTGATTGTGTTATCACATGAAATAATTAACTTAAATTAAAATAGGATAATTAAATTAAGTTCTTAAATGCTTGTTTTATGAAACCCAGTTCAGGATTTTTTCTGAAAGAAAGATTCTCTTGTGCATCTTAAATTTGTCATAAGAAAATGTGTTTGATAAATGTCCACTCTTGTTAGCAGAATCTGGATGCTTCTGTGATAGCATGATACGTTTTACATAATTTAAAATCCTTAGACTGGAGACATAATACATCTCTATTGGTCATATTGACGTCTGAGACACGGGGACAGAGGCAGCCGGAGGCGAGGGTTGAAGGAGGAAGTTTATTATCCATAAGCTTAACAGAAAAGGCGCAAACAAATAGCACTGCAAACAGACAATGTCAGAACTACTTTAAGTAATAACGAGCACGCAAAGGTAGCACCAGCGGAGAAAGGACCAGCGTGGAACATCCAGCGGAGCAATGTGCAGCACTGGACCGAACGACCTGCGGGAATAAAAAGGGTGCACAACATAATGGGGAACAGGTGCTAGTACTCAGGTGAACGGGACGGTAGGAGTGGTTTAGTGCTCGGGGGCGTGTGTTGTGATTGATCCTGAACGGGGACACGCGCCCTCTGGTGGTGACCCAGCCTCGCCACCGTGACACATATAATAGTATTAATCAAACACATACAGCACAAAAATACACAGACACACAGAGGAATTAAAGCTAATTTTCGGAAATGTTACAAAAACAGATTTTGGTCTGTTTCTCAGTGTGGGCATGAGTCAGTAATGGAGATGTATGTTCTGTAGATTTGAAGATTTAATTAATCACAGTTAATTGGCTCTGCTGCTTACAGTAATTGTGTTATAGTAAAATGTAATATGTACCTTCTTTTGTGTGTTCTTAGATGAAGAAGAAGAAACTCACATGAGGATTTTATCACATTACTTCCCAGATACTTGCTCATGGATTTGGGATTAAGTAGACAGAACTGGAATTTCTGAGTGTATAACTTTTCACTAATAGATCATAAGGTCCTGAAAATAATGGGTTAAGTTGTTGAAGCTGTTTTTCCTAGTATATTTGCTGTTACTGTTTAGATGCTGAATCAATTCCACTGTTATATTGTTTCACTCTTATAAATAATGTAATCAGATCTGTGCATTTGAAACACTTTATACATGTCCTGCCTGGCTCCTCCCCTGTCAATTTTGGTTTTTGTTTATGTATTTTTGTTTATGCTGTCAATCGAGTGTATTGTGTAAGTCTTTAACATGTCGAGACTAAGAAATAAAGTGAAAGAAATGTGATGTTGCTCACAGGGAAAGTGGATTGAGGGCAGTCATGGCCTGGTGGTTAGGGAACTGGTCTTGTGACCGGAGGGTCCCGGGTTTGATCCCCAGACCTGAGGCCATGACTGAGGTGCCCCTGAGCAAGGCCCTTAACCCTCAATTGCTCACTTGTATAAAAATGTAAGTCGCTCTGGATAAGGGTGTCTGCCAAATGCCATAAATGTAAATGGATTAAAGTAACAGATTGAAATATAATAACTATTGAGCCCTCGAGGCCCAGTAAGAGGAGAGAGACTAAAGACCCACGAGAGTGCAGAGAGAACAGCTGTAGAGGACAGAGAGGACATGTCTGTGTGCTGGAACCGTGCAGGACAACACCAGAGACTGAAGATTAAACCACAACACTGCAGGAAATCATTCAACAGCTGAGAAAAGAGATTCAATGAAGTAACAGCAAACAGTGATGTCAGTAACGCGTTACTTAGTAACGCGTTACTCTAATCTTACCACTTTTTTCGGTAACGAGTAATATAACGCGCTACTATTTCCAGTCCAGTAATCAGATTAAAGTTACTTATCCAAATAACTGTGCGTTACTATTTATATTTTCCCTAGTAAAATATATATTTTTGCTTTCTTCTTGGCTCAGTTCTACTTTTGCGTCTGACCGTAGCGCTCGACTCCGCACGCTGCGCGCGACCCTGTGAGAGCGCAAGCACGTTTTACAAGTAATTTTTTGCAGTGTCCTCCCGTAACGATATGTGGTAGTATAAAGAAACACCCCTCAAAAACAGGGGAAGGAACATTTACCTGATGAATTTTAATGTTGCTTTGTGTTCCACGTTTGAAAAGTGCTGGAATTTTGACTAACGTCGCCTACTTTAAAATGCTTGAAATTGTAATGGTATTTAGTTTCACAACAAATAGCTGTCTGACTGAACTGGGGTGGGTTTCCCGAAACGTTCGTAGCTTCATACGAGGTTACGAAGTACTTGGCGCTACGAACGTTTCGGGAAACCCACCCCAGTTCGCTTGTATTACGTTTACAAACAAATGTACAAATAATACAGCGCAGCTACACAAACGTAATGTCAGGAGATACTGTAGCGACTCCTACTCCTCACGGCAAGTCTTGCCCTTTAAGTGACGCTGGGGGGGGGGGGGGGGGGGGGGGGGCGACGACGGCGCGCGCCAGGGTTGCGTTATCAATAAAGTTTCCCTCCTCGGGATTTTTGGATTAAGCAATTTCTGCCTCGGTTACCGAACCTGCTTCAATACATTGTTACTGTTAAAAATGCACTTCCAATAAAGTGAGTATTGGAAAATTTTATTTTGCTGCTGAATGTAACTACTAAAGTAACTTGTAATCTAACGTAGTTACTTTTAAAATCAAGTAATATGTAACGTAACTAAGTTACTTTTAAAAGGAGTAATCAGTAATCGGATTACTTTCTCAAGGTAACTTAGCCATCACTGACAGCAAAGTGCTTGAAGTGAGGAAGAAAAAGGACATAGCTGAGAGCTGCAGGAGTGTATTTACCAATAATATTAAATCAATATTTAATAACCAGTTATATTTAATAACCAATTACAAGATGTCACAGGCATAGAATGCAGGGGGAGAGAGGAAGCAAGTGTGTAATTGATGAGTGCAGGGGCGTAGCACCAAATTTGGGGCCCCAAGAACAACCAGTACCATGGACCCCCCACAACACCAGCTTCATGTTGCTGAATTTTCTCTCAATACCAGTAACAGTAACAGGCAGCATACAGAAGATCCTTAATGCAATGCATATTTCACCTAAGGAGTTTTCTGTGGGCAACATGGTGGCTTGGTGGTTAGCACGTTGCCCTCTCAGCACTGGGGTCTTGGGTTAAAGTCCCTATCTGAGTGGAGTTTATAATAAATCTGTAATAAATCTCGCTCTTCTCAGTGTTTGTGTCCATCCCCTCACTCCGCAGCGCGAGCTGCATTACATAATAAATGACCAACCAAGGACACAGCGAGAGAGCGAGACTCTGGTAAGTTCGATTGCTGTAATGAAATGTTGGCTGGTTTAATTCGGTTCGACTCTCCTGTATTACAGTACGAACAAACCAGAGACAGGAATACCCCTGGAGCTGTGGGAACAAGGAGGTCTCGTCGCAGACCTAAGAAAGCGCAGCCGCTTTCAGTTTCAACTGGCTTTTGCAACGAGACTCCTATCGAGGGCTGTGTGTCTGCCCGGCTTGGTGAACACTACGGGGAGGAGTATCCCGTAGTGCAAGTCACGGGCAGATGGTTTGAGCGCACAGACGAGCATTTGCTTAACCCTCGGTTGACTCTCTATGACCACTGCGAGCTCCCGACGCCTCAAGGGAGGCGGAGCCGTCGAAGAGAGAGCAACCGAAGAGCTTGTGTGTCTGTGTTCCGCCAGGCTCGCCCAAGACCCCGAGGAAGAGGACCTCCCTCCGCTACTCCCAGAAGCCACTCCCCGAAGGCTCCCAAAGAATTTTTTGGGGGGGAGTACTAGCCACTCACCCCAGGAGTGGCCGGCTCGGACCCGGGATGACGTCAGTATGGCGGACACGCCCCCCGAGGACGTCAGTATGGCGGACACGCCCCCCTAGGACGTCAGTATGGCGGACACGCCCCCCGAGGACTTCAGTATGGCGGACACGCCCCCCGAGGACGTCAGTATGGCGGACACGCCCCCCGAGGACGTCAGTATGGCGGTCACGCCCCCCGAGGACGTCTCGTCACGTCGGCGGCCTGTCCCCGCGACCCGGAGGAGGTCGTCCACGCCGGTTCCTGTCCCCGCTGCCCGTCGGCAGTCCACGCCGGTTCCTGTCCCCGCTGCCCGTCGGCAGTCCACGCCGGTTCCTGTCCCCGCGACCCAGGAGGGGTCGTCCACGTCGGTTCCAGTTCCCGCTGCCTGCCAGCGGACCCCCGCCTGTTCCCGCTGCCCGCCAGCGGTCCCCGCCTGTTCCCGCTGCCCGCCAGCGGTCCCCGCCTGTTACCCCAGAGACTGTGCTGCCCCCTGTTGGGCATGGACTTTGTGTGCCCCCTGCTCTGCCCTGTACTCCTGTCTCTATGCCCATGTTCCCCTTGCTCCCATGTCCGGTCCCTGGTTTTGTTTTGGTTCCTGTCCCCGTGGTTGTGTCTGTCAGGGTCTGTGTTCCTGTGCCCGTGTCTGTGTCCTGTGGTGTCATTTCTGTCCCGGTCCCCATGTCTGTTCCCCAAGTTGTGACCCACTTTGTTCCTGTCCCAGTCTCAGTTGTCCAAGCCGTGTTTGCCTCCGTGTGTGTCTCTGCCCTGTCCCCTGGCCCCACTCCCGTGTCTGTCCCCAGTCCTGTCCTGTCTGGCCCTGCTCCTGTGCCTCGCCCTGGCCCTGTCCAGTCTCCCTGTGTCCCGTGTCGTGTCCCAGTCCAGCTCTTGGCCAGTCTCCATGTCTCCTGTCTTTGTCCCTGCCATGCCCCAGGTCCCACGTCCTGTCCCTCTGGTCTGTCCTGTGTCTGCTGTCCCTGTCCCTCGCCATGTACTGTGGTTCCCTGTCTTGTCCTAGTCTGGTTCCCTGTACTGTCTGCCCTTGCGTGCCCCGGAGTGGCACGCTTTGAGGGGGGGTACTGTCACGTATGGCTACAGCCCCTCTCCTAGCTGTCACTCCGGGTTACCTTGTGTCTGTGTTCCGTGCCTGTTTATCCCGCCCCGCTCGTTTGTCTCCGTGATTCCTTGTTTGTTACCACGCCCCCGTGTCATTGCCATCACCTGTCCCTAGTTAGTGTCATTGTATAAAAGTCCCAGTATTTCCCCAGTCTAGTATCCGTGGTTTTGTCTAATCTGTCGGTTTGTGCTTTGTGCTTTCACATTCGTTGTTTTTCAAGCCCTGTGTTTCCCGTCATCTGTTTGTTCCTGCCTGGTCCATGAGTCTTCCCTGTTCTCGTCTCATCATGCCTGTTTCTCGTTCCTGTTCGGACTGCCTTAATGTTATGACCCCTGCCTGCTTTGTCGACTCTGATTTTGGTATTCCTGTTATTTAATCTCACTCATCTCAGCACTTGTGTCCGTCCTCTCGCTCCGCGAGCAGCGTTACAGACTGACTGTTTTTAAGGGACTAGTGGCATTTGAATAGGGAACTTAACATGTAAGAATAATATGGAGATAACAGGGTCTTTCATTTTTCATTGCAGAAATAAAGGGCTGTGAGTGTTGCTGTGGTGAGTGGTCACATCTACAAAACATTCCTTGAACACCCGAACCAGTGTTGCCAACTCCTCAGTAAGCAAAGTAGCTATTTTTGTCCTAAATGTTGCTAGAAGTCGCTAAATGATGTCATTACATAATTTGCATGATGTTTTTTTTAAGCTGTAAATGAATAACGTTGGGAGAGAAAAAAGTGAGTAAAAAATATGTTAGAACTACAAATGAACAACATCTGTTGCCTTTGAAATAGGCAGTCAAAAGAACTACATGACTTTATTGCTTTGTATAAATAAATGTTATGTAAATTACATAAATAGTTTTTTTGCTGTGTTATTAAATGTTTGTATAAGAGTAGTGTCACGGAACGGCTCCGGACCCTTCCCTGTGGGCGTGCTGTTACATTGTCTGCGTGTCGTTATGTCCATGTTTGTACTTCCGTGGGTGTGGGTTGTTTGTGAGCGTGTTCGTTAGTATCACCTGTGCCTTGTCTCGAGGTCACGTGGGTCTGTAATTCGCCTATTTAATGTGCGTTCGCGCAGTGTCGTGTGCTTGTCTTTGTCTAAAGCTACGTCTCTGTATGAGTGTGCATGTGCTGCTCTCACTACGTACGGAGCTTACACTCGTGTCATCACAATAAACGTTCTATGTTCACCGTGACCGTCTTGGTGCCTGCCTCCTACACCTGGACATTACAGAAAGACGAGCCTTAAGGATGCCAGGATACGCCACCCGGGCACCCAAAGGGAGGAGAAAGAGCAGACGCCACCATGGCTCTTCCCCAGTCCGGCGCCACGAAGCCTCCATCTCCGAGCAGGAGATGATGCAGAACCCCGTATGCGCGTTCATGCTCCGCGCGGCTCCAGAGACGGAGGACGCGGAAATGGCCGAACACCTCCGCCAATCCGCGGTGCGTATGTAGAAGGACCAGGTCCTCGCCGCGTCCCTAGATCTGCCACCCAGGGCGGTGGGAGACTGTGTTTCTAGGGAGGGGAGGGACAAGCTCCAGCGCGCGTCTCCTCCCGTACGGGTGCCCGAGAGCACCGAGGAGAGAGAAGTCATGCTCGCCACCGGAGAGGTGGTGTTTGCGCTGCCGGAGAATGAGTCCGGAGGGGAAGGCTCGGAAGAAGAGGAGTGTTCCCCCTCAGTGTGCTCAAGAAGTACTGTTTACTACGGGGGGGATGACGTCAGTCCCCCACCGTCTGAGTGTGAGGCGAGGAGGGTAGACTCCGAGGAAGAGGAATATTCCCCGTCGGTGTGCTCAAAAAGCACTGTTTGCTACGGAGGGGAAGACGTCAGTCCCCTACCATCTGACTACGGCGAGGAGAGTGAAGGGGAAAGCCCTCCGTCAGTGTGTTCGCTTCCGACCGTATGTAAAGGGGGAGGGAGCGGACCGGACAGTCCGCCCGCGTCGGAGAGTGGGGACTCCTGCGAGGAGGAGCCCATGGAACACTCCCGATGCGAGACCCCCGCTCGGTCCATGGACTGGAGCGTGGCCGAGGAAGAGGAGCCGGCGATGGACACCACCCCTGATACCGGTTCCAGAAGGGGCTGGCCTGGCAAAGGAGCGGCTTCCTATGGGGGGTTCTCGGAGAGGGAGCGCCGGCAGGCCTATAGGGCGGCAAGCCCCTACGGCTCTCCCGGAGGAGGGAGCCACGGACCCGGGAGAAAGGTTGCCGCGAGACCCGCCAGTCGCGCTGCCTCCAAGCGGGCTGCAAGTTGCGCTGCACCCCGCGCGTCCGCCAGGTGTGCGTCCCCCAAGCGGTCGACAAGTCGCTCTGCACCCAGCGCGTCCGCCAGCCGTGCGGCACCTGGCGGGGAGCGGGCGGAACAGGCAGGAGGAGAACCGCCTCCTGCAGCGTCTCCAGCCTCCGGAGCTTTCTCGCCTCTACAGGCTGTGCCCAAGGCGGGAGGCCTGGCTCCGGGGATGAATGTCTGTGTTCCTGTGTTTTTGTCTGTCCCCTTGTGTCTCCCGAACCCACTGTTCCCGTTTGTGCCCTTTGTGTTTACTGTTTCGGTGTGCATGTTTGTCCTCGTGCCCGTGTTTAATGTTTTCTCCCCTGTCTTCCCAGGGAGGGTGTTCTAGGGCTGTTTGCGGCTGTTCCCGCCGTCAGGGGTGACTGCTCTCGGAGGCTACTGATCCCGGCGACTCCGGACCGGCTCGTCGGTGTTGGTTCGGGGCTTTTCCAGCTACTCCAGCTGGGAGTAGCGAGCCCCTGGTGGAGGGTTCTGTCACGGAACGGCTCCGGACCCTTCCCTGTGGGCGTGCTGTTACGTTGTCTGCGTGTCGTTATGTCCATGTTTGTACTTCTGTGGGTGTGGGTTGTTTGTGAGCGTGTTCGTTAGTATCACCTGTGCCTTGTCTCGAGGTCACGTGGGTCTGTGTAATTCACCTATTTAATGTGCGTTCTCGCAGTGTCATGTGCTCGTCTTTGTCTAAAGCTACGTGTCTGTATGAGTGTGCATGTGCTGCTCTCACTACGTACGGAGCTTACACTCGTGTCATCACAATAAACGTTCTATGTTCACCGTGACCGTCTTGGTGCCTGCCTCCTACACCCGGACGTTACAAGTAGCAGTTAGCAGGAACTAGTTGGCATAGAAATCAACCTTACAATACAGGCAGTATGCCCATGTATCATCTCCAATACACGGCTTCAACCAGCCTTTAAATTCAGGATTTGATTCCCACTCTTTCCTGTATTTTTGAGAATAGAGTTTAGAGTGAGACATGATGAGCAAGTTAGCTAGATGTTAAGCTTTCACAGAGACACACACACTGGATGAGTCGAGTGACCAGCTACGTGGTGAATGAGGTGAAGAATGACTGAGACTGTGTGAGTTAAATGCGGTGATTTCTTTTCGTGTCTCACTGAAGACTAAAGCCTGCTTTATACCTCCGGACACGGACGAATTTCGTCCGTCCGTACCAAATGTAGCCTCCGTAGGGGGCCACTATACCTCTTTCCGTTTCCAACGTTATGATTTTTTAAAATACATCCTCTAGAGGGCAGTATAGTCAAATTTCCGGCACCAGCGCACCAGCAATCTCCTGCCAGCTGTTTTTGCATCGCTGTTTATCGCGATGACCTGGCACCGTAGCAGAATGTAGCCTCTAACCAACTCGCAAAGTTTCTCTTCTAACTCGAGCGTCATT
Organism: Brachyhypopomus gauderio; assembly: GCF_052324685.1. NCBI lineage: Eukaryota > Metazoa > Chordata > Actinopteri > Gymnotiformes > Hypopomidae > Brachyhypopomus > Brachyhypopomus gauderio. The sequence continues at coordinate 2,244,794 of NC_135217.1, forward strand.
TTTTAAAGTCCAGTACTCTTCTTCATTGATTTTCCCGAATTGGTGTACGTCCGATGCTTCTGACTCTCTACTGCCCCCTGATTTGCGGTTTATATTGCTCCGTTACTACGGATTCGTAAGCGCTCTGGCAACGGACCCACTGACGGATGAAACGACCTCCGGAACCGGACGAAAGGGTCCGTATCCGTAATTACCGTAGGGTGTGAATGGGCCTTTAAGCATTTATATTTAGCCTACATCCCGCTCTGTAAATATGGGGTGGGGTGTCAGCGGCAGCTTTGGGCATGCGCAATTCATTTGCAGTGTGGACGTGGAGTGGTGAGGGTCTGCTCTGAGTGTGAGACTGCACTGAGTGTTGTGGGGCGGGCTCAATATATAAATAAATATAGCGACAAAGTCGCTAAGTTGGCATCACTGACCCGAACCAACACGATCAAACAAACTACACCCACCTCGTTCATCATGAATATCCTCCACTATGATAGGTTCATCTGCCCGTCTTCTACACTAGAAAGAAAGGCCTAATTCATGGTCACGTACCTGCACCTTTTACCCCATGTTTGTGTGTAGTTTATATGTATCATGCTAATGCCAGATTCACGGATTGTAAAAATCAATTGTCCAAAAGCAGCAGTCTGTTTATATGTTTCTTTCTTTTAGGGACATCAAAGGTTGGTGTAAGCATGAAGGATGAAGGAGCTACGACAGAGTCAGCAGAAGGAGGTTCCAGAAATGCCAGAAACATGCAGCACCATGCTAGCTCCGACCAGAAAGTAGAAGACAAAAAACAGATTAATAAAAATGCAAGAAAAGTATCAGGTGAAACAATGGAAAGATACATGACAGGTGAGAGGAAACGTACACAGATGGAAGTGACTGACACACTGGAGGAAGAAGATTGTGATGCTCCAGCAAGTGAAGTAGTAATGAAAACATTAGCATTAAAATAATAAAGAAATTATCATTATTTATATAGCACCTATCATACATGCAAATCAAAGTGCTTTACAGACAATTTGTAGACAATTTATAAAATTAAAATTAAATAGGTTGAAAATGTAAATGCTAAATTAAAGTAATTATTAAAATGAATATGTAATTATTCAAACGAATATGTAATTTAGAGGGGAAAAAATCAGCATGTCAGAGAGTCAAAAGTGCTAAACGATCGGTAGTTCACCTAGAAAGGACCAGGTGGAGAGTCCTTAAATTGTTAGGCTTTGAAATCGTCTCTAGACATAGCTCATAGCCATCAGGGTTCACAAAGAGCTGCTGTATAAATTTGTGTAGCTCAGTGTTCTGTAGCTGAAATGTAATCTAATCATAATTAAATAAAATCATTTAATAAGATAAAATGATAAAATAATGGAAATCCCCTAAGGAAATGCAGATCTAAACATGGAGGATTTGAGGCTTTTCTTGAAGGTGTACAGGGATGCTCTGGTAAGGAGTTCCAGAGTACAGGTCCATTGTGGCTAATGTGACAGGGAGAGAAAAAAAAGGAATAATTTTCCAGTGGTCCCTTAATATTTCCAGAGCTGTAAGTAGTCCGTCCCTTTTTCTGCCATGACAGAGATCATGTTCCCTGTGCTTTTTCATCTTTTCATATTTTTTTGTTTTTTACTGTTCAGTACACATCACTGGTCCTCTATGAAATGTATAAAGTTTATATACAGTATGTAGGTTTATGTCCATTATGTTCTGTTCCTACATGTTACATCCACAGTTATGAAGTGAAGCCTGCAGCATTTTCTCCTATTTGGTTTTAGGCTCCAGAGTGACACAGAGCCCCCATCACCACCAGAGGGTCAAATACGTCTGTATCATAAGTGGACAAACACTTGGTGCTCATGAACGCTTTCTGCAAATACTCCACAAAGAAACACCAGACCTGCAGAATGTGTCTACAGTGGAGAAGTATGATTTTATTCTACTGTTCTGCCCCATTGTGTCTCGGGCTGGAACTGAGATTGAAGCAGCACTGAAGCTCATTACTGAAGCAGGTAACTCTGATCCTTTTATAATAATATAATAATAACATTTTATTTGTAAAGCGCCTTTCTGGACACCCAAGGACACTGTACACACAGGAAAAATAAGATACAATATAAATACAAATAAGTATGCATAAAAATAGAATAACACTACAATTTTTAAATCTCACCCATAAGCCACTTTAAAAAGATGAGTTTTAAGACCAGCTTTAAAAATATCTAAAGATGAACAAGCCCGCATTTCATCAGGGAGCCCATTCCACAGCATCGGACCCGCGACACAGAACGCTCTTTTCCCAGTGGAATTTAACTTATAGGGCGGAACCACAAGCAAGTGTTGGCTTGAGGATCTAAGCGTACGTATCGGGGAGTATGGCTGGAGTAACCTACTTAAGTAGGAAGGAGCAAGGTCATGCAGGGATTTAAAAACCAACACTAGCAGTTTGTACTGGATGCGATACTGCACTGGAAGCCAATGAAGGTGACACTTTTCACTGTGAACACATAAGATATTGGACACACACTGCTCCATCATGTTTGACAGGATAAAGTCCTGCTCACAAGATCAAGTCTTGCTCTCTGTCCACAGTCTCCAAGCCTGCTGTTCTAGTGGTGCTCCATCACACATTTGACCCAAACTGCACTGTACCAGACAGCAGCAGATCTGTAACCAGGAAGAACATGACCACAGTGGACTGTCTGATCTCTCATGATCAGGGTCTGTTGAAGTGCACAAGGAACAATGAAGCTGTGAGGAGAGTTGTGGAATACATTAAAAGGGTATGACAGAAATATATATTAAATAATACATATTCCCTCTTTAGTTAATTATATACAGAAATGCTGTATATTTTGTATAATAATGTACAGTATTATGGGAATATCAAATTATTGCTTGTTTCAGAAACCAGTGGCAGGTCCATCATTTCAAGAACAGACAAAAATTAAAGTGAAGAGAAATGACAAAAAACGAAAGAATAAAGGAGGGACAGCTGAAGGTATGTCTGCTAAGAGGACACACGCAGTAGAACTGTTATGGCTGGCTCCAGGGTCGCTCCACCTGCGGCCACTGGGGGGAGCCCACGAGTCAGCTCCTGCAATCAGCGGTGATGAGCTGCAGCTGTCTGTTCCCTTACTATTGTTGCCGAGTTGTTTGTAGCCTTGCTATGAGTACGCAGCCAGTTTCTCTGTCTCTGAATTGGCATCATGTGATGTCCAACTGTACTTCTCATGTTGGCATTGTTTTGCCTATGTTGTATCGTCACCACAGTATTTCGTGTCATCTGTTTCTCCATTGGGAGATGTTTCACTATCCTACTGCTAGGAACAGCACGTGACCGTGACCATTATACCTGGGCCCGCTCCCACCCCCCCCGGAAAAAAAAATTTGTTTTCTTTCCTAATTAACTGCAATAAAAAAATAATTAAAAATAGAGATGACAGTACAGCTTTAGATACGTAATAAACAGTGTTGGGAACATTACTTTAAAAAAGTAATTAGTTATAGTTACTCACTACTTGTTCAAAAAAGTAACTGAGTTAGTAACTGAATTACTCTATAATAAAAGTAACTCGTTACCAGGGAAAGTAACTATTTGCGTTACAGTTAAAAAAGGTTATATGCCAATTAATTAAGTTTTTTTAAAGCAGTTTTCACAGTCAGTTGAAATTAGTAGATCAGAAAGTTGTTTAACTTTTGATATTTATTGCACATCCACAGACCAGTGCAGGATAAAATCCTTTAAAATCCCAAATCTTTGGGGAAAAAAAAGCAAAAGTAAACATTTACACTATATAAAGTGCATTTACATCTACTTAGCGCTACGAACGTTTCGGGAAACCCACCCCTGGTTTGTTCACAACAGAAGTAACTTAACAATAAAACTTCAATTCTTAATTAAATAAATCAAATACCCAGTCTGGTAGACATTCAGGAACTTCAAGTATTTTCTAAAATAATGTTTATATCGCCTTGAAAATGCTAAATTTTCTTCGGCTTGCACCTGACGCCATTTCGGCCTCTTCTCCGTTTGAGTCGTATCACTCGCATGCTTCGGCGCGCGTGTAAAAACACTGGCTCTGATTGGCTACCATAACGCGGCCTTAGCCAATCGCTTACTGACTTGTTAAGTTAAACAGGCGTTAGACCGAGAACTTGTGTCCTATCGGGATCTGTTACTCCTCACTAGCCTGGGCAGCGGTCCGCTCGCATTAGTATATCAATATATAGTAACGCACCGCTTTTAATGACCAGTAACGTAAACGGCGTTGTAACGACAGGAAAAGTAACTAATTATATTATCCTGTTACTGACAAAATGATGCCGTTACCTAACGCCGTTATTTTTAACGGCGTTATTCGCAACACTGGTAATAAACAATAACATATGTACTGGATAACTACTTAAGCAAAATAAGGTTCCACAGATATGAGCGGAATATGTAAACAACACGCACGAGGGCATCAAAGGAATGAATCGAAACTAGCTAGTGGTGGTACGCTAATGCCAGCTAGCGTCGCCACAGCAGGCAGAAATTATCAAACAGTTAAGCCCGCCCACTAAGAGGGAAGATATGTATTGTAATGTTGTAAGATATGTATTATAATTCAGTATTGCACTGAATTATAACTGCCAGGCCCTCTGTAAATGAACAGCTGGCATCACAGTCCTGATGGGGGGGACACAGGCTCACAGGCTTCCACTTAACTTAACCCCTCACCTTCCAACACAGATTGAATAGACACGGGTGAATAATTTATTTGCTTATGTTTTTGTAATTGTTTAGATGTCGATTGTCAAACTGTAGATAAAATAAAATTGGATAAATTATATGTTTTAAGAAATATTTTAGGCCCTCTGAGAAGGCATAGAGGGCCCTGACGGTTCCCCACTGACATGACCTCCCGGAATAGTCCGTACAACTGCTGCTCGTTACCTAACCAATTCCACGATTACTTAAGCTTCCCCTTCTCACTTCCGGGTTGCGAAGTATTGTTGCCATGCCACATACCAAGCGTTCTATCCCTGTGATTACGCTCCTGTGTACCGACCTCTGCTCTCGTTCCAGACCTCGTTCCCAGCCTAGTCCCAGTGTACTTTCAGCCTTCTGTCTACCCGGCGTGACCCTGGACCGTCCTGACTTCGACTACAGCACCCATACACCACACACGCTCTACGGAGTCATTCGCTCATTCGAGTGCTCTGTATTCACGTATCAAATAAAGCAGTTATATTTCGCATTTGGATGCTTGTCTGCCTAGTTGGTTCGTTACATAATACTTCGCCTTTCGAAATGGATCCAGTGGATGTACCTGCACTCCTGGCTCAACAAGGGAATACCATTGCCTCGCTCCAAGATGACGTTCGACAGCTCACGGAGGCTATTGCAAGTCCAGGCTGCGCAGCTACAGACCGCTCGGCGACAGGTGGCGCAGCACCAGGCGATACAGCAACAGGTATTGACGATACAGCAACTTGTATAGACCAACCATACAGCAGCAGGCTACTCAACACCAGGCTGCTGTAGCCATCGCTCCTCCTGGTTTTCTTCCTTGTGTTCCTGTGGCAGAAGCGGAGCGGTATGATGGTTCTCCGGAGCGTTGTCAGAACTTTCTAATGCAATGCTCCATGTACTTTGACTGTCACCCAGCCCAGTTCCAGACAGAGAAGCAAAAAATCCACTTTGTCCTGTCACACCTCACGGGGGAGGCTGGTGCCTGGAGTACAGCCCTTTGGAACAGCAAAGACCCATCACTTGAATCCGAAACACAGTTCTGCAAGTTGTTTAAATCTGTGTTTGATCACCCAGCTGCAGGCAGAGACGTGGGCACCTTATGTGAAATTCACCAAGGACAACTTAGTGCAGCTAATTACGCTCGGGAGTTCCGTACCCTGGCTGCCTGTAGCGGGTGGAGCGAACCCGCCTTAAAGACTGTGTTCTGTAGGGGACTAAGACAAGATCTTCCAGTAGAGCTCGCCTGCCGCGGCAAAGGAAAATTGCTGACAGAGTTCATCCAAACAGCTGTGAACGTAGACAAGCTGTTGCTCACCCGCCGTCCGACATCTAAACTGACCACCGCTTGACACATCGCGAGAAGGTGTGGAACCCATGCGCCTGGGTAGAACACCCCTGTCCCTGCACGAGAGGTCTCGGCGTCTGCAAGAGGGCTTATGTCTGTACTGCGGAGAGAGCGGCCACTTCCGCGATCATTGTCCTGTTCGCTCAACTCGCACTCAAGAGGAAAATCCCACAAACAAACGAGTGAGCAACCCAGTGTTTTGTTTAGGCCATAATAATCAGCTTAATTTACCAGTACAAGTCACTATGGGGGGCATGTCCACTCACCTGTCAGCACTTTTAGACTCTGGGGCTGCAGGAAACATCCTTGATGTTGATCTGGCATGCCGTTTGCACATCCCCACGGCATCTGTCTGTCCTTCTCTGTGGGTTAATGCTCTGAATTGCGAGCCTATTGGAGAGGGGCTAATCATTCAGTGTACCATACCTGTTACCAGATGTGTGGACTCGAGTCCGATTCAAGTCACTAAACTGATGACTTGTGACTTGACCTAACAACATCACTGAAGACTTGCGACTTGACTTATACTTACCTTTACTGACTTGGACTTGAGCTTTAAGACTTGAAGACTTGAAATTTTAATTTTAACATAATAAATAAGTAATATAGAATCACATAACTAGATTATTTTGTATTAAATTGTGCTGTAAAATGTGAACTGCTCTGCTCAGTTGATCCATAACCAATCGGGGGAGAGGGGGAGGGGGGACAGCAGAGTTGAATTTGTGCGGAGAGGACAAGCAACAAGCTCCCAAAAATGATCCTGTTCAATTATAAAGATTATGCTGTTGTGAATAAAAGAAGAACTGCGACATGCAAGACATGTGGAGTCAGGATAAGAGATGGAGATGCAACCACTTCAAACTTGAGGCTGCACAAACAAAAGTAAGTCTCTGCTATGTATATTTAACATAATGCTATAACGGTTAGCTAGCTAGCTGGGATGTGATAACTCAGGGGTCGAAAATTTACTTTTACAGGGGTCCACATGAGCAACTTGACTTGTCAGCTGTCCGAACCAACAATAATTCGAAAACAGGGACAGACAGACAGATGGACGAAAGTAACTGTGGTGGGGGGGAGGGGGGGTGGGGGAGGTAGGTTAGTTAGTCTGACTAACTTAATATACTACTAATCAACTGCATCAGTTGTGTTAAATATTGAAATTACATCTGGTGACTTGACTAGGACTTGAAGTTTAAGACTTGGGACTTGACTCGAGACTCGCTTGTATTGACTTGGGACTTGACTCGAGACTCGCTTGTATTGACTTGGGACTTGACTCGAGACTTGATTGTATTGACTTGGGACTTGACTCGAGACTCGCTTGTATTGACTTGGGACTTGACTCGAGACTCGCTTGTATTGACTTGGGACTTGACTCGAGACTTGATTGTATTGACTTGGGACTTGACTTGAGACTTACTTGTTACTTGCAACTTAGTGACTTGTTCACATGTCTGCCTGTTACACTCCAAGTAGGAATATTCCATACCGAAACAATCCAGTTCTTTCTCCTGCCATCACCTCGCGATCCGGTCGTTCTCGGGTTTCCCTGGTTGTCTCTGCATAACCCAACTATTTCCTGGAAGACTAGAGAAATCACGAAGTGGGGTTCTCACTGTCTAGAAAATTGTATACACTTACCTCTCTGGTCCACGTCCATAGAAAGCCCTGACTCTCCTCTCGAAACTGCTTATCCCGTACAATATCAGGAAAACGCCAGTCACCTGCCGCAACATAGACCATGGGACTGTGTGATTGAGCTACTGCCCAGGTCTCCTCTCCCATGTCGGACGAAGCCTTACCCCTTGTCCCGTCCAGAGGACCTAGCAATAGAGCAGTATGTAGACAAGGCTCTTTAGAAGGGATTCATCCGTCCGTCCACATCATCCGTGGCCGTGGGGTTTTTCTTTGTGGAAAAGAAAGGGGGGGGGGACTACGTCCTTGTATAGACTATCGCTCTCTCAATGCTGTCACCTCTAAATTTGTTTATCCTCTTCCATTCATCTCAGCGTCACAGGAGCATCTTCGAGGGGCGAGCATATTCACAAAATTGGACTTATGGAGTGCCTACACTGTAAAAAAAAAAGTCGTAAAAAAACGGTAACATGTCCGGCAGCAAAAGTTGCCAAACAGTTACCGTAAAATTACAGTAAAATACCACACATAATTCAACAATGAATTACTGTAAAATTACAGATTTTCCCTGTATTTATTCTTTGTAATTTCACAGCCAAATTTGAGTAAAATTACAAATTTTCGTTGTAAGAAAACAGCTGGAATGTTAAAATAACAGGTTACTAATAATAGGTTACTTCATGTCATGGTATTATTTAAACAATCTACAAATGAACTTGTCAAAGTACAGAGGTAATCTGTGAATATATGTTCATATCCTATAAACTTACAGTGGATAACTGTTAAATGTTGGTTGATCAACGCACAAACTCTTACAATGTACTGTTTATCAATGAGATTTCAACATTAAAATAATTGGATTGTTTTTTAAATACACAAAAATAATGTAAAATTATATATTTTTAACCCTATATAAAAGTAGTTTCAAAAGTTGTGTTTAATTTAACATCCAATGGTCCAATAAATATGCTACTCTTTCCTATTAATTTACGGTGCTTGGGATGTATTAACATCTTAAGTTTCTGTTAAAACTACCAATATTACAATACATTTCTGTAAACATAAATATTTTTGTGGTTATTTTGGTCTTTAAATTCCAGCTTACATGAACATTTTACAGTTACCTTTTATTTCAGCAGATAAAAGAATGGTGTACTTACATAAATTAATAAACAACATTTAAAACAATGTAAAAACATTAACCAAAACAATAAAAGCAATAATAAAAGCTCAGCCATAATACATACTTTCAATCTCTTTATTTTGACAGTTGAACTTCAACAATCATGACAACTGAACTGACTAAAAAAATATAAAAAACACAAAAAGATGGTTACTATGGATTTTTACAATGTTCTCAAAGTTGAAAAGATTTATATTAAATGGGATTCTAAAATAAACAATAATGTGAACTAACAGCACTAGTTATCTTATATCATTCTCAGTTTATTGTGTAGTATAGACTGTAGCAGCACGTGCCAATTAAAAGATTCAGATTAGGATTGCTTGGGAAAAATGTTTTTGTTTCATTTACACACCCAGTAGAAAATCAACAACTTGAAAAATTTAGCTACACTGAATATGCTTCTACAACGAGAACTTTTAATTGGCTAATACAAAGCACAAGGGCCAATCACAGAATCTAATACTTCAATAATTGTTACAGATCATAAAAGGGCTTACACACAGTTGTTTAAGTCATTTTCAACAGTAACAGTAAGATGGTAAAGGTGCTGAAATAATTTTAAGAGTTGCGCCTAGCTATATGAAACGATCACATCAAATATCTCATAGAACAACATCACTTCATTATCACTGTGCACTTGTGTTCAGTCCCAGTTCACTCACTGTTAGCTGTCACTACATAACAGTTTATCATTAACTTTATCAAAAAACATGTCGTATTAGGACCCATCCAGAAGGAAGAAAATTCCATAACTCCAGGTTTTGAACATTATGGCAGTTTCTCTCAATGATCTTGTTAGGCATCTGTCACGTAGGGCTACGCCCCCTCTCCTAGCTGTCACTCCAATTTCCCTGTTCCTCGTGTCTGTAGTTCCTTGCCCGTTAGTCCCGCCCAGCTTGTCTGTTTCTATGGTTTCCCATTGTCTTCCACGCCCTTGTCAGTGTTGTCACCTGGTCCTAGTCTAGTCCTGTGTATTTCCCATGTCTGGTTATCGGTTGTTTTGTGCATTCATGTTCCTTGTGATCTCTAACGTTCGTAGTTTTCCGTTTCATGTCTCGTTGTTTTCCCCATGATCTCCGTGTGTTCCTGCCTGGTCCGTGAGTCCTCCTAGTTGTGTTTGTAATTCATGTCCGGATTGCCTGCCCGTTTTGACCCGCTCCTGTTACCTTGACCATGTCGAATTCCTTAGAATAAATCTTGCTCTCCTCAGCGTTTGTGTCCGCCTCCCTGTTCTGCCTCGCGCAGATTGTTACAGCATCATTAAACCAGTGCCCACTGCCGCATCTGTGAAAAGAGAAAATCAAATGTTTGTTTTAACCTGCAACCTGTAGGCTATATAGTAATTCTGGGACATCGTGTGCACTTTTTAATCAATTTAGAATGCATAACATTGTAAAGTAAAATGCAAATCAATTCTGAAATCACAATAACCCTAAATATCAGACAGTTTTGTTTGACATCCAGGAAGATACAAGGCATGTTGGTCAGAATTGGGCCTGATTTTGGCAGCTGTGTATGGTTTTGACTTGCAGCTGTAGAGTTCTTGCCCCATTATTCAGTTTCTAAAGTAAACCCATCCATTTCTGACCAGGCTTTTATTGGAGTTTGTGATTGCTTAAAGTGGAACAACTTTCAAAAGTGACTGCACATAAGCTCATCATGGGACCATTTAAAAGTCATACAAATGTTTGTATACATAACCAGAAAAAATAGCTGTTTATCAAGTTAAGTAGTGAAATAGTATTACTCATACTGGTGCCTTGATTTGTGTGCACATACTAGTCTTGAAAGAGGAGTTAGCAAAGAACATAGTAGAGGTGAAACAAGTGTAGATAGGGTGATGTGTCTGAAGATAGAAGTAGAAGGTCTGACATTGAATGTTGCCAGTGGTTATGCTCCACAGGTTGGATGTGAGGAAGAAGAAAAAGAAGTTTTGGAAGGATCTAGATGAAGTGAAAGTATTCCCAGTGAGGAGAGAGTGGTGATTGTAACAGACCCATATGGACATGGTGAAGGAAACATGATGAGGAAGCAATGGGTAGGTTTGGTGTCAAGGAAAGGAACCAGGAAGGACAGATAGTGGTGGATTCTGCCAAGAGGACGGAAATGGCTGTAGTCAACACTTATTTCCAAAAAGGAACAAAGGGTGACCTATGAGAGTGGAGGGAGGAGTACACAAGTAGACTACATTCTGTGTAGAAGACGAAACACGACAGAGATTGGAGACGATAAGATTGTGACAGGAGAGAGCGTGGCCAAACAGCATCGTATGGTGGTGTGTAGAATGATGTCAAAAAAATGTCAAATCAGAGAAGACCAAAATGGTGGAAACTGAAGAAGTAAGGAATGTGGTAGAGTTAATAGAGGAGCTGTTAAAGGCGCTGGGTTAGACTTGTTAAGGATAGGAATTGTAATGTTTTAACAAGTGAGGAGAGTGTGATGAGAAGATGGAAGGAGTACTTTGAGGAGCTAATGAATGAAGAGAATGAAATGGAACAAAGAGTAGAGTTTGGAAAGTTTTGGAGCGGATGAAGAAAGGAAGGCAGATGGACCTGATGACATACCAGTGGAGGTACGGAAATCTCTAGGAGAGATAGCAGTGAGGTCTTTGACTCAACTATTCAATGGTATGGTTGAGAGTGAGAAAATGCCAGAGGAATGGAGGAGAGGTGTGCTGGTACCCATTTTTAAGAACAAGGGTGATGTACAGAGTTGTAACAACTACAATGGAATTAAGTTGATGAGCCACACATTGAAGATCTGGGAGAGAGTTGTAGAAGCTAGACTTAGACAAGAGGGAACTATTTGTGAGCAGCAGGGTGTCATGCCAAGAAAGAGCACCACAGATGCCAACTTTGCTTTGAGGATGGACAAGTACCGATAGGGTCAGACAGAACTCCACTGAGTGCTGTCTGCTTTTAGAGCTTGTCAAAGCAAGCTATGAACAAAAGGGAAAGATCTGACTTATTTTTATATTCCCTCATTCCGTACATGGAAAAAACACTACCACACTGTCAAAGGATACTGGTTTGCGTTATTTTTAAGGAGGCTGCCGATCTAACCAATTTACATTTCAACACTTTAACATTGTTGGATATCCTGATATCGATGTGAAACAATAAATTAAGATTCAAATACAGAAATGTAATGTCTCTCTGAACAGCAGCATGTTAATTTGTTTTGTTTTTTACTGTGTAATGAATCCAGAATAATTCCAAATATTTTGCAGGTTTATTCAACAATAGATGAAATCTAAAATTAGATAACACGTGTACAAGTAATAATAGTGCAAACATTTTGTGCAAGGCTGTGTTCTCTCAACATTTAGTAATAATAAATAATAATAAAACATAAGTAAATAATAGAAAAATAAGGTTAAAAAATAAAATACAAACAAAAGCTCTCTTTTCTGGTAATAGCACAAACGTTTTATAGCTAGAGCTCAGCATCACAGAAGCAACATAGCCAACATAAAAGCACAAAAACGTGCAGTTTTTTCTAAAAGTTAGGTATACTCTAAAATGCTGTTTGTCTGTAAAACCTAAAAAAGACATTAAAAGTATTTATTTAAAGTTGATTAAACACTTGGTCTGGCTGTGCTCATTTTTTTAACTATGTTTATACTTTTGAGACTGACCGTAGCGCGCGACTCCGCACATCTCTCGTCACATTCTTTGCAGTGTTGTCCATAACGATAAGTGGTAGTTATAAAGAAACACCCCTCAAAAACGGGAAGAAACATTTACCTGATGAATTTTAATGTTGTTTTGTGTTTCAGGTTTGAAAAGTGCTGGAATTTAGGCTAAAGTACTTGAAAATGCTTGAAATTGAAACTATTTCGTTTCACAACTGTCTGACTGAACAGTTCTCCTGTATTACCTTAACAGAGCCTCTTGTAATTCCAGGACGAAACATGAGAGAACGTGAAGATTGGGCGTTTTGAAAATAAACAACCATTAAATAATGTGATAAAAAACGCCATGAACAGATTGAAATAAACTGGCTAAAACACGTTTGAAACCAAAACTACTATAACAACTGTCAGACAACAACCTGTCGTCAGAATGCTATAATATAATATAATAATGCTCATAAAATAATTAAACACTCCCGGCAAAGCAGCGATTTTTGAAAAAAATTTTAAACTAAGACGTACCTTCAGTTGATATTGAACACAGACACTTGGCGTGAACTTGGCGTGAACTGAACTGTCTTTACCTGCGATTCCGTGAATAACTGAACGTAACGTCTGCAGGCACCTGGCGCTCAAATTCAAACTAGTGATTCTCGGCATTCATTGGCTGAACAGACCAGGCACCCACGATTCTGTCCAATTGTCACGGCCTTTCCCAACAAAGGGCAGAATGTATATTTCCTTTAACTCAAGCCCAACACTACACCTTGGGGAGTCGCAAGTTGACAGAGATGCAGAGAGAGGATGTAAATTCACAATTTATTATTTCACACAAAAGATAAAATTTATAAAATCTATTTAAAAAAAAAGCATCCACTCCAAGTCCACCCAGTCTCAGTCCAGACCCTCGGCAGCCAGTTCCAGGGAGAAACACGCAACAGTCCGCTTAGTGCTCTGGATAGGTAGTGCTGCAAACAAAGGACAGAATAACAAACAATGCAGTCACTACCCACAGAACTAAAATTGTAACGGATGGACCTCACACACCCACAAAGACAAACACAAAAAAAATGGAGCCCACGGGATCTATGATATTTTAGCCAAATAAAATGTCCCCCTATAAGGCTGGCACTGAAAAGAACTACTTTAAAAGACCACAGCAACCCTCCAAATCATAAACCCCAAAATAATTTAAACCAAACAAACCCAAATCTCTTGCACACAACCAAACTCAAAATAAAGTAAACCTATAGCAGTACCCAGCCTAATAGGAAGCAACTTGGCGGTGTATCACCACTGACTCCAACAACTTAAATGATTAAATTGTACTGCCTTAAAATGGCGACTGCTGGATGGCCGGAGGCTAAAATTCTTCTAAAATGTGGGGAAGGTGGGAAAGTAAGGTGGGGAAGTTTCACTTAGCTTTGGGAAGGGTGAGCGTATCCTCACCCTTCCGTTGTCTCAATGTGCTTCTCGTGAGTAGACAGCTCCAACCGCAACGTCCCTCACACTCTCGCTTCCACCGGCTGCTCAGCCGTATACTTCAGTGCGTCCCAACTTCCTGGATCAGTCGGACAACAGGGCGCCGCTTGGTTCACTCAACTCAGCCATCCATGAAGGAAGTCCTTCCTATTTCCGTCCTCAATCTGTGCTTTTTGTGTATTCTAAGCAGAGTCCAAAGCAGTGTCCACATGCGCCCTCCTTGTCCAAGATTTTTGCTTGCTCCCCGATTCTGCACTCCAACGGCTGTTTTATCAGCAATAATTAGTTCCGAGTTGCAGCTGCAGCCCATTTGCCCATCATGTCTCAGTGCTGCTGCAACCCATCACAATAAAAGTCCCACCTTCACACACTGATAAAATACATACAATATAAAAAATAACATTTAAAATACTGTCACCCGTGACACAATCACCACACAGAACTGTTTGCTGATCTGTTTCCTGAGGGATGAACGTGTGGATGGGTCGATCTCTTCTCTCTCTCTCTCTCTCTCTCTCTGTCTCGCTCTCTCTCTCTCACTCTCTCTCTCTCGCGCTCTCTCTCTCTCTCGCTCTCTCTCTCTATTTCTCTGACCCCCCTCCGCAAACTTATTGCTATATATTGCAAAGTTTTAACAGGTTATTTTATGGGCCTTTCTGAAAAAAATCTCCTAATGCCTTATATCTTTGCGCCTTCTCACGAAAAGCCCTTGATTGCCCGGGATTGAGGGACCAAATATTTTATATTATTCACTTGCTTGAGCAGAGTGGAGCAGTATTGCGTTCTGCTTTAAATGTCATTTCAAATAAAAGGCTGTTGTTCAGTACTTAGTGTATGTGATTCAATTTACAGCTGGTTTGGTAGAGTTATTAATGTATATTTAGAGAATTGGAAATGGGAAATTTAACATAATATTTTACTTCAAATCTTAATTCATTATAATTCCAGCTTTGGTCAAATGTTGATGTTAGGCTGCTGTTTTTGGTTAAATATAATTTCTTTGATAACATGCAATTTTAATATGCCATGAATTTACTGTTTGAAAATGGAAAATTACTGTGAAATTACAAAAGGCATTGTTCTGTGTTTTTACACTGAAAACTGTATTTTTACACTGATAACTACTAAATTAAAACTCAAGACCCTTAAAAAAATATACAATCCTGTTATAAAACAAGAAATTCTTGTAATTTAAATTTACAGACTTTGACTGTATATTTAAAGGAGTTTTCTTAAAAAAAGTCATTTTCCTGTATTTTACAGGTATATTCTCTTATTATGAAAAAGACAGAAAAATACTGTATTTATTTACAGTAAATATCTGTAAAAAAATGTTTTTTTACAGTGTACAATCTAATTCGCATTCGTGAGGGAGACGAGTGGAAAACTGCTTTCATCACTGCACGAGGTCACTATGAGTATCTTGTGATGCCGTATGGACTAACCAACAGCCCATTGGTTTTCCAGGCGTTTATGGATGAAATATTCAGAGACATGATAGGGCAGTTTGTCAATGTCTACGATATCCTTATATATTCCTCATCAGCTGCAGACCATGTCTGGCATGTCGCCACAGTGTTAGCCCGTTTACGGCAGCATCACCTCTACGCCAAAGCAGAAAAGTGCGAGTTTCACCGGACTTCCGTGACCTTCCTGGGTTGTACTCTGTCCCCTGGGGGAATCTCCATGAACATGGACAAGGTGTCGGTCGTCACGCAGTGGCCTGTTCCCCAAACGAGGAAGGAGCTACAGTGATTCCTGGGATTCGCTAACTTTTACCGCTGCTTCATCAGAGACTTTGGTTCTGTGGCCACTCTTACGAATCTCCTTCGGGGGTTGGCAACATCTGCGCCTTAACTGGACAGCTGATGCTGCCCGGGCGTTTTTGCTACTCAAAGGAGCGTTCACCTCACCTCAGGTTCACATCCTACATCTCCCTGATCCCCAGGTTCCTTTCATGGTCTAGGTTGATGCATCTGAGATGAGGGTGGGAGCAATCCTCTCTCAGCGTCAAGGAAACCCCCCTAAATTGATCCCTTGTGCGTTTTACTCCAAAAAGTTGCAACTGGCGGAGCAGAATTATGATGTCGGTAATCGTGAACTCCTGGCAGTAAAGCTCGCCCTAGAGCAGTGGAGACACTGGTTAGAGGGGGCTGAACACCCCTTTATTGTGTACACAGACCATAAGAACTTAGAGTACCTGAAGGAAGCCAGGCGACTAAATCCTCGCCAGGTCAGGTGGGCGTTATTCTTCTCCCGTTTCCGCTTTTCTTTCTCCTATAGACCCGGTTTGAAGAACACAAAAGCCGATGCCCTCTCTCGCATTCATGATAAAGACCCAGCAGACAAGGAACCAGAGTACATATTGCCACGCACCTGTTTCCTGCCCGCCGTTCATTGGTACCTACAAGGTGAAATAGAAGAAGCACTACGCACTGACCCGATTCCTGACGACTGTCCGGCAGGGAAACAGTACATCCCAGTGTCGTTAAGAGGACGTCTCTTGCAACTGGCTCACGACACTGCTGGTACTGGTCACCCAGGGATTACACACACGGTACATCTGCTATCACGGCTTTATTGGTGGGCATCTCTGAAAGATGATGTTTGGGATTACATATTGGCTTGTAGCGTCTGCGCGAATAGTCGCACCCCTCGAACTCTCCCTGTGGGGAAACTGCTACCGCTCTCTATTCCTCGCCGGCCCTAAACACATATCGCGATGGACTTCATCACTGACCTGAGGGTAATACTGTTATCTTAATAGTAGTCGACAGGTTCTCAGATGTGTCGCTTGATCCCATTCCCGAAGTTACCTACTGCCATGGAAACTGCCCAGGCAGTTTTTTCTTTCGTTTTCCGAGTCTTCGGGTTGCCTGAGGATATTGTGTCAGATCGAGGTGTTCAATTCACTTCGCAGCTGTGGAAACAATTCTGCAAATTGCTTGGAGTCGCAGTTAGTCTGACTTCCGGCTACCGTCCTCAGTCTAACGGTGAGGTGGAACAAGTCAATCAGGAAATAGGGAGGTTTCTGAGACAATATTGCGTTTCTAATGCCTGAAATTCGCTAATGCATTCCTCCACCAAAATGACTCCTTTCCAATGTGTGTATGGGTATCAACCGGCCTTCTTCCCCTGGGACAATAGTTCGTTAGACATTCCGGCGTTGGACGACTGGTTCAGGAACAGTGCACGTACTTGGGAGCAAGCCCACGTACACCTGCGGCGTGCTCTACACACTCGAAGACTCCACGCTGATCATCGCCAGTTACCCTCTCTAGTCTACCACCCTGGTCAGAGAGTGTGGTTGTCCACACGTGACTTAAACCTGCGGAACTGTAAGAAGCTTAGCCCTAAATACATCGGGCCCTTCAATGTCTTGCATCAGATCAACGCCGTCTCTTACAAATTGCAGCTGCCCCCTCAGTATTGTATTCATCCTGTCTTTCATGTCTCTCTGCTTAAGCCAGTGTTTTACAGCCCCATGACCACTACACTGTCGCTTGCCAAGCTGCCTGAACCGCTGGAGCTCAATGGACGTCCCGCATACTTCATCCAAGACATCCTGGAGTCCCGTCGGCACCGTGGTGAGCTTCAGTACCTCATAGAGTGGGAAGGTTATGGACCCGAGGAGAGGGCTTGGGTCCCCGCACGGGACGTGTTGGATCCCACGCTCGTCGCGAACTTCCACGCTGCCCATCCGAACTTCCCTGCTTCATCGTGGCCGCGACCGGTTTAATCATTTGGTTGCGGCTAGTCCCACTCGTCGGAGGGGGGGGTACTGTTAGAAACAGCACGTGACCTCCCGGAATAGTCCGTACACCTGCTGCTCGTTACCTAACCAATTCCACGATTACTTAAGCTTCCCCCTCTCACTTCCGGGTTGCGAAGTATTGTTGCCATGCCACGTACCAAGCGTTCTATCCCTGTAACCTCTGCTCTCATTCCAGACCTCGTTCCCAGCCTAGTCCCAGTGTACTTTCAGCCTTCTGTCTACCCGGCGTGACCCTGGACCATCCTGACTTCGACTACAGCATCCATAAACCACACATGCTCAGCGGAGTCATTCGCTCATTTGAGTGCTCTGTATTCACGTATCAAATAAAAGCAGTTATATTCCGCATTTGGATGCTTGTCTGCCTGGTTGGTTCGTTACACCTACTGTTTCAAGTGGTTTCACTCAATTAAAGCACTTGTACGTCACTTTCAAGGTCCATTTCAATATTTCCCAGCATGTTAAACATAATTACGTTAAATATTTATACATATACTCGAAATAATTCGCTTTTTATCACATTATTTAATGGTTGTTTATTTAAAAAACGCCCAATCTTCACGTCTTCACATTCTCTCATGTTTCGTCCTGGAATTACAAGAGGCTCGTATTTGTTAACCTAATACAAGAGAACTATTCAGTCAGACAGCTATTTGTTGTGAAACCAAGTAGTTACAATTTCAAGCATTTTAAAGTACTTTAACCTAAATTCCAGCACTTTTCAAACCTGAAACATATAGCAACATTAAAATTGGTCAGGTAAATGTTCATTCCCCTGTTTTGAGGGGTGTTTCTACCACATATCGTTTCGGACAAAACGCCTATCGTTTCGGAGAACACTGCAGTGACGCTCGCGAAAGTATAAACGCCTCCACCGTCCCCCCCCCCGCTCAACAACTTACGTTCGCCACCCCCTCAGGTCACAGGTATCTGCCAAAATTGGACCGCGGACAAATTTAGTTGAGTACGCCTGTTCTAGGCCATTTATGTTGTCATTTTTTGGTTGCGTTGGTAAGGGTTTTTCTGTTACTTACTGCGACAGTCAATTAGCCAGCTACTTCCCCTGGCATCTTTAGTTTGGTTGTTGAAGTTATTTGTTTTTCATATTGAGTTTTCTGCGAGTTTTTTGTTCTTCATGAATTTTTACCCACTTGTTGTTTACTTTGGCACTTGGGTTTGCATATTTAAAATAACCACAAGAACGTGAACAATTCACTGGAGAAGTCAGGTGCTGAGATTCTGTTCAAGTATCTGTTTAATCACGAGCATGTCTGTTCTACCTAATGGGCTAGTGATTAGGTGATCACCTGAACTACACCAAGTTTACGGAGCAGTGTTGAAATGACAGAGGGACATTCTAAGATGCTTGAAATCTGAGATTGGAAATCAGGTTAAAAATCAGGGTTATTTTACCAAATACTGATTCCTGAACTCCAAGTTAAAGCATTAGTACTGTGGTGTTTATAAATGTGGTGTTTTCTTTGTAACACTGAAGGTTCAAAACACCACATCTTTTTGGGTTCACCAGTATGGAAGTTTTTCTGTATCAATATTCAAATGAAAATGTAATACGTATTTGCATTTACATGTTCCACTCATACAAGCAACTTTGAGCTCAAAATTCAAATTCAAATGCAATAATTCCATTTGCATTTGCAATGTGATAGACGTCTATTCATATTTCATTTACACATACATTTTGATGCTTTATTTGTGTCTTTATTGAAATGAAAATGTATTTCCCATTTGAATTATCAAGTTCATGTGATCATGCAAAGGTTGTATCAAGGGCTAGTAAAACTGCAGCATAAGGTTAAGCGAATAGCATTTTAATTATAATTTTGTATAATTAAAATGCTATTCGCTTAACCTTATGCTGCAGTTTTACTAGCCCTTGATGCTTTACGCTGGTTGGCAGCCATCTTTGAGCGAATGGTACTAGTACACTTCAACACTAGATATCTCAAGTTGTACATATAGGAAAATTATCATTCATGGCTCAAACTGAAGTAGACAGTTGGGGGAACATACTGATTCACTTCAATATCATATTCACATAATTTGGTTTATTTTAGAGCCTCTATTACAAATGCTAAAATGCCAGGAATGTCAAAAATTTTGACTTGAACTTGAACATGTGTTGCGCTAACCTTTTCTTACCTCAGCGCAGCGTGTTCGTTGATTGCAAAAGAAAACATTACCAGTCTTGTCTTTATCCTTTTATTAAAAAATACACATAGGCCTATTAATTAATACAGAGATCTCTGGAGAGCTCACATTACCTAATCATGTCACCCCATGTGCAGCTCTGAAGCTGTCTGCTCTCTTCACCATTATATATGCTTTCCTTCCTAAACATAGGAACTGCACATTCCATAGTTCAACCTACAGCTGTCTCTATTCTGGAAGCGAGGTCTTACTACCTGGCCTTACCACATAAGGTCACAGTGAGCCTCCTCTCACACATCCCATTTTTAGCCTACTGCAAACGCATGGAGTATTGGAAGTGGCACACAAGCACGTACACAGTCATTCTTACTAACAAGCAACTTAATCCTTAATATAATGTAAGCAACACATATAGTAATTAATATTAGAGATTTGATTAATACTTTATGACTTGTCAAAATATATAAATTATGATAAGCTGTTGATTCAATACTGTAATGTAAACAAACTATGAAGGGATTAAGATGAAAATCACAACAATTCCCCCTTTTTGATCTCTAAATAGATCAAACTTTAAGTTAATCCAAAACTACCTTTTCATCTTCTGACTCCAACTATGACATCATACCCAAACACCTTTGTGGTTCCTGCTTCTCAATCTTACTGCTGATTAAGCTTCCAACTAAGCTTCTTCTACATTGGACAACAACATTCACCTGTAATCATAAGTCAAAAGTATTCCCACAGAAGTTAACACAGACATAATAAGACAGTCAATTCAATTATCTGCTGTCGTGTCCATTTAGTATAATCTGATCCATGAATGCCTTATATCTTAATTTCTGACGTATTTTCCAGTGATGGTCCCAGTGTTGGGGCAGGTCTAAACCATACTATGTTTATCCTAATTAGGCCTAAGGGGTCTTAACCCGATTGGCCCACTCCTATTACTAGATATACGGTACATGACCTGTACTAGAGATGTGCCAGTACTCCAGATGAAAACATCCCAATTCTATTGATAGAATAACTAGGTTCTTGGTACGATGTGCGTCTCTCCGAACAATAATGCTTACCTTTGAACTTTATTATTGCTAAATGGCCGTCCCAGCCGGCCAGTAGTATGATTATCAACTCCTAAAGCTTTATGTGAAACTCTCCAAGGGATCTCAGTTATGCAGCTACTATTACAACAATATTGGCCTTGACCCACCATGGATCCATATGCACAGGGGGCAGTCCCCTGTAAGGTCCTTTAACATGTTGTTAAATACTAACAATCACAATGCTACTACTTTCAATGATAATACAAAAACATATAGACAAAAAACAATGTTACACAAGGCCTGTAAAACAACATTAGACAATATTACTGAACATCCAAATACATCACAAAACATTTACTGCAGCATCATCTATTCTTCTGCCCTGTTGGAGGCAAGATTATCTTCTTATCCCACGAAGGAGGTCAGGGTGGACTACCTGATTGTTGAACCTCCGCTCTCAGGTGTTATTTTGACCTGTCGTTTGAGAGCTCCGTATCTCGGCGCGCTGGTTCTGATGCTCAGCACCGGCTGAGGTGGTACCACGTTTCTCCTTTGCCCTTCAATCGGACAGCGTGTGATGTTCTCTTTAGTGACCTTGAATGGACTGGTCCACCTGGGCTCTGACCACTTTCTTTTGATGACCTTAAGCAGGACCCATTTGGTTACCGGCAGGTCCGTTGGTTCTAACTCCTCTCCTGGTACCTGGACAGAATAAGCTTCACAAATTACTTTTTTAGTTCACTGTAACCTTCCTTGTACGACCCCGAGTGTACCTGTCAGGTTTCGCAAGCGCATTGGGGGACCCCCGAAAACTTCTCACTGTCATGAGCTCAAACGAAGTGAATCCTGCAACAAAATTCACTGAAGATCTTCTGGCCAACCATATAAATACCTTTGTGCACATACCTTTTCCTTTACCTTTACCATTATACTTACCATTTATAATCTCCATTTTAGCCTGAGATTGAGAATGATAAACCAACCCACATTTGTGTCTCAAACCCAAATTTTGTTCCACAAATTTTAGCTCCTAGCTAGTAAAGTGCATCTCATTATCTAAGCATACTTAATTTAGTATACAATGGTGCAGTATCCAGTAATTTTTATCAACATTCTGCAGACTGACCTCGAGTCATCTGCCCTGGTGGAAATGCTTCTACCCAACCTGAGAATTTATCCTCAGCCACTAACAAATAGCTTAATCCCCGTATTGGTATTTCCATACCCATGTAGTCAATCTGAACTTCATCTCCTATTTTCATTGCATTTTGTACAGAACCTCACATATGTGTATTTCCTTACACAATTCTCTGCTGCTGTAACAATGCAAATTTCCCCACTGAGTGATTAACAAAGAATTATCATATCCTATCTTAGCTCCTTTGGTCCAGGGAGCCTGCTTAGACCTTTCCTTAAAGCATGACAGCTGTTATGCATGTTTCAAATATCACATTACTCTGTCCAGACTGCTATTACGTCAGTATAGGTGCCATCAGTTAACCAAAATTTTCTTAATTTATTTCTACCCACATGCTACCCTGTGTGCCTCAGTTAACACTGGTTTGATCAATAGATTCTATATAATTAGTTTCCCATTTGGTCCTTTCCAGAGTTCCTTATTTCTTACCATATTCACTCAGCAATGCTATTTTATTTTAATAATAAAAATTTTATTTAAGTACTCTATTTCTTAAATTTTTTCTCTGGGGTCAATTTTCCTGTACTTTACATAGCTCTAGGTCCTGTGGTCTGCCTTGCAAACCATCTAATGTGCTCCTATTTGCCTCTGTCTCTCAACTTACCCCCTTTTGTTATCTTGTCACTCTGTGCGTACAACCTCTGATTTATGCTGTGTGCATGGTGTTGTCTAACAGGTGTATCTCCCCCTTTACTGAAATATCATTCAGGAATGTATTTCAGAAACTTCTAAAAAGAGTAATAAGTTTTAATCAGTAATTTGCTAAGTCCACAGCCTATGCCAATGTCTGTTTTAGTTTAATAAATCAAATCAAACTTTAATAAATTAAATTTAAAATAAGTCTTTCTTTGTGATGGAAAATACTAGTCAAATGAAGTTATTTTAATGCACTAGTTATTACAAGATTTAAATTAGCTCACACTCAGATAGTTGTTACCCGATGCCCTGTTGTCCTGGTTTCCTTATCATGCTTACCTACTCCTTACCCATGTGACCAGGGTGTGAAGATAATGAGATGTGTGGAGTGGCTGAATCTCCCATTATCTACCAGCACTGCTGCGCATGTCTCAGCTTTGCAGGGTTGCCGCCCCTCAGGCCCCAGTAACCTAGTTTACCTGATCCTGTAGCTGTTCTTCAAATTCCTCCCATGAATTGGATCCCCTCCTATGTCATAAGACAAAATAACATAAACTGGGTCGGGTGGCAGGACAAAGGTTCAATCAAAGTGATCTGGCTTCCAGGAAATGAACTGGGAGTGGACGCCCCTCGCGGCTCATGAGTGAGACTTCAGGAAACCCCTGTAGATAGCAACCGTGGAGGCCAGTCTGTGGACTTCAGGTGCATCAGGTGTCTGCTGTCTGTAAACAGTGCATTTGTAATGTCTCTTCCACAGGTTAACAGGTACAGTCTTTGATCTCAGGAACCTGTGTTTAGTGGCCTGCTGGCCACATTGTACAGTCATTTGAACAGTTCTGTGCAGACTTTGATATTCTCCAGCCAGAAATGATAGTCTTTGAGTACCGCCAGTGAGGGACAACATAGGGTTTGCCGTAGCTTTGCTGTCCGAGTTCTCATCAGGGCCCCGCCATTGCCCTGGTACTGCAGAAGGGTTTGGTGCTGGACCTCTGACCTCTGGCCCTCCTTCATCCTACGGTTCTGTGGGGACTCTCTTTCGCCCAATGACTCTCCTGAACACAAAGAGAAAGCATCCACCCCACCTGCCACAACGAAGTTGCCAGGATCACTGTGACCTTCCTTGCCCCTTCCCAAAACCCCTTCCTCTAAAATTTAGGTTAAACCCATACTGTTAATACTACTGCATAAAATAATACACTTAGGGGACATATTGAGGTCTCTAGGGCGGATCCCCTGTGCTCTGAGATCTTTTAGATTGCAACAGCTTGATCAGAGACATTTTATCTCTGCCCAGCTTCAAGAAGAGTCTCAACACCTTCCTGTTTAGATCTGCTTTTAATTAAGAAACTCCAACTTTATTCTAATTGCCATCTTACTTTCTTTATTGCAATATTATTTTATAATTTGTCACTCTATTACATTCTTTTAATATGTTTGATTTCTTTTATCTTTAATTTCTTTTAACATTTCACTTTTTGTCTATTCTTTAAAACACCGAGTTGCATGTATGTTTGAAAGGTGCTATACCAATACAGAGTATTATTATTATTATTATTATTAAACATTTCCTAGTCACTTTAACTGGCATCAGGTTTCTCATATTAAACTGACAACATACAGACCTATTCCAAAATTAGAAAAACATAGAAACATTGATTATTATTCAAAAAGCTACTTTCCTGGATTATATTTTCAAGGCCCACAGTGTAAACGATTTAAAGTATTTATTTTTATTATTATTATAATTACCACCACTCCTCTAAGTGTCCCAGAGCCAAGCTCTCTAGCTGCTGTCAGCTTGTCCAGTTTTAGCTATCCAAATACCTCACCGTTTCACTGACATTTCCACCTCACACACTCGCTTTACTTACCCCGGTGTGTATGCTATTTATAACTACTCCATCCAAGTCTCTTTTAAAATGCAGTTTACACTTCACCCCACGGCATGCGTTCCCTTTTTTAGCCTTAAATACTAATATTCAATGTCAAGGGTAACTCGCGCGTTTTAAACTCCACGTCGTCGGTTTTTATCTATTTGTACGATTCCTGTTTTTACATTAATTCCTGGATAACTTAGTTAGTGGGCATTACCGAGTTTAACTCATACGGTGGTGGTGTATCTTCCTGAATATCTGCTGTGTAGACCCCACTCCTTCTAGTTGATTATGAACAACCCCCAGCAAACAGTATTTGTACATGTGTCACAGAGCTAAATCTTCTCAGCGTTTGATAATTTTACGAGTTAAACGTGTGCACTTTAGCCAGTTGGTCTATTTTGCGGCGATGTAACAATTCTCGGTTAAGAGGCGGAGGCAAATACACGAATTAAATTTTACTTTTTGCTCGCTTGTCTGCTTGTCTAGGCACACTGTCCCTACGCAACAGGTGCGCGCGCTGAGGCATTTCTCTAGACGTTCAACTAAGATTAATTACTTAGTTACTAAATACAGAGGAGGGACAAAACCCATACTGTGTACAAACAATCCTGATTTCAATACTAAATGACATAACCTAGCGTTAAGATATAAGAAATTATGAGGAAATTAAATACACCCACTTACAATCAAAACTATAACACCTCAGACAAAGCACATACTATGCTATTTGTTAAACAACGAAGGAAGAAATTTATCCGATGACTTATAGCCAATATATATATGGGATACAGAGAAACAACTGTCATTAACAGGACAAACCCAGCAACCATTTAAAGTATAAAAAAGACCGTCAGCATAGCGAGCCCAACTTATTCAACACAATAAACGACACACGAACTTATTAACAACCGGACTTGTTTTATGATCCCTAAAGTATAGTTTTAGACTATGGGTTGGCCTGAAACATATTCAACACTCAAACAATGACAATATATGAACCTACAAAGTATAGTCTGAGACTAGGGGAGGGTGCAAAATTTAGAAATTTAACTCGGAAGTAAAACACAAGTAATCTCAGGACGAGAAAACATCCACGCACGATCACTAAGCTTTACCGACCAGACACAAGGAGAACTTATATACAATATGCAAGCAATGCATGGAACAGAAACAAATGCAATATACTTAATTATACAAAATGACCCACAGCACGCCTTACTTACTATGCAAATGAATACTCAACGTAATCGCCAAAGACACAAGGTACAGCTGATACTAAATATATGCAGGACCAAACCAAAGGGGAAACCTGAATAAATTAAATACGAATGAGGGAGGAGTCACATATTACATACGAGACTCTAATGTTTTATAATTAATTACATTTGAGGACACACGATTCTGTGTTGGTCACCCATACTGTCACATAACAGCCAGCCCTTCAAATATCACACTGCTTATGATATTCTTCAATAGTATAAATCACTTTACTAGTCACACTCATCTGTTCCACTAAGGTATTCCATACCCTTAAAACTAACATTATATTCTACTTAAAACCATTTATAAAACTTGCATTTTCCTCACCAGTTACATACGTTGATAAAAACAGATACTCACCCAGAAGTTCTAAATATAGAACGAGAGTTCCGTTCTGACACCGTGAGGTTTTACCATCCTCAATCAATTCAGGTGCATTATCCGGCTTTTTGCTTTATCGAAATAATATTAATTTATGGACTCCTCAAGATCCAAAGGTTAATATCAATACCTAGCTAGCAAGACTCGAACTTGCGTAGGTCTCGTTCCTCTCGTCAAAGGAACGGATCGGCCGCCACACCACGGAATAAACCTTAAATAAAAACTTGTTAGTTTTCATTATTACACAAAAACTTGTTAGCTTTCATTTTGCCGGTAGGGACTCGAACCCTAAAATCACCTTTATGGGACTCAAACCCATTTTCCATAGTATACTTATACTTTTACCTTTTTAGACAAGACTGGATTTAATTTAGAATCATCCAAGTACTGTCAGTTCACCACAATTTAGTTACAATTCAAATTTTGCAGATTTGTTTTAACAGGTTCTGCTTTACCACTATTGTTGTGCCGGCACGGTCAAACTGTCAGTCATTAGATGAAAAGAAAAAAGTTCCAAATTATTTTGCAATCACGTCGGGGCTCACCAAAATGTTGCGCTAACCTTTTCTTACCTCAGCGCAGCGTGTTCGTTGATTGCAAAAGAAAACATTACCAGTCTTGTCTTTATCCTTTTATTAAAAAATACACATAGGCCTATTAATTAATACAGAGATCTCTGGAGAGCTCACATTACCTAATCATGTCACCCCATGTGCAGCTCTGAAGCTGTCTGCTCTCTTCACCATTATATATGCTTTCCTTCCTAAACATAGGAACTGCACATTCCATTGTTCAACCTACAGCTGTCTCTATTCTGGAAGCGAGGTCTTACTACCTGGCCTTACCACATAAGGTCACAGTGAGCCTCCTCTCACACATCCCATTTTTAGCCTACTGCAAACGCATGGAGTATTGGAAGTGGCACACATATGGAGCTATTATAGTGTCACCAGAACCTGAACCTGAAATCATTATTACTTGAAAAAACAGTCTGTAAAATCCTCGCAGGTATGCAAAAATTCGAGTTAAAATTCAGGTTCAGGTCGAAATTCAGGTTCGGGTCGCAATTCAGGTTCGGGTCGCAATTCAGGTTCGGGTCAAAATTCAGGTTCGGGTCGTAATTCAGGTTCGGGTCGAAATTCAGGTTCGGGTTGTAATTCAGGTTCAGGTCGAAATTCAGGTTCGGGTTGAAATTCAGGTTCAGGTTGAAATGCGGTTCATCCGGGATACGTAGGATGAGCAAACAAACTCAGAGCTAATCGAACTGCATCTGGCCAATCACAAAACATATCAGAGGTCATTAAGAGGCGCGTCTTTCTGCTAAATTTCCTGTAAGAGTGCGGTCCCTGTTTGGCGTGTAAGTAGCATGTAAGCAGCACGAAAGTGACCACTGTGCCACCCAGAAATGGCACCTTGTGGCAGCTGCCACATAATCGTGGCACTTAGTGTGACCAGTGCTGCGTGACTGTGGTCTCCGTTGTCCAGAAACGCCGCCTGCCTCTGCTGACAGACATCTAAAGACTCTTGGGTGACTCTGCGTATCGGCCACTCGCTTAAAATCATCCCGACGAGCTCCGAATCGCCATTTGTTGAAATGAAGATGGTTCATAACTTTTGTTTAAAAATTATGTTGAGTGAAATACTAGCCGACATCCAGCTAGACAGCTCTATATTACTAGTTCAGAATACTGTTTAGCGATAACGTCGAATTAAGATTATAGGAGGGTACGTGAATCTACAGTGGTAGACCGTTAACGACAGCACTAAATTTAAAGGGTTTATTATTATAGATGTATGGTTATCAGTGAATGTTCCTACACGCCGTCAGCGTCATTTAAACCTCTGCGAGCGAATGGCATCGCATTTAGTATTTGTGCAATTTGTAGTATATTTCGCTTTGTATTGGTTTATATTGTTAGTCTAGATTACGTCTGTTACGACCCCACGATGTCATGGGTCTAGGTTTGGGGTGTGGGGTAGTAGCATGTGCGTAGTGGACAAGATGAAATTAAAGAAGAACGCGAAAACCAGACGGATACGTAAGAAAACGCTTTACTGCAGAGTGGTAATGGGTAGAAGAGCCTTTTCTACGCAGCAAAACACTGAACAGACACGTACGTACAAAAATACACGATTGACCATAAACCAACCAAGGAAAGGAGCAGTAGACGGCACCAAAGAAAAGAAACAAACAAAATATACTACACTAAGTTAACAAAGCAAGACTCACACCTTACTAACATAAATAAAGAAAATATATCTACGACGATAATCTCAAACAAATATACATACACGGTGCCCGCCTCTATACTGGTGTTTCTTATAAAATATCCCTGCATGGGTGTCTATATAATTGTGCACATGCTACTACGTTCTTACTCCATGGTGGCGATTTTCACAACGCTATTCATGACAAAAGCTATCGCACAAACCCTCACCTCTCACATGAGAATCATGAGCTACAGTTTCTCAAAAGTCACACACAACCGTAAAGGCAATAAATGCTCGCGTCGCCTCCCGGCAACTTCCAGCAACTCCGTCATGCAGATTATGAAGCCGAATATCCTCCCCCTCATCCAAATCACGATCTTCGATTGGCCGACATAATCCACCCGTACCGAGGCAATCCACCTGTTAAACCAAAATTAACCGAAAGAGAAAACAACCTCCCCAAAATCCACAGTTCACGTAACACCGCAGCATCAGCCATCAACCACCGAGCGGCTACTGCCACTCATTGTCTACCACTAATCTAAATTCGACATTATCGTTAAAGAGTATGTGTTCTGTATGAGAGTATGTGGTGTGTGCATGGGCAGTGGCGTGCACAGACATTTTGGGGGGCAAGTGCTGGGGGGAAGGGGGGGGGCACTTTTTAGCGCACGTGGAACAATTCATTATAAAAAAATTACAAGCGCATGTTGAATGAAATTTGACTTTTATTAGTAACATTCTCTAAACGTGAGTTTTCAATGGAAAAAGTCACACCGCCAACTGATAAAATCCATATCCAATATTAACTATAGTCATTGTCCTTCAGTTAACTTCTGTTTACCCTCCACTGTCTGCAGGCATTGTTGCATATATTTTGCAATTAGTAAATCAATATAGGCTTACAATTAAGACAGTAAAAAGACCAAAAAGTACGAGAATGAGTTATAGGCTACTGACTGTTGTCATTACACGAATGCAGATGGACATTTTTCACAGGTAATGGGGAACTTCCCGTTTCTTCTTTCACAAACGAATGTGTTAATTTATGTTGCCTAACAAAACGTATACAACAGAAAACGTTCAGCTTAACACATAGATTTGCAAACTCTACCTTAATTATTTGTATGTGGTCGTCCTCACGTTATCTATCACTGATTTGGGCTAGTGCGACTAGTTTATCAGGTGACCATCGGCTAAAAATGCTTAGTAGTTTGGTGCTGTATGAGACATTTTACTGCACAACAAAATGATTTCACGTTGGGCTTAGAGGACAAACGGTACGATTTGACTTGATGTGTATGTGACCTGGCTGGTGGGGACGGGAGAAGAAGTCTATGTGAGCGTGTGTGCTGTGCTGAAGACGCTTCCTTCCACTCGCTGAACTGAACTGCTGCTGCAGCACATCTGATGTTAAAGGAAGAGAGAGGTCGGGTGTGTGCGAGGTGGTGGCGCATTTCAGGGCATTGTTTTTAATCGCTCAGGTTTTCAAAAGATCATTTCAAACCGACCTCAGTAAAATGATAATAATAAAAAACGAAGTTTCAAAAGGGCACTTTCGTTGATAAAGGGCAGAGTTGGGGTCTAATTGTGCACGCCACTGTGCATGGGTAAGTTTGAGTGTTTTCGTGTTTATCTGTACTCGTTCTCTGGTATGTTCGCTTTAGTCATCCGTGTAGCGGACCACTTGGATTAATCACACAAACAATGCTCGGAGCTTCGACTGGTGTATCTTTATTCTCTCCTCCTTTCGCCACTGACATTTGACACCGTGAAAACTACAAAATGTGGCAAAAAATAAAAAATAAACACAAATGCCCTAGCAATCAATCAATCAATCAATCAAAGTTTATTTGTATAGCGCTTTTCACAACACATGTTGTCACAAAGCGCCTTACAGGATTTAAAAGGTTAACAATACTACGGGTCCAGAACCCTAATGAGCAAGCCAAGGGCGACAGTGGCGAGGAAAAACTCCCTAAGATAGTGGGGAATAGGAAGAAACCTCGGGAGAACCAAGACTCAAAAGGGAACCCATCCTCCATTGGGCGGCCCGTTAACACACAGATTACACAAAATACAGACAAATACACAAGTCACACACAAATCACACAATCAGACTAAGTAAAGGTAAAAATGAAAGTTCTGGGTTATGATATTGTCACTGTAAATGTCTGTTGATGAACGCCAGGCTTTCATTCCGTGTCGGAGCAGCGATGCTGGTATTGTAGGCTCCGACTGCAATGTTACTCTCCAGGTGAACCTCGGAGAAAAGATACGAGATGTAGTAAATATGTAACAGATTAATCAAAGGCCAAACTAAACAGATGAGTCTTTAATCGAGTTTTAAACATTGAGACTGTGTCTGAGTCCCGAATAGAGGCAGGAAGATTATTCCACAATTGTGGAGCTTTAAAAGAAAAGGCTCTTCCACCTGCTGTGATCTTTTTGATCCTAGGAACAGTTAATAACCCTGCGTCCTGCGAGCGAAGTGAACGCGCTGGGTTATATTGTTCAATAAGTTCACTAAGATAGTCTGGAGCTAAGCCATGCAGCGTTTTATATGTTAATAAAAGTATTTTATAGTCAATACGGAATCTAATTGGCAGCCAGTGTAATGACGATAGTACGGGACTAATGTGATCAAACTTTTTAGTTTTTGTTAAAACTCGTGCTGCTGCGTTCTGAACCAGCTGGAGTTTGTTTATCGATTTACCAGAACATCCAGCTAGGAGACTGTTGCAATAATCTAAACGAGAGGATATGAATGCATGGATTAGTTTTTCTGCATCACTAATATTTAATATGTTTCTAATTTTGGCAATGTTGCGCAAGTGAAAGAACGCTACCCTAGTTATATTATTAATATGTGTATCGAACGAGAGATCTGGGTCTATTGTGACGCCCAAGTTCTTTACCTCTGCGCTGGGGGTTATAGTAAAAGAATGTAGATTCAATGCTGCATTATGTATCTTGTCTCTCGCAGCCCTAGACCCAACTATTATCAATTCTGTTTTATCGGCATTTAGTGCTAGAAAGTTACATGCCATCCAATGTTTTATCTCTTCTACACATTTCTCAATCTTACTGTTTGCGCCTAAATCATCGGGTTTTGCCGATAAATATAGCTGAGTGTCGTCTGCGTAGGAATGGAAACTGATGTCATGCTTATGCATAATTTCGCCTAAGGGTAACATGTACAGTGTGAATAGAAGTGGTCCTAGGACTGTCCCTTGTGGGACACCATATTTAACCTGCACAGATTTAGAGGTTTTATTATTAACACTTACACATTGGAAGCGGTCAGTTAAATATGATCTAAACCAGGAGAGTGCGACTCCTTTAATACCTACTGTGTTTTCTAGTCTATCCAGCAAAATGTTGTGGTCTACAGTATCAAAAGCTGCACTAAGATCAAACAGTATAAGGAACGAGACGAGCCCATTATCGGCCGATATTAGTAGATCATTCACTACCCTGAGTAAAGCTGTTTCAGTGCTGTGGTTTGGTCTAAATCCTGATTGGAACTTTTCATGGATACTATTTGATTGGAGATAGTGGTTTAACTGATTGGAAACTGCTTTTTCTAAAATTTTAGAGATAAATGGGAGATTAGAAATGGGTCTATAGTTGGCTAAAATCTGCGGATCGAGATTCTGTTTTTTAATCAAGGGTCTAATTACGGCGCATTTTAATTGTTTGGGCATGTAACCTAGGTTAAGGGAGGAGTTAATCATATTAAGTAAGGGCCCTGCAGTGGCTGGGAGTAGGTCTTTAAATAGACGGCACCATACCTCATAGATAATGTGTAGAACAGGGTCCAAACTTTAAATGCGTCACTCCTAGCAAACTTGCACATGAACTCAACTTTATGTTATGAGCCGCAGCTCTTACTGAAAACAAAACAACAATCACATCTCCCTTCGTTTCAAATTAAATAAATCACTCTTTTGGATTAATACAATTTTTCTTCCTACCTCCTTCTGCTTCCAAGGGCGCCAAGTTTGAACTTTGTTTTACATTTGACATACAACAACACAAAAAACGAAGCCAACTACAGTAAAATATCTTCCACAAGTGTCAACAAGGAATATAACAAGTAATTCGTTTGTTCTTGTGTTTTTTCAAACTCTGGAGCAACGTACATCGAACGCGCACAGAAGAACTCGCGCTGAAGAGCTCGCGCTGAAAGTCTCGTGCCGAAAGTTTAGTTCAGCGATAACAGGAGGTAGCAGAATAATCAAATATTCAATAATAAACAAATAAATAAACATAAGGCTGTCATTTACAATCCGTGTTGTGTCGCTGTAGTGGTTTGTGGTGTCGTCTAGTTTAGTCATGCTTCATCATGATCGTGCTGTCCGTGTGTCTTCTATTATATTAACGTAGTTAATTTAATGTTAAATGTGAAACCCCTTATATAAAATGCTCTTCTCATCAAGTGTCCTCCCACTGATAACACTTCACCCCCACGTCACAACATAAAACAGATTTATTACAGATTGTTCATCAGTGAACGTTCATCACGCCATCAGCGTCATTTAAACCACTGCGAGCGAGTGGCATCGCATTTGTAGTATTCGTGGAAATGAAGATGGTTTATATTTTTTGTTTGTTAATTTATGTTGGGTGAACGATTCGGAGCTGACCGACAGCTCCAAACTACGAGTTCAGGATGCTGTTTAACGATTATGTCGGGAGCCGCTCGGCTGACAATCTAGACTAACAATATAAACCAATACAAAGCGAAATATACTACAAATTGCACAAATACTAAATGCGATGCCATTCGCTCGCAGAGGTTTAAATGACGCTGATGGCGTGTAGGAACATTCACTGATAACCATACAACTATAATAATAAACCCTTTAAATTTAGTGCTGTCGTTAACGGTCTACCACTGTAGATTCACGTACCCTCCTATAATCTTAATTCGACGTTATCGCTAAACAGTATTCTGAACTAGTAATATAGAGCTGTCTAGCTGGATGTCGGCTAGTATTTCACTCAACATAATTTTTAAACAAAAGTTATGAACCATCTTCATTTCAACAAATGGCGATTCGGAGCTCGTCGGGATGATTTTAAGCGAGTGGCCGATACGCAGAGTCACCCAAGAGTCTTTAGATGTCTGTCAGCAGAGGCAGGCGGCGTTTCTGGACAACGGAGACCACAGTCACGCAGCACTGGTCACACTAAGTGCCACGATTATGTGGCAGCTGCCACAAGGTGCCATTTCTGGGTGGCACAGTGGTCACTTTCGTGCTGCTTACATGCTACTTACACGCCAAACAGGGACCGCACTCTTACAGGAAATTTAGCAGAAAGACGCGCCTCTTAATGACCTCTGATATGTTTTGTGATTGGCCAGATGCAGTTCGATTAGCTCTGAGTTTGTTTGCTCATCCTACGTATCCCGGATGAACCGCATTTCAACCTGAACCTGAATTTCAACCCGAACCTGAATTTCGACCTGAACCTGAATTACAACCCGAACCTGAATTTCGACCCGAACCTGAATTTTGACCCGAACCTGAATTGCGACCCGAACCTGAATTGCGACCCGAACCTGAATTTCGACCTGAACCTGAATTTTAACTCGAATTTTTGCATACCTGCGAGGATTTTACAGACTGTTTTTTCAAGTAATAATGATTTCAGGTTCAGGTTCTGGTGACACTATAATAGCTCCATACACACAAGCACGTACACAGTCATTCTTACTAACAAGCAACTTAATCCTTAATATAATGTAAGCAACACATATAGTAATTAATATTAGAGATTTGATTAATACTTTATGACTTGTCAAAATATATAAATTATGATAAGCTGTTGATTCAATACTGTAATGTAAACAAACTATGAAGGGATTAAGATGAAAATCACAACACATGACTGGAATGTATATTCACATAGTTATTCAAATCTCTTATTGGAAATTGCAAAAAGTTTCGCTAGGGTCTTTTCTAACAACACAGAAAAAATGAAGCAAATCCATGCAAGCATTGCAAAGTTATTCCACTTTGTTCCAAGGAATGTCCAGTTCACCACACCCTGTCCAAATGTGCTAAGTATGTGCCACACCCGGTACACACCCTTAGTCAACCAAGCTAACATACTAACAAATTCCATACACGAAACCGATGAGCCATTTCAAACAACAACGCTGCACATATTACAGAAAGACCAGAAAATTCCAATGACTAAATTCCATGTC
Organism: Brachyhypopomus gauderio; assembly: GCF_052324685.1. Classification (NCBI taxonomy): domain Eukaryota; kingdom Metazoa; phylum Chordata; class Actinopteri; order Gymnotiformes; family Hypopomidae; genus Brachyhypopomus; species Brachyhypopomus gauderio. The sequence goes on from NC_135217.1 coordinate 2,279,584, forward strand.
CAAATATGAACGTTATGATATCATATTTATGTCCAATATAGTCCGACAGCATAAGCTAGGTTACCGTAGCCAACTCCGGTAGCATCCGACACGATACAGAGTGCTGCAGCACTCAAACGCTCTAAAACTGTTTATAATCTAACGCTTAGTTAATGTTTAGTATTAGAATATATATTTTGTACAATATCGCTTATGAAAAATTATCCATTGTTACTCACAGTACGTAGAATCGCGTCGTAGCTGGTGTACCATCTCACTTCCGGGTTGGCGAAAATTCCGAAAATTGCCCATATATTCCACACAAAGTAATCCGTTTATGTTCAAAAGTATCCACAATCCGCATAAAAACGAACAAAATAATCCATGGCTGCTTCAGTTTTGCCGAACAGTGTGTTCTGGGGAGCTTAGCTTAGGTTAGCAAAGGGTTAGCTTATGTTGCTATGCTAGCGGCCGAAATAGGAAATGAAGCGCCAGTTTCCGAGGGCTCAATTTAAAAATATACTTGACCAATCATGTCATATGAGGGCTGGTTGGCTTCGGAAGGAAGTAAACTATTGGTTAGAACAGCTTTCAATCACTTCTGAGGCTCCAGCTTGTCTCTGTGGGCTTATTGGTTCATGCTCTCCCCCTCCCCTTCGCACCTCGCCGGGGGAGAGGTTGTAAAACCTGTCATTCAAAGTCACTACCCCACTTTAGACCAATAGAAACCACTCAAATCAAAGCAGAACCGCTGCAGCTTTGTAATGAGGGATCAAATCAGCGTTAAAAATGCTTCTGTGACTCTTAGGGGGCAGATTTGTCGGAGTGTCTCATTCAGGAAGCGGATTTCGGAAACTTTTGCAGTGAGGTGAGCAAGCTTTTTAAGGTACTTAACCACAACGGATCTACGCTGTTAAGGTCTTAAATTAAAGCCTTATTAGTAAACGATTTTTAGGTGACAAAACATTAAGACATTTCACAACATAAATGTTTTGTAAACGGATATGTCGGGAGACCCCCTCGCGGGGTGCACTTTTGTGGTCAACTTCAAAGCCGGATATCTCGCGATCGGCTGCACGTAGACGTCTAAAACTCGGTAGGCATGTAGATGGGATAGGAAATTTTGATTTAAGCGCTTTTGTTCGGAGATTCATTAATGTTTAATATGTTTTATATCGCCGTAAAGGAGCTGGGCATTTCGTGATAACACGATTGAAACTTAATTTTCAACCTCACCACCACGCTAAAAAGATGTCAATATTCAAACGTTAATGGAGAAATAGTGCCACCCCTGTTTGCACTAACATTACGATACCAACAGCGCTCAAAATGTGTCAAAACGCATCTTGAAAATGCAATCCGAGCAGATTGCATTTTCATTTCCATGGTCTTCCACTATAGTCAAATTATAGTCAAATTAGATCCCGTCAGCCTTCCAATCAGATTCCACAGCCCTCCACTTTATTCAGCCAATCGGGTTCCCCTTTCCACCTCAGGGAGCCAATCAGGACGGGACTAAAGCACGCTCAGCACAGAGCCATATAGTTTCTGGCTCTGGCTCAGCAGTACAGGCGAGTTTTGGTCTTGATTTATGATCCCTAATGCCAGGTTCACACTGCATGACTTTTCAGTCGTCAGGTTTTTGTGCCGTTCGCACTACACGACTGGTTGTGCTGTAATCGCGAGTCTTTCAGTTGTTGTGGCTTTCACACTACATGACTGATCGGCAACGCGGGCTCACGAATTACACAACTGGGGAACCGCCGACTTATCTGGCTGCCGTCTATATGAATAGACGTCTATCACATTACAAATGTAAATGGAACTATTGCATTTGAATTTGAATTTTGAGCTCAAAGTTGCTTGTAAGAGTGGAACATGTAAATGTAAATGCGTATTACATTTTCATTTGAATATTGACACAGAATAACTTCCATACACCAGTTTACCATTTTCTGAAAATAAAATATTGCTTTAAATGACAATATTTTTGTTGGAATTTGTGAGATCTCTGCTGTAGAGGTATAAAGGTTTTTTTGTGAATTATATACTGTTCCTAAGTCACAGAAGTGAAGCCTGCAATAAATTTTATCGAATTTTAGATTCCAGAAGGAAATTCAGAAACCGGATAAAATTATTCTGTATCATAAGTGGAAAAACACTTGGTTCTCGTGGACACTTTTTGCAAATACTCCACAAACAAATACCAGACCTGCAGGAGGTATCTACAGTGGAGGAGTGTGATGTAATTCTGCTGTTCTGCCCCATTGTGTGTCGGGCTGGAACTGATATTGAAGCAGCACTGAAGCTCATTACTGAAGCAGGTAACTCTGAGCCTCTTCATTGTGAACACATAAGATATTGGGCACACACTGTTCCATCATGTTTGACAAGATAAAGTCCTGCTCACAAGATCAAGTCTTGCTCTCTGTCCACAGACTCCAAGCCTGTTGTTCTAGTGGTGCTCCATCACACATTTGACCCCGACTACACTGTACCAGACAGCAGCAGATCTGTAACCAGGGAGAACACGACCACAGTGGACTGTCTGTTCCATGAGGATCAGGGTCTGCTGCAGTGCAGAGAGAACAATGAAGCTGTGAGCAGAGTTGTGGAATACATTAAAAGAGTATGATGAAAAACATTTTCAATAAGCATTGAACTTTAGTTCATTCTACACAAATGCTTGTGGAATCGTTTCTCGTGTATAATGTACACTATTAGATGGAATATCAAATTATTGCTTGTTCAGGAGTAGACCTGAACTGCAGATGTAGTACACTTCCACATACCATCTCACATCCTGCTGCACTATGATGATGCTGATGTGTTTATGAAACCATTAAAACAATTACTGACAAACTGGTGTTCTACAGATTTTATGGTGTAGTCTAAATGTTAGTTCATGCTTGTAGTAATGATGTCACAGTGAGGGGGTCGGGTCGCCACCAGAGGGCGCACGTCCCGGCCAGCAGCCGATCCCAGCACACACCCCCGAGCACGCAGCCACTCCTACCATCCCGTTCTCCTGACTATTAACATCTGTACGCAATTATGTGTCTCTTTTTTAAGCCCGCAGGTCGTTCGGTCCAGTGCTGCACATTGCCCCGCTGGAAGCCACACTGGACCTCTCTGGCTGTTCTTTTGCTTACTGCCTACGTCCTTTGTTTTGCTTTTTGCCTGATTTTCGTTGTTTGTTTTTATTGCCACTGACATGGAGAATAAACTCCCTTCGTTGCAACCTATGCCTCCGGCTGCCTCTGTCCCGACACCTCCGGCGTCACAAATGACCTAATAGACAAATAAAATAAAAATAGAAAAAATATAATTTTCCTAAATCTTAATGTCTACACTGAATGTTTCAAAACACATTGTAACTTCTATTCAGATCCAGCAAAACAAATAGTCATATTAATATTTTTTCAGAATATTTTTTGTACAGTAAATGCATAAAAATGTAAACTGGTCTCTGTCACTGGTATATATGCAACCTTTCACATCAATAGTTAAATAATTAAAGAATGAATAAAATGGAGGATAACCACAATTGGTATGAAATCAGGCACAGAGTCTAATCTAATAAAAAATGATTTAACGGAATTCTTCATTTGGATTAGCATCACAGGTTTTGACTTTCTGCACTTGAAAGTCAAAACCTGTGATGCTAATCCAAATGAAGAATTCAATAACCAGCAGTTAACTGGTACAAAGACAAGACATATATACAGGGCCGGCACTTCCATTAGGCGATATAGGCAAATGCTAGGGGCGCAATTAATAAATGTGAAAACAAGCAAAATCCATCCATCCATCCATCCATCCATTATCTGAACCGCTTAATCCTGCTAGTCGGGGTCACGGGGGGGCTGGAGCCAATCCCAGCATCTCCGGGCGAAGGCAGGGTACACCATGGGCAGGTCGCCAGTCCACCGCATGGCCCAAGCAAAATCCACATAATCATAATTTTATTGTTTACTGTAATAATATTAGTCAAATTAATAATTCTTATATTAACAACACACGACACCTATCACCCGCGCGCCAACCCGCCCTCCCCCGCGCGCTCTGCGCACCTCGTTACTGTTTCTCTGTGGGGAGAAAAGACACCACAGAGTGAGTGACATCTCCTCCTAAAGACGTCAACAAGGCAGAAGTCCTCTGGTGCCCAGGGTAGAAAAATGAGAAACGTGGAGGAGGAAAGGCGGCAAAAAACAGGTAATATAATGGTAATATGTGGTGAATTAACACTATACCATTGGCGAACCGTCAGGGACTTCAACGCCTTCTCTGAAGGTTAATTGATCTTAAAAAGGATGCTTTATCTATTATATGTAATATATGTTAATAACGCTTCACCAATAATTTGTATTTTTCCTATAAATCGGCTTTGGGGCAGTCATGGCCTGGCGGTTAGGGAACTGGTCTTGTGGCCGGAGGGTCGTGGGTTCGATTCCCAGGCAGGCCATGACTGAGGTGCCCTTGAGCAAGGCACCTAACCCCAACTGCTCCCCGGGCGCCGGGCTAGGGCTGCCCACCGCTCTGGGCACGTGTGATCCACAGCCCCCTAGTAATCACTAGTGTGTGTGTGTGTGTTCTGACTGCACAGATGGGTTAAAAGCGGAGGACAAATTTCGATTGGGGTGTAAAAAATCACAATTGACAAAATATGGCACATTAAACAACATTCAAATCCACTTTTCGTACTTGTGCTTGAAAAAAACCTCAGCGGTGAAATAAAAAATCAACCAATCAGAATATTTCACACCGTTGTTTTTAGGTAAAAGAGAGAAAGGCCCTTTTACACTGAGAGCTTTTATTATAGATTGGCAGTTTTATCAACCAATCATATTATCGAATTAGAATCGTGGGGGCGTGCTCCATTGGTCTCTCATTTTGTGACACAATCAACCCGATGATTGATGATACAGGGGGCACCAACCAAAATCTCGCCTAGGGCACCACATTGGTCAGGGCCGGCTCTGCATATATAGACCGGCAAACGACCCTAAGGCAGGTAGTGCAGGTAGCCATGGTTACCAGTCTTATGGAGGACCACTGGTGGCCAAAGGGGGATTACTAACAGTTATTTGAGTATCAGGACCTGATGCAGTATAGAAAAAAAATGAAGCTGAGAACATAGTTGTGAAATGCATTAAAATGGTCTGATATAAATAAATATGAAATAAATGCCTTGATTAATTTGACACAGAAATGTTTGTGAATGTGTTTTGTCCTGTATATTGATGTACAGTGTTAACTGGACTATTCAACTGCTGTTGTCTGTGTCATATAAAACACAAACAGAAAGAGAAAGCACATTAACTTTGTGTCTCATGACAGGAAGACAAACGGAGGTGAGTAGATACTTCAGACTGAAATGTGTTAATCTATGCAAACACGGCATGATCACAGCCTAAATTATCCTAATCTCAGTTTTATCTAATGGCTTCAGTTGGTGTCAATCACAGGGTTATCATATGTACCCTTGGTGTGGGCTACTGGGACTGTTTCAGAGAAGTGTGCTGGACTCTGCTTAATGTAAATGGATATATGGAATATCAGAATATCATTATTACATGATTAATTTATTACATGATTATATTATTATATGATTATAATATAATAATGTAATCATAATAAACCATAACAGACCATGTTCTTAGGTGCGTTACCGTTAAAGCAGCCTGTGTACATGGGTAGTTCAGTGGAGTTTCCGTGGGAGAATGTGACGTTGAATTAGATTTCCTTTTAAGTGTGCTGATGTGATTGTGATTCTGTGATTTTCCTAATTTCTAAAAGACTTGTTCACTGTTGCTTTGTCAATTCACTGAATCCTCGAGTAAGACCTTCCTGGTGACATGCTGTAGAACCCAGTCTAAAAAATCCCAGATGGTTTTTCTCTGATGTGTCGTAATATACCATACATGTGTAATGCAGCAGTCTGTCCAGTAAAGGGTTAATGTCATAAACCCTGATCATGCTGGTCACATGATCACAGGTGTAGGAGCACATGTAGTTACTAATACACCTACTTCTCTCATCTCAGACTCTGATGCACGGACGTAGTTTTGGGGGGGGACGGGGGGGACATGTCCCCCCCACTTTTTCAAAAGCCGGTTTTGGTCCCCCCCAGTTTTTACAGTTAAAACCAAATATTTAAGTAGCGACGAAGTCATGTCCCCCCCACTTTTTAACGGTTAAAAAAACAATATCCAAATAGCGACAAATCTAGCACTAGGATCATGCAGCTCCGAGCTCCCCCCCCCCCTCCCCCCCGCTCAACAATTTTTGTTCACAGCGCTCAACAATTTTCATTCAACCACCCCCCCCCCCCCCCCCCCCGCTCAACAGTTCGCCACCCCAGGTTGTGTCCCCCCCACTTATGAAATCAAAACTACGTCCATGCTCTGATGTTACGTTTATTTACTGTTATGTCTCACTGCACATTTCCCTAATTTTTGGTACGACTGCACTCTTTTTGTAAGAGATTAGTGTCATTTGAATATGGAACAATACATGGAATAATAATAATATGGAGATAACAGGGTATTTCTCATTTTTCACTGCAGAAATCATGGGCTGCATGACAAGTTGCTGTGGTAAGTGGTCACAGTGGTTTTGATCTACAAAACACTCCTGGAACAACTGAACAAACCCCATTAATCAAACCACACCCACCTCGTTCATCATCTCCTGAATATTAATGTCCTGCAGAGTTCTCCCATCTTAGACTTTGATATTACATTTATCATACTGTAATGTATCATTGAAGCTTTCATTACTGTCTGATGACTGCATACTTATTCTATTTTTAAGGAACTCGTGTCATTTGAATATAGAACTTAACATGTAAGAATAATATGGAGATTAGAGGGTCTTTCTCATTTTTCACTGCAGAAAAAATGGGCTGTGTATGTTGCTGTGGTGAGTGGTCACATCTACAAAACACTTCTGGAACAACTGAACAAACCTGATCAATCAAACCACACCCACCTCATTCATCATATCCAGAATATTAATGTCCTGCAGAGTTCTCTCCTCTCAGACTCTGATCTTACGTTTATTTACTGTTATGTCACACTGCACATTTCCCTAATTTTTTGGTACGACTACATTCTCAGCCTGTTTTTAAGAGATTAGTGTCATTTGAACATGGAACAATACATGGAATAATAATATTTCTAATTTTTCACTGCAGAAATCATGGGCTGCATAAGGTGCTATGGTGAGTGGTCACTTCTACAAAACACTCCTGGAACAACTGAATAAACCTGATGAATCAAACCACACCCACCTTATTCATCATCTCCTGAATATTAATGACCTGCAGAGTTCTCTCAACTTAGACTTTGATATTACGTTTATCATACTGTAATGTCTCACTGAAGATATCATTACTGTTTGATGACTGCTTGCTTATCCTATTTTTAAGGAACTAGTATAATTTGAATATGGAAAGTAACACATAAAAATTATATGGACATAAAAGGGTCTTTCTCATTTCTCACTGCAGAAAGAATTTGCTGTGTAAAATGTTGCTGTGGTGAGTGGTCACATCTACAAAACACTCCTGGAACAACTAAACAAACCTGATTATTCAAACCACACCCACCTCACTCATCATCTCCTGAATATTAATGTCCTGCAGAGTTCTCTCATCTTAGACTTTTAATTTGAATATGAAACAATACATGGAATAATAATATGGAAATAACAGGGTCCTTCTCATTTTTCACTGCAGAAATAAAGGGCTGTGAATGTTGCTGTGGTGAGTGGTCACATCTACAAAACACTCCTGGAACAACTAAACAAACTCGATCAAACATACCACACCCACCTCGTTCATCATCTCCTGAATATTAATGTCCTGCACATGTCACTTCTTATTGGCTGAACCCCTCTCTCCCAACGTCCTCGTTGGGTCTTTCTCATTTTTCACTGCAGAAAGAATGTGCTGCATAAGGTGCTATGGTGAGTGGTCACTTCTACAAAACACTCCTGGAACACTTGAACCAACCCAATCAAACAAACCACACCCAACTCGTTCACCATGTCCTGAATATTAATGTCCTGCACATGTCACTTCCTATTGGCTGAACCCCTCTGTCCCCACTTCCTCATTGTGAAGTAATCATTCTGTCATGGCTTATTATCCTGGTCTGGTGTGTTTGATTTTCGTTTTGTCTGTGTCGACTCTGACTGGTGCGTTTGTATCTTTGTTCTCTGGTTATTTGGAACTGTGTCTGTCTTGGTTCAGTTCTGTCTGGATCTGCTCCTCTGTACTGTCACTTGCTATTAAATTCCTAAATTTTAAACACTTTGTGTTTGGATCGTAGTTTCTTATAATTCTATCTATAACAATTATATTCTAGTCTTTTACTTATAAAGTTTATGACTTTCACCTTTCATTTAAAGATGAGTGAATACTTTCATGGCTTTCAAATAAAATAAAATTCAATGCTATGAAATCAAATCAGATATAATCCATCACTGCTGGTACCTCTTGTAGGAAGAACAGGGGTGTTTATCAGATCTACTTCAACAGTGCTGGTACCTTACGAAGGTGAAAGGGTTGAAAGTAACAATGACTTTGTAAAACTTTAAATGACAGTAGACCAGTGTATTAATTCACACTGAAAAAAAATTATTAGTTTCAGTTAACTGATTCTTAATTCTACATTCATCACAATATAAAATAAAGAGTTTAATATCAGACATATTTCATTAGTTCTGTTTGCTCTTTTAGGTGGAGATGAAGGCGATATCAGACATACTCCATCTGTTAGCTCTTGTAGGTGGAGAAGGTGTAGTTTACTATCAGATAAAATCCATACGTTCTGGACGACAATGGCCAGAAAGCCCATCTTGCAGCAAATTCAGAAACGCTGCAAATTCAGAAACGCTGCAAATCCAGTCACAACACAATGGAAGAAGTGTTTCTGGACAAATTATTTTAGGCAGTGACACTAGGTTTTTAGCCAGAAACAAGAGTTGTGTTATACAGTATCTCATTACGCTGAACAGAACTTAAGCTCTTTAAATGTAGCTAGCTATTTATTTAGACAGATACTAAACTAATTTTTTCACTTTATTTATTTTACAGGTTACTCATTTCCAAATCAATATTTGAAATACTTCTCTCTTTCCTAACAGTTAAGTACTGCGCCATTATAGCTGGAAACACCTCACAAAGCCATGTAGGTTTCATGAAAATGCTCCATGAACAAACACCAGACCTGCAGAAGGTGTCTACAGTGGAGGAGTGTGATGTCATTCTGCTGTTCTGCCCAATTGTGTCTCGGGCTGGAACTGACATTGAAGCAGCACTGAAAATACTCACTTATGCAGCAGGTAAGACTTTTTAGTCAGTAACTGTAAATATTGCTTATAAATAACAAATTTGGCTTGAACAAAACAGATAAAAACTGCTCTCTGTCCACAGACTCCAAGCCTGCTGTTCTAGTGGTGCTCCATTACACATTTGACCCAGACTGCACTGTACCAGACAGCAGCAGATCTGTCCCCAGGAAGAACATGACCACAGTGGACTGTCTGTTCTATGAGGACTGTGGATTATTGAAGTGCTTAAAAAATGAGGAAGCATTAAAGAAAGTGGTAGAAAAGCTAAAATGTCAGGTACTGTGAAGAATAAAGAGGCTTTCACCAGAGTTTCAACATGGATTGAGGATCAGGTATCATCACTTCAACAGTGACGTCTTCCTATGATTCCTGTTATAGTTATTTATCATTTTAGTCTGGGAACATGAACAGATGGACCAAGTACCAAGTTATAAAATCTTCTAGAACTGTACTTGATGTAAACAAGGTGATTTGGTGTATTAATCACATTTATCTCCATGGCAGAGGAACAGGGGACCAAATCGTGAAAAAATGGCAAAGGTACAGTAACTTTTAATAAACCTTGATTCTGTGTCACATATTTTGAGACTATGTAAAAAGTATTTGAGTTCATAACAAATTCAGTCCTGTCTGTCTTGACATTTATGTAGAACTCTATAACTTATTCTGTTTATTCTTTGAATGAGAGAGCTTTTTTCCCACATACAGATAAGTCAAGGTAAGTGTCATACAGAGAAGTGAAGGTAAGTGATGTTATTGTAATGCTTGAACGTTTCTGTTCAACGCATTCAATTGTTATTTAATTCTTTAACACTTTGTTTGTGAATCCTAGTTAGCCGTAATAAGAACTATAATAAGTATACTGTAGTCTGTTAATTATAATGCTAATAACTTTCACATACTGTAAAAGTCATTCATCTAAAGATGAATGAACGCTTTCATAGCTATCAAATAAAATCAGATATAATCCAACAGTGCTGTTACCTCTTGCAAGTAGATATCAGTTGTTTAACATGATCTGTTTCAGCAATGTTTGAATGTAACAATAACTTTGTAAAACTAAATAATGGTAGGTCAGTATACAAATTCACAAGGAATCAAATTTATCAGTTTCAATTAACTTATTCTTAATTCTACAGTCATCAAAATGCAAAAGTTTACTATCAGATATACTCCATCAGTTCTGTTAGCTCCCATAGGTGGAGAAGAAGGTGGAGTTTACTATCAGATATTCTACATCAGTTCTGGAGCCCCCTTGTTTAGCCCTTCAGGACTTACACAGTGTGGTCCCAAAGGTTCGAAAGAAAGAAGCAAATAACAATAGAAGCAAGTTTCATTTAACTGATGGAGAATTTGTTTTGACATAAATGCTACATTTATCACACTGTCCTCCTTGAGCCAATAGCCCAACATATTCAAAATATCCTTCATGAACATTCAGCAGGTGTGTTGTTGGTTTGGTTCTCCAAACCTTTCAAAGTTCTAACAGTGGTCCTGGACACCACATCCTGGAGGCTTGTTTCTCTTCCTCAGTAGTCTAGTTCAGCTCAGAGAAGGTGCTGGTCCTTGACATGTGTTTATACCATTAGCATGTAGTGTACAGTTATGAGGCATTGTAGTGTGAGTGTATGTATTACATGTGTACAATATGTATATAGGATGTATTGTCTTCTACAGCAGCAGGTAAAGAAGACCAGAGTGGAACTCCTGGAGAACTAGAACAAATAAGTGGAAACAGCAGGATCACAGCAGATCAGAGCCCAAACTGTGGTGCTGAAGATACAGTGAGAGGAGATGCTGACATACATGACCCAGTACCCATCACACAACACAGTCCTAATGATAGAGCACAAGTTGGTGTGATAGAAAACGATCAACACCTCAAACAGGTGGATGTGGTGGAACAAGAAACAGAAGAAGAAAAAGTAAGAAAGAACCACCAAGATCAAGAAGAAAAGGAGAAACTACTAGATAAAAAAAGAATGAGCTACCTGATAAAGAGAAGATAAAGGAAAGAGAGAAAAAGCTAGATGAAAGAGAGAGAAAGATAAAGGAAAGAGAGAATGATTTAGATGAAAGAGAGAGAAAGATAACTAGAATAGAGAACAAGATAACAGAAAGTGAGAATGAGTTACATGAGAGAGAGAAAGATAATTGGAATAGAGAGTAACATAACAGAAAGAGAGAATGAGTTAGATAAAAGGGAGAGAAAGCTAAAGGAAAGAGAGAATGAGTTATATGAAAGAGAAAGAAAGCTAAAGGAAAGAGAAAATGAGTTAAATGAAAAAGAGAGAAATCTCCAAAACACCATTTCTAAAGGTAAGAAAAGTAATCTAGTTAAATGTTAAAGTTAGAAATTCAATATTTTATCTTTATTTTACAGATTAATAATTTCCAGATTAATCTTTGAAATATCTCTCTCTTCCCTAACAGTTAAATACTCCACTATTATGACTGGAAACTCTTCACAAAGCCATGAAGGATTCATGAAAATGCTCCATGAACAAACACCAGACCTGCAGAAGGTGTCTACAGTGGAGAAGTGTGATGTAATTCTGCTGTTCTTCCCCATTGTGTCTCTGGCTGGAACTGAGATTGAAGCAGTACTGAAAAAACTCCCTGAAACAGCAGGTAAGACACTTTAACTGTAAATATTGCTTATACGTAACAAATTTACACAAAACACAAATAGAAACTGCTTTCTGTCCACAGACTCCAAGCCTGTTGTTCTCGTGGTGCTCCATCACACATTTGACCCAGACTACACAATACCAGACAGCAGCAGATCTGTAACCAGGGAGAACACGACCACAGTGGACTGCCTGTTCATTAAGGATCAGGGACTTCTAGACTGTGTGAAGAATAAAGAGGCTTTCAGCAGAGTTTCAACATGGATCGAGAATCAGGTATCATCACTTCAACAGTTACGTGATTCCTGTTATAGTTACTTATTATTTTAGTCTGGAAACATGAACAGATGAATCAACTACCAGGTTATGAAAATCCTCTAGAACTGTACTTTACTGATTTGCTTCATTTACTTGATTTATCTTCATGGTAGAATAACAGGGGACCAAATCCTGAAAAAATGAAAAAGGTACAGTAACCTTTAATAAACCTTGATTCTGTGTCACAGATTTTGCTGAGACTACGTAAAAAATATTTGAGTTCATTGCAAATTCAGTCTTGTCTGTCTTGACACGTATGTGTAACTCTATAATTTATTCTGTTTATTCTTTGAATGAGAGAGCATTTATTTTATTTACATACGGATAAGTCAAGGTAAGTGTCACACAGAGAAGTGAAGGTGTCACGGTACGGCGGCCCCCTACTGGTCGCCCCCGTCTACAGCAGCAGCTTGTCCTGTGGGTGTGGTGTTGTGTTCGTCCCTCAGGTGGGCGGAGCCCGCGATCCGTCTCACCTGAGGGTCGTTTGTTCGTCTATATATGTCTTGTCTTTGTACCAGTTGACTGCTGGTTATTATATCCTTAATTCGGATCAGTTCACGGGTTTTGGTTTGCGCACTTTACATATTAAACCATCCTATTTCCCTGAGACTTGGCGTGATCGCTTCCATTTATTTTTGCTCACCCTGCCCGTCACAGAATAACCAGCCACTTTCGGAAGCCGCCAGTCTCCTTTACTTTCTCCTTCGTTCGTGGTCATGTCTCGTGGTAAGTGTTTGTCTGCGTGGTGTTTTGTTTGAAGAGCTCCGCCGTGCTTTTGTGTTGTGTGTGTGTGTGTGTAGCACGGCGAGGACCAGGGCAGTCTGCCCTGAGACAGCTCTTCATGTCCGTTGTTTGTGTGTCGGAAGAGTTTCGCCGTGCGTTTGTTTTGTGTGTTGCACGGCGAGGACCAGTGCGTCTTCCCTGTATACTCTTCATGTTTTGTGTGGGTGAAGTGTACGTGTGAATGGGCCTGTGGACCAGTGTGCGTGCTCGTGGTGTTATATGTTTAGTGTTTCGTGTGTGACGCGGGTGCCGCTCGTCACTGTCGCCTCGCTCCCCTGTCGTCTTGTGTTTTGTGTGGGGGAGCGACTGCGAACCTGAGCGGCACGTCACAAAATTAAACCGAGCGCGCATGTAAGAGTCCCGTTCGTTCATTGTTTGTACACTGTTTTTTGTTTGTCTAGTTTTTGCGTGTGTGTTCTCGCGTGCCTGTGATATGTTGTATGTAATTCCACACATGCTCCTCCCCCTTGAGTGTGTGTTGGGGGTGGACCAGTGATGGTCCCATGCCACTGGGAGTGGCACGGAGGGCGTCACTCCTGAGGGAGGCCCTGACCAGGAACGTGGGGGGTTCTCCTGAGCAGGTGGAAGTCCCCTGCTGAGACGGAGACCCCTCCCCCATTGTAGGGGGGATCAGGGTAGTGCGCGTATGTGTTTTGTGTTGGTGTGGGTGTGTGTGTGTGCATTTGTGTTTTATGTGCAGGTGTTTCTCCCTGGCGGTGGATCGTGGCGTTCCTGGGCCTTGTGGAGGTCTCCACCTGGCAGGAGCCCCCTTATGTTGTGGGGTGACCAGAGCCTGGTCTTAAAGAGCCCCTCCCTAGAGGGTTGGGGCCCCTGGATGTTTGGGGACCATGGGGCTCCGGTCTGAAGAGCTCCTGCACAAGACGGAGACCCTTCCACGGGGTCCTGGAGGTGACGTAGCCACGCCCTAGGGAGGTAACCTGCACACACATACACCCCGGACGGACAAGGAGCCGTGGCCCGTCGTCCTCGCACCTGTGGGGCTATGCGGCTTAATGCCGGTTAGGGCGTGAGGGCCCTGTGACCGACCGGGGCGTGGTTTTGTCTTGTTGACGGCCCAGTCGGTCCAGGGTCCCGCCCAGGTAGGCGAGCTAACCTGTGTTTGTGTTTTGTGTTTCAGCTCCGGGACTACAGGGGGTGTGTCCTTTGTCCCTGCCTGCCTGCCCCTTTGTTTTGTGTGCTGCTGCTGTAGGCCGCACAGCCGGTGGAGGGGAGTGCGGCTTGGAGGGGGGATCTGTCACGGTACGGCGGCCCCCTACTGGTCGCCCCCGTCTACAGCAGCAGCTTGTCCTGTGGGTGTGGTGTTGTGTTCGTCCCTCAGGTGGGCGGAGCCCGCGATCCGTCTCACCTGAGGGTCGTTTGTTCGTCTATATATGTCTTGTCTTTGTACCAGTTGACTGCTGGTTATATCCTTAATTCGGATCAGTTCACGGGTTTTGGTTTGCGCACTTTACATATTAAACCATCCTATTTCCCTGAGACTTGGCGTGATCGCTTCCATTTATTTTCGCTCACCCTGCCCGTCACAGAAGGTAAGTGATTTTATTGTAATACTTGAATGTTTCTGTGACGCCGGGGAGCGTTGAGGATGCAAATGTGAGCTGTGAACACAACAGATGTTTGACTTTGAATCCGAAAGTAAAAGGTGAACAATGAACATCAAACTGAACATAAGACATCATTACACACAGCAAAACAGCACTCCAGAATAGAACACAAGCTGTATGATACACAGTCCAGACAAAGTGTGTACAAAGACAGACTTTGACAGAAATACACATAAGGATTTAAATACATACATTAATGATGTCGGGCAGGTGAAGTACATAACAGCATAACAAGGTTAACAAGAGGGCGTGGCAGCACAGGACCAGCGCTGGGTGAAGCGTCAAAGAGCATAACACACAAAGTCACGTGGACCTCCTTACCACGTAACCTAAGAGTTAAGGCCCATTCACACCCTACGGTAATTACGGATACGGACCCTTTCGTCTGGTTCCGGGGGTCGTTTCATCCGTCAGTGGGTCCGTTGCCAGAGCGCTTACGAATCTGTAGTAACGGAGCAATATAAACCGGAAATCAGGGGGCAGTAGAGAGTCAGAAGCATCGGAAGTACACCAATTCTGGAAAGTCAATGAAGAAGAGTACTGGACTTTTAAAAATGGCGCTCGAGTTAGAAGAGAAACTTTGCGAGTTGGTTAGAGGTTACATTCACCTCTATGATGCTACGGTGCCAGGTCATCGAGATAAACAGCGATGCATAGACCGTGTTTTTTTCTGCTTTTGTCTTTTTCTATTAATAAGACAGCAAAACCAACTTGTTTACCAACGCCTTTTTTCTGAAGACCGGTGCCGGAAATTTGACTATACTGCCCTCTAGAGTATGTATTTAAAAAAATCATAACAACGTTGGAACCGGAAAGAGGTATAGTGGCCCCCTACGGAGGCTACGTTTGGTACGGACGGACGAAATTCGTCCATGTCCGAAGGTATAAAGCAGCTTTTAGGGACGTGTGCCCTTTGTCTCCTGTTCTACAATAACAATTATTACATTCCCTGCTCTGTGCCATATAGAGTGCATACATAGATAATATAGAATTTAATACAATAGAATATAATAGAGTATATATCTAATCCAATATAAAGATGTATGTGCAGTATGTACGGTTATGCAAACCGCTAAGTGAAGCCTGTAGTAGTTTCTTTCATTTGTTTTTAGATGCCAGCGGGACATGGAGCCCCCGTCCCCCCCAGATAGTGAAATACGTCTCCATCATAACTGGAAAAACACTTGGTTCTCATGAACAATTTCTTCAAATGCGAACAAATACCAGACCTGCAGGAGGTGTCTACAGTGGAGGAGTGTGATGTTATTCTGCTGTTCTGCCCCATTGTGTCTTGGGCTGGAACTGATATTGAAGCAGCACTGAAGCTCATTACTGAAGCAGGTAACTCTGAGCCTCTTCACTGTGAACACATAAGATATTGGGCACAACCTGCTCCATCATGTTTGACAAGATAAAGTCCTGCTAACAAGATCAAATCTTTCTATATGTCCACACAGTCTCCAAGCCTGCTGTTCTAGTGGTGCTCCATCACACATTTGACCCAAACTGCACTGTACCAGACAGCAGCAGATCTATAACCAGGAAGAACATGACCATAGTGGACTGTCTGATCGCTCACGATCAGGGTCTGCTGCAGTCCACAAGGAACAATGAAGCCGTGAGCAGAGTTGTGGAATACCTTAAAAGGGTATGATCTAAAATAAACATTCTCTCTTTAGTTTATTCTACACAGAAATGTTTGCAAATGTGTTGATTTTGTATTATTGGAGTATTATATTATTGCTCGTTTCAGAATCCAGGGGCTGTTCCATCATGTGGTAAGTTGCTTCATATGTCATGATGTCAACTGATTAAAATGCACATAACACTTTACACAGAAAGAGAAAACTCAACACCAGGAGCATCCAGGAGGAGGTACAGAAGGTGTGGAGAACAATGAGTAGGAGTGGACCAACGAAGAGAGAGAAGAACAGACCATAAATGAAGTGGTGCCACCTAGTGGTGGAGTTAAAACACAGAATGAAGAAGCCATGCTGGATTCAGGAGGAAGAGTTTCCAATGACACCATGAACATTCTTCACCATGCTGGGGCAGAAGATAAGGTAGAAAAACAAGACGAATATTGTAAAAGCAAATCTGAAACACAACCAGGGGAGCATTTGGAGAGAGAATACAAAAATGAAAGAGAGAGTAGGAGAATTAAGGAGTGGAAGCTGAAGACATTCTGGACATCCTGATCCTCGACCTGCAGTTACATAAGAAACTATAATCAGTGACTGATGTGTTTAGATTTGCTCTGGTAAAGTAATAAACATTTAATGTTCATATGAGGGTACGTGGGGTTGTTATAAACCTGTATTACCTGTATTTATCTGTGGGTTGACAAAATGTATCCAAAGTTCACATAGTTTATTTCACTTGATTGTGAAATTTTAAACTGTAAAACACAAAAAAATCTGTGATCTTTAGACTATGGTGAAGGTGTGTACAGATTTTAGTGCTCCTCTGTTTCCAGACAATAACATTGATATGAACACAGCAGAGATGAAGGATGTGGAGGAGTGAATCAAACATTAGTGTTTGCTTTGACACATTTTGATTTTTAAATTAAAAACAAAAATAAACTTCTGTAAACCACTGGAGATACTGCCGATGTTCTACTGTACATCAGAAGAGAAGCATGTGGTACTGAAGGTCAACAGCCTGGATCTGTGATCTTCCTAGTCAGCCTCAGTCACAATTCAGCATGTTGCTGGATTTGAGGTTTGGATTTGTTCTCTGTTCAATAAAATTCCTGCACCTCTTTCATGGAGTCTTCATGCTACACAACTGCCTCTTTCTTGATTTGGTACAAGGTGCTCCATTTTATTCTTGTATATGTGCCTCTGCATGTCCAGCACAGTTAGTGTGGTGATATTATCTCATCAACACTGGAATGTTCAATTCCTTTTTTTTGTCACGGTGAGGCGGCCCCCTACCGGCCGCCTTCGTCTACAGCGGCTGTTGTTGTTGTTGTTTGGTGACGTCATGTGTGTCCCTCAGGTGGGCGGAGCCCGTGATCAATCTCACCTGAGGGTCGTTTGTTTGCCTATATATGTCTTGTCTTTGTACCAGTTGACCGGTGGTCATTATATCCTTAATTTGGATCTTTTGCACGGGTTTGGTTTGCACACTTTCTATTAAACCATCCTTTTTCCCTGAGACTTGGTGTGATCGCTTCCTTTTCAGTTGCTCACACCGCCCGTCACAGAATGACCAGCCACATTTCGGAAGCCGTCAGTCTCTTTTGTGGTCATGTCTCGTGGTAAGTGTTTGTCTGCGTGGTGTTTTGTTTGAAGAGCTCCGCCGTGCTTTTGTGTTTTGTGTGTGTGTGTGTGTGTGTGTAGCACGGCGAGGACCAAGGCAGTCTGCCCTAAGAAGGCTCTTCGTGTTTGGTGTTTGTTGCGAGAGTTCCGCCGTGCGATTGTTTGTGTGTGGCACGGCGAGGACCAGGGTGTCTGCCTGTGAAAACTCTCTTGTGGTGTCTTGTGAGTGTGTACGGGTGAATGAGCGGAGGATCTGTGTGCGTGCTCGCCTGTTCCGTGTGTGTGACGCGATCACGACTCTGAGCGGCGCGTCACTATTATATGTATGTCGAGCGCGCACGTGTTTGTCCCGTTAGTTTACTGTCTGAGCACTATTTTGTTTGTCTAGTCTTTGCGTGTTCGTTGTGTCCTAGCGTGCTTGTGAAATGTTATTGTTGCTTGTAATTCCACGCATGCTCCTCCCCTTAAATGTGTGTTTGGGGGGGGGGGGGGGGGGCGGCTGTGGTCCCGTGCCACGGGGTATGGCACGGAGGGTGTCTGAGGCGCGTTTGTGTTTTGTGTTTGTATATATGTGTGTGTGTGTTTGTGTTTTCTGTGCAGGTGCTTCTCCTTGGCAGTGTTCCTGGACCTTGTGGGTATCTCCACCTGGCCGGAGCCCCCTTGTGTTGTGGAGTGACCGGAGCCCGGTCATGAAGAGCCCCTCCCTAGAGGGCTGGGGCCCCCGGATGTTTGGGGACCATGGGGCTCCGGTCTGAAAAGCTCCTGCTGAGGAGGGAGATCCTCCCTCCTGCCCGGGGTGACCAGGAGGCCCTTGGGGCTGCTCCCTAGCCTGCGTCGGGGGTGCTCTGGGTCTCGGTCTCTGGCGCTCCTGGGTTGGGTGGAGGAGTCCACCTTGCGATGAGAGGCCCCAGGAGGGGTTGGCTCCCCAGGAGGCTGGGGTGACCCCTAGCAGAAGGCAGGGGTCAGCTCTGGGAGGAGGTAGGTCCAGGAGGTGAAGTAGCCACGCCTTGGAGAGGTAGCCTGCACGCACACACATGCACGAGGGACGAGAAAGGAGCCGTAGCTCCTCGTCCTCACACCGGTGGGGCTCACCGGCTGAAGGCCCTGCGACCGACTGGGGCGTGGTTTTGTGTTATTAACGGCCCAGTCGGTCCAGAGTCCCGCCCAGGGAGGTGAGCTGTTTAATGTTGTGTGTTTTATGTTCCAGCTCCCAGACTGCAGGAGGTGTGTTCTGCCCCTTCGTGTTTTGTGTGCAGCCGCTGTGTGCCACACACCCAGTGGAGGGGAGTGCGGCTTGGTGGGGGGGTCTGTCACGGTGAGGCGGCCCCCTATCAGCCGCCTCCGTCCACTGCGGCTGTTGTTGTTGTTTGGTGACGTCAGGTGCGTCCCTCAGGTGGGCGGAGCCCGTGATCCTTCTCACCTGAGGGTCGTTTGTTTGCCTATATATGTCTTGTCTTTGTACCAGTTGACCGCTGGTCATTATATCCTTAATTCGGATCTTTTGCACGGGTTTGGTTTGCACATTTTCTATTAAACCATGCTTTTTCCCTGAGACTTGGCGTGATCGCCTCCTTTTCAGTTGCTCACACCGCCCGTCACATTTTTAAATAAATATTTTTTCTTTATTAGTCACACATTAAATATTACTTGTACACAATAATGTTACCAGATTAGAGGGTTGGCTGAGAGAAGAGCCACAAAAAACATCAGTGAGGCAGCAGAAAAAGCCTCCAGGTGGCTGTGGATCAAGAGGGGAGAAGAATGGAGTAGCATGCTGCTTGGACACAAACCGGGGACTGATCACCCCCAGTTTGGTCGCCCAGGTGAGGGTGTCTGATGATTTAAGACCCGAAACACCGAATGATCCTGGGTTCATCACTGACGATGTGTCCAAGCTGCACCGGCAAGGTGTTTCAATTGCTAACATGACTGGCTAGGCCAGTGACTTCCAGGAAAGGCTGGATGACAACCACGAATAGTGCGGTGACGACTGGAAAGACAGTGGACAGCACGGAGAGACGGCAACTAGGGCAGCAAGGGTTAGCACCCCGAGCTGCAGCTCCTGTGAGGGAGCACCTTCTAAGCTACAGACAGTTCTAAGGAAGGATACCCCCAGGGGTGCCCGAGAGGGGGGGAGAATGAGCACCCCAAACGGACGGAACTAAGGATACAAGACATGTGCGACGGATTATCGACAATGAGAGCAACCTGTTTATGTGGCAAGGTCTGTAAGAACCTGAGAGGCCTGAGGATCCAGCAGGCCAGGATGGGCTGCACAAGGAGGAAGCAAGATGAGCACCGCACGGAGCCAGTGCTTAGCATTGTGAGATGGAGGAGGAGCAGGAGGAGGAGCAACCCCACAGCGTCCAGAGCCTCCACACTCTACTTGTTCCACCTAGCATACCATCTGAACATCACCGGGTTTTATGGCCTGCTGCACACAAGGAGGCTGAATGGTGGAAGTTGGATGAAGATGTGGATGCTACCCTGAAGGCAGTGTCCAGAGGGGGTGTTGACCAGCGACTCCAGTTGATGTCATCTTTAATCGTCAGTATTGGTGCTGAGAGATTTGGCATAAAACAACCAAAGGCCAAGTACCCAGCTAGGCCAAACCGGCGAGAAACAAAGATCACTCAGCTGAGGAAAGAACTAAAGGCCCTTAAACAACAGTACAGGAAGGGACGCGAGGAGGAAAGGCAAGCCCTTACAGAGCTCCGGGACATTTTAAGACAGAAGCTCATTTGCCTCAGACGTGCTGAGTGTCACAGGAGAAGGGGCAGAGAGAGGGCCCGCAAACGCACTGCCTTCATAGCAAATCCTTTTAGAGTCACTAAGCAGCTGCTAGGACAGAAGCGGAATGGAACCTTATTCTGCCCAGAGGATGAAATGAACCTACACCTCCAGAAATCATACAGCGACAGTAGGAGAGAGGAAGATCTGCCCCCCTGTAGAGAGTTTATACCTCCAGAACCCTCCACTCAGTTCAACATCAAAGAACCTACCCTGGCAGAAGTCAGGGAAACAGTGAGAATGGCTAGGGCCAGTGCAGCTCCAGGACCGAGCGGTGTGCCATATAAAGTATACAAACATTGCCCCAGACTCCTCGTAAGGCTGTGGAGACTCATCAAGGTAGTATGGTGGAGGGGAAGAGTTGCTAAGCAGTGGCGGTATGCTGAAGGTGTCTGGATACCTAAGGAGGAGAATGTAAGTAACATCTCACAGTTCCGCACCATCTCCCTGCTCAGAACCTTCTTCAAGGTTCTGGCAAACCGGCTTGAAGTTTTGCCGGCTGAGGGTATCTGATGATTTAAGACCCGAAACACCGAATGATCCTGGATTCATCACTAACGATGTGTCCAAGCTGCACCGGCAAGGTGTTTCAATTGTCAGAGTTAACAAAGTTGACAAAATTATCCCCATCCCCACACCCGAACAAAGGAAGGGCAAAAAAAGGAAACACTGCAATGTCTATATTCACATATCAGAGATAGCACTGTAGCAATGTTAAGCTTCATATCCTTAGTAGCTGTAAACACCAATCTTCTTCGAATCAGTCGATTCGGTTCATTTCTCACATCATGATTTACATTGGCTTCACAACTAGTGCTTTTCTCAAAACAATTAGTGCAAACCTCAAAACTCAATGAAATACCTGCAAAAGCACATACTTCACTCAAAATTCTTTGTTTTTGCATCAAAAGCAAATATTTAGGCCAGTCAATTTGTCAGTGCCATCAGAGTATCTAGTCTGTGTGCCATTGCCTATGAACAAGGCAGTCAAAATACTTAAGTCATGTTGTCAGTGCAACTATAAGTCACAGTCAGTGCAGACTGTATATTCTGATGGAAACTAGCTAAGCTTTTGATTTCAAGAACGCTGCACATTCTGTGGTATATCAAATACGTTACACACATACAAACTTACATGGAACACAAAGTTACACATGACTGTATGTGGGAGACCGATAGCAAGAAATTGGACTGAAATCAAATTTGTACAGTAATATTGTTTGACTGTATTGTTCGCACTGCAATTTGTTGACAAAAACAAATCTGATTGAAATTCAGAAAAGACAGACAACTGACTGGAAAAACTGCAAAATTAGAAACTTATTCTACACATTCAAAACAACCTGAGCACATACAGCCTCCTCTTGCTGTGTGAAAATGGAACCTCTGCTACCACTATGAGCTAGTCTTGATATATATATATATATCTTGATATATATATATATATATATATATATATATATATATATATATATATATATATATATATGATATAAGAATGCAAAAATGCAAAAAAAAAAAATTGAATAACGTCAGAATGTATGTCAATGTGCAGCATTACAGCAGAGAGCACATTTCTGAATTACATACATGTTTTCATTATGAAATGTTTGAATGATTAAGGACACAGTTATTTTTCCAATATTCGGCTGCACCCAGCAACCAGCTTCAGCCATTGTAAGACCATGACTTACATGTAAAACATGGTCCACAATTGTTGCCCTTACTCTATTTCACTGTTTTGTCCCCTCAGCCTTACACCACACAGTCTTACCCTTCTACATCATATAGTCTTACTCCTGTACACCACACAGTCTTACCCCTCTACACCACAGTCTTACCCCTCTACACCAGTCTTACTCCTCTACACCACAGTCTTACCCCTCTACACCACACAGTCTTACCCCTCTACACCACAGTCTTACCCCTCTATAGGCGCGTACGCCATCTGCGTACGCCAGCCGCACTGCACCAGGTAGGTCCACCAGCCACGCTGCTCCCAGCGGAGGCTTCGCAGCAAAGGCTGGAGGAGGACCGACCACCGCAGCACCTGCAGCTCCCGACCTCTCTCCCCTCATCGCTCTACTCCTGGCACGTAGCTTGGCGCCTGTTTTGTGTTTGTCTGTCCCAGTGTTTGTGAGTCTTCCCGTATGTGTACCAAACCTCTTTTTCCCTTTTGTTCCTCTATGTGTGAATGTACCTGTGTGTGTATTCGTGTCTGTTCCGTTGTGTTTGTCTAACGTCTTTTCCCCTGTATTCCCAGGGAGGATGTTCTAGGCGGTTCGTGGTGGACGCTTCACCGAGGGCGGTCACCTCCCAGACGCAGGACTGAGCGCGTCGGATCCGCCCATCGTCGTGGGTTCGGGGCACTCGGTCCTGTTGGCACCCCGGGACGGGTAGTGCCCTTGGAGGGGGCGTCTGTCACGTTGAGGACCCCGGCTCCTCCCTTTTGAGCGTGTATTTACGTCGTCCACGTGCATCGTCTGCGTCTGTGGATCTACGTGGTTATGGTTATGTCTTGTGATAATCTCGTAATCACGTGGGGCTAATGTGGTTTGTCTATTTAATGTGCGCTCACACAGTGTCCTGTGCTCGTCGTTGTCTAAAGTCTACACGTTGTGTTGTTGTTCTACATGCACTATTGCGCAATATCTGTAGTAAATTAAAGTGACGTGTGCTCTAACCGAGGATTCAGTGTCTCGTCCTTGGCTGCGCCTGAACCTCACATTGATAAACATGTCATAAGCAACTGATAATGTAAAAAACAACAGACAACTGTCCATGTCCATTTGCAATATGTACAAAAGCATTTGCAAAATGTTAAACACAATGAGAAATGCAATTATGATGTGCACAAGTGACAAGGAGATGTGGAGACTGAATGAACAGTTTTGAGAATTTCAATTCTGATCTGAGAAATGAACCGAATCGACTGAGAAAACTGTAACAGATGGTTATTGTAGCGGGTACATATGTTAGTTTATGGATTATGAACGGGGCACCATCCTGATTGCTCAGGAACCAGTATTGTGATAACAAAGATAGGTGGAAAATGGTTTGATCAGTCTCATTACTAAAGGGTTAAGTTCTGGTTCCACGCAGTGACCTAATACCATCGACCAAAATATGCATTTACCACCATGACCTGATTAATAAATGTCCACACTTATTAAATGGTTAACATTACAATTGATATAAAGAATAGCATATGAATGATTTGGCTCAAAATGAACCTAAACCTATATGTGAATCTATTGATCTAAACCAGGGATATAATAGTGAACAACAAAGAACATAAAATTAAACAACAACAGCGAATGATAAACAACTGTCGGTGATCATGAGATTTATTTATTTGACTATCCTAAGGCTTGCCTAACTAGCGTAGGACCCAGGGACGGACACAAGGTCTTTAGAGAGAATAGAAAGGAGAAAGAGAAGGTTTGGGCAGGTTAATGGTAACAGTATTTACTATTTTGGACTCCAGAAGAAATAGAAGCTGGCAACCCCAAAACAGCACATGAACTGAGCGTCTTACTTCGAAGAAGAGGCGTGGTTACGCAGACCAACCGGTGCGCGTTCACAGTTCGTTTCTTGAGGCAGCTAAGGTCTGCGGAGCAGGTCACGTGAGACGGCTCGAGTTGCGGAGACTTAGCGGTGACGTCACAGTCGCAGCTGGAGGTCGCAGACCGACTTGTGCAGATACTTGACTGAGAAAGAAAATGAGCTTGACCTGAACGACTAGACGAAATAAAAGTACGTTTGATGACGACACGTAGAATAAATAAAATAAAATAAAGAAGAATCTTCTGTTGGACTCGGTGAGAGCTTTAGTTGCGGTCTATTGACATTGCTCTACTGGACACTGCGGTGTTCGGCGTGAGTCCAGCAAACAGTCGCGATGGTTTGGCGTGTTCGAGTCTTTGAGTCTCGGCGAGTCTGGCGAAGTTCTCCAAGTCCTCCCAAATTACCAGGCTGCCAAGCTCATTGTTTCCTTGGAGCAAGGGCTTTTAAAACAAGTTTTAGGGGCGTAATTGTAAGGCGCTTTCATTTTCATCAGGCCATTGACCATTGGCCTTTATTAATGAATATTCATCACTTATGCCCAGACAGGGGAGAGAGAGAGTGAGAGAGAGAGAGAGAGAGGGGGGGGGGGGGGGGGGGGGGCAGCGAGGAGTGTCCGTCTTTCCAGGTCTAGTTAATGCCAACCAAAGAAGACAGGTTAACACAATTTGAAGCCAAAAGTGAATTCCCTATTCCTAAATAAATATATATAAGTATAGTCTTACATACTCTGCCTAAACAAGAATTAATTTGGTTCTATTAGTCTACACATTGAGCCATTCTTAATTTCCAGTTTTGGACAATAAATGACACATAATGCACAGACAGGCATGAATGTGAGGTCACCTAAGCACATATGAGAATGATTACATTCAATGAGTAACATACAAACTAATACATAGATATGTGTATGTCTAATATAGCACATTACATGTTGATACTTGGTTATATATGAATCTATATTAATATTACATCGGAATACAAGTGTATTGATATGTCTAAAATAATGCAGCACAGGAATATGTGAGTACACAAGTCTCTATGACTTTAACACATTTAATTAATGAGCATGTATGTCTAAACAGCAGAACACACCGTAATATATATATATGCATGCCTGCATTCATTATACAATTTAAGACTATAAGAACAGGTATATCTAACTACTGATACACAAAGTAATACATGAAGATGCATCAATGTGGTGTGTTTATACAGTAACACGTATTCTAATAAGATCACTTAATACTGAATACATGAAAGATCATAAGTTGTGTCTTTATATCAACCACATGTCACAGTGTTCACATTTAGAGGCACATGGTCCTGTGGTCCTTTGTCCTTAAAGGCTGGAAAGCTGAATACTGGTTTCAAGAATAATTAATCTTTCCTTGTATTGAAGGTAGTCAAGTTCGGTGTATCTAGACTGCATTTGCCGAGCTGGTTCCTGTAGGCTGAATCCCAATTCCGTGTACAGTTCAGATTTGGAGTTACAGAGATCTCTGAAATATTTGTATCCTCAGCTCTGGATTTTAACACAGGACTTATAATGGGTTTAAACTGTGGGCAATCAGAAGGTTCTAATTTAGAGTTTTATGGTCCTTCCTGACTGTGGTCCAAGTGTCTTCCGACGAAGGTTGGTTTTGACCAGCCTCTCTTAGATGGCCTCTCTCCCAAGCTCAGGAGATCATAAGGTCAGCATTGTAGGCTTTTGGGAGGCAAACACCATTGTGGATGTGGGTCCTTTGGTGCATGTTGCTGTTGTAAAGAATCAGTGTTTATCTTTACATACCATCAAAGAAATCTGGGTGAGTCAGTCGCTCAGTTTGGCAAGCAAAGGATTCCATTTTGGGTGTCACAGTGAAATGGCGTTTAGCTGTCTCCACTACATGGAGAGTTGGAAGAGGACATAAAAGTAATAATGTCCCCTGTTTGTGCCCTGGCGTCAGATGAATTGGCAGAGCTAAAGGAAAGTCTTCGACAACACCAGACCCAATTGGATGCTATTCTGAAGCAGTTAGAGGCCCCTGTAGTGCCTAATAATTCTAGGGGTGGTCCTTCCAATCGTGACTCTCGATACCAGTTCCAAGCCGATGGGAGACCTATATGTTTACGCTGTAGTCAACCTGGTCATATTGCCCGTTTTTGTAGAGCTGATTTGGGAACTGACACTGGCAGTAGAGTGTCTGCATCATGTTGTGAGGAGCTGGGATCTGCTCTCTCTTCAGGGTTGTTGGAACCAGTGTCTTTTATGGAGGGAAAGCTGCCTAGTGACCTTCTCATTCCATCAGCAGTTGGAGCAGACTTTACAGCATGGTAAAGTAGGCATGGTCAGAGTGCAGCGGGGTCCAGCGGTACGAGTACCGGCAAGTATCATGAAAATAGTGTCTGCATCATGTTGTGAGGAGCTGAGATCTGCTCTCTCTTCAGGGTTGTTGGAACCAGTGTCTTTTATCGAGGGAAAGCTGCCTAGTGACCTTCTCATTCCATCTGCTTTTGTATCTGTGGTGCATGGGGTTGTGCAGGTGCCAGTGGTCAATGTTGGCCCACAAGATAGATGGCTCCAGCCCAAGGTCGTGCTGGGGGAACTTCATGTGATCCCGTCTTTTTATAGTGGTAGTACCATACAGGTCTGTAGAGACGAGCAACATCAGATTGCCACTATCCAGTCTGTTCAGAGGGAAGAGAATGGTCACTGTGATTTTTCCCAGCTTAGTTGGCCTTCTCTGTCAGCTGAGGAACAGCAGACAGCTTGTGCTGTTTTGGAGAAACACAAGACCGTTCTTAGTCAGTATGATGAAGACCTAGGCTGTACCACGTTGGTCCAACATACCATTCCACTCTTAGACTCTGCCCCAGTGAGGCAGAAATATCGGCGGCTCCCCCCTTCACAATATTATTTGGTTAAAGCTCATATCCAGGAGCTGGTAGACAATACAATTGTGAGTCCCAGCACTAGCCCTTATACTTCCCCTATGATGGTTGTTCAAACGAAGGATGGGTCAATACGCTTGTGTGTGGACTATCGCCAACTTAAAGCCAAGACCCATAAAGATGCATTCCCCCTGCCTAGGATAGAGGACTCACTGGATGCCTTGAATGGAGCTAAGTGGTTTAGCACCTTAGATTTAGCTACAATCAGGTCCCTGTAGCAGAGCAGGACAGGGAAAAGACTGCGTTTTGTACGCCCTCTGGCCTATTCGAGTTCCACCAGACGCCATTCGGGTTATGTAATGCGCCCGGCATATTCCAGAGGCTAATGGAAGATATATTTGGGGATCAGAGTTTCCATGCACTACTACTGTACTTGGATGATGTAGTCATCTTCTCCCAGACTTTGCAGCAACACATCCAGCGGTTAGAGATGGTCCTGGGTCGCCTACAGGACTACAACTTGAAATTGAAGTTGCAAAAGTGTAATTTCTTTCAAACTAAAGTTAGCTATTTGGGTCATGTGATTTCTTCCGCTGGCGTATCCACTGATCCGGAAAAGATTCGGGCAGTTACTGAGTGGAATCGACGATCCACAGTTAAAGAACTAAGGTCCTTTTTGGGCTTTGCATCATATTACCAATGGTTTGTGGAAGGGTTTGCTTCCTTGGCGGCACCCCTGCATAAACTAGTGGGTACCCTAGAGGGTTCCCAGAAGCGACCTAAGCCTGGGGGACAGGGCCATATAGACCAGCACTGGGACGAAGCTTGTGAGAGAGCGTTTCTGGCTCTGAAGGGCAGGTTGGTCAGTGCTCCCGTGTTGGGGTATGCTGACTTTACTCTACCCATTGTAGAGATTGATGCTAGCCACGCAGGTTTGGGGGCTGTTCTATTCCTGCATAGGTTTGCGACCTAGTGAACGTAACATGTCGAATTACAGCTCCATGAAACTGGAGTTGTTGGCTCTTAAATGGGCTGTTATGGAGAAGTTATGAGAGTATCTTTTAGGTAACAAGATTACAGTTTACACTGACAACAACCCGTTGAGTTACTTGCAGTTGGCAAAGTTGGGTGCAGTTGAGCAGAGGTGGGTGTCCCCGTTACCTTTGTTTAATTACAATATTGAGTATCGTCCTGGGACAGCCAACCACAATGCGGATGCCCTGTCACGACTTCCTACTGTTACGGACTCTTCTTTTGTCGAAGGCATGGCAAGGATCTCCATTACCTGTGAGTTTCCCCCAGTTGGGCCTGTTGCAGAAGGGGATATGCCATGTGTGGCATCTCGGGCTATAGATGCTTTTCCTGTCCGTAGTAGGGCTTACCTAAAAGTCCTACAGGCTGCAGATCCATGTATTGCTGCATTTTCAGTGTATTGGAACAGGGGTCGGGGGCCAACTGCGCTGGAAATAAACAAAGAAGTGCCAAGAGTGAGGGAGTTGGTAAAGCAGTGGAATAGGATTGTGAAGAAGGAAGGAACCTCTACCCGGTCACACATATATGACTGGTACTGTCTCTCAATGGTTCCGGTAAGCCCAGGTTGTTATGGAATGGCATGGCTGGAGAAATTAGTTTCTGGTTTCTGGTTTTTTTAATGGGTTTCCAACCACAACTTACAATTATGTATAATATGGGGATTGCTAGTGGCAGATTTAAGAGTGTAATATTGAGGAATGTAGGGTAAACTGCATAGAGAAATGCTGTTCCAGTTGCACCCAGGTGGGGGGATTTTGAAAATCCGCTTGCCAGGCCCAAATTGTCATTGATTGGGCAGCCCAGTAATACAGCTGAAAGTCAGGTAGACCCCTTCATTTGTAGGTGTCACGGTACTGCGGGCCCCCTACTGGTCGCCTCCGTATACAGTGGCAGTTGTTGTGTGGTTGTGGTGTTGTGTTTGTCCCTCAGGTGGGCGGGGCCCGCGATCCGTCTCACCTGAGGGTCGTTTATTTGTCTATATATGTCTTGTCTTTGTACCAGTTGACCGCTGGTCATTATATCCTTCATTTGGATCAGTTCATGGGTTTTGGTTTGCGCACTATTTCAATTAAACCATACTTTTTCCCTGAAACTTGACGTAATCGCTTCCATTTTGTTTCGCTCACCCTGCCCGTCACAGCGGTTTGGCAGCGTTCGCAATTCACACGCTGTGTTTGTTGTTAGCAACTTGTCAGGTGCTCTCTGGGTCTTTCGCTTTCTTAAGGCTTGTGTTGAGATACCTGTTCAGAAATATCCCGCACTCATAGCTTCACTGACCCGAGCTCTCGCCTCACTGGAGCGTCGGGTAGTTTGCGCCAGTGTTAAACGCGAGGTCAGTGATAAGAGCAATGAATAACTAACCATAGGGTGACCATATTTTTATTTGGGGAAAACCAGGACACTTTGTGATAAATAAATTAATTAATAAAAATCTCTCTCTCTCTCTTGACTCACCCGCACCCCGAACACACTTGCGCTTTGACATGCTAGCGATCTGATTAAAAACAGGACTGCCCTCACTGATGAGCCTCAGGGATTCCGTGTCATGCAGCGCCATGCTCAGGGTCCTAGTGCCTGTAGAATTAATGGCCCGATGAAGGTAATTTCAAAACCAGGACATTTCCTCACTTAAAAAAAAAAACCCGGGACGCCGGACGTGAAATACGGACATGTCCTGGGAAATACGGACGTTTGGTCACCCTAACTAATCATATAACCATAAATATATGGGGCAGTCGTGGCCTGGTGGTTGGGGAACTGGTCTTGTGATCGGAGGGTCGTGGGTTCGATTCCCAGACCTGAGGCCATGACTGAGGTGCCCCTGAGCAAGGCCCTTAATCCTCAATTGATCACTAGTATAAAAATGAGGTAAAATGTAAGTCGCTCTGGATAAGGGCATCTGCCAAATTCCATAAACATAAAAGTGTTTTCAGTAGTGCAGTATGTAATGTTCCAGAGTGTGCTGTTTGGGTCACAGCCTTACTGTCTAACATTAAGAAGCACAGCTCACCGAAACCACTCGCCTTCTTCTCCAAGAAGCTAAGCCTGGCAGAACAGAACTATGGGGTAGGTGACAGCGAGTTACTAGCCATGAAGTTAGCCTTGGAGGAGTGGAGGCATTGGCTAGAGGGAGCGAAACACCCGTTCAATGTCATCACAGATCACAAGAACCTGGAGTATCTCAAGACGACCAAGAGAATGAATGCGCGGCAGGCACGCTGGTCTCTGTTTTTCTCCAGGTTTCGCTTCCAGGTCACCTACCGCCCCGGTGCCAAGAATGGACGTGCTGATGCCCTCTCCCGATCGTTCCCAGAGAGTCGGGAGTCCACGGAGGAGGAGCCAATTCTCTCGGCTGACTGCTTCCTAAATGCAGTGGATTGGGAGATCGACAGAGCCATCAGCGCCGCGAATCCCCATCCGCGGTGCCCTCCTCACCATAAGTTCGTTTCGCCGGCTCAGCGCACACCTCTCATCAGCTGGGCACACACCTCTCTGGGCACAGATCACCCCTGATCCACCCGGACTTCTCAGGTGCTGGGAGCGTGCTACTGGTGGCCCAGGATGCACAGAGACGTCTTGCAGCACGTCGCCTCCTGCCCGGAGTGCGCCCGAAGCAAGGTGCCACGCACACCTCCGGCAGGTAAGCTGCTGCCCCTCCCTGTGTCTAACCAGCCCTGGACTCACATTGCTGTCGATTTTGTTACAGACCTACCTCTGTCTGAGGGAAAATCCGTCATACTCACCATCATAGACCGGTTCTCCAAATTGGTACGGTTTGTAGCTCTGCCCGGGTTGCCCACAGCTTGGGAGACGGCAGAGGTGCTGTTCAGAGAGAGAGAGGTCCTCAGTTCACGTCAAGGGTGTGGAGAGAGTTCCTGGCGAAGCTCAGCATCACCGTCAGCCTTACATCCGGGTACCACCCGCAAGCAAACGGACAGGTGGAACGTGCGAACCAAGAGCTGGGGAGATTCCTAAGGACGTTCTGTAGCAAATACCCTGATACCTGGTGTTCTCTGCTCACCTGGGCGGAGTACGCACAAAACTCCTTAGTACAGGCAAGCACCGGAAAGACGCCGTTTGAGTGTGTGCTAGGTAGACAGCCACCCTTGTATCCTTGGAACACTGCCGCGTCAGACCAGCCCGTGGTGGAGGACTGGTGTAGGCAAAGCGAACGTGTGTGGGCAGACACACATCGCAAGCTGCGAGCGGCTGTGAAGCGCTTCAAGGCTAAGGCGGATCGCCGAAGGAGTGAGGCTCCTGCCTACGAGGTGGGTGACAAGGTGTGGGTGTCTACCGGCGACGGTCGGCTGGGACCCAGGGGTAAGCTGGCGGACCGCTACACGGGTCCCTACGTCATCCAGCAGCGCGTTAACCCGGTGACGTATTGG
This sequence comes from Brachyhypopomus gauderio, assembly GCF_052324685.1. NCBI lineage: Eukaryota > Metazoa > Chordata > Actinopteri > Gymnotiformes > Hypopomidae > Brachyhypopomus > Brachyhypopomus gauderio. Next base: position 2,311,194 of record NC_135217.1, read on the forward strand.
TTGAGCCTGCCGGGGAATCGCAGGATCTCACGGTCCTTCCACGTCTCAACTCTAAAGCTGGTCCGAAGGGGGCCTCTGAGTGAAGAAGCTGGGTCCAGTCCGCCGCCCCCCTTGCAGATGGGTGACGGTCCTGCATACATAGTGTGGAGGCTGCTGGATTCGAGGCGCAGGGGCAGGAACCTGCAGTACCTGGTCGACTGGGAGGGCTACGGTCCGGAGGAGCGGTCGTGGGTTCCGGCTTCCCGGGTGCTGAACCCCTCCTTGATCGCCTCCTTCCATCGGGAGCATCCACGTCGTCCGGCTCCTCGCCGCCCGGGTCGTCCGAGGAAGCTTCGGCTGAAGGGGTCCTTGGGGGGGGGGGGCTCTGTTACGGTGGGTCAGCCCAGACGCCGCCTGAGGGCGCACACACACACACCTTCCTCTACCCACACACCCACTCTAGCGCTGCACACGCCTCCTCACGCACGGTCAGTCCCTCGCTCCCAATCGCCTGAGTACTGACACCTGTTACTGATCAGCCTCGGGCTCTTTATAATCCAACAGGTTGCGCCGTCCAGTGCTGCGCATACTGCTTGCACCCCTCGCCTCGCAACGTGAGAGTCTCCCGTCGCTTCGCTGGTCTCTGCTCTACACTTCGTTCCTGCCTTTCTTACTTTCGTTAAACCTGCTGTTTTGTACTGCCTAGTGGCCTGAGTTCTTTTGTTTTGTTATGGAGAACAAAACCTTCGATTCTCAACCTCTGCCTCCTGCTGCCTCCAACCCTGCATTACAGTTTATTATCAAAAGTGTCTTACAGACACTAAAAGAGCCATCAAAGCATGTTCTAAGTTGTAATAACAGGATTCTTCATTGTATTTGCAAACCGAGTTGACATTTGGAAATGGAAGGCTGGAATCATTGCATTTAGTTCTAGACAAGAATTGTATGTGTATTTGATGTCTGTGACCCCTAGGTGTGAAGAGAACTGCAATAGAATGACCTCATCTATTGTGTTGAGATAATGGGTTTTTGCATAGCAGTAACATTAGCAACAATATATTGTGCTCACCAGTAAACTTGATATTAAAGTTAGATATGAATGCTGCATCAGGAGCATTAAATTACAAAAGTATATTCATAATTTTGGAGGATGGATTGCAAGAGTTAAGCAGCATATTAGTGTGCTCTCTGCAACAGACAAACAGGATGTTCCACAGAATGTGTTAACACCTGTGCAAGTTCAAAGAATATGTTTTAAGTTGAAAACAAGTTGTCAGCTTCTGCGAGACGTGCAAAACAGTAAAAGGTCAGATCAAGTGCACTGGTGGGGCTGACAGGTAGTCTATTTTGAGAAATAGGCAGACAAGTTTTCAGACACAGGGAGATTCTATCGCAGAGTAGCAAAGGTGGGGGCTTATACCCAGATCATACTATAAAGTACAGGTGGAAAAGTATGTGTTTCAGCGCAACACTATCCATTGTCAGCAATAAAGGAGAGTGATCTGAGATAGTTCTGGCTAGATATTCACATGATAATACTTTAGGTTATCTCCCGGTGTGTATAAGGAAAAGATCAATTCTAGAGTAACTATTGTGTTTATGTGAATAAAACGAATACTCTTGTTTGGTTTTATTTGATTCTCTCCATGTCTATAAGGTTATGACTCAGTATTTCTTTCTTTAGTGATTTAGCTGACTGGGTTAGGGGTTCCTGTAATGTTGACCTATCCCGCATATCCAACACCAGATTCATATCTCATCTGATTATTAGTTCTGTGGATGCATATGTTAATTTAAAGAAAATTTAAAGAAAAGGTTTATTCATTATAATATAACACGCTCGCTACATTAGCGTTAGAGAAATGCTCTAACAAACAAGGAACAAATGCACATAACAAATAACATGGCACATAATACATGGCACATAATGGTGACAAGACAAGTTACAAGTAGGACGAATTAACACACGCACACACACAGAATAACAATACATACATGGAAATACATACATGGACTTAGATGAACGAAACCACATATAAACACACCTGAAGGGAGGGGTCAGGGACTGTACCATGACTGTAATGTCTGACTCGGCCCTCCTCCTAGATCGTGCTGTTAGTTATTTTGTTTTGTTTAATCATCCGTGGTTACGCCCTGTTTTGTTTCCCCCGCCCAGTGTTAGTCTCATCAGCTGTTTCGTGTTTGTTTGTGTAATGAGTTGGGGTTTTATTCCCTGTGTTCTCATTCCTTCGTTGGAGGTCGTTGTTTGTGTAACCATCAGGCTCTTGTTTCACGCCACGTAACCCTGTTAGGTCGGAGTTCTCCGCGTCTGATTAAGTATCTGTTTTTCCTAGTCATGTTAACTGAGTATCTACATGGTCAGCGTTTGGTCATTTATGTATGGATATCAGCGGTATCGTTTGTTTATGTCCCGGTCTCTAACTGATTTAATCTCCTCGGTGTATGTGTCGGAACAGTTAGTTGTTCCTTGGTTAGCGTGATTTGTATCCTTCTAGTTTAGTGCGTGTCATCGTCGATTGTAGTGTGTAGTTCTCGTTTGTTGATTCTTTTCCACATTTCGTGTTTCTTTAGTCGAGTGTTCTCTGGAATTGGTTGCTTGTGTTTTTTAATGTTTTGTCGACATTTTGTGTCTGGGTATTTGAATATTTAAAGTGTGTGTACAGTGTTTGTTTAATTTTCATTGTATTGACATGTTATGTAAAATAGCCTTCATGGCTTCCATTCTGCGTATGATTGCTGTATGTTAACGCTACGAGTTGTTACTTCAGTGCAAAACGCTACGAGTTGTTACTTCAGTGCAAAACGCTACGAGTTGTTACTTCAGTGCAAAACGCTACGAGTTGTTACTTCAGTGCAAAACGCTACGAGTTGTTACTTCAGTGCAAAACGCTACGAGTTGTTGTATTCATTATCTCATCGTTGTGTGTTAAAGTAATGTGAGTCGTTATGCCTCGCCGGTCTCGCACCGTTCGCATTGGCGCAGTGAAACTGCGAGCTAGTTCCGTCAATAAATCAGCCTCTCTCCAGCAATTGTGTCCGTCTCCTGATTCACAATCGTTACAATGACACATATAATGTGGTGCTGCCCCTCTCTCTCTGAAACTTTGTGCTACAAGCTGTTCAAAGGTACGGGGCTGTAATTCCATTGAACGCTCTAAAGAAAGGTTGTTGCAGTTGTGTGTCTTTTAAGAATGTGATGCTTGATAATAATACTACAAGACTCAACTGGACAAACGTTTAATAAAAAGTCTGAAGGTAAGATAAATTAATACCATCAGCCTCAAACATATTTTCATAATATGATGTAATTTTGGATTCAGTTTGTCAATTTATAATGTTTTTGTCAAAAGTATTTTTAAATTAATAAAATTTGTATGTTGCTTCAAAGAAACAATATGATAGTGTTAATAATAGTGTAGCAGATGGTTATTTATGAATTATGAAACGGTGCACCATCCTGATTGCTCAGGAACCAATATGTTGATAACAGAAAAACAGGTGGAATATTGTTTAATCAGTGTCATTACCAAAGGGGTTGAGTTCTGAATCCACGCATTGACCTAATACCATCGATCAAAATATGTATTAATGAATAAATTATTGAATGGTTAATGTCATAACTAATGCATTATAACGAAAAACATGTGGAATGATTTAGCTCAAGAATGGAACTAAACCTGTGACGTTTATAGCCCGGCGAAGGACAAGACAGTAATCCTCGGCTTAGGCACACGTCACTTTTATTTAAATGTACAAATAAGCGCAGACAGCGCACGTAGAACACTCAGACACACGTTGACTCAAACAACAACGGGCACAAGACACTGCGCGAACGCACATTAAGTAGACGAACTACATAAACCCCACGTGATGACGATACGAGCCACAGGTGAGACGGATTATCACAAGACACAACCACACCCACGGAGATCCACAGATGCAGACGAGTAGACGCGGACGACGCAAACACACGCCCAGAAGGAGGGGTTGGGGACTGCAACGTGACAAAACCTATATGTAAATCTACTAATATAAACCAAAGATATAATAAATAATAAAGAACAGACAATTAAACAGTAGAGAATAATAAACAACTATTGACAGTAATTTGATTATAAATAAATAAATATATAGCTAACATAAGACATCACTAATTAGCATAGGATCCAAGGAGGGAATCGAGGTCTCAGAAAGAAGTTAGAAAGAGAGTCCTGAAGAATCCTGACAGAGGCTAATGAACGACCACGATTACACTAAACCGGACTTTAGGGAGAGATAGAAGTATTTGGAGGGAAACAATTAGACTGGCAACCCCAAAGCAGCACATGAATGATGAACGGCTTACTCTGGTGCAGGGAGGACACGTCCGTGGGTGGTCCGGGTAGGTTGTGAAGGCGGATGTAGACACGCCGTAGGGAACGTGGATATCCGGCTCCTAATGGGGCATGTGCATGACCCGCTTGCTCCCACGGTGGCTAAAATCTCGCGGAGCCGGCCTCTCAGAAACTGCCCAAAGGCGAAGACTTAGCAGTGACGTCACAGTCACAGCTGGCGAGGCGCCGTCAAAAATCTGTTTGCGCTGGTTATTTTGCTGAGGGTTATTCAAAGCTAAACTAAAATCAATGCCTGTTGGTCAAACAGAATTTATTTTAATTTAACTAAGAAAAGAAAATGGAATTGACTTAAGACAGGGATGGGCAACTGGCAGCCCGCGTGCGGGTCGTGTGGGCCGTATGCGTGTCCTCACTCAGTGCGGCCCGCAAATAGATCAATAATAATTTAATAATTAAAAGAAAAAAAACTGAAAAGAGCAGGACTTTTTTGTTCTTGTCACGTAGGGCTACGCCCCCCTCTCCCGTGTCGGTGTTGTTCCTTGCCCGGTTATCCCGCCCTGCGTGTCTGTTGTCCTGGTTTGCTTCTGTCTGCCACACCCGTGTCGTCATTGTGTTTAGCTGTGTCTAGTTTAGTCCTGTGTACTTGTATCTCTGTGTTTCGCCCGTTGTCGGTTATTTGTGGTTTGTTCGGTTTTGTGGATTATCTGTCATCGCTGTTCTGGTATTTTCCATCTCTGTTGTGTTTCTCAGTTGTGAATAGCTCTCCTGTTACAACTCCTGCCTGTCCTGTTGACCACTTGGACGGCTCTCCCGTTTTTGACCCGTGCCTGTACAAACGACATCGCCTATGGAATTCCCCTTATTAAATCTCGCTCTTCTCTGCGTTTGTGTCAGCCTCCTCGCTCCGCAGCACGCTACGAGTTGTTACTTCAGTGCAAAACGCTACGAGTTGTTACTTCAGTGCAAAACGCTACGAGTTGTTACTTCAGTGCAAAACGCTACGAGTTGTTGTATTCATTATCTCATCGTTGTGTGTTAAAGTAATGTGAGTCGTTATGCCTCGCCGGTCTCGCACCGTTCGCATTGGCGCAGTGAAACTGCGAGCTAGTTCCGTCAATAAATCAGCCTCTCTCCAGCAATTGTGTCCGTCTCCTGATTCACAATCGTTACAATGACACATATAATGTGGTGCTGCCCCTCTCTCTCTGAAACTTTGTGCTACAAGCTGTTCAAAGGTTGTGTGTCTTTTAAGAATGTGATGCTTGATAATAATACTACAAGACTCAACTGGACAAACGTTTAATAAAAAGTCTGAAGGTAAGATAAATTAATACCATCAGCCTCAAACATATTTTCATAATATGATGTAATTTTGGATTCAGTTTGTCAATTTATAATGTTTTTGTCAAAAGTATTTTTAAATTAATAAAATTTGTATGTTGCTTCAAAGAAACAATATGATAGTGTTAATAATAGTGTAGCAGATGGTTATTTATGAATTATGAAACGGTGCACCATCCTGATTGCTCAGGAACCAATATGTTGATAACAGAAAAACAGGTGGAATATTGTTTAATCAGTGTCATTACCAAAGGGGTTGAGTTCTGAATCCACGCATTGACCTAATACCATCGATCAAAATATGTATTAATGAATAAATTATTGAATGGTTAATGTCATAACTAATGCATTATAACGAAAAACATGTGGAATGATTTAGCTCAAGAATGGAACTAAACCTGTGACGTTTATAGCCCGGCGAAGGACAAGACAGTAATCCTCGGCTTAGGCACACGTCACTTTTATTTAAATGTACAAATAAGCGCAGACAGCGCACGTAGAACACTCAGACACACGTTGACTCAAACAACAACGGGCACAAGACACTGCGCGAACGCACATTAAGTAGACGAACTACATAAACCCCACGTGATGACGATACGAGCCACAGGTGAGACGGATTATCACAAGACACAACCACACCCACGGAGATCCACAGATGCAGACGAGTAGACGCGGACGACGCAAACACACGCCCAGAAGGAGGGGTTGGGGACTGCAACGTGACAAAACCTATATGTAAATCTACTAATATAAACCAAAGATATAATAAATAATAAAGAACAGACAATTAAACAGTAGAGAATAATAAACAACTATTGACAGTAATTTGATTATAAATAAATAAATATATAGCTAACATAAGACATCACTAATTAGCATAGGATCCAAGGAGGGAATCGAGGTCTCAGAAAGAAGTTAGAAAGAGAGTCCTGAAGAATCCTGACAGAGGCTAATGAACGACCACGATTACACTAAACCGGACTTTAGGGAGAGATAGAAGTATTTGGAGGGAAACAATTAGACTGGCAACCCCAAAGCAGCACATGAATGATGAACGGCTTACTCTGGTGCAGGGAGGACACGTCCGTGGGTGGTCCGGGTAGGTTGTGAAGGCGGATGTAGACACGCCGTAGGGAACGTGGATATCCGGCTCCTAATGGGGCATGTGCATGACCCGCTTGCTCCCACGGTGGCTAAAATCTCGCGGAGCCGGCCTCTCAGAAACTGCCCAAAGGCGAAGACTTAGCAGTGACGTCACAGTCACAGCTGGCGAGGCGCCGTCAAAAATCTGTTTGCGCTGGTTATTTTGCTGAGGGTTATTCAAAGCTAAACTAAAATCAATGCCTGTTGGTCAAACAGAATTTATTTTAATTTAACTAAGAAAAGAAAATGGAATTGACTTAAGACAGGGATGGGCAACTGGCAGCCCGCGTGCGGGTCGTGTGGGCCGTATGCGTGTCCTCACTCAGTGCGGCCCGCAAATAGATCAATAATAATTTAATAATTAAAAGAAAAAAAACTGAAAAGAGCAGGACTTTTTTGTTCTTGTCACGTAGGGCTACGCCCCCCTCTCCCGTGTCGGTGTTGTTCCTTGCCCGGTTATCCCGCCCTGCGTGTCTGTTGTCCTGGTTTGCTTCTGTCTGCCACACCCGTGTCGTCATTGTGTTTAGCTGTGTCTAGTTTAGTCCTGTGTACTTGTATCTCTGTGTTTCGCCCGTTGTCGGTTATTTGTGGTTTGTTCGGTTTTGTGGATTATCTGTCATCGCTGTTCTGGTATTTTCCATCTCTGTTGTGTTTCTCCGTTGTGAATAGCTCTCCTGTTACAACTCCTGCCTGTCCTGTTGACCACTTGGACGGCTCTCCCGTTTTTGACCCGTGCCTGTACAAACGACATCGCCTATGGAATTCCCCTTATTAAATCTCACTCTTCTCTGCGTTTGTGTCAGCCTCCTCGCTCCGCAGCGTGCTACGCGTTACAGTTCTTTGATATGAAGGAGTTCAAATTCCTTTTTGCACTTTTTTATTAAGCAAATGTTTTGTCTTTGTTGCTTATTAAGGACATGTTAATGCATTTATATGCAGAAAATATATGTATGTTGGTGCAATAAACATGCAGATCTGAATTCATTTTAAATGTGTTCTTATTGAGAATAATTTGTAGTTGTGACGTTCGGGCGCAGCCAAGGACGAGACACTGAATCCTCGTTTAGAGCACCCGTCACTTTAATTTACTAGAGATATTGCGCAATAGCGCACGTAGAACAACAACACAACGTGTAGACTCTAGACAACGACGAGCACAGGACATTGCGCGAGCGCACATTAAATAGACAAACCACATTAGCCCCACGTGATTACGAGACGAGTCACAGGTGAGACGGATTATCACAAGACATAACCATAACCACGTAGATCCACAGACGCAGACGATGCACGTGGACGACGTAAACACGCGCCCAAAAGGGAGTGGCCGGGGTCCTCAACGTGACAGTTGCCCCCTCCAAGGGCACTACCCGTCCCGGGGTGCCAACAGGACCGAGTGCCCCGAATCCACGACAATGGGCGGATCCGACGCGATCAGTCCTGCATCTGGGAGGTGACCGCCCTCGGTGAAGCGTCCGCCACGAACCGCCTAGAACATCCTCCCTGGGAATACAGGGGAAAAGACGTTAGACAAACACAAGGGAACAGACACGAATACACACACAGGCACATTCACACATAGAGGAACAAAAGGGAAAAAGGGGTTTGGTACAAATACGGGAAGACTCACAAACACTGGGACAGAAACTTGAAACAGGCGCCAAGCTACGTGCCAGGAGTAGAGCGATGAGGGGAGAGAACTCGGGAGCTGCAGGCACTGCGGTGGTCGCTCCTCCTCCAGCCTTTGCTGCGAAGCCTCCGCTGGGAGCAGCGTGGCTGGCGGCCCGGCCTGGTGCAGCGCGGCTGGCGTACACGCCTGGGGCAGCGTGGCTGGCGTACGCACCTGGGGCAGCGTGGCTGGCGGATGCGTCAGGGGCAGCGCGGCTGACAGACGCCCCATGCGGGCTGCATGGGAGCACCCCTTCAGTGTCCATCTCCTCCTCTGTCCTCTGGCTCCACTCCATGGACTGCTCCGGGCTGCCACCCCGGGAGTAGTCCATTGCACTCTCGCCGGAGTGTTCGAGGGGTGGACTCCTCTCCGCACTCCCTTTTACAGTCCCGGCAGATCTCTCCGAGCGTGGCGGACTGTCCTCCTCATCCTCCGTATAGGAGTCCTCCTCCACCTCACCGTATTCCACGGTGGGTGCGGAGCACTCCGATGGAAGGTAGTCCTCCTCCTCTTCCTCTTCCCCGCCTTCCTCTACGGTGGGAGAGGTACCTACGGGCGTAGGGAGGTAGTCTTCTTCCTCCGACTCCTCCTCCTCCTCTTCACCGTAGTCGACGGTGGAAGCGTCGCTCACCGAAGGGGGGGTAGTCCTCCTCTCCTTCCCCACCGTAGTCGACAGTGGAGGCGTCGCATATCGACGAAGGGTAGGCTTCCTCCTCCGAGTCCTCCTCCCCGAACTCCTCCTCTGGGGTTGACGCGGTGGCGCCGATCATGCAGGCGCCCACCCTCAGAGGTGAGAGGTCGCAAGAAGGAGAGGGGTGTAGATGTTTCCAAATCCTCACCGCGCCCTCGTGGAACATTTCTGCCACTTCGGGGTCTGTGCACGCACGAGCCGAAGACAGCTGAGCAGCGCACACTGGGACCTGCTCCAACGTGGGCGTGGGCTCGTGGCGCGGGGAGGAATCCTCTTCCTCTCCTCCCTCCTCACGACAGGGAGAGTCCCCCTCAAGCTCGGGGACGCCCACCCGCAGGGGTGAGAGCTCCCGGGAAGGAGAGGGGTGCTTCTCTTGCCACACTCGTACAGCTGTCCGGCGGTACTCTTCTGCCAACTCGGGAATAGCGGTTTCCTGAGCCACGCACAGCATATAGGCGCACTCTGGGTCTTGCTTGAGCTGCGCCAGAGTCGGCATGGCTTCGCGTTGCGGGGGGGAGGAAGAAGCGCGGTGATGCCGCTTGCTGAGGCGCTTTGCCTTTTTCGGCCAGGTTGCATAGCCTGGCATGGTCTTGGTGTCTCTTGTCGGCTCGTCATTCTGTGACGTTCGGGCGCAGCCAAGGACGAGACACTGAATCCTTGGTTAGAGCACACGTCACTTTAATTTACTACAGATATTGCGCAATAGCGCACGTAGAACAACAACACAACGTGTAGACTTTAGACAACGACGAGCACAGGACAATGCGCGAGCGCACATTAAATAGACAAACCACATTAGCCCCACGTGATTACGAGACGAGTCACAGGTGAGACGGATTATCACAAGACATAACCATAACCACATAGATCCACAGACGCAGACGATGCACGTGGACGATGTAAACACATGCCCAAAAGGGGCCGGGGTCCTCAACGTGACAGTAGTGTCTTACATATCCAATTATTTTAAGTGCGTGGTCATGTGGCCCCCCAATAATAGTGCTGAAAAAATTTTGGCCCTCTTTATCATGGAAGTTGCCCATCCCTGACATAAGACTAGATGAAGGAAAGCAAGTTCCGATGACGACACATATAAACTAGGTTAAATACTTTTCTCAAGAAAAAAAATAAAGAAGATCTTCTTGTAGGTTGGACTCAGGTTCGAACTTGGTGGTGGTCTCTTGGCATCACTCGAACTCTCAGTTGGTGGCAATAACTTGGCGTGAATTGTTGGGAATTTTCTTCTCCGACCCAGACGGGCCCCAACACCGCCCCGATGAACCGACTGGTTTTTGACTGAGTGGTCCAAGCAAAGTCTTGACAACAAAAGTTCTTTTAAAATGATTTATATAGAATATTAATGAATGCAATATAATAGAAGTATTCGTGGTACAAACTCTTCAGTGCACTGGTGCTAGTTTGCCTAGGAATCTACCTAACCCAAGTGGATCTCAGCAGTGTCCAAGCGAAAAGCCTCTCGTGCTGGGCGATGTCCTTTCTTTCATACTCTCTGTCCATAAGTTTCGATTTGTTAAGTTTCGATAACTCCCCAATCCTGGCTGCTCTCCATGGAAAATCACCTGCTCCTCTTCTCCCAGCCTGTGTGCCTGGTTATCTAAAAACTGCTTGCTACACATCCTGCACTGAATAGGCCCCTTCTGTTCTCCTCAAGGCCACTGAGGCCTCCTTACTCCTGCTTTCCCACAGTCTTCCTGAAAAACACTAAATTGACACATCAAGTTATTAGCCTTTAATTTTCTTTTTTCCAACAGAATCCAACATACTCGAAGTTTCTTTTCGAGAAACGGTTTTAAACTTTTAGGGGCGTAATCGTAGTACCCACGGACGTAATTTTGGGGGGGGGGACATGTCCCCCCCACTTTTTCAAAAGCCGGCTTTGGTCCCCCCGTTTTACGTTAAAACCGAATATTTAAATAGCGACGAATCCATGTCCCCCCCACTTTTGAAATCAAAATTACGTCCATGGTAGTACCCATTGGTCACTTACACTGTTGACCATTGGATTTTGACTATTGAATATTCAGAATCTCCTGTCCAGACAGAGATAATTTGAGGAGGAGAGAGAGAGAGAGAGAGAGAGAGAGAGAGAGAGAGAGAGAAAGCCTCGTGACAACTGCCCTTCCCCCCAGGTACAGATAACGGGTTACGAAAAGCAAACTAGGTATAGAACTGCAGCACAATTCAAGACAAAGAGAATCCCCTATTCTTCAATAAATTGAAGTATTAGTGTCGTTCTATCATTCTAAACATTGAGCCATTCTTAATTTCCACTTTTGGACAATAAATGGCACATAATGCCCAGACAGGCCTAAATCTGAGATCACAGAAGCACACATGAATACGCTTAAATTTCAACTAATAGCACACAACTAATACATAGATAGGCATATGCATAATATAGCACATTACAAGTTGATACTTAGTTATACATAAATCTGAAATAATACTACACCAGAACACAAGGGTATCTATATGTCTAAAATAGAGCAGCACAGGAATATAGGGAGATGCATGTCTCTATGACTCTAACACACAAAATTAATAAACATGCATTTCTAAAATAGCAGAGCACACAGGAATATATATGCATGCATGCATTCATAATACAATTCAAGAATACAGGGACATGTATAGCTAAACTACTGTAACACACAGGAATACATAGATATGTGTAGCGTTTGTCAGAGGCAGGAGAGACGCAAATGCATGAATATTTATTAAAGAGGAAACAGCAAAACACTATACAGAAACACCAAAGGCAAAAAGAGCTACAGTATACAACAAATGGATAATACTGTGGAACAGAAAGACAAGACAACTAGGGAAAGGGAAAACACATGGTAACATTACAACTCAACACACTATGAAAATGCAAAGGAGCGAACCATATACAACAAGGGGAGCAGCGGTGAAAGGGAGAGAGAGAGATAAAATAACAAAACTAGGCTACAGACAAATAACTAAACAGACTACAGAAAACGTGTCTAACTAGAGTTAGACATAGCGAAAGGGAAACTAACAACCCAATACAAACTTAAACCGAGACAGACTACGTGGAGTCGGAAAGGCAGGGCAACGAGGAGAAAACATAATACTACAAAGGAATTAGAGACAAGACAGAGAACATGAACAGGAAACACGATAAGCAAGAAACTTAGGGAGGTAAACGAGACACAGGTGGAAACACTGAGGACTGGGGCATGGCAGACAGAAGGGAAACCAAGGAAACGGGGAAGCGAGATGGGTCAAGGGAAGAGGGCGGAGCTGGATGTGACAATATGCATCAAATTGCAATCAATTATACAATAAAAGGTATTCTGATGGAATCAATTAACACTAGAAGCGCCAAAGCTCCGGTCATTTGACCGCTGTGACGTCTACTAGAAGCGCCGCCTCTGGTCGACCTTATTATACCTAGAAGCGCTGAGCACCGGTCACTTGACCGCAGCAGCACAAAAAATAATAATATCTTTGCACTGGATCCAATTTCAGAACCCTCCTTTCATGACTTTTCCCAGAATTGTCCTTTTAATAAACTAGTATTTTTACATTGTTAAAAGAAACCCTGCACATGCTAGTTTCAATCGATTTCGCTCGTATCTCTGTAATATTGTCGTCGTCGCCTACACTTCAAGACTGTGATTCTCTTTTCTGCCAGCGGGTGTCGCAAAGATTCGTATGTCATTTAATATTTAGTATAACTAAATAAAGATCAATAGTTTTCAAAACTAAATTATTCAAAGTTCAAACTGATTATTGTGTAAAGACAAAACGGAATTCGTCCGTTGAACGAAAGTGAAAGTGTTTCACTTTCCAAAGTCTTAAAATATATACTTTATTTATTAATATTATTTAATATATACTATATATAAGTTTACATCAATGGTTTTCAAACCGTGAGAGCGTCTTGCTTTGCCTATTAAATACTTCAGTAGTTTGCAGGAATTCTGCGAATGGTAATTAGCCTACTTATCAAGTCAATATCTCAAAGAAATGATCTCTCGGGTATAATCCCTCTTCGCCAGGGCTAGCTGCTTTTGACACACTGGCATTACAAAAGAATTAAGCAGAATGCAAGTTACGTATGTAAATGCATACCTTTGCGAGCGAAACTGAGATGATGGCATGGGCGGTGCTGTTATGAACACTTTATTCACAATAGCATTCATGAGGCAACGTGAGCTATAAATTCGTCGGGACGCGGCTACACAGTTTGAGTGAAAACTCTGCTTGGGCGATCGAACAGCAACACAGTTTGCTTGAAAGCTCGGTTTTGGCGTTTGAACAGCAACATAGTTTGCGTGACTCCTCGGTTTGGGCGTTTGAACAGCAACACAGTTTGCTTGAAAGCTCGGTTTGGGTGATCGAACAGCAACACAGTTTGCTTGAAAGCTCGGTTTGGGTGATCGAACAGCAACACAGTTTGCTTGAAAGCTCGGTTTGTGTGATCGAACAGCAACACAGTTTGCGTGACTCCTCGGTTTGGGCGTTTGAAAGGTTGCATAGTGCATTATAAAAATGGCACAGAGAATCATGTACACCCCAAAGCAAGTGCTGGACATGCTGTGCAATATTGATGAGATGGAATCGGAGGGCGAACAATGTGAGGTGTCGGATGGAGAGGGCGAAAGTGAAATGGATCTGAATCTTGAATCTGATTCAGAATCGGACTCTGAAACTGAGTGTGGTGGTGACTCATTTCAGGCCAAAGACGGTACGGTGTGGTTTGAAACTGCTGGCAAACCTCGGGGTAGAGCACAAGAGTGCAATATTGTGAGAGAAACCCCAGGGCCTACGTGTTATGCCAAGGACAAAATTAAAAGTCCACTGACCAGCTTACTGTGTTTGATTGACACAGAAATGTGGGGCGCAATTCTGAAATACACAGAGGCAGAGGCTGAACGAAATAATGCTCAGTTCAAACTAACAGCTGACGAATTGAAAGCATTTGTGGGTCTCGTTTATTTGAGAGGTATAACAGCCGGTAAAAGCATGAAACTTGATGAATACTGGTCTGCTGACTTAGGAAATCCCATTTTCAAAGAGACAATGTCTAGACAGACATTCAGAGATATCATGCGCTATCTGCGCTTTGATGACAAGAGCACAAGGGCTGCCCGCCTTGCGACTGATAAATTTGCTATGATCTCGGAGATATTTGATAAATTTGTGAAAAACAGTATTGCTTCTTACACGCCCGGTGAGAACATAACTGTTGATGAGCAACTGTTCCCAACTAAAGCTCGCTGTCGTTTCACTCAGTACATGGCCAATAAACCCGATAAATTTGGGATTAAGTTCTGGGTGGCCGCTGATGTTGAAACAAAATATATGTTGAACGCCATTCCCTATCTAGGAAAAGATGAAAGCAGGCCGGCTGGTCAACGGTTGTCTGAAAATATTGTGTTGCGTTTGATGGAGCCTTTCACGGGTAAAGGAAGAAATGTAACGACTGACAATTTCTTCACTTCATTGGCACTTGCAAACACCCTTTTGGCGAACAAAACCACTATTGTTGGTACGATGAATAAAATGAGACGTGAGATGCCCCCATGTACACAGGCACAGTCTGAAAGATTTTCCACCAAGGTGTTGCGGGCTGGAAAAATAACTCTTAACGATTTACCAGGCAAAACCTAAAAAAAATGTATGCATCCTGAGCTCAATGCATCAGACAGTTTCAATTGATAATGGCGCAAAGAAACTGCCTGAAACTGTTTCATATTACAACACGACTAAATGTGGCGTTGATGTTATGGATCAAATGGCACGACTGTATTCGGTGAAGGGAGGCACCCGTCGTTGGCCTGTCGCGGTTTTCTACAACCTCCTAGACCTGGCTGCAATAAATGCACATATATTGTTCAAACAGTGCATGAACGTTAACCTGAGCAGACGAAGGTTTATTCTCGAGTTGGTAAAGGAGCTGTGTGCACAGCAGAAAATGGCGAAAGCGGCTAGGGCAGTGGCACAAAAGCGAATTTTACCTGAAGCTCCTTGCCCGCCCTCAAAAAGAAAACAATGCCAAGTCGGCAGATGTTCAGGGAACAAAACGTATGACATCTGCCAGACATGTAAGCGACTGGTCTGTGGCAAATGTGCAAAGACTGCACCTAAGCTGTGTTTTGAATGTTGAGTTGTGTGAAGCTGACACACAAATCAAAACAAAGGGAACCTAATTTGAGGTGGTGAACGAAACTTATGCAATATACGCTAAAGAGAGACGGGATGCACCCGTTGTTGGCCTGTAGCTGTGTTCTACAACCTCCAAAACCTGGCTGTAATTAATAAATATTGTTCAAACAGTGCATGAACATTAACCACAGCGGTGGAGGTTTATTCTCAAGTTCACAATTCACTACATAAATGTAACTTAATTTGAGGTGGGGAACGAAACGTATTCAATATACGCTAAAGAGAGATGGGATGCACCCATTGTTGGCCTGTAGCTGTGTTCTACAACCTCCAAAACCTGGCTGTAATTAATAAATATTGTTCAAACAGTGCATGAACATTAACCACAGCGGTGGAGGTTTATTCTCAAGTTCACAATTCACTACATAAATGTAACTTAATTTGAGGTGGGGAACGAAACTTATGCAATATACGCTAAAGAGAGACGGGATGCACCCGTTGTTGGCCTGTAGCTGTGTTCTACAACCTCCAAAACCTGGCTGTAATTAATAAATATTGTTCAAACAGTGCATGAACATTAACCACAGCGGTGGAGGTTTATTCTCAAGTTCACAATTCACTACATAAATGTAACTTAATTTGAGGTGGGGAACGAAACTTATGCAATATACGCTAAAGAGAGACGGGATGCACCCGTTGTTGGCCTGTAGCTGTGTTCTACAACCTCCAAAACCTGGCTGTAATTAATAAATATTGTTCAAACAGTGCATGAACATTAACCACAGCGGTGGAGGTTTATTCTCAAGTTCAGAATTCACTACATAAATGTAACTTAATTTGAGGTGGGGAACGAAACTTATGCAATATACGCTAAAGAGAGACGGGATGCACCCGTTGTTGGCCTGTAGCTGTGTTCTACAACCTCCAAAACCTGGCTGTAATTAATAAATATTGTTCAAACAGTGTGTAGCGGGTCCAAACTTCACATGCAGCGAACATGCAAAGGGAACCCGGCCACGACTACTCTGCGTTGTGTTGTGAGAAGGGAAAACTCGTGACCTCCAATGCCGGTACCAACTGGGGATCTTTTATTGTCTGTATGTAAAAGACAACAATCTGTGAGAAATAACATCCAGCCTCGTGCCTGCCTACACAACCTCCTCTCTCCTGCAGTACTCACAGCCAACTCAATATGATCAGTAACATGAAAGAAACCAACAATCATACTGTAATAAAAAAAATATTTAAAAAAAACCCGAAGACATAACCAGTACAGATATAACAAAAAAAATTACATTCAATATATATATACATGTTACTTCATATAATACATCTTTATAAGACTGACTTTGAATAAATGATAAAGTGCCAAATTGTAAAACAAAAACTAGAAATATGTGCAATATTACTTAGTTTCCATATGAATTTTACCTCATTTTTAATGTTTTTAATGAATCCCCCTTTTAAATACCTGCTTTTTATATTTTATATGAAACTCTTTTAAAAACATGAGAACAAACAAAAGAAATAAACCCTCTGAGCTAATGAAGCGAATTTAAGACCATACCTGTATGTAAAAGACAACAATCTGTGAGAAATAACATCCAGCCTCGTGCCTGCCTACACAACCTCCTGCGTGACCGCAAAATCACAGAAAAGGTGGGGGAGGGGAGTTAGCATTGCACATGGCGCTAGCAGCTGTAGCTTGCTAACAATTCTCACCCTTATACTGTAAAATTCCGCCTAAATACATACCATCCACCCCTAATACCTTCATGACATAAAACAAAGTCATTTCGCTTCATATTGTACTGTTTTTTAACATTTTTAACACTGTGCTGAACATTATTTTAAATATTTTTACAAGAAGCCAAAGTTTCACCGACCTCTCTCCTGCAGTACTCACAGCCAACTGAGGAGAGGGTGGCAGATGCGGCCGATACAGCAGTAGCTCCGCCCACAAAGGGAAACGGAGAGAAATAAAATACACTGAAATAATAATTATAAAAATAAAAAAATATATGTATTAAACACATTTTCTGCCCAACACAACCCAAGATAATTTCCAACACATGAAATACGAAGATTTTGTGTGAAAAATAAATAAACTAATTTAAATCCGTTACATTCTCCCCCTACAAAATTCACCAAAATCTTCTAATTATGAGAAGACTCTTCTCTTGGACCAGACTTAAGAATCCCTGAAATCTAATTCCTTTTCTGCAATGGATGCAACCTATTTCTTAAAGGTTAAGAAGCTAGTAAGGGTGATCAGGCCTTAGTTAACCTCTCAGAATTGATATGATGCCGCGTACACCACACCACTTTTCAGCCTATTAAATGTCCATATGTTTATGAATCTTTCAATAATACAAAAAAAAAAAACATCAACTTAAAACGGAGTAACCCATTACTTCTATCATTTACTGCTCAAAACAGTCAGTAGTGACTGAGATTTCTGACTCATTGAACCTCTAAGTGACTTTAGACTGAACTGCTTCTGGGCCATAGTCTCAATCAGGCGACTGACCTTTTTGACTACCCTACCTGTCCGTGTAACCTGATGGTGTGTGGTTTCCCCACCCTGGGTGTCTTGGTTTGCACTCTGACTAGGCACTATCTGGCCAGGAATAGCCTCTGAGTTTGAGTCTGTCAGACCTCTAAAACCTGTGTCAGGAACACTACAGGTATTGCCTCTATTATCTGAGTCAAAATTACTCAATTGGGGATATCCTGAAGTCAGACTCCTGTCATCAGGAAGTTCGCTACATTGACTAGGGATCTGCTCTGACAAACACCGGTTCTGATTTGACGCAGGATTGCTCTCACAACAAGACTCTTGACTTTTGGAGTGAGTAGAACCTTCCATAACCCACAGGTTTGTTCTGGCCTCAGAGCTCTGTTCTTCTAAAGAATCAATCGTGTTTGAATGCTGAAAGCTGGATTCACTATTTCTCAAGCTCTCGGAATCACCATCTGAAGCCATATCCGTTTCCTCTGATTCAAATCCAACAGGCAGGTAGCTTACATCCAACAAAAGATTGCGATGTACTACTTTCGTAGCTCCACTCTCCCCCTGCAACTTGTAGGTGTGCGTTTGTGGATTCTGATCGACAATGGTGTATACGGTTGCCTCCCAGCGGTCCGCAAGCTTCCTCTTTCCCCGCTCTCCTTTATTAGCAACTAACACACGGTCTCCCACATTAAGGTGAAGGCCTTTCACTCTCCTGTTGTAATTTTGAGCCTGCTTCCTTTGTTCCTTGGTGGCATGTTGCTGTGCGATTTTTGAGGCTTCCTGAAGATAGGACATGAGGGTCTCCACATAGGCATCATATCCAACAACGATGGGGTCCTTGAGGGCATGTTGAAACATCACATCCACAGGAAGTCGCGGAACTCTCCCAAACATCAACTGGAATGGTGCAAAACCACTTGTCTCATGGACAGTAGCATTGTATGCGAATGTCAGTGTTTGAATCTGCTGAGGCCACTGGTGTTTAGCTTTCAAGGGTAAGGAGCGCAGCATGTTGCCCAAGGTGCGATTAAACCTTTCAGTGCATCCATTTCCCATCAGATGGTATGCTGTGGTGTGTGATTTTGCAACACCAGACAACTTAAGCAGTTCAGCAATTAGGTCACTTTAAAAATTGGCTCCCTGATCACTGTGTATCCGCCGTGGAAAACCATACACACAAAAGACGTGGTCCCACAGTTTTCTGGCTACTTGTCTAGCCGTTTGATTTGTGCATGGAAAGGCATGAGCCAGTTTAGTAAAGTGATCTGTGACCACTAATACATCAACTGCACGCTGCTTGTAATCCTCTGCACACCAAAAGTCTAAGCACACAAGTTCCATGGGTGCTGATGTTTGAATACTCTCTAGTGGAGCCCTAGCAGATGGTTCCGGTGTCTTAGCAAGGATGCACCTCTTACAGCATTTTACATACCCCTGAATATCTTGCTCCATCCTAGGCCAATAAAACCTTCGCCTAGCCAACTGAAGCGTCCTTGCTTGTCCTTGATGCCCTGCTAAATCATGGATACCACTCAGTGCCTTGTCTCTTAAACTCAGTGGAAGGATGTACTGATATCGGTTGTGCTTGCTCAGAGGATCTTTAGACAGTCTATACAGTATGCCATCTTGCACATGGAGTTTCTCCCACTGCTTAACTAACCCAAGAGAGGTTGAAGAGAGCTTAGCTTTTTCTCGTCTGGAGGGGCGTCTCTTGCGCATGACAAATGGAAGAACTGAGGATATGACAGGGTCTTGTTCTTGGTGTTGCTGGAGTTCTTGCAAGGAGAGTGTAGGGAGTGCGTCTTGGCCTGGCATGGAAAACTGCTGAACCGACTGAACACACTGTGCTGCACGGGTCTCCGCTGCTATGTCACAACTGCTATGGGATTCATAAAGGGCGTGCACATTCTCTGAACTAAGAGAGCCAGGACACAACACAGCCATTGCTTTTGTTTTGCAGCACTGCACTTTCAGTCGGAATGTGTCTTGGATTCCATCCTCACTGACACCTTCGGCTTCACACAGGAGGTTGCTATACTGTTCACTGAGGAGTCTGTGACCTACCGTCTTGGCGAAAGGGTCTCGACTGAGCGTGTCAGCCACAACGTTTTGTCTGCCTGGGATATGCTTAATGTCAAACGTGTACGGTGCCAACTTGGCAACCCAACGTTGTTCGCACGCATCAAGTTTAGGCTTCGTCATTATGTACGTTAACGGGTTGTTGTCCGTCCATACAGAAAACACATGTCCCTTAAGCCAGTGGCTAAATTTTTCACAGACACTCCATTTCAGTGCTAAAAACTCCAAGCGATGAGCTGGGTATCTTTTCTGTGAAGTGCTGAGAGTTTTGCTGGCGAAGGCAATAGGCCTTGCTTTGGTCTCACCAAGTGGTATTTGTGAGAGCACAGCTCCTAACCCATCTAGGGAGGCGTCAATGGAGAGAATCAGAGGTCTGGAGAAATCAGGATGTACCAAGACAGCGCAGTGCAACAACTTCTCTTTGAGAGATTCAAAAGCCTGAACACACTCGGATGTCCAATCCATGGGTTTGAGCCTTCTGTATGTACCAGCTTTGGCCAACCGTTGTTTCATGTTTCTCCGCTTTTGTCCAGCAGTCAAGGCGAAAAGAGGCTTTGCTATAGCTGAGCAGTTCGGGAGGAAGTGTTGATAATAAAATATCATCCCTAAAAAGGATTTTATTCTTTTGACAGATGGGGTAATACCATCATCCTCCATAAGGTTAGCTACAGACATCTCAGATATAGCACTAACCTTCTCAGGGTCCACAGCCACTCCACCACCACTTATGATGTGCCCCAAGAACCTGACTGAAGTGCGCAAGAAATGGCACTTTTTCTGACTCAGCTTCAGATTGTGCTGGCGAAGTCTTTGAAAGACTACTTCAAGCCTTTCCAATGCCTCGTTCTCTGTGGATGCAAAGACTAGCAGATCGTCCAGGTAGCACAACAGGCTGCTGAAGTTCAAGTCACCGAATATGCTCAACATCATCCGCATGAACGAGGCTGGACTATTACACAAACCCTGTGGCATGCGATTATATTCGTGTAGGCCCAGTGGTGTAGTAAAGGCTGTGTACTTTTTGTCCTCCTCGCACATCGGAATGTTGTAGAAGCCAGAGGTCAAGTCCATTGTACTAAAATAGGTGTTACCACCCAAAGCGGCCAAACAATCTGACTGGTGGGGTAAGGGATGTGCATCCTTCAGGGTGCGTGCATTGAGCCATCTAAAGTCGGTGCATATCCTTAGTGAACCATCTCGCTTCCAAACCATTACCAGCGGGGAAGCATATTCGCTTACAGACTTCCGTATTATGCCCTGTTCCTCCATTTCCGTTAAGACCTGACGCAATTTCTGGTAATGTGCGGGAGGAACTCTTCTGTACGGTAGACGGAACGGCCTCTCATCCACTAAACGAATGCGGTGGGTAAACCCTTTGGCCTCACCACAATCCAAGGAGTGTTTAGAAAAAACATCATGGTACTTAACAAGAAGCTGTGAAAGCTCCTGCTTGGTAGAACAACTGACTTGGCATGACTCAGTGTCAATATCCTTCAAGCCAACCTCTTCAAGTCTCCTCTTTAGATCCCCAGAGCTAGTAACAGTACCAAACTCTGATGAAGCATTTTTGACTGAATTGGTGTTCTGGAACAAAGAGAGATCTTCGGCGGCTAAACACGGTGAAACATCGGCCAGCTTACAGTTTCTCTTCAATGTTACTGGCTTGTCTGAAAGATTCACTACTTTCATTGGAACCCACCGGTCGCTCCACATAGAGGTAATGACCCGGCCTACCATGATGTTTCGTGGCATTGTTTTTGAAGAAGTAGGTTCGACAACCACCGTACTTCCAGGTGAAACAGGAACGTTACTTGGCAGCTTACCAAACACAAGGTGCTCCTGCTGAGCAAGAAGTGTGATGGCTTGGGTCAGCTTAACTGTTCCAATCTTGGGAGGTGGATCTTTCTCTCTCCACCTAGACAAACCAGTTATCATATCGAGGAAATGAGCAACATCGCCACATGGCTGATCATTATTCTGAGAAATCAACCTCCAATAATCCTCACTGCTCTTTAAATTCTGAATGATAAACTTTAGCACGTTGGAGCCAAGAATGAGGTCATCCGTTTGCCCAGGAACGACAAGGACGGGAACAATACAGCTTATCCCATAAACTTGAAGTTCCACTTCGTAAACACATTTGGGGCGTGTTTGATGACCTCCGCAGCCAACCAAGACAATGTGTTCGTTCATCTGTTGCTCTTTGGAGATGACATGTTCACTACGCAGCTTTTGTTCTACCTCTTCGCTCAGCGTACATGCCATTGAACCAGAATCAATCATGCCCTTCACCTGGAACGCTCCATTCACCGTAACCGAAGTATAGAAAAGTTCACTAACTGGTTCGACTCTTTGCGAATTTTGTACAACCACTTTGACGTCTCCAGGAATCGAAGCGCATGCATGTACATACTGTTGCTCTAAAAGATCGCTTTCAACTCTCTTGAGGGATTCACAATCACTGCCTACACGTTCCCTCTCCAAATGTAGGCTCAGGCGTTTAAAGACTGGCATCCCTGGGAGACCTGTGCGCTAGGATCAGCAGCCCCCGATTTGCGGTTTCTACAATCCTTTTTCCAATGCCCTGACTGAAAACATGCCAGACACAATCCCTCTCGTCTGCAGTGCATGGTGGTGGAGTGCCCCGTAGCTCCACAGACTCTACATGGTTTTCGAAATGGCTGTTGCTGGTTGAAGGAATTAGATACATTAGCTGTCGTTTGATTGTTCTGTTTCATCACACAATCGAGAAGACCAATGAGAGTTTGGACAGTACTATTCTCAGTTGACGCAGTAGCTCCAGATATCACTCCAATCTGTTCTGAGGTACTCTCCAGGTTACATGGCAGTTCAGGCTTGGCTGATACTGATGTCTGTGAGTGCACAGTTACACATTTCCCTGTAATGCTACGTCCTTGCCTCGCTTGCTGCTGTTGTGCCCTGCACTCAGTCTGGCTAACATCAAGCCGCTCCTGAATTTCACTCGCTGTCCATTTATCAGCCGTTTTAAATTTCAAAACTGCTGACAGCGCGGGGTCAGGACAATGCTTTATAAACATCATAATCACTTCCTTACCAGGGCTCTCAAGTTTCCATCCCTGCCTTTTCAAGCACTCCTCAGCAACATCGACAGCTTTGTGCAGGCGGATCCAGTAATCCATGGCGCATTCTCCAACAATGGGTAACGTGTTATAAAAGTCAGCAAGGGGCATAGATGAGTAAGCCAACTCACTAAAGTGTTGCTTCAATATGTCAATAATCACGTTAGGATCTTCACTGGGCTTCAGGAAGGAATTGTTGCGGAGAGTGATTTTAATCACGTCTCTAGCTTTCCCCGACAACCTAGACAAAATCTCCTGAGCTTTTTCCTCTAGTGGTATACCCCTTTTCCTCAAGTATGAGTTCATTTGCTCCTCCCACTCATGAATTGACACTTTATCAGACCCATCTCCATGGAAACTAGGAGGTTCTTTTACATCTGCCTGGATGACCAGTTTTACACCTGTCAAATTGAGTGTACGTGAATCAGCTGGGGACTGTTCTACTTGGGTACTCTGAGCCTCAACTACCCCTGACTCTTTGATTTCACATCCTTTCTGCAACTGAGCAGTTATAGACTGGCCTATCTGATGAGCTAACTGAGTGATAAGGTTACTCAAATCTGGAGAACCCATATCTGTATTACGAGGTTGATGGCTAGCAGGCATACGAGTGGAACATAATGCTGGAGAATCAAATACGCCTCTAGCATCTGGTGTTTGAACTATCTCCCCCTGAATTCCCGTCCTACCAAGACCAAGTTCTACATCGTCATGTTGCATAACACTCTCCATTTCCAACACATAATACATTTTCATATCCAAAGGATTACAATTGCCTATCAGGAAATAATTTTTTTTCTCTGGAAAAAGAGTTTTCAAACCAGTCACTATGATGAGCAAATACTGCAGCGTCTCCCGGTGGTCAAACTGGTGTTGATCCTTCTGAAGAATCCGGGTCACGGCACCAATGTAGCGGGTCCAAACTTCACATGCAGCGAACATGCAAAGGGAACCCGGCCACGACTACTCTGCGTTGTGTTGTGAGAAGGGAAAACTCGTGACCTCCAATGCCGGTACCAACTGGGGATCTTTTATTGTCTGTATGTAAAAGACAACAATCTGTGAGAAATAACATCCAGCCTCGTGCCTGCCTACACAACCTCCTCTCTCCTGCAGTACTCACAGCCAACTCAATATGATCAGTAACATGAAAGAAACCAACAATCATACTGTAATAAAAAAAATATTTAAAAAAAACCCGAAGACATAACCAGTACAGATATAACAAAAAAAATTACATTCAATATATATATACATGTTACTTCATATAATACATCTTTATAAGATGATAAATGATAAAGTGCCAAATTGTAAAACAAAAACTAGAAATATGTGCAATATTACTTAGTTTCCATATGAGTTTTACCTCATTTTTAATGTTTTTAATGAATCCCCCTTTTAAATACCTGCTTTTTATATTTTATATGAAACTCTTTTAAAAACATGAGAACAAACAAAAGAAATAAACCCTCTGAGCTAATGAAGCGAATTTAAGACCATACCTGTATGTAAAAGACAACAATCTGTGAGAAATAACATCCAGCCTCGTGCCTGCCTACACAACCTCCTGCGTGACCGCAAAATCACAGAAAAGGTGGGGGAGGGGAGTTAGCATTGCACATGGCGCTAGCAGCTGTAGCTTGCTAACAATTCTCACCCTTATACTGTAAAATTCCGCCTAAATACATACCATCCACCCCTAATACCTTCATGACATAAAACAAAGTCATTTCGCTTCATATTGTACTGTTTTTTAACATTTTTAACACTGTGCTGAACATTATTTTAAATATTTTTACAAGAAGCCAAAGTTTCACCGACCTCTCTCCTGCAGTACTCACAGCCAACTGAGGAGAGGGTGGCAGATGCGGCCGATACAGCAGTAGCTCCGCCCACAAAGGGAAACGGAGAGAAATAAAATACACTGAAATAATAATTATAAAAATAAAAAAATATATGTATTAAACACATTTTCTGCCCAACACAACCCAAGATAATTTCCAACACATGAAATACGAAGATTTTGTGTGAAAAATAAATAAACTAATTTAAATCCGTTACAAGTGCATGAACATTAACCACAGTGGCGGAGGTTTATTCTCAAGTTCACAATTCACTACATAAATGGAACTTAATTTGAGGTGGGGAACGAAACTTATGCAATATACGATACATGTAAATCACCGAATGGTGATAACGCTCGGTGATAACACGGTCGTTAGGACGTGGGATCACACATCGGCTATTCACCGATCAAACACCTCATTTGAAACGGCAACACAATACGGCAAGATAAAAAAGTGAACATTAGAGAGGACAGAGGCAACTATATTCGTGAAGCCATCCGTATCATTTTAATAATTTTGCGTTTTGTTACGCAAAGGTACATAGCCTACCTTTTATAATGATATTTTTGTAATTATTTTGCCTATTTATGCTTTTTGTTCTTTGTCTAACACAAAACATTATAGACATTTATTTGTAGATTTGTTATGTTCACCATAGCCTACAATTCACTAACATACACAACTTTTAGACATTAAAACTTGAAATGGCGTAACATTGAGTATACAAACAAACTTGCTTTAGCTCGGTCTACGGGCTTCACTTTGCTACTCGAGTATCGAACAAGCTTTTTGTGGATGTGGGGGTGGAAGGCTGCAGCGCAGTCTGTTTCATTAGCAAGACAAAAGACGTGAACGCTTCACAGTGGGGGTGCGGGCCAGTGGGTTAGTGGTGTGGCGAACGTACATGATAATATAGTGACATATATGCCAACAGAATAACACACAGACAAATAAGCAAACTATTACACTAACCAAGCAAACTATTACACTAACCAAGAAACAAAACTGAAACTATATTTTGCATTTACGTTTTCGCACAAACCAGGAAATGCAATATGAAACTAAACAAAACTGACAATGGGAAAGCTACTGAGAACAAGGTCACAAGGCACTGATTCTAAAAGGTTTAGTCACATTAATTTGTTAACATATTGACGTTACGTGCAAATGTCACCATTACGAATATTTTGTTTGGGCGGCTCATTCTTCCTTTTGTGCAAAACGCCATCTAGCGTTAATTATGTGTCAGTACCAGCTCCCCTGTGTAAAGACTCAGCGGTCTTTTGACCGCCTGAGGCGCGCTTTAAGTAGGTGAAAACAACACGGCGCTAGTAGGAGGTGGTGAAATCGGTCAGATGACCGGCCCTCCGCGCTTCTAGGTATAAGTATGTAAATGAGGCGCGGCGCTTCTAGTGTTAATACTGAATACATGAGAGATCATACGTTGTGTGTTTATATCAACCACAGATCACATAATGTTCAAATCTCATAGGCACATGGTTTAACTTTTGCATTGATCCTTTGTCCAGGGTCCTTAAGGGCTGGTAAAAATGAACACTGGTTTCAAGAATAATTACCCTTCCCTTGGTTGGAAGGCTGTCGAGTTTGGTGTGTTTAGATTGACCTCGCATAGTTCGTTCCTGTAGATTGGATTTTGATTCCATGTTACATTTTAGATTTGAAGTTATAAAGACCTCTGAAATATTTGCATCCTCAGTTATGAGTCTTAACAACGGACTTCCAAGGGATGCTAAATTGAATTGAGTTGAAGCCTTGGGGAATCAGATAAGGCTGGAATTTAGAGTTTGAGATTAGGTCCTTCCTGAGTTGTGAGCTTTGTGTCCTTCAGAGGAAGGGTGACCATGACCAGAACCCTTTTATTGCCTTTCTAAGCTAAGGATTCTAAGCTTTGAAGAAGAAGACCATTGTGAGTTCTGAGTTTCTCAGGGCATGGGTGATGGTAGAAAACCTTCTTTACCTTCAATTAAAGGGATTAGATGAGTCAGTCTCTCACACGCTGAGAAAGAGATGTCATCTCTGTGCATAATAGTGAAGTGGCCTTCGCTATCTTCACTACAATAGCAATAAAATATATTTTAATGATAGCTTGTCTAACTATGAACTTACCTTTAGACCTACCTTTAGACCTAGTTACCTTTAGACCTAGGGTGTTGGTAGACCACAAAATAGTTACGTGTAATAAACTGCAGTTACAAAATGAAATTCAAATGAAGAAAGATTAAGATAGGGCATTTTGGAATATAAATCTGAGGCACCGGATGCTGGTCATTATTTGCCTGTTGCTGCTTAATTTTTCTCTCAATATTTTTTTTTGAAAAGCACATTTTATATTATTTCATATTTTTATGTGAAGCGCATTATCTCTTTAACACACCAATGCTTTACTTCTATAGTTTTAACAAAAAACTTATGTCGTGTGATAATCTGTCTCACCTGTGAATCGTCTCGTAATCACGTGTGGCTAATGTGGTTTGTCTATTTAATGTGCGTTCGCGCAGTGTCCTGTGCTTGTCGTTGTCTAGAGTCTACACGTTTCTGTGTGAATGTTTCAGTGTTACTCGTGCGCTATTGCGCAATATCTGTTAATAATTAAAGTGACCAACAGAAAGCAAGGATTCCAGTTTCTCATCCTTCGCCCTGCCCGCGCGTCACAGGTTTAGGAAAGAAAATTAGGTTCTTGCACCAAATCCATTTCTTTTTAGCTTTGCTGAATTAGAAGTGTACCATTAAAGCCAACAACATAAAATAGGTGTCTAATCATATTTGTTGTGTCCCATGGTGCTCTGGTTTAAGGATGGCCGCTACAGGAGAGGATATGTTAGAAATTGCAACCCTGGGGAGACCCTTCCAGCTGGGAATGCTCTATGACATCCGAAAGGATGCACTAGTACCAGGTATTACCCAATAACACCAAATACACGCAAGCATACAAGATACACAGTGCATACTCCACAGTGCACACTCCACAGTACACACTCCACAGTACATACTCCCACCCCCTAAACAGATTGCAATGTTTTATAGTGAGGCAACAGGTACATTCACATAATGTCTTTTGAAGATCTTTTTATACAGTTCAAGTCTATATGCATGAGTCTAGTATTCTTACAGCATGTTTGAAAAGATAACTACAATAAGTCCCATATGTAATCTTTCTGATTGCTCACAGGAATCACACTTTGGAAACATGAACAATTGAAGCACAACACAGATGTTTGTCCTCAGCATAATACCGAATTCAAAGTCTCAACAGAGGACTCCATTGATGAAAAATTTTACAATCTAAAGGTTGATGGTAATCTTAAATTGAGTATTTTGGGTGGATTAGTTAATTTAAATGGAGCATCCAAGTATTTCGCGGATACAAAGAAATCTTTTAGACAAGAGAGATTGACACAGCTGCTTCCTGCCGACGCTGCTTCCTGCCGACGCTGTTGCGGAGCGAATTTTGATTGTTTCTCTAAAGTGTGATAATCTGTTTACGTACTAATCTTTACTTTTTGCCTCCCTAGACAACTATTACAGGTAGTGCTTCCACTATCAAGACAGTTGACTACTCTCTTCGACTGGAAACATCTTCGACATTTCGACATCTTAACCGAAGCTAAGTATTTCATCATGTCTGAGTCCCTTGTTGCTTGTGTTGAGTGTGGCATGTATAGCTACTCTTCTTCCGTCAGTAGTGATAATAATAATTATATTTGTGTGAAGTGTAGGTTAGTTATTAGTATGACGGAGAAGATTTCGCTTTTAGAGGAACGCATCCGGGCTTTAGAAAGTCCTAGAAAGTTTGTAGCAGCTAGCGCAGCTAGCGTAGCGGCTAGCGCAGCTAGCGTAGCAGGCCCGGGTTGCACAGCTGTAGCTAGCGAGCCCTCAGCTCCGGCATTAGAGCCCTCGCAGCGGGGCGAATGGGTGACGTCTCGGCGGCATAACCGTAGGGCTGAGCACCGTCCTTCTCAGGTTCCCGTGTCAAACAGGTTTGCCCCACTCAGTAATACACCGACTGAGCGACCTGTTAAAAGAGCTCTGGTGATAGGAGATTCACAGCTCAGACACGTGAACGTAGCGACTAGTTTAGAGACACCAGCGGCCATAGTCAAGTGTATCCCGGGGGCTAGAGCGCCTGACATCAGGGCTAATTTAAAGGTGCTGGCTAAACGTAAATATTCTAAGATAGTTATACACGTCGGCACCAATGATGTGGGATTGAGACAGTCTGAGATCACCAAGGATAATGTTAAAGAGGTGTGTGAGTTAGCGGGGACGATGTCAGATGCCGTAATATGCTCTGGTCCCATTCCAGTTCGGCGTGGCGCTGAAACCTACAGCAGGTTATGGGCGTTACACCGCTGGATGTCTAAATGGTGCTCAGATAACAAAGTGGGCTATATAGATAATTGGACACGTTTTGAGGGCAGGCCTGGCCTTTTGAAGCGAGACGGCATTCACCCCTCTTGGGAGGGTGCTGCTCTCATTTCTCATAGCATATCTGCTAGGCTTAATAGTGGTAGTGTAGGTGTAGTTAATGGGGATTGACAAACCAGAACCGAGGCCAGGCAGCAGACAAACAGGCTAATCCGACTGTCTGCGAGCTGCAAAGAGACGTCACCTAGGTCACACCAGATTGAAACTGTGTCTGTTCCTCGAGTACCAAAAAATAATTCTCGTAAAGTTAGTAGACAAAATTTAATCAATGTTAAATTCAACTATGCTCCCTCAGAGAGCAGTTTAAATCTGAAACTAGGACTACTAAATATTAGATCCCTGTCATCTAAAGCATTGCTTGTTAATGAAATGATTACCGATCATGATCTATGCATGCTTTGCTTGACGGAAACCTGGACCCGACCAGACGACTATATGGCCCTAAATGAAGCTTCTCCCTCTGGCTATAGATATGTCCATAACCCCCGTCCAAATGGTCGAGGAGGTGGGGTCGCCACAATATATGACTCTGATATAGGCATTTCTCAAAAATTTGGCTTCAAGTTTAATTCTTTCGAACACCTCATCCTCACTGTATCAAATGTTTCAAATTTAACAAGCAACAAAGTGTCACAGTCGTTTATGTTAATTACTATTTACCGCCCCCCTGGTTCATACTCTGAGTTCTTGCAGGAGTTTTCAGACTTCCTGTCTCATGTAGTGCTATCAGCCGATAAGGTGATTATAGTGGGTGATTTTAATATCCATTTTGAAAATCGGTGTGACTCTTTTAGCATTCATTTTCAAGCAATTCTTGATTCAATGGGTATCACTCAGAATGTGGTGGGTCCTACGCATAACTGTAGTCATACTTTAGACTTGGTCTTGTCATTTGGTATTGACATATCCAGTTTAGCAATTCTTCCTCAGAGTGAGGCTGTTTCTGACCACAGCCTCATAACATACGAGTTGTGTTTAACTGACTGTGTTCATCGGCCACCTCGCTATCAAATTAAACGAGCTATAACACCCAGCACCTAGAGCATTTCACCGAGCACGTCGAGACTTCCCTTCGTACAGCTTTAGACAAAGTTGCACCACTACGATATAAGAGAGCCACGGAGAGAAGAATAGCGCCATGGTACAATGAGCACACGCGTAGCCTCAAACGAGCCGCGCGGATCCTGGAACGTAAATGGCAAAATATGAAGTTAGAAGTGTATAGACTATCATGGAAAAGCAGCCTTATTGAATATAAGCATGCCCTCCATATGGCAAAGTCCTTATACTTATCGGCCTTAATAGAAAAACATAAAAACAATTCAGGACTCCTTTTTAAAACTGTTTCCAGCCTTACGAGGAGTCATGAACAAAACAATTCTCTTATTCCACTAGAGTGTAGCAGTAACAATTTTATGAAATTCTTTAATGATAAGATTGATAAAATTAGGGAAAACATTAGTAGTGCTATCTCAGAGCCTGTCAACATGCCAATGCACCTTGACAGCTGTCTGGTCAGCTCTGATGCCCTGTTCGAGTCCTTCTCCCCAATTGGTCGTGAGGAGCTTATTTCACTGGTGAAATCTGCTAAACCCTCCACATGCATACTAGATGCTGTACCAACCCATCTACTTAAAGAATTACTGCACAGCAATGTAGAACCGTTGCTTACTATAATAAATTATTCTCTGAGCCTGGGCTACGTTCCCAGTTCATTTAAACTTGCAGTCATCAAGCCGCTAATTAAAAAACCTGGTCTTAACCCCCAAGAACTGTCCAACTATAGGCCAATTTCTAATCTGTCATTCATATCCAAAATTTTAGAGAAAGTAGTTTCTTCACAACTCTCTTCCTTCTTACAGACAGAACATGTCTTAGAGTTATTTCAGTCTGGATTTAGAGCTCATCACAGCACTGAAACAGCACTAACTAAAGTACTGAATGATCTCTTAATATCCTCTGATAAAGGACACATTTCATTTCTCATACTGCTAGACCTCAGTGCTGCTTTTGACACCATTGATCATAATATTCTACTTAATAGACTGGAGACACTCATTGGCATAAGAGGTCAAGCACTCTCCTGGTTCAGGTCCTACCTGACAGATCGTTACCAATTTGTGCTAGTAAATAACGAATGCTCTGAGCATTCTAAAGTAAAGTATGGTGTCCCACAAGGATCTGTACTGGGCCCCATATTATTCTCATTATATATGCTACCACTGGGCACTATCATTCGTAGGCATGGTATTAGCTTCCATTGCTACGCAGATGATACTCAGTTGTATATATCTTCTAATCCAGATGATACCACCACAACTCTCAAGATTGAGAACTGCGTCCAGGATATTAAAAACTGGATGGCGTCTAATTTTCGTAAACTAAATTCTGACAAGACTGAGGTACTGATTCTTGGGCCTAAAGCTGTTAGAAGCAATTGGGCTGATATTCCCCTTACCCTAGATGGTTTTTCAGTAACACCAAAATCTACTGCAAAAAGTTTAGGTGTCACTATTGATTCTGATCTTTCATTTGACACACATGTATGCAATGTCACTAAGGCTGCCTTTTTCCATTTACGTAATATTGCCAAGCTGAGACACTTACTTTCATTAGCTGATGCAGAGAAGCTAGTTCATGCTTTTGTCTCGTCGAGATTGGACTACTGTAATAGTCTTCTAATTGGATGCTCTAAACAGTCCATAAAGAAGCTACAACTTGTACAAAATGCCGCAGCTAGAGTCCTAACCAAGGCTAGGAAATTCGATCATATTAGTCCCACTCTCGCCGCACTACACTGGCTGCCAATTAAATATCGCATTGAATTTAAAGTTCTCCTGTTAACCTATAAGGCGTTAAATGGTCTTGCCCCACAATATCTGAGTGAACTCATTGATTATTACAACCCATCTCGCCCTTTGCGCTCCCAAAATGCTGGATTTCTCGTAGTTCTAAAAATTAGTAAAACTACAGCCGGAGGCAGAGCTTTCTCTTTTAAAGCCCCTCAATTATGGAATAGCCTTCCAGCTCCAATCCGAGACTCTGACACAGTTCCAATCTTTAAATCTAGACTTAAGACTCACCTGTTTAGTCAAGCCTTCAGCTAAAATTCCCCTTGTAAGGTGTAGGGGCTTGGGGGCCCCCAGACGTTGAGATTTCTGGTGATCTGAGATGTTGATGCTGTCATCCAGCTGTGTCTTGGCATCACTCTATTTTGTGACTATGACTTGACTGGAAAGCAATGTCTCAGTGAGCCCTCATGACTGTGGTCACCTCTGAACCTCTCCCTTTAGTTATGCTGCTATAGATTAGTCTGCCGGAGCCACATGCTGATCACTTTACGTGAGCTACGTACATTTAAATCAACGGTGGTTTAAATTCACGTCCACTCAGTCTGTATTATCTATCTTCTTGCATGGCTCTACCCAAGACGATTGGATACAGGCACCTGCAGGCACCTGGGGGATGGTCTGGCTGCCGGTGGATGTGCTGATACCGGGGTTCACCTGGGGAGTAACACTGCAGTCGGAGCCTACAATACCAGCATCACTGCTCCGACACGGAATGAAAGCCTGGCATTCATCAACAGACATTTACAGTGACAATATCAAAACCCAGAACTTTCAATTCTACCTTTTACCTAGTCTGATTGTGTGAATTATGTGTGACTTGTGTATTTGTGTGTTAACGGGCCGCCCAATGGAGGATGGGTTCCCTTTTGAGTCTTGGTTCTCCCGAGGTTTCTTCCTATTCCCCACCATCATAGGGAGTTTTTCCTCGCCACTGTCGCCTTTGGCTTGCTCATTAGGGTTCTGGACCCATAGTATTGTTAACCTTGTAAATCCTGTAAAGCTGCTTTGCGACAACTTGAGTTGTTAAAAGCGCTATACAAATAAACTTTGACTTGACTTGACACTGCACTATGGTTCAAACACCAAGTTTACACAGTTGACAATGGATCATTTGGGAAGTGTGGCTCATCCTGATGTCTTTGTAAATAATATAGCAACACATGTGGTGCTATATGGAGCTAATGCCTACTTTGTGTTTGATAGACAAGTTTCTGCAGATGAGAAGAAAAAAGATGTAAACAGAGAAGTAGACCTTGCAGTTGCTAAACTGAAAGGTGTTTCTGTAGGATCACAGGGAACATTAGCCATGGCTCAAAATGAAATGGCAGCATTTGAAAAATTTAATTGTACATTTTATGGTGATTTCAAGTTGCCCTCTAACCCAAACACATTTGAAGATGCCATGAAGGTTTACACAGATCTTCCCAACATGCTTGGAGTGAATGGAGAACATGCTGTACCACTCAAAGTATGGCTTTACCCTCTAGTCAAACTAGACTCAAGAGCATCCAGACTTGAGCGAAACATCAGCACAGAGATCATCAGGGCTGTGGAGTCAGTAATTGAGACTTCAAATGCCATAGAAATGAAATGTGATGACCTGCTGCAAGATACAGTAGCAAAATCATTCAAAGCATTTGAAGACAAAGTGCTGGACTTTAAGAAGTACTGCTGTAATTACAAAGTGGATTTCATGACAAAACTTGGACTGTTGCTGCCAAATGTCCGTGGAGGTAAAACAGATATTAGTGCTGTGACAGATCTTCTGCGTGGTTATGAAGAGTCTCCTTTTAATATCAGGGATCTTCAGCAGTGGATAAAAGACAAAGAAAACGAATCTACAACAATTAAAGCTCTACTTAATCAACTGAATGAAGAATATATTGATGGTGATATAGACAGTCTACTAATGGATCTGGAAGTAGAGAATTTAGTTTGTTACACTTTCACATCTCTGCAGGAAGCAGACATTCTCTTAACCAAACAAGAGAAATACTTAAGACCCACAGCAAAGAAGGAAATCGATAACCCATCTCAACCTGGTCCCAAACAGAAATCATGGCTGTCATCAGACATTACAAAGATCATGAAGAATAACTTGTGTGTGTTTAAAGTGTTAAAGAAAAAACACGAGTGTGATCAGAGTAATCAAAAAACAATATTTACTGTCATTTCAAAACCAGTGGATAATCATACAGGTTCATTCATTCTGCTCTATGAAAATGGATCAGATGAACCAGTGTGTTTTCATCCTCCATCAAAACCAGATTGTCCAGTTGTGGATCACATGACGGATAACAATGTGACAATAAAGTTGGGTCCCTCGTGTCCTCTCACAGTGGAGACCAGACTACTGTACAAGACTCAACAGCAGAATCACTGGAATGTTAAGCATTTGGAGAAAAACCAAGATAGTGTTACTCTGACTGATCTGGACTACAGCACAATTTATGAGATAAAATGTGTAGCAGTGGGCAAGTTGAGCTACACAATTGAAAGTGATGTGATCTGTCTGAGAGTCATAGACAAGGATCTACTCAGAAATACACAGAAAGTCATTTAAAGGGTATGACAGAAAACAAACATTCCCTCTTTAGTTTATTCTACACAGAAAAATATCACTTTATTGCTTGTTTCAGAATCCAGGGGCTGTTCCATCATGCGGCATGTTGCTTTATATGTCAACTGAATAAAATGCACATAACATTTTACACATGAATAGAAAACTCAACATCAGGATCATCCAGGAGGAGGTACAGAAGGTGTGAAGAACAATGAGCAGGAGAAGACCAAGTAAGAGAGAGAAGAACAGACCACAAATGAAGTGGCCAAGCTGGAGTCAGTAGAAAGTTTCCAATGATACCATGAACATTCTTCACCATGCTGGAGCAGAAGCTAAGGTAGAAAAACAAGACCAATGTTGTAAATGTAAACCTGAAACACAACCAGGGGAACATCAGGAGAGAGAAGACAAAAAAATGAAAGAGAGAGTAATGGCATAAGCGAGTGGAAGCTGAAGACATGTCTGCTGAGAGTATATGTGTCCTGGACCTGCTGTGACTTAACTGAGGTTCTCCTATAGCCATCTGCTCTGTGTTGGGATTCAGAGTTAAAACACAAGGCCTGGCTGGTGCCATGGTAACAGCTCTTACTCCTACGTTGGGGTCTCCCATGTCTCAAGTGTCTCCTTCTCTCCAGATGTAATCCTGTAGTGCTCTGTTGGTTAGGGTTTATTTGGTCTGGTCTGGTCTGGTCTGTATGTGAGTTAATTGCTGATAAAGAAAAAGTCGTATATTTAAATACAATAATAGTATACTTGAACTATATGCGGAATAATTAAAGTATACTTTTTCTTCTTATACTTACAATTTTACCTACTTAATCAGTCTTTCAGTATACTTTGAAAAAGTATACTTTATTTGGCTGTGCTACTTTTGTACTGGCTATGTACTTAATAAAAATATACTTAGTATTAAACTGTGCTTTTTTATGATAAACCTATCCTTTTACTAAATGTGTCCTATGAGCCTATATTTTTGCAATAGAACTTATTGTGCTGTACTTCAGTGAAAGTATCTATGGGTATTTACAATTTCAAATGAATATTCCATGACAAACGTTGTGATAATAGAATTTAACATCTTTAACAAAATGCAATTTATAACAAATGATTGAAAACAGACAGAAATGTGAAAGCATATGTGTGAACTCATTTTTAATACAACACAAATACATATACATTAATATAAAAATAAAATTGAAAACTCAAAAGTACACTGTAAGGTCAAAAGTATTATGACAACTATTCCTATTCATATTCCAATGGAAGTAAATTTCTACTATATAAGCTTTTTATGTGAATCTGAACAAGTGTCAGCCATATGTTCAATACAAGGTGTGCCCAAAAACCCCTTGGACATATAGTGCATATACATTTGCTTTCAAAGTCACCAACAATTTATAACACCACAGTTATAGTGGTGCTACAGGTCATGCAATAAGTTTAAAGAAATTGAACACATTTATAAGATATACTCAAGCACAACTAGAGCTGAGAGCAAGAAAAAAGATTGAGATACTAGTAGTTGCTGTATTTTATTGACTGCAGCAGACTTTATAACAATTACAAAATAATGTTATGCTAACCCATTCTAAGTTATTCAGACAATCAGTCCTCAAGAAAAATGCTTATTGACTAAGCTATGCGGACTTAGTTTACATAAAATCTGGAATTTTTCAATATTCTTTACAAAGACAAATACTTCAGAAAATACAATAAAAGTACTGATTTCAGTGCCTAAGCCTAGGCATACCTGCATGTTGTTAAATACTACATTTGTGCAAATGCAGTTCCTTGACTGTTCTAATCTCTTTCGAATGGATTAGGCAGAGGAATTATGAATGTGTTTTCTCTAACCGAGACCACAATACATTTATTCCTTAATGTTTTCGGGTAGACAGCGATTACATTATCAGACTCCTCAACTTCATAAACAAAAGTTGATGAGATTTGAAGCTCAGAATTTCTACACAGTGTCCGAGGTAATTTCGTAAGCTCCTTTACCACCACACAGCATTCCTGTCTACAGTCACAATCAGCTGAACTGCCATGAATACATTCTACTTTGAATGTTATAAGACCCTTAATAGCACAAATCATTCCATTATCTAACCTCACTACTGAGTTATTCCTTTTCACCATCTTTTTTCCAGCTGAAGGAAATAGCACATCGTTCACAATAAAGCGACTGTAGTGCCACCTAGGACTGATCTTCAAACCTACTAAGTGTTCCACTGCAATTCTGTCTATAACAGAGATACTAGCTTGTGCTGAAGGCTTACCAAATACCCGAACGTCTCCATTTAAATGTTTTGACCTAGCTGGCTCTCTGGCTTTTTTGCTACTCTGTATTTCACAGAATAACTGCTGAATATTGTCGTTACCATTGGACATGCATGTTTTAGCTCTTTTTGGGATACTCCTCCACCGCATGAATCGCTTAACAATCTGTAAAGGAACATGAGTCGTTCCATTAAAGAACTTCAAAAGTACGCCATTAAATGATTCAAAGGAAAAGGTTGAGGTTGCCTAAAGAGGACCCCAGTTTCGAACGCTTTGAGTTAGATGCATTAACAAATGTACAATAAAGGTCACATTTTTTGTTCCATAAAGCTTCTGGAACTCAATTACAAACTTCCTCAGTGCCTTTTCTGCAAGGTCTATATCACACTGCTTGACTTTGTCAAGATGGTTCCAGAATTTTCTTGGTAGAATACCCTTCATTGTTGGCAATGCATAAAATATGAGAAATGCTCTCCATTCAGAAGCTTTCCAGTATTTATGTTCCTCCACTGACCTAGGAGTTCTAGTAATCTCCACTGGAGGCTGAATTGCTAGCAGCTCCTTGTCTATCAATTTTCTTTTGGTACCAATGTACCATTGATTTTCATGGTGACAAGAATCAAACCAAAGACCAGCAAGCTGTTTTGTTACACCTAAACAGACACTGTGTTGATATTCAGGCACAAATTCATTGATCATCTGAAACTTGTCAAGTTTAATCAGAGGAGATGGACCTTTAACCCCTAACACTGGACATTTGGGAGTGGCTTCTAATGCACTGCTGTAGTGCTCACTTTCAGTCCTTTCAGCAGGCTCTGGTAGATAATGGGCATAAGAACCACCCCCTTTGTGGTAACAGAAGTCAATCAATCAATCAATCAAATTTTATTTATATAGCGCTTTTTACAACAGTTGTTGTCACAAAGCAGCTTTACAAGTGCCGAGTCCTAGCCCCCAGTGAGCAAGCCAAGGGCGACAGTGGCAAGGAAAAACTCCCCAGTTTTTGCATGAGGAAGAAACCTTGAGAGGAACCAAGACTCAGGGGGGGAGCCCATCCTCCTCTGGCCGACACCGGTCACCATGACAACAACAACAATATAGACAGAATGTAGACAGAATGTAAAAGATGCAATAATGTCCATTTAGACCGAAAAAGATGTAATAATGTCCATCATGGTGTAGGCATCCGGTTAGGCAGGAGGTGGCCGGCCAGGATGGATCGCTTGTCTCTCCTCATCTCATTATACCTCAAGCAGGCGGGCAGCCATGTGGAGAAATGAAACAGGGAAAATTAGCTCTGTATGAGGACATATACAGGACAGGTAAAATTATAAACATTTCTGGAGTGTGGCAGCAACTCCGGCACCAAGTTAAATTATTACAGCCTAGCTAAAAAAAAGGCAGAACCAGAAGGTAACATAGGCTTGGGGGCATTCTGAGACAATGGCATCCGTCCACTGCACTGTCAACAAACTTGAGTGACCACGAGCAGTGACAGGATGACAGCACCAGCACCCCAGTCTACCATAAAACCCTTCGTCTATGAACCCCTGGATCTGTACCTTTATCTAAGGGGGATATTAATTATCAAATGCTAGACTAAATAAGTGGGTTTTCAACCTAGATTTAAAGATTGTGACTGTGTCAGAGTCCCGGACACATTTAGGAAGATTATTCCAAAGCTGGGGGGCCTTATAAGAAAAGGCTCTTCCCCCTGCTGTTACCTTGTTAATTTGTGGAACTAATAACAGACCAGCACCCTGTGATCTTAGTTGACGTGGGGGTTCATAGTAGGAAATAAGTTCCTGGAGGTATTCAGGAGCAAGCCCGTGTAGTGCTTTATATGCTAATAATAGAATTTTAAAATCAATACGAAATTTAACTGGGAGCCAATGCAGGGCTGATAGGACTGGTCTAATATGCTGAAATTTTCTAGTTCTGGTCAGAACTCTAGCTGCGGCATTTTGAACTACTTGAAGTTTATTTAGATTCCTATTTGAACATCCTGACAGTAGTGAATTGCAGTAGTCTAGTCTAGAGCTAACAAAGGCGTGCACCAATTTTTCTGCATCATCCTGTGATAATGCATTTCTTAATTTGGCAATGTTGCGGAGATGTAGAAAAGCTATCCTAGTAGTATTATCTATATATTTATCAAATGATAGGTCGGAGTCGAGTATGACGCCTAGGTTTTTGGCTACTGTGCCAGGTGTAATGGGATAGTCTGCAAGATTAAGCATTAAATTTGGAATTTTCTGTCTTGCGGCCTTAGGGCCCACAAGGAGAACTTCTGTTTTGTCCTCATTTAATTGTAGGAAGTTTAGAGACATCCAGCATTTAATATCTCTTACACAGGCCTCAATTTTTCCTAAACTGAGTTTGTCATCGGGTTTGGCTGATATGTAAAGTTGAGTGTCATCCGCATAGCAGTGAAAGTTGACACCATGTTTGTTTATAACTGTGCCCAATGGTAGCATATATAATGTAAATAATAGTGGTCCTAAGATGGAGCCTTGCGGGACCCCATATTTAACCATTGTACGTTTGGATGAAATATTATTGAGCTCTACAAACTGATAGCGATTTGTTAAGTAAGACTGAAACCATGAAAGGGCTGTGCCTGAGACTCCAACCCAGCGTTCTAACCTTTCTAGCAAGATCCTATGATCAATTGTGTCGAAAGCTGCACTAAGATCAAGAAGCACTAACAGTGATACATAGCCTTGATCTGATGCAAGGAGGAGATCATTTGTTACTTTAACTAATGCTGTTTCAGTACTGTGATGGGGCCTAAAACCAGATTGGAACTTTTCAAATGTGTTATTCCTATGCAGATATAGGCATAATTGCTGGGCAACAGCTTTTTCTATGATCTTAGATATAAATGATGTGTTTGAAATGGGTCTATAATTAGATAGCACAGTCGGATCAAGATTTGGTTTCTTGATCAGAGGTTTGATAATTGCTAATTTACATGATTTGGGCATGTGACCTATTGTAATGGATGAGTTAACTATAGTTAGAAGAGGTTCAGTTACAGCTGGTAATACCTCTTTTAATAACTTTGAGGGAACTGAGTCTAATGTGCAGGTAGTACAATTTAAGGAAGAAATTATGGTTTGGAAGAAATTATTTTCTCTAATTCTGATTTTGGGAGTGGATGAAAAGCATCAAGTTTTTCTCCCGGTATGTAATTTAAATCAATATCAACCAAACCAGATGACATACCAGTTGTATTGCTAATAAAGGGTTTTATATTTTGTCTAATATTCTCTATTTTATTATCAAAGAAATCTATAAATACATTACTAGTGAGGTTTACTGGAATCTGAGGTTCTGTGCCTGCTTGATTTTTTGTAAGTTTAGAAATAGTATTAAAAAGAAATCTAGGATTGTTTTTATTTTTCTCTATCAGTGAGGCTAAGTATGCTGAGCGTGCTTTAGTGAGTGCCCGTTTGTAGTCAATAATGCTATCCTTCCAGGCACAGTGGAATACTTCCAATTTAGTAGATCGCCATTTCCGCTCTAATTTACGTGCTATTTGTTTTAAGTTTCTAGTTTGGTCGGTGTACCATGGGGCGAGCTTTTTGGATCTAGCTTTTTTATATTTTAGTGGAGCTACTATATCTAGAGCTGATCTGCAGGTATTCTCTAAGTAGTCGGTTAGACTATCTAACTCTCCTGGATCGGATGGCGAGTGGGCTAAAGCAGTTAAGTCAGGGAGGGTTTCAATAAACTGTGTTGCTGTTGATGAATTTATTGAGCGCTTTATACACTGCCGAGGAGACGGGCGGGTATTTATGTTAAGGTGAAAATCGAATTTTACTAAATAATGATCGGAGATTGCTACGGTTTGCGGGAGTATGTTTATATTATCTACGTCGATACCCAGCGTTAATATTAGATCTAGGGTATGATTTCGATAATGTGTAGGTCCTACTACGTTTTGTTTAATGCCGACAGAGTTCAATATAGAAGTAAAAGCCCTTGTCAGTGGATCCTCCGCATTATCAAAGTGTATGTTAAAGTCTCCTACCATTATTATTTTGTCACTACATACTGCTAAATTTGCTGCAAAATCGGTGAAATCGTTTAAGAAATCTGAGTAAGGCCCTGGTGGTCTGTATACATTAGTTAGGGAGAATGAACTTTTATTTTCAGATGGACTAATTACATTAATAGACTGCATCTCAAATGAGTTTGAGATATCTAAGTATTTCTGATGAATTTCTAAACAATCACGATAGATTATACATATTCCACCCCCTCTGCCTGACAGTCTAGGTCTATGTATATAACTATATCCCACAGGAGTGGCTTCGTTTAGAGTTAAATAATCACCAGATTGAACCCACGTTTCAGTTAGACAAAGAATATCAATTTTCTGGTCTGTTATAAGTTCATTTACAAAAACTGCTTTTGAGTTGAGCGATCGAATATTGATTAATCCAATTTTCAGATCGGTCATATAGGTTGTAATAATTTGATGTGAAGTCTGAATATTAGTTAAAAACTTCGGGCGGACTATTTTCTAATGATTTAGTTTAACCCGGGGCACAGACACAGTCTCAATCCTAAGGGAACTTGGTGACGCCTCTAAGCAGCTCGCAGACAGGTTTAACCCGTTAGTCTGCGGCCTGGTCGCGACCCTGGACAGTCAGCAGCTCCTAGTGCTACTCTGCCGACTAGCTAACAGGCTATGGGCTATGCTGCAAGATAACAGGGCAGCGCCATCCCGGGTGGGGTGGACACCGTCCCTGCCTAAAAGACCAGGCTTGCCCTCGAACTCTTCCCAATTATTAATAAAGCCCACTTGATTTTCTGAACACCACTTGGACATCCAGCGATTTAGCGACGTGAGCCTGCTGTACTGCTCATCACCGCGCCGCATTGGGATGGGGCCTGTTGGGAATTTTCTTCTCCGACCCAGACGGGCCCCAACACCGCCCCGATGAACCGGCTGGTTTTTGACTGAGTGGTCCAAGCAAAGTCTCGACAACAAAAGTTCTTTTAAAATGATTTATATAGAATATAATTGAATGCAATATAATAGAAGTATACGTGGTACAAACTCTTCAGTGCACTGGTGCTAGTTGCCTAGGAATCTACCTAACCCAAGTGGATCTCAGCAGTGTCCAAGCGAAAAGCCTCTCGTGCTGGGCGATGTCCTTTCTTTCATACTCTCTGTCCATAAGTTTCGAATTGTTAAGTTTCGATAACTCCCCAATCTTGGCTGCTCTCCATGGAAATTCACCTGCTCCTCTTCTCCCAGCCTGTGTGCCTGGTTATCTAAAAACTGCTTGCTACACATCCTGCACTGAATAGGCCCCTTCTGTTCTCCTCAAGGCCACTGAGGCCTCCTTACTCCTGCTTTCCCACAGTCTTCCTGAAAAACACTAAATTGACACATCAAGTTATTAGCCTTTAATTTTCTTTTTTCCAACATTCCCCCTTTTAGACCAAAACATTGGTCTAACTCTAGTCTAATACTAAAATCTATCTAGCCCAGTGCACTTATTAACAGAAAGACAATCATAAAAATCCCTAAATGTGTATACATTCATAGTGTGACTATGTCAGTTAGTACAACGTCTATGTGTTCTTTTATGTGATTTGTGGGTTCTGGATCACTCCCCAGTCGTGGGCCGAGACCTTTCAGACTATTCGGAGATGCCCCCCTTCATCTCCCACGGTCTCGTGACTTGACGTTGTCCCTGAGACCCAGGTCCCGCCTGGTGGGAGATCACCTCGACCCGTTCTATTAATGTGCCCATGTGTCATGCATATTACTTTTAAACTAGTGAATCAGCTTTCATGTGCTGTTGGTTGTGCTCTAATGTGTGGTGCGTCTTCATTCTTCATCAGTCGCTGACGCTGCCAATACCTACAAAGCAAGCATAATTAATCAAAAACAACAAGTTTTTCACACAGAATCGTCTTCTTCAGATGATATGTCATCATCATCCTCCACCATCAGTGGCATGGTGTATGGTGGTGGGTTCTTTGCATCCCCCTTCTCAATCGCGGCTGTGATCAACCTTTGGGTGAGAGATCTGATACATGGTATACAACAACATCCACAAATAACAACAATTGCAATGAACACTGCTACTGACATAAACAAGGACATAATCAGTGCCTTCCATTTCCCAAACACCTTCGTGAACCACTCCTCCATGGGGTTACTGATACCTGAGGCCTCCTGCATCTCCTTAGATAAAGCCTTCAGTCCGTCCAGAGCTCTGGTCACCGACCCGTCCGGTGCGGTGTTATTGGGAATGAAGGTACAACAGTTGTCGCCAAACATGAAACATACACCCCCTTTTTCCGCCAGGAGCATATCTAGAGCCATTCTGTTTTGCACGGCCATCAGTGAGGTAGCTCTCAGTTGTTCGCTCAGCCCCTCTATTGCGTCTCTCGTTAGGTTGGTTAATCTCAGCACATTGTAATGGACAAAGTTGATCCTATCTACATTCTTGTTCGGTGTTACTGGAAACAAGGCTGATATAATTGGAATGTTCTCAAAGCCCGTAGCTATTTGATCAACTAGCTTGTATTCATTGGGAACCCCCCGAGGCACTCCTATGGAGTCAATGTATGTTGGTGACCCTATGGACAAATCAAAGGCATCACGCTTCTTTCTCCCTTGGGCTATAGCAGGCTGCGGTGTGATTTCCCTCAGCCCTATCATTGTTATTGGTGTGATTAGTCTAACCATAGCACAGATTGCTTTAGCTCTTCCTGGTATTAATGCCAACAGAGTGTGTCCTCCGCAGTACCACCAGATCCCTGCCCGGGCTACTCTCCCTATCCCCGGGACCTTCGTTGTGGCGTTAAACCAATCTGGTTCAATTTCTCCCACACTCATGATTGCGTCTTTCTCGGTCAAGTTAAAACATTGGTACTGTCCTTTAAGTTTTACTGGCACGAAAGGAGCGTTACCTCCTTCCAAATTTTTGACGTACGGAAAAATACTGTCCAGGCTGGAACAATTTGAGGTCGT
Source organism: Brachyhypopomus gauderio (assembly GCF_052324685.1). Lineage (NCBI taxonomy): Eukaryota > Metazoa > Chordata > Actinopteri > Gymnotiformes > Hypopomidae > Brachyhypopomus > Brachyhypopomus gauderio. The sequence continues at coordinate 2,355,217 of NC_135217.1, forward strand.
AATACTTTTCACCTTAGTTAAATTCAACATACACTGATATCCTACTGGATCTGTTTCAGGATTCAGTGGGGCTGGTGAGGTCATTAATGCGGGTCGGGCCGCTGCACAGGCCACACAACCTTCTAACCCATTTTCTCTACTGTTTTGTTCTAGCCATGACAACCACAAATTCGAGCCGCTGTAACCGGTTGCTAATTCTATTAACTGCTGGGACATTAATTTAGTGAAATCTGTGGTTAGAGTGAACTTGTCTGCTGAATCCTCCACCTCTTTTATTTTTGCCTCAGGTTTTGCTGGGCTGAGTGGCTTGGGTTTGGCTAAATAGCTGAGTTTAATTATTCCCCATATGTCACGTCCTGATTGTTCCACCCCCAGGGTGAAGTACAACGGTCTGTTATTACCCCATATCTGCCCATTCCATTTGACAGAAAAAGTCACTGGATTTTGGGACACGTGATAATCTCGCTGAAACGACACATCGACCCACCATTTGCTCAAAGAGGTCGTGGAAGGGTTACCTTTCTTATCTCCTAATGTCGGTTTCCATCTCCCCGAGTACTTTATCACTGACCCCCAACCAGGACACCAGTCTGCACTATAGAAACTCCCCCTTCCATGACAGCCCGCATTAACTTGATTGGTCCAACATATGTACAAATCACATCCTCTGTATGAGGCATTGGCTCCCCCGCAGTCCACTACCTCACATAAGTCAAAAGTCCAGCTCGAGGCTGTACCATCTCTATAACTCAATTCCACACCTCCGTATGTCCGTACACACCGGTCCTTGGACTGTCCTACTGGCCTGGTTCCAGCTCCTCTTGGTTTTCTTACTTTAAAGTCTATTTTCTCTGGTTTGGTCGCGTTTACTAGCGGGTTAGGGCTGTGGATCTCATCGGGCCTCACCTCTTTGCAGGCAGTGTGATTGTCGTCCCACCGACACAAAGTTACGTTCACGTTATTGGGTTGTTTCTGATTTCCTACACTAAATATCACCACCGCTCCTATTATCACCGCGGCTAGAAATGTTCCCCCCCATAGCCAAGTCCATGTTCTCAAAGTTAATCTCCCTACTCTAACATATTGTTGGTACTGAGCCTCATCTGGACGTCCGACACGTCCCGACAACATGTCTCTTATTTCCCACAGTTCCATCCTAGGATGGAAGATGATGCACCACCACCTTGGTACCGGTTGGTTTAAGTAAAGTTTTAATGATTGGTTTCACAGTCCTCCAGTCTAATCCGTCTAGTCCACAACCCAGCTTCGGTATGGCTAGAGTGTTAATGTTCAATGATATTAACAATGTGGCCAGGTGTTGTATGCTTGAAATCAGATCTCCTAATTCTGGCTTCTCCCTGTAGTATCTTTTGGTCACTAAATGGAATATAATGTGTGTCTGTGTGGTTTGTGTGGCACACTTGCCTATGGGCACCTTGGCTATACCTGTAGTGCCAAACGCTTGTCTGATCTGCAGAGCCACTCCAGCTCCCAGGTTCAGGTCCGCGCTCACACAGTGTGCTATAGCCTCACAGTCAGTCTCCAACAGGTCTCCTTCACCTTCCTCCCACCAGTCCTCGGCTGTGATGTATTCTCTGTAAAAAGCTACACTGGGATCGGTACTCACCACCAACTCCTTCCCTGGGGCTTCTCCTGTCTCCTCCAGGTGTGTCTTGATCTCTCCTGTGGTTCTTGTTGGTTCTTTTGCTGCAACACAGTGTGAAATGTGGTACCAAGTCTTACCTTTGTCTTTCCTCACTTTCACTGAGTGCTCGTTGGCACCTTCGACCTCCCACGGGCCTGTCCACCGTGGCTCGTTCCACTTCCTCTTGTGCACCTTGATCCTTACCCAATCCCCTGGCTTCACCTTCACCTTGGGTGATTCCAGGTCTTCTTCTCCTTTTTCCTGTTGAACAGACTTATTGATTTCACAAAGCAACTTGGTTAATTCTCTCATGTACTCTGACATCTCCTGTTCCTGGATTTCCAAAGCTGGTCCCTCAATCCTTGGTCGAGGGCACCCTGGCATGGGTCGTCCTGTCATGAGCTGGTGTGGTGAGAGATTGTATTCTCCCGTGGGGGTCGCTCTCATGGACATCAACACTAGTGGCAGCGCCTGAACCCAGTCCATGTCTCCTGCTGCGCACACCTTGGCCAGTTTAGTCTTAATGGTCTGGTTGGCTCTTTCCACCAACCCCTGTGACTGTGGGTGGTAGACAGTGCCAAACTTGTGGGTTAGGCCCAGCTTTTGTTCTACTTCTGCCAAGTGTTTGTTATCAAAGTGGGACCCATTGTCACTCCTAATCACTTTTGGTAGGCCGTACCTGGGAATCAACTCATTTTGCAACCATTTTATGACTGATTTTGAATCTTCCTTTTTGGTGGGTATAGCTTCTACCCACTTGGTGAATCTGTCTACCATGACCAACAGGTACCTGTACCCCCTTACCCTGTTGTCTGGCCCCATGTCTGTGTAATCGATCACAATCTCCTCAAATGGCCCCGTGGGCACTGGGTATCCTCCAATTCTCACCCGGTATGGCTTCTTCACATTGTATGACTGACAGATATCGCATTCGCTCACGTATTGCTTCACGTGGTCTCTGAGGTATGGATGCCACCATAAACATTCTAATTTGGTCACCATGGCCGACACTCCGGAGTGAGTTGGCCCATGTGCTTCGCATAGTATCAATTTCATCTTCTCTAAGGGCAGAACTACCCTCCCTTCTGGACTCCTCCAGAGTCCTTTAGTGACAGTGGCTCCCCGGTCTATCCACAATTGCTTCTCATAGACCGTGGCCTGTTCTTGGATCTGTGCCAGGTGGCTCTCTGTCAACTCAGGCATGTTATGAGTTTCCAGCAACAACAAGCTCTGTGGGTTGTACCCTCCAGCAGCTTTGGCTGCTCTGTCAGCAGCTTCATTACCTCTAGAAACAAAACTGTCATTACCCTGATGTCCTCTTACCTTTATCACAGCCACTTCTTTGGGTAACATGATAGCTTCACTCAACTCATGTACTGCTCTCAAATGTTTGATTGGCTGTCCCGTGGCGTTAGTATACCCATTATCCATCCACCTGACTAGTTCATGGTGGATGACCCCGTGCACGTATGCTGAATCTGTGTAAATGTTCACAATCTGACCTGACGCGTGTTCCAGTGCTCTAGTGAGTGCGACCATTTCTGCCAGCTGAGCTGAAGCTGGTTGTGGAACCACTCCTGATTCCACCTCCTCCCACTCTTCCCCACATGCTTGTACCACAGCGTAAGAGGCCTTCAGTTCGTTACCTTGTCTCCAACAACTCCCATCTGAACAGAGTTCCCATGCTCCTGGTTTAGTAATTCTGACCTTGTGCAGTTCTGGTCTGAGCTGAATGTATCTTTCTGTGGCGTCAGCGCAGTCATGTGGTGTCGCATCTTCGGCTACTTCAATGTTATCAGTCAGATTCACAAGTTTTGACGCAGTGTTGTACGTGATGTGTGGCTGTGTGAGTATGGCTTTTATCTTGTTCTGTCGTGCTCTTGACAAAGAAAAGGCTTGTGAGTTTATGAACGCCATTACTCCGTGATTGGTGCTGACTATTAGTGGGTGACACATTACCAAGTGTGCTGTCTTCTCTATCGCTGTGGTGAGTCCTGCCATGTATGTTGTGCATGGTCCTGTTCCTATCACTGGTTGATCTAATTTGGAACTGTGAAAAAATAAAATGTTCCTTCCTTCACTCTCCCCCTTCTGAAAGAGACAAGCATGAACATGATTGTCTCTTACAGAAACATTTAAATGAAAAGGTTGTGTGTAGTCTGGTGCTGCTAATTCAGTAGCGCTAGCAAGTGCTTGTTTCAGAGTTATGAAATCCCTCTCTGCCTCAACCGTCCAGTCAAGCTCCACCTTCCCGTTACTCAGACCTTTTGACACTGCAAGTTTTCTGAGGCTGTGAGCTAAATCACTGTAGTTAGGTATGTAGTTGCGGCAGTAGCCTGTCAGGCCTAAAAATGACATCATTTGGGACACTGTAGTGGGCTTTGGAAATGACAGTATTGACTGTCTCTGATTTGGAGTCAGGGTGTGACCTTTGTGTGAGATGTTTCTCCCCAGAAAGGTAACCATCGGCCTGGCCACCTGGAGTTTTGACTTGTTCACTTTGTAACCTAATTCAGCTAACAAGGTTAGAATGGTTATGGTGTCTCTAAGGCACTTATCAGGTGAAGTACTAGCTATTAACAAATCGTCCACGAACTGTATTAGTACGGTGTTAGAGTCAATCAAATCATTGTCAGTTAATCTAGACAGATCTTTCAACAGACATTGATTGAAGATGCCTGGTGAGTCTTTGTAGCCTTGAGGTAGCCTGTTGTATGTGTACTGTTGACCTTTAAAGGTAAACGCAAAAATGTCTTTCACATTCTCATCAATTGGTATAGAAAAGAAAGCATTAGCTAAATCTATGCATGAAAAGCTGCAGTGTTCAGTCGTTAGGTTCTGCAAAGATCGATAGGGGTCAGGTACTGGTATGTTCTCAGTTACAGTGACATCATTAATGCGCCTCAAATCATGCACCATACGATACTCATCTTTTCCAGGTTTTTTAACAGGTAGTATGGGCGTGTTCCACGGTGATGTCGTGGGTTTCAGAACTCCAACTTTGATTAAATCTGCAATGGTGTCTGTAATACCTGCCATGGCTTCTGGCTTGATTCGGTACTGTGGCTGATGAACGACTGTTTCTCCTGGCTTTAACCTAATAGGAGCCATGTGGTGTGATGCACATCCTACATCTACCTTTGTCGTGGTCCACAAGTTGGCTGGGACCGTCTCTAGTTGTTCTTTGGCCTGGGGGTGATCCAACAGTGCTCTGCCGTGTGTGGCTGTCAGGGGCTGGTTACAGAAGTACGCCAAGTCACTGGTGTCACATGCGACTCTCCAGTACTTACCATCCGACGTACCCTCTACCCCTGGCAGACAGGTTGGGCGAAACTGTTCCTTCATGGCAGTGGCCAGCATGGGGCCCAGCTCACGAGGTTCGTGTCCAGCCGAGACCAACAGCGAGACATGTGGTAGTGAATCCTGCTGGTCCGGGTTTCTCCAGTACGTCATCTGTTCTCCTGTTAACACAACTAGTGCAGCCACACCTTCAGGTCCAAAAATCATTGATTCACAATTTATATTTTGTAATTGACCTTCAATGTTATTCCACAGCTGTCCATAAACCCCATCCTCCCCTCTGATGTAATTAAAAGTGCAGTGTGTGCTGTCTATTGGTGGGGTCATACTCTGAAGTGACAGGAACCATGGTTTCCATAAATTAAACGTGTAAAGCAAATTTTTTGCAGTTGCTTGTTCCTCAGGATGTTGTAATGTGGCCCAGTAAATGTGAGCTGGGCCGTCTGCTGCTTGTTGATTAAGTATTCTGAGGCGCTCATCGTGGTTGGTGACAGAGACAGCTAATTTACCTTCACTCGGTGTGCATTCGATAATGGCTGAAAATTGACACAACAAATCTCTACCTAACAAATTAATTGGGCACTGTTCTGAAAACAAAAATGTGTGCTCGACCTGTGGGCCTGAGCCCACTGACACCTTCAAGGGCACAGTCAGTGGCTGCAGTGTAGTTTTTCCCAGAAATCCAGTAGTGGATAGTGACATCTTCGACAAGTAGCCTTTCCACTTCCTGTCTGTTAAGACTGACGTGGTGGCTCCCGTGTCGACTAAGAACTCCACTGGCTCCCCCTCCACCAATAGACATACAACTGGTTCACTGCATGTGGGGGAACTGGACATCGGGCAGCTTCATTGGCCACCAGGTGGCGCTGGCATGTATTGCATGCCAGGAGGCACAACCTGTTGTCCTTGTGTGAGTGCGGGTTTCTGCTGGTAATTTACATTTTGGGGTTGCTGGTACTGTATTGGCTGTTGATACTGTACTGGTTGTTGCTGCTGTATTGGCTGTTGCTGCTGATACTGCATTGGCTGCTGGTACTGCATTGGCTGCTGCTGCTGCGTCATCGGACAATCTCTTGCCCAGTGGTCCATCTGGCCACAACTAAAACAGCCGTTGCTTTGTGTGGTTTGGAAGTTCCCTACTCTGCCTCCCCTGAACCTACCTTTGGCTCTGCCTCTGCCTCGGTATGGGCCTGCCTGGGCGTAGTAACCGGGCTGTTGTGGCACCGCCCAGCTGTTGACCTGTTGTGGCATAACATAAGGTTGCATCATGGGTTGTATGGGTTGCATCACTGGTTGCGCGGGTGGCTGTACGGCCGCTACCTGTACTGGAGTGTCCTCCTTTGACACTAATTGCTTTTTAGGCTTTGAATTGTCCTTCTCCCTCAACAATTTGAGTAATGCATCCTTCATTAACTTATCAGTGTTTTCGCCCTTCTCTGCCTCACGCTTCATATGGTGTGTAATTACAGCTTCCCATTCACCTTCTTCCTTTTGATCCAGCGCGACCACATCTTTTAGTTTCGTTTGCACTCCCTCAGATAAACTCACCACGACCGCTGCTCTGTACATAGCCCGCACTGGGATTGATTTATCATGCCTAACGCCAGTTTTAGCTTGCCAGATTTCTTTGCACCTATCTAAGTACGACATCGGGTCTTCATCTTCTTTAGGTTTAACCCCTGATAAGGCTGCCGTGTCAAACGTGTCCTGATTTTGCAATCTCAGCTGTCCCCACAAAGCACTTCTTATTCTACCGAACGGGGCCTCATCAGCCAGATGCTCTGTTCCAGCCGCCTTCTCGGCTGTAGACAACATACTCAAAACTCCCATAGCTTTAAACAATGTCCTTATATCTCCCAAACACAACATGTCCCCAGCCGTGTACTGTTCAAATTTAGACAAGAAATACTGAACGCCCTTTTTAGGATTGGGTAATTTATCTATCATAGTGTGCAAATCTCTGTGTGTCCACGGTGCGTATGTGTGTGCGTAACTGCTCCCTGGTACTGCCATTAGCGGATAATGGCCACCAGGGGTCGACGTGTTCTTGGCTTTCGATCGCGTGACCACACCGTGCCTGTCATAGTAGGCGGGCACTCTCACCCACTGCTCGGATTCAGTCAGGTTTATACATTCATCTCCCACCTCGCTCTCCTCTGAAGAGGGAGTTTTCACTCGTCTGCTCGCCACACCCTCGTCATTCTCCACTTCCCATTCTAAATTTTCACCAGTCACAATCAATGTATCTCTTCTGTCAGGTGCACCTCTATCTCTCCTCCTATCATCCGCAGCGCATTCCTCTAGCTGTCTCGCATGCTCTTTTTCCAACTTAGCTTCTTCTTGCCTGATGGCTTTCTCCACATCACAGACCACTTTCTCTGCTCTGTTCAACGTCTGTTCGAACCGTGTGGGGGCACTCAGACTCAAACTCTCAGCCATTCGCTGTTCAATTCTTTGCAATGCATCACTTATCTCTGTTTCTCCAGTTTTCTCACGCGCACAGTCTTCGAGCCTCGCTAGTCTACTTCTATTTTGTCCATAGCCACATCACTGACAACCTCCATTACCACTTGTCTCCCCTCATCACATTCACGCTCTCTCACTGATTTTGGACGTGCAGAAGCCCCGTCCACACCAACGTCACTCATTTCACTCACAGACACAGGCGCCATCAGCGCTGCACGCGGACATTGAGGAGCACTGGGTTCACACGCTTTTTCTACCATAGGGAGGGGGCACAGGCAGTTCTGTCTTTTTGGTTTCAACTCGTTCTTTATCGTTAATCTTCTGACAAATTTTCCGAAATGTTCTCACGTACGACAAATAAGTTTCAGCTTCTTCCAGCTGGATTTTACGCTTTTGCTTAGTTAGGGCTCCGCTAGCCTCTAATCTTTTTTTCTCTTTATTAACCTGTGTGACCCAATGCTTCTCGATGTGCTCCCAATCAACCTGATACACACCACGGTCGTCCGGGTCTGGCCACAACCCTTCGGATCGCATCTTCTCAAAACATTTTTTCACATACATCACTGTGTCAGACCTCATTCTCGGCACAGCACGTTTCTCCATAGTATCAACCAAATAATCCTCCAAACCCTTAATATTATCCATGATATAACTCCGATTTTTAAACTACTTCCAAATCACTATTGCTTCGATTCAGTAAATTTTAAAACTTTTTCGTTGTACTCACTAGCACTTTAATACCCCCAAATTAATTCAGTAAACTTTATCACTTTATCGTCGTGTTCGCAAGCGCTTTAACTCGCCAGCGCGCACCCCAAGGGCAGACAGACACAAGTTAATATCTCCACACTCCAAACAACTTCAGCTCAACACAGCTCGCGCGAGTTTCACTTCCAGCACTTAAATCGTACGTTTACGGAGCGTCATAAACCAAATTATAATTTCATGCATGAAAAAATATATAATAATTTTTGTTTTACACTTTAACCTCTTATGAAATGTTTCTCTTGTGCTTGTGTACACAATGACGAACGTCTTTCTTGGGGACTCATGCAACTTACTCAGGGGTTCAAATGTCCTCACAGAGGCTCATGGATTTATGGGCGTGGGTTTATAAGTCCCCCAATGAAAGGCTCTCAAGTTTTATTATAGCACGTATGCTCAAACAACTTATACAGGTCTTTATTCAGCATAAAACCACACGATACATGAAAACCAACCCAACCCTGCAAATTTGCAAACACACACACACGGCCGTAATCTCACCAATCACACACGGAATTTTACCAAAACACACGGGGCCCCCAATAATCAAAATGGCGCGTCCTCCGGAATCCACAGGATTCCAGGCTACCTGCCTTAATTAAAATAATAAACTGGCGCGTCCTCCGGAATTCACAAAATTCCAGGCTACCTACCTTAATTAAAACAACAAACTGGCGCGTCCTCCGGAATTCACAGAATTCCAGGCTACCTGCCTTAATTAAAACAACAAACGGGCGCGACCTCCGATTGTTCCAAGAATAATCGGGCTACCTGCCAAATTTACTGCAGTTTACAGGGCGTCCTCCTACGACTTTATGAGTCGTAGGGCAATCCTCCTGTCTATATATCGAATTTGTAACACGTATACAATTTCAATACTAAATTTACAGAGAGTATTTCGCCTCGACCATTTAGTGACTGAACTTTAATTTAGCCTATGACGTAGTAACATCAGCCAATAGGAGAGAATGGCTCCTTACCTTTTTTCAGACCGCGCGGTTTAGTTCAGTCACCTCACGGACGGATTGACCTCCTCTCTTGTCCTAATTGCAGAATTCGACTCCAGCCAAAACCATCCTCTGCTACCAATTTGTTGGGAATTTTCTTCTCCGACCCAGACGGGCCCCAACACCGCCCCGATGAACCGGCTGGTTTTTGACTGAGTGGTCCAAGCAAAGTCTCGACAACAAAAGTTCTTTTAAAATGATTTATATAGAATATAATTGAATGCAATATAATAGAAGTATACGTGGTACAAACTCTTCAGTGCACTGGTGCTAGTTGCCTAGGAATCTACCTAACCCAAGTGGATCTCAGCAGTGTCCAAGCGAAAAGCCTCTCGTGCTGGGCGATGTCCTTTCTTTCATACTCTCTGTCCATAAGTTTCGAATTGTTAAGTTTCGATAACTCCCCAATCTTGGCTGCTCTCCATGGAAATTCACCTGCTCCTCTTCTCCCAGCCTGTGTGCCTGGTTATCTAAAAACTGCTTGCTACACATCCTGCACTGAATAGGCCCCTTCTGTTCTCCTCAAGGCCACTGAGGCCTCCTTACTCCTGCTTTCCCACAGTCTTCCTGAAAAACACTAAATTGACACATCAAGTTATTAGCCTTTAATTTTCTTTTTTCCAACAGGCCAGAGCAGATTACGGCATCGGACATCGTCTGGGCTAATTTAACCACCTCTTTAACATTAGCCTTAGTCACCTCTGACTGCCGCAGACGTATATCGTTGGCCCCTACATGAATCACTATCCTAGAAAACCTCCTATGAGCTAACAATCTAAGGTTGCCACTAATGTCCGGCGCTCTGGCTCCCGGTAAACAGCTGACTGTAACCGCTGGTGCCCCTACAGGTACAGCTACTTTCACGTGTCGGACTATAGAGTCTCCTATGACCAAAGTCTCCTCAGCGGGTGTAACACTCAGCGGGGCAAACCTGTTGGACACGTGAACCGGGGAGTGGTGCTCTGGTGGGCTAGCGCTGGCGTTAGCGGTAGCTGCAGCCCTCGCTCTCCGACTACGCCGCCGAGACGTCACCCATTCACCCCGCTGTGAGGGCTCTATCGCCGGAGTCGCGGAGGCGCTAGTTCTCCCTGGCGCGTCCACACCTACTACAGACCCTGTCTCTCTATCCCTCAATAATGAGTGGACGCGTCGCTCTAAACTTTCCACTTTCGCCACAAGAGAAGTAACTAACTGGCACCTCTCACAAATACTATCACTATTACTATCAGTGGCGAAAGGGTCTAGACTAAACATGCCACACTCCGAACACGGGAACAAACCAACACCAGCCATGAATAAATCAAAACACTTACCGTGTCTAGCCGATATATAAACTTACGCTAGCTGATTTGTCACATCCATAAGTCACATCCATAAGTTCCGTTGAACTGCTTAGTATTCCGGAGCAGGGGCCTTGCAATTGAATCTGAACTACAAACAAGTAGATGTACTTTTGACACATGTACAGTATTTAGTTTGTCCACCCATGTAATGCCTTCATTTTGCAGTACCAATGCTTCATTTACAAAGGGTGTCAGCAAAGTCATCATATTTGGTTTTTTAGGTCCAAACCAGAGACATTGCACACATATATTATGTTTGCGATCATGGGGACCTAACTCTATTATCTGGCACTGTATAGGCCAAATCTGGTATTTTGAACTTAAATACAGGAATTCCATCGCAATTCCACAACAAAGTTAGGTCATCTTCACCTATTTCACCATTTATTACCAACTTTTGGTACAGCGCTCCATTCTGAATATCATTAATTGCAGGGTTGCCAACTTTTGACGTTCGCTTGGAGTGAGATTTTAACCTGGAGCCGGTGGCGAGTGTATTTTGTTGAGCGGGGGGGTTGCAAACGTAAAATGGACACAGATTCAGTGTAAAATCGCCGGTGGATGGCGCCAGAGCTAGCGAACTAGTAACGTATTGAATCATATATGTGGATCTGAGGTAAATAAACTGGGTATTTTTTTTCGGCGTGAGATATCGGAAGTGTGGCGTGAGAGCGTGTGAAAACGGTCAAATGCGTGTGTCTCACGCTCAATGCGTGAGAGTTGGCAACCCTGTAATTGTATCACTTGCAGTGACTTTTGTAAGTAAAGTTAGGTCTTGGTTTTCCAGAAGTTCTTTTATCTGGGTAGACAAACTCATGACAAGGAAAAATGAGCCATTTTTTAGGCTTACATTAGCATCAAAAGGTGAATGGCAAATATCACACTGAGATGGAGTACTCTTTGTTGCTACCAAATAGTTCAAACATGATGAACAGTAAAAATGTGGCTCATATTGTCCATATTCACCATAGGTTTTGTAAAACATATACTGTGTTTCAGGCACAATACCTGGAAAATGGACATTAAACATTCTAAGGAGATGTTCAAGAGCTTGTCCAGTACAGTTGTGTTTGAGAACATATGCCATCAACAGGAGCAAGCTCTGTGCCTTTGTAATTGGAGCCCCAGGATAGACAGGTTCATCACCACTGTTCTGGAAAACGGAAACAAAAAAATTAGATCTTCCCCAGATCTCTAACAAATTTGTTAAATAACAAGCTAATGTAACATCTAGTGAAAGTGTCAAATTCATATATGTGATGTAAAATTATATAAAGTACTGTAGTGCGTATAAAAAAAACAAACAAAAAAAAACATTTGAATACAGGAGGGTGTGCAAAATAATGGAAACACCACATTACATACTTTTACTTGATAGAAACACTTTCTATATAGCTGGATTTTTTACACACATAAGAAAACTTATAATGATGAAATAAAACATTGATATATTAACCAGCTCTAAAACAAGTTTATATTAATAATATAAAATTTATCTAAAAAAAAGTGCACCCTGGAATGTCACAGTTCTACAGTCCTGCCAGATGCAGTGCTTTTCTGCTCAGTAACAAATGATATCACTAGATGGGTACATTATTAGTGCACAACTTCACTAATTAAGAATATTCATAGAAAATTTATTACCTGACCATATATTTCTCCAGTATTCACATGAAATTCTTCTACACCATTGCTAGAATCGTACGGTGCACTGGACATTTCCTCATTTGCCAACAAAAATAAATAAATGTTTTAACTGGACAATAAAACAAATTCACTGAAAAGTTTAGTCAAAGAAGTTGCAATATTGGTAAATAATAATAAATGGTCATTTTTTCATATATAAAAAAACTTCCATTCCATCATCTGAACCGCTTAATCCCGCTAGTCGGGGTCACGGCATCTCCGAGCGAAGGCAGGGTACACCATGGGCAGGTCGCCAGTCCACCGCATGGCCAACACACACGCACGCACTCACACCTACGGGCAATTTAGAGTGATCAATCAACCTAACACGCATGTCTTTGGACTGTGGGAGGAAACCGGAGTACCCGGAGGAAACCCACGCAGGCACAGGGAGAACATGCAAACTCCACACAGAGCCGCCTTGCTGTGAGGCGACAGTGCTAACCACCACACCACCATGCCGCCCTAAAAAACTTGGTGTAGGCTAATATACACCTGTATATATACACTATATTGCCAAAAGAATTCGCTCACCCATTAAAATCATTGAGCTCTCAGGAGCTCAGTGAACTCCAGCATGGTATCATGACAGGATGCAGCACCTGAGCAACATGTCGTAGACTGAGGTGTCAATTCTAGGTTCAGAAAGTAAAAGTCCTCACCAGGATTTTGCTCAGGCTTTCTGGATTGTGTAGATTCCACTAATTTTACCTGGATTACACTAATTAGAAAATCTAGCAAGCTTGATCAAAATCCTGGTGAGGAGTTTTACTTTCTGAACCTGGAATTGACATCTCTGGTCGTAGAGTGTAGAGTGTACAGACACTCATGGGTGTGTGTTTCCATGGTCGAGCAGCTGCTTCCAAACCTCACATTACCAAATGCAATACAGGTGAGCAGATGCTTTTGGCAATATAGTATATAGCCCCCATACTCAAATAGCGGCCCACGGGCCACATGCGGGCTATCTATTTCTGGCCCGCGAGCTGTTTTGAAAAGTGTTTTTTTTTTAGGAATCCTTTTTTTCAATCGTGTTATCCGCTCTTATTTTGAAATCGCGCACCGCGATCTCAAGACGATGCCGGGGATTGCCTTTATGGCAACAACAAACAGGTAGCAGACGCCCAAATGCGTCGTCAGTTTACGTTCGCCACCCCCCCCCCCCCCCTTCTGGCCTTCTGGACTGAAATTAGCATTAGCATAGAAATTTGACATACAAATTAATTTTTTTTTTAAGTATATGTAAAAGCCAAATTAAAACACAAAACAGTAATTTAACATTTAACAACATAAATTCAGTTACATTCAAGTTACATGCACCTGTTCTTTTCCTTTTGGCTCCTCCTTATAGCAAATGTTGCCTGTGTCATCTGCAGTGGCATCTGTTTGCACAGTCATCTCACTGTAAAGATTCTATAAAACATACCCAACCGAGCATCTTCATTAAGTGCACATACCCTGTATCTCCACTTCTTGCACATTTTATGAGGTTCACTTACCATAAATTTACACTTATGCAATTATAGATTTTAGAAGATCTGGATCTCACATATTTAGTTTCCCTTTACAAAGTTTATCAACTGTCAGGATTCCCACTGCGTGTTTGCACATCAGTGACAATGCTACACAGATACTAGTCCACCAAGACAATATTATCCACAGGTCACTGCCATGTCAGTGTTACTGGTGTAGAGAAATGAGGACTAACAAATTATGTAGATAACCAGATGTGCTACAATCTATGTGTGCTTTATGGTAAGTGGACTTGATAAAATGAACAATAAGTGTATTTAATGAAGTAGCTCATCTATGTGTATAATCATACAAGAAATAACTTTACATTTACTTTACATTACACGTGCAGTACATTCTAAACAAGTAATGTATTGAAAATATTTAGATGGATTAATTAATTACGCTTATATGTATAAATAGATATTTATATTCAACAATTCTCTTATTTTATTACCTGAAATGTTTTATTTCCATTTTCAAATATCTCTGCAGCACGGCTGAACCTGCAGAGTGAGCAGGATTGTCCTTCATCTGCTGTCGACTGAAAAAAAAATGGAATAAAAAACAATTACTGACATTAAACGCAATCCAGAAAAGGTGAAACTCAACAGTTTTATGGGTGCACTTAATCCATCATAATGCACAAGAAGTTATTAACAGAGAAATGTTTTTCCATTTACTTTTTAAGAAAACGTTTCAAACATATTTGAGAATCCAGACAAACCTGTTTCATATGCCGATATGAAGTAGTCTTTGGAACTGGTTCATCTGTCTCAATGTAGGTCTTATACTTTTTTTTCCTACTGCTCTTGTATTCCTATTTCAAATAGAAGTTACATTTGCTCATTTACAAACTGACAGACATTAAGCTTACATTACATTAACATATCATGACTTGGTTAAATTTTTTGCAGTTTGTTTTATTACTTGGTCAGTATTTCTTTTCTTAAGACACTTTCTTGGAGTTGGACAGTCTTCTTCTAGATATGCCTTATATTGACCCCTTTTTTTTGCCATCCTGAAATGAAAAAAACTAAACAAACAAAAAACATGCAATTATACAATTAATTGCTTGTTGGTAATTCTTTCTTTTCCTATTTGTATTTGTAGTAACACAAACTATATACTTCAGAAAGATATACCAATAGGGATCATGACTGAAATATATTCATTATCTTCTCTCTGCTTCTGTTTCTGTGTCTCTAACACATACACTCACATGACACCCCCCCCCCCCCCCCCACACACACACACACACAAACAAACAAACACACGCACGAAGGGATCTACATATTATTGGTCTTTGTATAACTGTATCAGAAAAATAGGCTATGACCTTTCAATTCTTGTATGAATAAAAGACAATATCATTATCATTTGAATTAAAGCGGTTACAAAAAATATCTAAATGATCAAAACAAATCTATATATAGGCTTCCATATGTAGTTCCATATGTAGTTGTTTACACTATATTATCTTCATATTCATTTTACTGCTGGGAAATGAACTTACCTGTTAAGCGCTGTGCAGACTGAATGAGAAGGGCGCTGAATGCAGGAATAGCGCCAGAGAACTGTTTAAATTTAGCGCCAAAATCAGACAATCAGGTTCAGCCTCAGTTTTTGTGGAACTTGGGAAGTTTGTCCAGTGCTGCAACTCAACCGTTAGCACTTCAGTAATGCTCGGAAAATTCGCGTTATTTTATTTTCAGGACAAGTCTGTGGAGGTTGAGAGCTCAGATATAATAGTGAAATCGAACACACCACTGTCTCAGGTCACTGCTTGTCCAGATTTAACCAGTGAGGATGGCTGAATAGAGATAAAATGGCCCATCAGAAAAGGAAGGAGGAAGACTGAAACACATGCCGCAAAAATACTAATGTTTGGAGATAAGTGTAGCTAAATGGGTCTGATGGTGTGATTACTTTGTGTAGTATTTGTCGTTATACATTTGGAATCATGCTGGCAGTCTATGGGGTTAGCCAACTAACGCTAGCTAGTTGAACAAATTGAGTTAGCTAGCTAGCTGGCTAGTCAAAACATGCCAGCTAACTCGCTAAGCTCGCTAGCGTTAGCTAATTACATCTAAAACTGCACTGCTTTCTGTAGTGCACTGCCACCAGTAACATTAGTCTAAAATGTAAGAACAAATTAGAATATTTTTGCTGTGTGGTAAAGCATGCACCATGGCATTTTCATTACCTGTTTAAATAACTTTAATCCCAGAACGTATTTGAAAAATAATATAAACTCTGAATTTCTTGTTTTAGACGATCAGAAGGTGCTTATTGAAAAGAGAAACAGATTCATCAGAGGTGAAGACATTTGGACAGAGGCTGTAGGAATGTTTAAAAGAAAAATGAAAAGGAACGCCAGATATCACATGGCCCTGTCTGTAGAAACCAGCATAAAAACTGGCATACCCAAAAAGGTTTGTAATTTTTTATTTTATTTTGTTTTGTTTTATACTTAAACCAGTTTAAGAGTGTTTTGACTTATTCATAACTCACAAAGTACTGCTTAACTTGAAGCATTTTACCTTAAAACTATAGATGCTGCCAAATTTCCTTTAAACAGGTCTTCTGATTTACTATTGAAACTGTTTTTAATTTTCCAAAACAGGTATATAATAAAAATCATCAGCAAAATAAGCAAAATTTGTGTGTTTCTCTTTATCATTTGAGCTTAGCGGTTTACAAAGAACTTTAAGAATGGCAATGTTGCGCCTGGTTCCCAAAGGCCTTCTTAGTCTCCAAACATACAAACAAGTTTTAAGTAGGGATGCACCGAAAATTCGGCCACCGAAAATTTTCGGCCGAAATGGCTTAAATTTGCATTTTCGGTTTTCGGCCGAAATACTTTCATCACCGAAACAACACGGCCGAAACAATGTGTTGTGATGACGCAAGCAAAAATCGCCACCTGCACGTGTTTATTTGGATAAAGCTAGCAAAAAAGTTTTCCAGTGATGGCGCCAAGGCAAAAGGACATTACACCAAAAATTATGGAACTCGTTGCCTTAGACGATCAGCCGTTCTCTGTCGTAGAGGATGTGGGATTTCGTAGGCTAATAGAGCACATTGAGCCCCGTTATGTTTTGCCGAGCAGACAACATTTCTCAGAAGTGTGTTTACCTGAGCTGTTTAATGTTGTTGCAACTCACATCACGTTTTTATGAGAGAATTTATATTTATCTTTCAGGCCAGTCAGTTATAATTAAATTTAACTCGTATAAAATACATATATTTATCCTCTCGGATAAAAACGGTCTGCAAGCGAGTTAAATTTAATTAGTGGTCGGCCGTTGTCAGCGGTATCGCCGTTAACGGCCCACCACTCATTTTATTTTATAATATGCATTACTGTAATGTCAGTGCTAAATAAATATTTACAAATCAAATTTTGTAGTTGATTTATTCTTTGAATAGCAATGCCTTGATTTTAGTGAGGTTAGTCATAAATCCAATGTTACTAATAATTGGCATAATGTATTTCGGTGTTTCGGTTTTCGGCTTTCGGCCTTGGTTTCCTCATTTTCGGTTTCGGCTAAGAATTTTCATTTCGGTGCATCCCTAGTTTTAAGTACTTCTTTGTTGACTCCGCCTCACCATCTGCATTGGAAAGACATCACAGGTCGAAAAACTGAACCGATTCACGTACATTTAGCCATTAATTTCATTAGGTTGTGATTAGTGCTGTAACAGTACATCAATCTGTATCGATGCATCGATACAAACTATGAATGATACGCTGCATCGATTTGACGCAAAAACATTGATGTTTTTTCACGTGCGTTTAAAACTTATTTGCATAGTTCCGCTCTGTGCTATGCTAAGCTGTAGGTGGTAGCATGCTGCTGTTTGCCGAGCACGTTTGTGTTAAGTGTTAAACAATGCAGGAGCCCTCTGCAATTCGCCCAAGCTCGAGCAATCAAGAAAATGAGATACACTCTCCTGTTGGATACAAATCATGGGTGTGGAAGTACTTCGGTTTTAGAAAAAACAGACAGACAAGACATCTTGCCATCTGCAAGGTCTGTAAGTGTGAATTAAGGTACTCGGGTAATACCACAAACTTGTCCGTTCACCTAAAAAGGCGGCATGGAATTGCTGAAGAAAATGTGTGCAGCACTCGAGACATTCCCACATCGTCTTTGACCACGTTTTTTCCTGAAAAATTAAGCCACACTTCCAGAAGAGCTGTAAAAATTACCTCTGCCATTTCATATTTTATTTGCAAGGATATGCAACCCTACAACGTGGAAGAAAACGAGGGCTTTTGTGAGCTGCTGCATACTGCATCTAGATATAGTAGCTCCACTAAAATATAAAAAAGCTAGATCCAAAAAGCTCGCCCCGTGGTACACTGACCAAACTAGAAACTTAAAACAAATAGCACGTAAATTAGAGCGGAAATGGCGATCTACTAAATTGGAAGTATTCCACTGTGCCTGGAAGGATAGCATTATTGACTACAAACGGGCACTCACTAAAGCACGCTCAGCATACTTAGCCTCACTGATAGAGAAAAATAAAAACAATCCTAGATTTCTTTTTAATACTATTTCTAAACTTACAAAAAATCAAGCAGGCACAGAACCTCAGATTCCAGTAAACCTCACTAGTAATGTATTTATAGATTTCTTTGATAATAAAATAGAGAATATTAGACAAAATATAAAACCCTTTATTAGCAATACAACTGGTATGTCATCTGGTTTGGTTGATATTGATTTAAATTACATACCGGGAGAAAAACTTGATGCTTTTCATCCACTCCCAAAATCAGAATTAGAGAAAATAATTTCTTCCTTAAATTGTACTACCTGCACACTAGACTCAGTTCCCTCAAAGTTATTAAAAGAGGTATTACCAGCTGTAACTGAACCTCTTCTAACTATAGTTAACTCATCCATTACAATAGGTCACATGCCCAAATCATGTAAGTTAGCAATTATCAAACCTCTGATCAAGAAACCAAATCTTGATCCGACTGTGCTATCTAATTATAGACCCATTTCAAACACATCATTTATATCTAAGATCATAGAAAAAGCTGTTGCCCAGCAATTATGCCTATATCTGCATAGGAATAACATATTTGAAAAGTTCCAATCTAGTTTTAGGCCCCATCACAGTACTGAAACAGCATTAGTTAAAGTAACAAATGATCTCCTCCTTGCATCAGATCAAGGCTATGTATCACTGTTAGTGCTTCTTGATCTTAGTGCAGCTTTCGACACAATTGATCATAGGATCTTGCTAGAAAGGTTAGAACGCTGGGTTGGAGTCTCAGGCACAGCCCTTTCATGGTTTCAGTCTTACTTAACAAATCGCTATCAGTTTGTAGAGCTCAATAATATTTCATCCAAACGTACAATGGTTAAATATGGGGTCCCGCAAGGCTCCATCTTAGGACCACTATTATTTACATTATATATGCTACCATTGGGCACAGTAATAAACAAACATGGTGTCAATTTTCACTGCTATGCGGATGACACTCAACTTTACATATCAGCCAAACCCGATGACAAACTCAGTTTAGGAAAAATTGAGGCCTGTGTAAGAGATATTAAATGCTGGATGTCTCTAAACTTCCTACAATTAAATGAGGACAAAACAGAAGTTCTCCTTGTGGGCCCTAAGGCCGCAAGACAGAAAATTCCAAATTTAATGCTTAATCTTGCAGACTATCCCATTACACCTGGCACAGTAGCCAAAAACCTAGGCATCATACTCGACTCCGACCTATCATTTGATAAATATATAGATAATACTACTAGGATAGCTTTTCTACATCTCCGCAATATTGCCAAATTAAGAAATGCATTATCACAGGATGATGCAGAAAAATTGGTGCACGCCTTTGTTAGCTCTAGACTAGACTACTGCAATTCACTACCGTCAGGATGTTCAAATAGGAATCTAAATAAACTTCAAATAGTTCAAAATGCCGCAGCTAGAGTTCTGACCAGAACTAGAAAATTTCAGCATATTAGACCAGTCCTATCAGCCCTGCATTGGCTCCCAGTTAAATTTCGTATTGATTTTAAAATTCTATTATTAGCATATAAAGCACTACACGGGCTTGCTCCTGAATACCTCCAGGAACTTATTTCCTACTATGAACCCCCACGTCAACTAAGATCACAGGGTGCTGGTCTGTTATTAGTTCCACAAATTAACAAGGTAACAGCAGGGGGAAGAGCCTTTTCTTATAAGGCCCCCCAGATTTGGAATAATCTTCCTAAATGTGTCCGGGACTCTGACACAGTCACAATCTTTAAATCTAGGTTGAAAACCCACTTATTTAGTCTAGCGTTTGATAATTAATATCCCCCTTAGATAAAGGTACAGATCCAGGGGTTCATAGACAAAGGGTTTTATGGTAGACTGGGGTGCTGGTGCTGTCATCCTGTCACTGCTCGTGGTCACTCAAGTTTGTTGACGGTGCAGTGGACGGATGCCATTGTCTCAGAATGCCCCCAAGCCTATGTTACCTTCTGGTTCTGCCTTTTTTAGCTAGGCTGTAATAATTTAACTTAGTGCCGGAGTTGCTGCCACACTCCAGAAATGTTTATAATTTTACCTGTCCTGTACATGTCCTCATACAGAGCTAATTTTCCCTGTTTCATTTCTCCACATGGCTGCCCGCCTGCTTGAGGAATAATGAGATGAGGAGAGACAAGCGATCCATCCTGGGCCAGCCACCTCCTGCCTAACCGGATGCCTACACCATGATGGACATTATTACATCTTTTATATTCTGTCTAAATGGACATTATTGCATCTTTTACATTCTGTCTACATTCTGTCTATATTGTTGTTGTTGTCATGGTGACCGGTGTCGGCCAGAGGAGGATGGGCTCCCCCCCCTGAGTCTTGGTTCCTCTCAAGGTTTCTTCCTCATGCAAAAACTAGGGAGTTTTTCCTTGCCACTGTCGCCTTTGGCTTGCTCACTGGGGGCTAGGACTCGGCACTTGTAAAGCTGCTTTGTGACAACAACTGTTGTAAAAAGCGCTATATAAATAAAATTTGATTTGATTTGATTTGATACACTGTAACCGAAATACAACATTCCCTCTTGACAACACTTCAGTGAGAGCTGCATACCTAAACTGTATGAAGAAGTCCCAAAGGCCATAAAGCGCGAGTTAATGGATGCAGGGCGAGTCGCAATTACAACAGACGGCTGGACGTCCTGTGCAACAGAAGCGTATGTAACGATCACCTGTCATTTCATTGACGCTGAATGGCAAATGAAGAATTACGTTCTTCAAATGCGCATTTTGAACGACACACACACAGGAGTAAATATTGGCACAGTGCTGAGAGAAGCATGTGAAGAGTGGAATATACAGGACAAAAACCCTGCTCTTGTGACCGATAATGCCAGCAACATGTCCATAGCCGGAAAAAAGGCAAGTCTATCTCCACACATTAAATGCTTTGCGCATACAATTAACCTAACAACACAGAAAGGCTTGAAATGTGCCGGCGCAGTAAGGCTGTTAGGGCCAGTGAGACAGATTGTGGCTTTTTTCCACCGCAGCATGGTAGCTACTGCCGTTTTCAAGGAAAAGCAGAGATTGCTCGAACTTCCCGAGCACAAGCTAAAACACGACGTGCTGACTCGTTGGAATAGTTCGTTCGACATGCTGGAGAGGTTTTTGGAACAGCAAGCTGCAGTGTGTGCTTCACTTCTAGACAGAAAACTAAGAAAAGGCGCATGTGACATGCACACACTCAGTGAAGATGACATTACTACCGCGGAACAAATGGTCAAGCTTCTCGGACCAGTGAAAGCTGCCACCACCGTAATGTGTGAGTAAGAGCAGCCCACTGTATAAATCATTGCACCACTTCAAGCTAAATTGTTGGATCATTTAAAAGCTGCCAGTGAAGACCTCACACTGATCACAGAAATGAAAGAAACCATGAAAAGGGAGCTTGAACAGCGCTATGTGGATGTGCAGCACGTTCTACACAAAGCATCTGCTTTAGACCCCAGGTTCAAAAAGCTACTTTTTTTGAGAGAAGAGGAGAGAGATGCTACCTTCCAGTGCCTTATCAAAGAGGGTTTACAGCGGCTGAACCAAAAAGTAAGAATCTACTTAAAATCATATAAAATATATCACTTAATTTCCCTTTGCTAGAATGTGTTTGCATGTGTCCACAGGATGACACAGTAACACAGGACGAGGAAACTCCTCCTGCTTGTGGCCAGGCTACAAATGAGCCTCAAGTTGAAATCACTGAAGGTGTGTGTGTGTGTGTTTTGTGTGTTTTAAATACAGTTGATTCAAACACAGTAATATATCCAGGATAACAATTTTTTATGTTTTGTGTTGTTATAGAGCATGTTCCTCCTAAGAAGCTTAAGACACTAGAAGCTCTTTTTGGTGATGCGTTGTACACTGTGGACTCCAACCAGATGATCAAAACCTCCAGAGACCTAGCCCAAGCTGAGGTTGTAAAGTATAGAAAGACTGCATCTTTGAACCTAGGTGGTAACATGTTAGAGTGGTGGAAAACACATCAGTCTGAGTTTCCTGTCCTGGCAGACCTGGCTAAGGAATATCTGTGCATTCCAAGTAGTAGTGTACCTTCTGAGCGAGTTTTTAGCACTGCAGGTGACATTGTTCGTTCTGAGCGCAGTGCTCTGTCTCCTGAACATGCCAATCAGCTGATTTTTCTAAAGAAAAACCTCTCAAAGAAAAACACTGAAAGTCTTTCTTTGCTGTAGAGATTAAGCATTGTAGGCAGCTCATATCGTTGCTGTCCAATGACAAACACTTATCTCCATTTTGTCGATTTTTAGTTTACTACATAATTCGAACACACAAACTTACACTGTGTCAAAATTTCTCAATGAATGGCCCAATAGAAATTCTCCAAAATGCCCTGAAATGCCCCTTTTTACATTGACGTTTCTTGAAAGTTAAGAAGGTTTTTTCTCTCTCCTTTAAAGTTGTTGTTTTGGAGATAAGTGTTTTTCATTGGACAGCGACGATATGCATATCAAGTGGATAACCTTTTTTTTTACTTTTCTCTTATTGCTTTAGTGATAAGCAAGTTTGTGCTACTTTATTTGAACTTTTTAAATGGCAACCTGGGTTTAAATGTTTACAGAAGCAAAGCTGCTGTTGGTAAGCACTGCAGTAGTAAAGATTTGCAGTACAGCTGCTTTTTGTTTAGCCAACCTCATTTCTCTGTTAATTACAATTGTTTACTGTATAATTACTGTTAAGTTGTTTACTGCTTATGATTACACTGCATTTGACATTTAATGATAAAACATTCAAATTATATTTTGTTTGCATTTGTGAGTTCTTCGAAAAGGAACATATTGTAATCGCATTAAATCGTATCGAACTGAATCGTATCGTATTGTGACAGAATTTGAGATATCGTACATTATCGCATCGTTGACTACAATAATCGTAATGAATCTTGTGATTTACACCCCTAGTTGTAATGCTGCCCACTGCACCATGATAAATCTAGGAACATTCTAGCCACATAACTCAAGCTGCTGTTTACCTAAAGGTATGACTTTTTCAAAACATAAATATTAAATGTCATGCATGTGTGATTTTCTTTTTTTACAGAACTTGTTTGTGAGTTTTTTAAATGAACTTTGGCAGCACCTTCTTAAGTATGAGGGTACAAAGTACTTAGCATTGTGAATGTTTTGGGAAATGCACTCCAGATTTGCTTGTATCTGATTGTGTTCATCTGTGCACACAATTGTTATATTTAGGTAATGAAGCAAAGTAGGTAATCACTGTGTGGTGTTACCCTTATTATATTATTTTTGTTTAGTGTAACAGTAGTGTTCTCAATGATGCCACATTCACAATGGGGGAAAAACTCAAACGAGAGCTCTGGAACAGGAGTTCTTTCAAGAAGTGTTTAGTGTCTGCTGAAGAAGAAGATTCAGACACAACACAGATTGATGCTCCACAGTTTTCCTCTAGTCAAAAGACTGCAGGGAATGCGCAGGTAAGCATGAAATAATTTATTGGTTATCAGTTACACTTCCAGCAATGACTGCATGTCCTCATAGACACTGCGTCCTGCGTCTTAATGTCTTTTTAGGGTTCACACACATAGTGTGGGAACCCTATTGTAATTGCTGGTATTTTTCTTTCTTCTTCTTCTTATTATTCTTTTGCCCATTTTGCTGTCTAAAAATGATACTGCAGCCTAAACCGTAAGGCCTAGACACACCAAACTTGCCAAACTTGTTCTCTAGGTCAAAAGGACCACACTCACTTATAGGGACCCACATTGGCCTGATGGTGGCGCTATAGCACACTACAGTGGTACCTCGAGATACGAGTTTAATCCGTTTCAGACCCGTGCTCGTATCTCAAACTGCTCGGTTCTGGAAGCAATTTAACAATGTAAAGTATTGTAATTGGTTCCGATCCTTAAAAAAGTCACAAAACTAGCGTAAATGTGGAAAAAAAGACATGTTCTTTATTAATAAAGGCACACGCAACATGTATAATTAAACAATAAAATAAATGTAGGAGAAATAGTTATTACAGTACAGTAGTATCAATAAACATGGTACAGTACAGTAAGTACGTTGCAAAGCACACGTGCGAATGGCTGTGATGACCGGGTACAGGAGTCGACCTTACCAACACCTCAAGAATAAAAAAAATGCTATTGGCTGCTAGAACGTGCTAAATGACGTCATCTCCGCACATACAGGTGTTTGTGTTTTTGAACCTTAGGTTGTGGGGGAGGAAGAGAAAGAAAAGCGTTTGAGTGTGTTTTTGAGCTGATTAATGATTTATTTTTTTCCATATAGTACTGTACTGCCACCTAGTGGTTCATGCTCGTATCTCGAGCGTGCACTCGGGTGTCGAACAGAAATTTTGCTCGTCTCGGTGCTCGTATCTTGGATCGCTCGTATATAGAGCAGCTCGTATCTCGAGGTACCACTGTATGTGACTTTTTGGCCCATATCTCCCATACCATTAGTCATAGAAACAAAATTCTACTTCCTATGCATTCCTTGGCTCAATTAAATAGGACATTTTATATACAACTATGAAGCTCCGCCTACTTAGATTTTTTGCTAATATGCATAATATGCAAAACCTACTTTTGCCTACTACTCCTTGGTTTTTCATCTGATCACCACAATCTTGGTATCAAACTACTCAGAAGAATCTCATTATCAAAACCTATCAACAACATTGTGACATTTCCATACAGCCTGGCTGTCACATGTCAATCAATAGCTCTGAGGCGTGGCCAAATTTACTTCAGCAGCTATATCTCAACAATGCTTTGACCAATCTTCATGAAAATTTAGCAGTTGTTAAAACTCAGACTCAGAGGTCACACGTCAAAGCTGGCCACGATTGTCCAATAGGGGGCGCTATAACATGGGAAAAACTGTTTCTCAGAAACCATTAGTCACATCAAGCCAAAACTTTACAGGCATCATCATTGGGTCAAGTGGTATCAAGACACACAATGATGACCTCATCACTCAAAAAACATGGCCGCCATAAGCCAATTAATTTTAATTTTAATTAAGTGGCCATTTGACAGACTTACAATAGGTACATACACATGAAACTGACATGGTATGTTCATGTACACACCCTCTAAGACATACTCATGTTAGAAGGGAATTGCACCACTTGGTGGCACTATACTAGAAAATCCAGAATTTCTCCTACATATTTTCACTTATCAAGAAATGCTTGGACTCATATGATTGTATGCAGAATTCCTAGCAACTTTGTAATTACATGTGCTTTGCAAAAATGTACCACTTTTTCATTATTATCAAATATATATAACTTGTCATTTTCATACTAGTCCTAGCATTTTAACTCCATCACCTTAAATCACACCTTGTAATACTCAGCAGACTCTGACATGCTAACATTAGGGAGAAAATCCTAAGGTTTTGATAAATTTATATTTTTCATATGCATCACAATGCTACCATCATAACACATCAAATTCCCAGTTCAATAACTACGCCATAGTATATCTGATTGTTATGAAAATTGACACCCACATTCTCATGACCATTGTGGTGCTATGTGCCCATTTTGAGCCAAATCCGTCCACAAACAGCTCTACCGTGAATATTTTCATTTTCCATACAAAGCAGTGGAGGAAGGCATAGACAGCTGCTAAGCCACACGCACGTGCCATTCTCACTCCCCCATGCTTCCAACACTTTACAACCCATGGGCTCTCCCTCCCCCTCTCTCTCTCTTTCACATGCACTCACAAAAACAAAGGCCTCTCTGGCCTATAGGTTTCACATACACACTAATTCTAGCCATTACTACCAATTACCCAGTGACTAATATACAGATATTTAGCTTCTTTTTTTCCACACACACTCACACAGGACTTCCTAAATGCTTCATATATACATTTCTCTAGCCATTTTTAACACACTAACTGATATTTAGCTTTATTTTTTCCATCCACACTCTCAACACATGCCCTCTATGCATCCTGAAATGACATAAGAGAGGACAGAGATATGTAATTCACATTTCACACACAACCTCTAAATAACTGCATGCTTTACTTATCATCAAAGTTTTGTTAGATACACATTCCTAGTGGCCTCCCTACTATGGGCACAACAGTGAGAACATGTCAGAGTAGGGATGAAAACATCATGAACAGGCAAATATAAGAATATTTGTGTTATTTTATTGTATAGTAAGCCATCACTCTTTGGTTTGTTTGAGATTCACATGTGACAGATTTTGTCAGCTAAATGAAAAGGGTTAAAGAGTGGGGTTTACATGTGGGGTACTAACCAGAGCTCTCCTGCTGCTATGTTCACAACTTCTGACAAATTCAGCCAAAGGTATATTCATTTGACTAGTCCCCTGGGTCACTGTGTCAGTGCTTTTCAGCTAATTTCAGCATTTGATTTAGTTGTATGATCATTTTCCAATATCTTCCACACTGTATGGCCTAGAAACAAAATTATACTTCAGCTGTATTCCTTGGCTCAAGCCAACCAAAAAAGCCTCAAGAAGCCCTTACTGCATACATGAAAAAACACACAAATACACACATACAAAGCTAATCACAGCATGTGATTAACTTGTATGATCTGATATTTAGCTTCATTTTTTCCATCCACACTCTCAACAAATGACCTCTATATATCCTGTAATGACATAAGGGCGGGCAGAGATATGTACATACATCCTCTATATAACTCTGCATGCTTTACTTATCATCAAAGTTTTGTTAGATGCACATTCCTAGTGGCCTCCCTACTATGGGCACAACAGTGAGAACATGTCAGAGTAGGAACCAGAATGAAACCAGTATTGATACATCATGAACAGGCAAAGATAAGATTTTTGTGTCATTGTATGGTAAGCCATCACTCTTTGGTTTGTTTGGGATTCACATTTGACAGATTTTGTTAGTTAAATAAAAAGGGTTAAAGAGTAGTGTTTACATGTGGGGCACTAAACAGACCTCTCCTGCTGCTTTGTTCACAACTTCTGACAAATTCAGCCAAAGGTATATTCATTTGTCTAGGCCCCTGAGTCAGTGTGTCAGTGCTTTTAAGCTAATCTCAGCATGTGATTTAGTTGTATGATCTGAATCATTTTGCCAATATCTTCTACACTGTATGGCCTAGAAACAAAATTCTTCTTCTGTTCTTGGCTCAAGCCAAGATGTACTGCTTACATCAAAAAACACATAAACACACATACACACAAAGCTAATCACAGCATGTGATTTACTTCTATGATCTGAATCATTTTGCCAATTTTTTGGGCTTTTTTGCCTTTTTGTGTGTGAACCCGTAATCGCCGCTTGTTTTTTTTTTTTCTTTCTTTCAAACTTTGTGTCTCTCTTTAGGCTTGTAACGAATAGAGGGGCGGGTGTGACGCAAATGCAGACATCAAATGATTTATTACAGAAACGGAACCAAAACACTAAACGCAGGAGAGATGACAAATGAAACGGTAAGTAGGAAAGGGAAACATGATAACTAAACGGCTGACAGAACGACAGGGAAACGGAACCAACATGAACAGGGGAGAAAACCATAAACGCTAAACTAATACCGGGATGGCAACAATGACGTGGGGAACACATACACAAAATACTGTAAGACAGGACATGAAACTAAGGAGGACTATATGAGCATAAGGCTCAGGGGAACAACGGGGATAGCGGCAACACAAGAACAAAACCGTAGGGCTACCAACAGCAACTACTCATGACATACACAATCTAGAATGAACAAGGTAACAAAACCGAGGGAAACGACGGAACTAGAGGGCAAACACCAAGGAGGCTAAAAGCAGAGACAATAACAACTAGGACGTTCATGAACAGAGAAACACGAAGGGTAAAGGCAAGGAGAGAGATGGCAACGAGTACTCACGAAACAAACACACACAAGGACCGACACGGAAGTGAAACACCACGGGGAATATATACTCAGAGACGGGACGGTGAAACAAGACTCAGGTGTGCCAGACTAACGACGAGGGCGTGACAGACAGACGGAGGGACGAATGGGAGCGGGAGCTAGGCGGGACCAGGGAGGAGGGAGGGGCTGGACGTGACAAGGCTACTGAATTGGGTGATTCGGAGCCCCCTTTTTTTGAAGATGGAGAGCAACCACGGTCAACACATGTATGTAAGATTCTTGTTAAAATATACATTACCAGTTAAAGATTTTATTTAAGTAGTTAAATATTACAGGATATTATTAGGTCTCAGCAATTCCTCCAACGGTGTACTCAGATGAGGCATGACATTCTACTCATTTTCAAAAAACATAGGTCTCAGTTTCAGTCTATCAGTAACAGCTTAATTGTTCAAAATCTTAACCTGTACTTGCCATTATATAGACAGCTTAATTAACGGTTGTGCAAAATGTGGCAATGCAAATTTCTGTAAGCTGTTTTTTTTTATTTTTTGCCTGTGATTCAGACAGTGATGTAGAGATTATGAGGCCACGGAAAAAGTCAAAACCCTGCACAGTGGAACTTGATGAGGAGACTGTTCAGGCACTTAAAGGTTGTACAAACACTGTCCTGCTAAGTGACTTTGTCACTTAACTAAATATGTGTTCCTTAAATATATTTACATTATTCTCCCCAGAACTTCCATCATTCATTAAAACAGTGAGGCAGTACTTGGAAAAGTTAGACCAATCAGATGCAAGGAGCAGTTCCGACACAACAGTGGATGAGGCCCAGCCAAGTTCCAGCAAACTGCAATCCCCTGATGTGGTAAAACACTGATCTTTCTTGGCTTTGCTCATGGTGAATTTTGTGTGCTTTGCAATTATATTACAGATCACAAAGCTCATGGTTTTATCAAATAATGTTTTTTGAGTTACATTTAATATTGTGTTACTGCTTCATTTGTATTTGGCACTTATCACACAGCACATATGCTCCAGAGAAATGCTCTGTGCTTTGTCCATATAAGGTTCACAGATTACCTCATGATCCTAATTTAACAACACTAGTGCTTTGTAAATATTTTTGTTTATCCAGTGTTGTTAAGGATCAGTCAGGTTTCACCAGGTAGTTTCTCAGTGTTTAGGCAATGTTTACCAATGTTGTTGTCAATAATAAATTAATTTTCAATAATTGATATTGTAACGAACAGAGCTGAGCAGGTAGGACGCATATGCAGATATGGAGTTTTAATCAAAGGAACTAACAAAAACACACTATTACAAAGACCTGAGGTGACAAGAACGGCTAAACACAAAGAGCATGTACAACAAAAAAATCATAAACAACACACCAGAACTACAACCAGAACATATCTCTCACAACTTACTACTGATGACGTACAACTTACAACATTCAATAACCCACAACCACCAGGACCAAACACAGGACTTAAATACATAGACTAAACAAGGGACACAACAAGACACACCTGAAGGTGATAACGAGGGGCAGGGAACACGGCAGGGATGTGAAAACAGAAACAACTAGGAAGTGTCAAAATAAAAGACCCTCAAACACACAGAGGACAAAACAAAAGACAAGACTGACAGGGGGGTCTGGACCACATGACAAAACCCCCCTCCAAGGCGCGCCGCTCCGAGGCGCGCAACGTAAACCAGAAAAGAAACCCAACATCAAGTACAGACAGGAGGAACCACACCAAGAACAGGAGACGAAAGACACGGAGGGACCTGTGGCAAAGGCAATGAGGAGGACACACCAGAAACAAAGGACCCAGGGGCAAAAGAAGGCACAGAGGACAAAGGGTCAGGGAACAGAAACACAGGGGCTGAAACAGGCTGAGGGGGACAGGCAAACGGGACATCGGGAGACTGGACAGGGCTAGGGCAAGCAACAGAAACAGGATCGGAACGGGGAACAGGGAACGAGGCAGCGACAGAGGCAAAAATACTTCGGACTACAGACACATGGACAGGAACAAAATGGGTGATAACTCGAGGAACAGACACGGGCACAGGGACGGAAACAACAACACCGGAGACAGAAACGGGCACGGGCACACGAACAATGACAGCATCACGCACAGAGACAGGGAACAAAACAAAACCAGGCACAGAACAGGGCAAAAACGGGGACACAGGCACAGATGGGGAACCAACACTAGGGGGAGCAAAAGCAATGTCAACATTGGGCCCACAGGTGGGTGGAATCGTCACTGCGGGCCCTGTGAGGGCACAAGAAACAGAAGCAGGCCCCAGGTGGGCCTCGTGAACGTCGGCAGGCCCCAGGCGGGCCTCGTGAACGTCGGCAGGCCCCAGGCGGGCCTCGTGAACGTCGGCAGGTAGTGACCCCATCCGGGTCGCGGGAACAGGAGGCAGTGACCCCATCCGGGTCGCGGGAACAGGAGGCAGTGACCCCTTCCGGGTCGCGGGAACAGGAGGCAGTGACCCCTTCCGGGTCGCGGGAACAGGAGGCAGTGACCCCTTCCGGGTCGCGGGAACAGGCGGCAGTGACCCCTTCCGGGTCGCGGGAACAGGTGGCGCGGGTGCAGGCCTCTCCTGGGCCTCCGGCTGCGGGTGCAGGCCTCTCCTGGGCCTCCGGCTGCGGGTCTGGAGGCGCCGTGGCCGCTGGTTGCGGGTCTGGAGGCGCCGTGGCCGCTGGTTGCGGGTCTGGGGAAGACAGGATTGCCCCTGCGCCACTCCTCAGTCCCCTCATCCCCTCATCGTCAGTGGGGTTGGACTGAGGAGACGTGAGGACCTGACGCACAGGCTCCCAGCACCCCCCCAAAAAAGTCTTGGGACAGTTCGCCATACTGGTGGTGTAGACTCCTCCAGGAGGGCGTGTGTTATCGCTGTCCATCTCAGACTTGCAGAAAGATCGGGAGGCAACATCTGAGAACCTGGTCTGTAGAAGCTTGAAAAAGCCCTCCACTGTCCAGGCTTCCTCGGTCCTGTGTGTAAGGATGATGTTCGCCCACTCCAGCGCCTTACCCACTAGTCTCGTCCTCAAAAACAGCACAAGAACCATGTCTGGTGGCTGAGGGCATGTTAAAAACTGGACGTAGGCCTTGCTCTGTAGGACAAAGCCATCAACCGAAGTCCCTTCCCCATCAAACATGTCCGGGCAGTGAGTTAATGAGGGTAGTGCAAGAGGCCTACCCGTAGTGTCCAGGGCGAGACAGGATTGCAAATAGTCCAGTTGTGATACATACTCCTCCACATCCTTAGGAGGAGGTAGGGTAGGCACCGGCCTAACTCCAGTGTCTGCTGCGTCCATGATGACGGTGGGTTATTCTGTAACGAACAGAGCTGAGCAGGTGGGACGCATATGCAGATATGGAGTTTTAATCAAAGGAACTAACACAAAAACACATACTATTACAAAGACCTGAGGTGACAAGAATGGCTAAACACAAAAAGCATGTACAACAAAAAATCATAAACAACAAACCAGAACTACAACCAGACCATATCTCTCACAACTTACTAATGATGACATACAACTTACAACATTCAATAACCCACAACCACCAGGACCAAACACAGGACTTAAATACATCAACTAAACAAGGGACACAACAAGACACACCTGAAGGTGATAACGAGGGGCAGGGAACACGGCAGGGATGTGAAAACAGAAACAACTAGGAAGTGTCAAAATAAAAGACCCTCAAACACAGAGGACAAAACAAAAGACAAGACTGACAGGGGGGGCCTGGACCACATGACAGATATATGGAATTGCATTCATGGTAAAATGTTTGTGATCAATAGGCATCCTAATTATTGAAGGCAGGGGTGGGCAATCTTATCTGCAAAGGGCCAGTGTGGCTGCTGGATTTTAGTCCAACCAGCCCAGACAACACCTTGTATCACTAGTTTAATTATCTGGTTTTAGTTAAACAACTGATCATGTGACCTGTTTGATTAGAAAAAGAAAAAAAAAACAGCCACACTGGCCCTATGTGAATAAGATTGCCCACCCCTAATTTAAGGTTTTCTGTTTCAGGTTGTGCTTCCCAATTCAACTGTTAAAGTTTCGAAGAGACTGTTTCAGCGGCTGAATCGAACACGCATGTCAGTTTATGCGCAAGAATTGGCTGTCCTGGTGTTTGGAAAGGAAACACTTGCAAAGTCTTCAATTACAGGGAAGCACAGCCATGCCTTTAAAGATCCTCCTGAAAAGGCCCAGCTTGATCCAGAGGTTAATGCACTGATTGGTAAGTTATTTTTACAATATTTTTTACAAAGACTTTTATGCTTAATCTGTATCATTGTTATGGACCCAGAAACTTCCATGTTTGTTTGTTGGTTTGGAGCCCCCTTGAGGCCATTTGTGAAGTTATCTTTTTTAATACTTACCTCATTTCGGGTTTAGACAGGAAGTAGTTAGTATTCAGGGAATTCAGTGACAGTGTTTTTTTGTGCTACACATCCTTCTCCATCCTTTCATGCATGTCTATTAAGACGCAATGTCTGTAAGTATATATGTTTATAATGTTAATATTGATGCTTACAGTACATTATTTGTGACCTGTTACCATAAGTTGTGTGTTTATAATTAGGTGGTATGCTCCCCCTGTATGCCATGATGTTTACTTATAATAGCAAATTCATACACTTACTTGTGTGTATTATAGATCCGCTCCTTATTTCTTGTGTCTGTAACATTTATGTTTATAATATTGTGTTGCAGTTTCACACTGTGGTTTAGTAAAGAGTCCAAGTACAAGCCTCAGCTTCAGTGGAATTTATTGAATACTGTGTTTAGCTGTCTGGGTAGCCCAACCGCTGGCGAGACCAGTACAATCATTATTGCAGTTTTTAAAGGACATTTAGCCAAATATCAGCCTAGGTGTGTTATGTAAACTTTTTGATCTTGTGGTTATGTAAGAAAACCCTGTGAGACAAATCTTTTTTTTTTTTCTACGAATGAAATTGAGTATGTTGTAACTTTTCTGCACCACATAGTGTGCATTATTAGCATATTTTTAAACTCTTAAACTTGGGATGGCTAAACCTAATTCTAGAGTATGTTATTTTAAAGTAGTGACTGTGACTTTCTTCCCACAGATTATGTGATAGGACAGTTTCCAGGAACTACAGTCCAAGATGTTAAAAACATCTTAAGGCGAAAGTGCAATAATGAGAGTTACAACAGAAAGAAGGCTGTGCAAGTGTGAAAGGTTACTCTACAAGCACAATATATATATATATGAGAGAGAGAGAGAGAATAGATTAGATTATCTGAATTTTGATTTTGGCAGAAGTAAAAAAGAAATGTTTAAATAAAGTGTTCTGCATTCATTGCACTCCTGTATGTGTTTTATTTCACAGTTGTGTTAGAATTGTTGTGTTAGAGTTGTGTATTGACATACAATACACAACTTTGTATGTCAGTTACAGTTTTTTACTGTTTTCCACTGTAATGTGAATCTTGCTCTTTACAATGTGTCATTAGGAATACTCCAGAATAACTACACAATGTGTATTATAACAAAAATGGAATTCTACGACAGTAGAACAGTACTACAGTCAGCTTTATATAAGTATATGTCTTATCCTACTGGAAGTGTACTAGAAGTTGATTAATTATACTACATTACATTTATTAGAATTAAATTATTTGTACTACAGTAAATTATTAGGAGTACATTAATTATACCACAGTTAGTGTATTAGGAGTACATTAATTATACCACAGTTAGTGTATTAGAAGTATATTACTTATCCCACCTAAAGTGTACTAGAATTACATGAATCACACTAAAGTAAGTGTATTAGCAGTACATGACTTATTCTACAGAAAGTATACTAGGAGTACATTACTTGTACTAATAATAGTGTAATAGAAGTACATGATATCCTACAGAAAGTGTACATCAATTATACTGCAGTATATTAGGATTACATTACCTATACTAAAGTAAGTATATCACAAGATTAATTTAATCACACTTAATGTTTTTAATTTTCTGTTGGACAGCTCACACAAATATACTTAAATTATATTAAATAGTGGCGAAAATAACATATGACTAGTATATTTAGTATACACTTAGTGCAGATTTATATCACTTTAATTACAAATTAGTAGTAATTAAGTAGTTACAAAATAGCACAACTTAAATACATATATATTTCAGCATAATTTTAGTATACTTTTTTTTCACAAGGGAATACCTTGTGTGCTGCCTCCTCCTTTAAACTGAATAAAAGAGTGAATATGAAGGCAGAGGTGAAGGATGTGGAGGAGACTGAGACTTTATCCATTTGATCTTAGATGAAAGTTCCTCACATACAGAGTTGGATACACTGGAGATGCAGAATCGCTTACACATCAAAAGAATGAAAGTGTTTTTGACAAACTGTTCAGATGAGATTTTATAATGACAATGATATGCATTAATGGTGAAATATTTGTTCATGTTTTAAGAATATATTTAAGATTATTTATATACGTGTATCTGTATATTATCATATAAACTGATACTAGTCTAAACTACGTACATACATAAAACTGTTCATTTATGATCATATAATCTAGTACAGCTGATGTTGCAATGTTGGATGCCGTGATATGCCTGCACAATCAGGTTATAAAAAAAGTTCAAGTTAAGCAAACAGAAAGTGGAACTGAAAGCATTTTAATTATGTGTCTGGTAATCATTTTTCAAAGAACATTAAAAACCTTCACAGTGATATGAGTTTTTACTCATTAATCAAACATTCATATTGTCTTCCTCGCCTGCTGTTCTAGTGGTGCTCCATCACATTTGACCCAGACTGCACAGTCCCAGACAGCAGCAGATATTTAACCAGGGATCAAATGGCCATAGTATTGTAATTAAATTCATAGAGACTATAGTAAATTATCTTTATAGACAAAACTTCAGATACAGACACACGCACAGACACAAATCCCGCACAGTTGATTTTGCATGTTGGAATGCCGTCATTCAATTTATGCTAAGGTTCACATTATGCAAACAGAAAGTGAAACTCAATCATGTCTGGTAATCAATCATTTTTTAAAATATCTGTAATGTTACATTGGCAGAGCAATCAGAGGGCAGGGACACACACTAAGAGGAGATTTATTAAGGACAAATCCAGAATCAGAAAAGTCCAGGGTCAAAAAGCCAGGCAATCGTGAGAGAGATAGATAATTCACAGGGTTAACATTACCTTATATAACACATAATTATATACAATACAATATCTTAAACACAATATCATAGAACCATAAACCAGAACACAGAGACTAAAAACAGTTGTAAATCAAAGACCAGCAACTCATGACTAAACTCACAGGGATTAAATACAAGACACAAACTAGAAAGGTCATGAGGTCAATTACAAGGGGCAGGGTTACAAACGACCATGAGGAGCAAACTGGATTGTAAACAAAATAGGGTGTTGCACATGGTAAATGATATATATCACACAATTCTAACTCATATAACTATTAATATTTTCATGAAACCTAAATATTTAAACAAAAACAAAAAAAGGATTTGGCACTGGTAAAGTACCAACCAATATTGAAGAACTCCTGATGCAAATTCCTGAAGAGTATTTTCTAGAATTGTAGAAATTTGGTGTGTTTTTCTGTCTGCCACAAATGTAAAGATACAGGCCATTACCTTCCAGAAACAAACATTAACTGCAAGAGGTAAGATTGAATCTGATATCAAATCACTTCATCCTCCTCCTCTTCCTTTTCCTAAGTACCTTCATCATCTTCACCTCTACTTTGACACACTACCCTTTAAAGTAAAATAGGGTGTTTCATAGGATATTTCCTGAGAAAGCATTAACCTCCATGTCTTACTCATTAACCTCTTACTCAATGACACTGACTCTTCTTACTGCAATATTTCTCCAGACTCCTCAGAGGAGGATGTGAGGCGACCATTACTGCAGCTGAACACGGAACCACGTAGAGAACAGGATCACTCTGAGCTCTGTGGGTGGTGTAGTTGTCTGTGCTGCTGTAACACAGATCAGGATGACTCCTGCATCTATCAGCACCTGTTAATTCTACATGGAAGACGTAATTTAAACAGCTTTTACACAATGTAGGAATGTGTAGGACACAGGATCCACTCCTCAGTTTGTGTTGCTGGTGACCAGCAGTGCTGCCCTGAAGGTTGAGTGCTTCAGTCAGGTAGATCTCCCTCTCTGTGTTCTGTTACACAGTCTGAGTGCTTTGGTCAGGTATATCTCCCTCTCTGTGTTCTGTTACACAGTCTGAGTGCTTTGGTCAGGTATATCTCCCTCTCTGTGCTCTGTTACACAGTCTGATTGCTTTGGTCAGGGAGATCACTGTGTTCTTAGGTGAGCAAGAATGCATATTAAACCTTATAAATTAGATGTGGATCAGTCATAAATATTTTGCAGTCATTTTTTCTGATGGAGGGATAATTGATAGCTTCTATAGCAGAAGGAATATTCTATCGCAGAACTGTTATTGACTGAGTTCACACAGTCATCAAGACTATAGAGACCTGTTTGGCTGATGATCTGAAAATAAATAACATAGTGCATCAAGCCATACCTCTGTGTTTGTGTGTAAAACAGTAGTAGTAGTAAACAGTAGTGTTACTCCTGACTGAGATAACTCACACACTGATCTGTTTTTATCTTCATAGTTGTGCAGCCTGTGTATCAAGAAATCAGCTACTGCCATGTAATTATATTGCTATAGTAACAGAATTTTAGAAATCCCTAGTTTCAACCTGTCCAGATAGTGAAAAAATATACCAAAGCAGTGTGAGCTATGCAGTGTGAGTTATGCACTCTGGAAACAGTGTTCTAACATGTCTACCTTTCCCTACATCTTCCTAATAGTTTGGTCTTGCCACTGTGACCTATTTGGGGAAACAGGTTGGCAAATGAACTGTTCATGCATTATATGCTAATGTTGAGACCATTGTTACCTCAACAATGCCGGACTGGCATCAATATCTTGGAATGACAGGATACTGTAGATGTTTGTGTAGGAATTTCAGATGTTCTCCTGTGTCACGTAGGGCAACGCCCCCTCTCGTAGCTGTCACTCTGGGTTCCCTCATGTCCGTGCTCCCTGCCTGTTTGTCCCGCCCTGCTCGTTGGTTTTGATTCCTCGTTTGTTACCACACCCCTGTGTCATTGTCATCACCTGCCCCTTGTTTAATGTCTGTGCTTATAAGCCCCTGAGTCTCCCTTGTCCTTCGTCCGGTATTTTGAATTTGATTTGTTATCGTGTCTGTCCCATCGCTGTTCTCTGTGCCTGACCGTTTTCGTGTTTCTCCTGTTTCCCGTGCTCCCTGTGTTGTGATGCCTGTCTTTGCATGTTTTACGGACTGCCCTCCTGTGATTGACCCTGCCTGGCTATCCGACGATGAATACGGTATTCCCCTGAATAAATCTCGCTCTTCTCAGCGATTGTGTCCGTCTCCTCGCTCCGTGGTGCAAGCTACGTTACATAATACCGGACCTATCAAGGACACAGCGAGAGAGCGAGACTCTGGTGAGTTCAAACACTGTGAATGGATGTCGGCTGGTTTAATCCGGTTCGACTCTCCGGTATTTCAGTGCGAACAAACCAGAGACAGGAATACCCCTGGCGCTGCGGGTACAAGGAAGTCTCGTCGCCGACCAAAGAAAGCGCAGTCTCTTTCTACTGGCTTTCGCGACGAGACTCCATCTGAGCGCTGTGTGTCTGCCCGGTGTTGCGAACACGACGGGGAAAAAACCCCTGTAGTGCAAGCAGCGGGCAGACGGTCTGAGCGCACAGACAAGTTTTCACTTAACCCTCGGTTGACTCTCTCTGACCACCGCGAGCTCCCGGCGCCTCAAGGGAGGCGGAGCCGCAGCAGAGAGAGCAACCGAGGAGCTTCTGTGTCTGTGTGTTCTGCCAGGCTCACCCAGGACCCTGAGGAGGAGGACCCACCGCCGCTGATCCCGCCAGCG
This sequence comes from Brachyhypopomus gauderio, assembly GCF_052324685.1. NCBI lineage: Eukaryota > Metazoa > Chordata > Actinopteri > Gymnotiformes > Hypopomidae > Brachyhypopomus > Brachyhypopomus gauderio. Next base: position 2,393,377 of record NC_135217.1, read on the forward strand.
ACTCATCGCGACACCCCCAAGTATTTTTTGGGGGGGAGTACAAGCCACGTCGGCTTGGCGGTCCCGCCCCCCGATGACGTCAGTATGGCGGTCCCGCCCCCCGAGGACGTCGGCTTGGTGGCTCCGCCCCCCGAGGACGTCGGCTTGGTGGCTCCGCCCCCCGAGGACGTTGGCTTGGTGGCTCCGCCCCCCGAGGACGTCGGCTTGGCGTACACGCCCCCCGAGGACGTCGGCTTGGCGTACACGCCCCCCGAGGACGTCGGCTTGGCGTACACGCCCCCCGACCGCATCTCCTCACCCCAGGTTCCAGTTCCCGCTGCCCGTAGGCAGTCCACGCCGGTTCCTGTCCCTGCGACCCAGGAGAGGTCGTCCACGCCGGTTCCTGTCCCTGCGACCCAGGAGAGGTCGTCCACGCCGGTTCCTGTCCCTGCGACCCAGGAGAGGTCGTCCACGCCGGTTCCTGTCCCTGCGACCCAGGAGAGGTCGTCCACGCCGGCTCCTGTTCCCGCTGCCCGCCAGCGGACCCTGCCTGTTCCCGCTGCCCGCCAGCGGACCCTGCCTGTTCCCGCTGCCCGCCAGCGGACCCTGCCTGTTCCCGCTGCCCGCCAGCGGACCCTGCCTGTTCCCGCTGCCCGGCTCCGCCTGTTCCCGCTGCCCGCCGCCCGGCTCCGCCTGTGCCCGCTGCCCGCCGCCCGGCCGCGCCTGTGCCCGCTGCCCGGCCGTGCCTGTGCCCGCTGCCCGCCGCCCGGCCGCGCCTGTGCCCGCTGCCCGCCGCCCAGCCACGCCTGTGCCCCAAGAGACTGTGCTGCCCCCTGTTGGGCATGGACTTTGTGTTCCCCCTGCTCCGCCATGTGCCTCCTATGTTCCGTTGCCCGTGTTCCCCTTGCTCCCTGGTCCCGTCCCTGGTTTTGTTTTGGTCCCTGTCCCCGTGGTTGTGTCTGTTCGTGTCCATGTTCCTGTGTCTGTTTCCTGTGGTGTCGTCTCTGTCCCGGTCCCCGTGTCTGTTCCCCACGTTGTTACCCACCTTGTTCCTGTCCCCGTCGCCATCGTCCAAGCCGTGTTTGCCTCAGTGTTTACCTCTGCCCTGTCCCCTGGCCCCGCTCCAGTGTCTGTCCCCGGTCCTGTCCTGTCCAGCCCTGCTCCTGTGCCTCGCCCTGGCCCTATCCGGTCTCCCTGTGTCCCGTGTCATGCCGTGTCCCAGGTCCCTCGTCCTATTTTGTCTGGTCCTGTCCCTCCGGTCTGTCCTGTGTCCGCTGTCCCTGTCCTGTCTGCCCTTGCGTGCCCCGGAGTGGCACGCTTTGAGGGGGGGTTATGTCACGTAGGGCAACGCCCCCTCTCGTAGCTGTCACTCTGGGTTCCCTCATGTCCGTGCTCCCTGCCTGTTTGTCCCGCCCTGCTCGTTGGTTTTGATTCCTCGTTTGTTACCACACCCCTGTGTCATTGTCATCACCTGCCCCTTGTTTAATGTCTGTGCTTATAAGCCCCTGAGTCTCCCTTGTCCTTCGTCCGGTATTTTGAATTTGATTTGTTATCGTGTCTGTCCCATCGCTGTTCTCTGTGCCTGACCGTTTTCGTGTTTCTCCTGTTTCCCGTGCTCCCTGTGTTGTGATGCCTGTCTTTGCATGTTTTACGGACTGCCCTCCTGTGATTGACCCTGCCTGGCTATCCGACGATGAATACGGTATTCCCCTGAATAAATCTCGCTCTTCTCAGCGATTGTGTCCGTCTCCTCGCTCCGTGGTGCAAGCTACGTTACATCCTGATGAATGTCCATCTGTGTTTGAAGCTGTGAAGATATATAGTGCAGAGCTCCAGTTCTGTAACTTCACCCTGCTGTGGTGATCCTGGGGAGAATCTTATTGCTCAATACAAACAAACACTTAAACATGGCGGGACGAACAGAGACCAACTCAGCTCACTCTCACACAAAAACACACAACAAACATACACCACGTAGACGAACACTCACCACGAGTGGCAGCTTCCGAAGGGTGGCTGGTTATTCTGTGATGGACAGGGAGTGCGAAATAAAATGGAAGTGATCACACCAAGTTTCAGGGGAAAAGGAGGGTTTAATGAATAAAGTGTGCAAACCAAAAACCTGTGACTTGATCCGAATTAAGGATATAATTACCAGCAGTCAACTGGTACAAAGACAAGATATATAGACAAACAATTGACCATCAGGTGAGGCGGATCATAGACCCCGCCCACCTGAGGGACAAACACAATTGTAACCCCTGACTTGATAATTAGTGCAGAGTAACTCAATGTTTTAGACCAGTTGCTAGGCTCGGCAGGAGTACAATAGGAACCAAAGTGAATGCGGAATGAATTGGCTGGAGGCAGGTACTGAGCAAAAGACAGTTATTATTTTGAAGACAATCAAAATATAAAGAAACACAGCTTAACAAGAACAATGAATAAGCTGGCATATAAAAATCAAACCCCAGTCCTATTGAGCTCAATGTTTCAGTGTCCGTCGTTAGTCAAGTCAAAATTTTGGTTCGTCTTTCAAGTTCAGTTCTTTTTTCCTTCAGTGTCTTGTGTCATTACCGCGCGGATGTTCATGCAGATGAGAAGAATGACGCTATCTATCTCTGTCCGGAGAGAATCCAAGGATGCAATCCAGCAATCCTGTTCCAGCTTTTAAAATCAGCAAACAAACCTAGCCTACGCACAATAATTATATTATTGCATACAGCTAAGACAACCCACATTCCTATCTAGTCCTACAGCTATAGCTTAGTTTTAATCTTCATTTTTCAATGTAATGTAACATTAACATAAATGTAACATTTGACATGCATGTTCAGGCCCGTAGCCAGCATTGTGATGGGGGGGATCTTTTTCCCCCAAAAGTGGAGTGGGGGGGGGGGGGGAAATGCGCATAAAAAAAGCTGGATGGAAAAAGACCAAAATTCGAAAAAAGCCCCAAATATCGCAAAAAGATGTTTACGCTAGGAGGAGGTGGAAAAGTTAGACTATCACATCGCCAAAATTCAGAAAAACTGGATGGAAAAGGGTTTTTCGCATAAACGATGACGTATCATGCCTCAAGTCAAGTGGTTCTGTACATGATCGCGATGTAAAGATGGCAAATGCATACAAAAACAGTTCTGGAGAGAGCAAAAATTGAATTTAACTTCTCCATGTAAAGAAAAGAAAAAGAAAAAAATGTTTCACAACCTCAACGTGCAAAAATGCGTAACTGCCAGATGGACGTAAAACCACTATTGTTTGGCGTCCTCTCACGTGATCTAAAGTTTATTCGCATAACTGTAATGAATGGAAACAAGGCTTAATTCACATTTTTTTCTGCCGAAACTTGGAAATTGCGCATTATTTTTTCGAAAGGTTTGGATGGAAACCCGAATCATAGATGTAGATCGAAGATAAATAAACTAGATTTTTTTCAGCGTGAGAAATCGGATGTATGGCGTGAGAGCGTGCGAAAACGGTCAAATGCGCGTGTCTCACGCTCATTGCGTGAGAGTTGGCAACAGTTATAAGTTTGTTGTGAGTTTGTTGTTGCTGTCCTTATTTGTTTGTCTGTATATTCACCAGAGATTAACAGTTCATTCATTGAATAGCCTACCTATCTTGAGGGGCATGTGTGTACGGAGGGAGGGTGCGGGGGCGGGGGGGGGGGGGGGGTATCGAACGAACCCTTCGATCCCCCCTGGCTACGGGCCTGATGTTTTTTTCCTCAAAATATTCTTTGTAGTTAGTTATTTTCCAACCACATAAAACAAATGAAATTCTTTTATAATAATAATAATAATAATCTTTATTTGTATAGCACCTTTCATACATACATGCAACTCAAAGTGCTTTACAGTATAAATAAAATAAACAAAAGGGTTAGACAAAAAGAAAATGTTAAAAGAAATTAAAGATAAAAATATTAAAATAACATAAAAAGTAAAAAAGTAAAGTAAATAAGATTGTTACGAAGTGACCAGGCAGAGAGGGATCCAAATGCGGAAGAACACCGCTTTTATTGAAATGAGAAGCTGGTACAGAAACAGGCAGGGGAATCACGAGTACTAGGATAAGTAACAGCGTGTTCTTGGCGTGGTCAGGACGGTCCAGGGTCATACCGGGGGAGCAGAAGTCAGGAGGTACAGAGGGACTAGGCAGGAGACAAGGTCGGGGACGTAAGCGAGGGTCAGAACACAGGAAAGCAGACAGGTAATAGAACGGCTTGGTATGCGGCATGAGTCGGCAATACTTCGCGACTGAGACGTGCTGGGGAAGGTGTATAAGTGTGACTGAAAGGGGGCGTGGTAATGAGGGGCAGGTGAGGCTGGTTAGGGAAGATCAGGTGGCATTCCTTACAAAGATAATAAAAAGTAAAGTAAATAAGATAAAACTATTAAGATAATTGGATTTAGAAAATAATAGACAACATAATGTAATAAAGTAAATAAGATTGAGAATTTCTTAACTAAAAGCGGATCTAAACAGGAATATTTTGAGACTGTTCTTAAAACTATGCAGGGATGAAATGCCTCTGAGCTCTTCAGGAAGAGAATTCCAGAGCTTTGGGCCATAGTGGCTAAAAGCACCCTCGCTAATCTTTAATCGGCTTTTAGGAATCACCAGTAGATTACTGTTTGAAGACCTGAGAGACCTGACTGGAACATATCTAACCATCATTTCACTGAGGTAAAGAGGGGCAAGACCATGAAGACATTTAAAAACCAACACTAGAACCTTAAAATCTATTCTAAAGCTGACAGGTAACCAGTGCAGTGAGTGGAGTGCAGGTGTAATATGATCTCTCTTTCTCCTGCGGGTCAGAACGCTTGCAGCCACGTTCTGAACTCGCTGTAGGTGCGAAATAGAGCTCTTTGGAAGAGCAGATAGAACAGCGTTACAATAATCTAGCCTTGATGTGATAAATGCATGGACAAGTTTTTCCACTGTCAGCAGGAGAGAGCATATCTCGTACCTTAGCGATGTTTCGAAGGTGAAAGTAAGCTGTCTTGCATGTAGTCATGATGTGTGATTTGAAGTTGAGCTCATTATCAAAGGTGACGCCCAGGTTCTTAACACATTGTCTGGCATTCAGATTCATTTGATTTAAATAAGTCTGAACATCATTCCTTTGTGAATCACTGCCAAGAACAAGAACCTCTGTCTTCTGTTTATTTAACTGTAGAAAATTGTCAGACATTCATGTCTGTATATCATCTATGCAGTCAAACAGTGAGCAAATTGATTTTAGGGCTTTAGGTTCTAGCGAGATATACAGTTGAGTGTCATCTGCATATTGATGATAACTAATACCATGTTTATTAATGATGTGTGGTAACGGAAGCATATATAGGTTGAATAGTAATGGCCCAAGAATTGATCCTTGGGGGACGCCACAAGTTATTTTTTGACGTGTGGAGGAAGAGGTACCTAATGCTACATAGTAATCACGCCCATTTAGGTATGATCTAAACCAGTCTAAGACTAAGCCACTAAGGCCTACCCAGCTCTGTAGTCGATCAAGAAGTATTTCATGATCAACGGTATCAAAAGCGGCGCTTAAATCTAGCAGAAAAAGGACTGAGAGTTTGCCTGCATCCTTATTCAATCTCAAGTCATTTACTACCTTAACTAGGGCTGTTTCAGTGCTGTGGAGAGCTCTGAAACCAGATTGAAAAGTGTCATTTATTTTATTTACTTTGATATAGTCATTCAACTAGATTGACACTAATTTTTCAATTATTTTGCTAAGAAAGGAAAGGTTAGATATAGGTCAATAATTATTAAGAATTGTGGGATCAAGATTTCTGTTCTTTAATAGTGGTTTAACCATTGCAGTTTTAAAAATTTTAGGGAATTCACCCAATTGCAGAGACTGATTAACAATCGTTAGAACTTCATTTGCTAATGAGCTCAGAACCTGCTTGAAAAAGCTTGTTGGTAGAGGGTCCAGTTCACAAGTAGAGGATTTTAATGATGAGATCACATCAAGTAGTGTTACCATGTCAACTTCTTGGAAATAAGACATATTAAAGTTAGGCTGAGTAACTGATGTAAGGGTTGATGGTCTATTAGTGCTTGTTGCTATGTTCTGCCTTATACTAGTAATCTTGTCCCTAAAAAATATAGCAAACTCCTCACATTTTTCAACTGAAACAGTCTCAGGGAAGCCACAGGAGGTGGGGTTTACTAGCTGATCTATGCTTCTGAACAAGACAGCTGAGTTATTATTGGATGAATTGATTAAGGTAGAGAAATAGTTTTTCCTTGCTGATTTCACTTCACTGTTGTAATTCTGCAATGTTGTTTTATAAATATCAAAATGTACTTGCAATTTTGACTTTCGCCAACGTCTCTCAGCCTGCCTACAATCTTGCCTAAATTTTACAATAGATGGAGTGTTTCTCCAGGGCATCTTAATTTTACCAGAGATTATTTTAGTAACCTTTGGTGCCACAGCATCAATACAGTTCCTAACTCTGTGTGTGAATGTTTCAACTAGCTCATTCCCATTTTCTGAGAGGGGAGGGAGGGACTGTATCATGTCTGTGAAGGCCACGGCACTGCCAGCACTGAGATAACGCTTGGTTATTGTGCGCTTTTCACTGAGTGTTCTAGTAGATAATGACATATTGAAAAATACACCAAAATGGTCAGAGATTGCAACATCAGTAATTTCAGTATTATTAACCTCTATACGTTTAGAAATGATCAAATCTAAAATGTGGCCATGCTTATGAGTTGGGCCTGATACATGCTGTATGAGATTGAAAGAGTTAAGCATCCTCATGAATTCTGAAGTGACTGGATTTGTGGATATATCCATGTGAATATTAAAATCCCCAGCAATTAAAACATAATCAAAATCAATTAAAATCCTTGAAAGCATTTCTTCAAAATCTTCAAGATTTTGTTGAGTTGTTCTGCCAGATATTCAAACGTAGGATGTTGCCCTAATGAGATCTGCTTACAGCGGAATGCTTTATGGTAAAAACATGCAACACCACCACCTCTCTTATTTACTCTGGAGACATTAAAACAGTTAAAGTCGGGAGGCGAAGCTTCATTTAGCACTATTGCTCCATTGCTATCAAGCCAAGTCTCTGTTAGAAAAAGAAAGTCCAGACAGTAATCTTCAATTAATTTAGCTATTATAAAAGACTTGTTTGCGAGTGAGCGGACATTTAGTAAGGAGACTTTGAAGACTTGATGTGTTTGATCAGCATCGCCTACTTCACTTGTGCATTTCACTGGGATCAAATTTAGTTTGTTACAATGTTTTGTACCCTTATGTTTTCTTCTGATTACATTTTTATTTCGATTCTGAGAGCCATGCCACCAGCTATTTAAAAGAACTGGAATGTAGCACTGACTAGGAGCATGGGTTCCAGTGTGTCAGACCTGAGAAATCACTGAGTGTGCTGGAGAAGTAGGTGAGTTCCTACAAGACTGCAGACTGTAGTGTTGCGGAACCTCTTCAATCTCCTGGAGTTTACCTCTGAGACTGTAGACAGATTCTCTGACAGGAGATGGTGGGCTCCTGTGACTGACATTACTGACGTTACTGCTGGCGGTTGGGTGCAGGTTCCGCATGTGAGTGATTCCATACATTAGATTATCCACAAGCATTTGAGTCCCAGCCCTGTTAGGGTGAAGCTGATCAGGTTTAAAAAGCTCAGGACGCTTCCAAAAGATGTTGAAATTGTCAATGAAGTTTACCTTCCGATGAGCACAGGCTGTAGTGAGCCAGCTGTTTAGAGCCAGCAGTCTGGTAAAGTGACCACTGCCTTGACGTGCAGTTGGTATCGGTCCAGAAATGAACACTTCACACCGGGAAAACTCCAGAATGTCGAGCAGATGGTTAAAATCCTGTTTCAGAATCTCGGACTGTTGTTTGTAAACATCGCTAGAGCCGACATGTACAATCAGTCTTTCCGTAGCTGGATGGTCATGCAATATGTGTGGAATCATGGGTATCACTTCACAGACAGTAACACGAGGAAAGCAAAAAGCCTTAATACTGTTGCTCCATACATCTCTGATGACTGAGTCCCCAATTAGCAGCGTTTTGGGCTGTGGCGGTGTTCCTCGTCTCCTTTCACCGTTAATGCCTCGGCGGCTAACATGGTTAGCATCCCGATGGCTAGCATGGTTACCACCCCAATGGCCAACATGGTTAGCATCCCGGTGGCTAACCCTATTAGCATGCTTATTAGATAGCTGTCGATTGGCACGAATTGCAAGCTGGTGGTTGGGACGACTCTTAGCATGCTTGTTAGCATGCTGCTGGTTAACACAGTTGGCAGCCTGGTGGTTGGTCTGCAAATGGCCAGAGTTATTTGCATGCTTAGCAGCCCGACTGGAGTCAGATCTCTGATGCTGATTGGGGTGTGCTTGATGTCCTTGATGTCCTGGAGAGGGAGGCAGCATGTTGTGATGAGAATGCTCAGTTTCTGCTACTTCAGTTGAGGCGAGAGCTTCATATCTGTTATCGAGAAGAATGTTCTGTTCTGAAGATTGCTGCTTGCCGCCGCTGCTGTGCTGGTTTCTGCTACGTTCCTTCCCCAGAACAAGAGTCCAGCCCTTATCATTGTTGTTGTTAACGGGATTAGGAGTTGAGGCCAAGATGAGCTTAGGCTTTGCCCCCAGCACATCCCAGCGACAATGGAGAGAAACGTCTCTTTCTTTGCCAGTCACAGGGACGGTTTTGTCAGCAGTTTGTGTGGCAAGAATCGAGTCCAGATATTCTTCCTCTTCCCTTATAGAATGTAAGGTATGGATTCTTTCCTGAAGTTCTGCAACCGTCTGAGACAGTTTGATACACTCAGAGCAAATAAATGATGTGGAAGCATGAGCCATAATCGCAAAAGCACCGGGCACACAAGGCTCAAATATCCAAGTTAAAAATCCAAAGTGCAAAATTAACACCCAAGAAGTTCTGGCAGGTATTTCACAGCTGAAAACAATATCAACTGCTGATAAAACAGTGCACAAAAACTACTCACAAGGTTGAGGCACAAAAAACAGCTCACTCGCAGTGTCGGACTGTCGGAATGTAAAAAATGCTAAATTATCCCAGAGGAAAATTTTATTGCTTAAATGTTGATCTTTGATGGCTCAGGACACTTATTTGAGATTCTCATTTATGTTTCATTAAGATATCAACTTTGTCACAGATGTTTCTCCTAAAAGTTCTTAGGAGAAATAGAATTAGACAAAATTGAGACTTGAGAAATCTCTGAGGTTAAAGGAGTCAAAACTGAGAATTCCAAATGATATCTCTTTCTTGTATTGAATTAATCTCCTTCAAGGCTCCATTTTTACTATAGAATGAAAAGGAAATGACTCAGTTACATTTTGTTTCCCCAAATAAACAAATTCATTTTAATTAAGACACAACATTTTACATACATACATTTTATTCTTGCATGCGTCTTGCAACTTCTTTTTTCTTGAACAGAAATGTTGCATATGTACAAAAAGAAAAAAAAAGAAATTGCAGGAGTAATAACTGAGGTGTTGGTGCAATGTCAGAAACTGAAGTACAATTTATGTACAACTGAATTAGATGCTAAATAGATTCGAACAAAATACAAACAAAAAACAGTAGCATAATATGATACATCATACACGACAAAGGTAAGACAATATTCCCTGCAAAACACTGTCTTTTGAGCTGTAACGATCTGCGCGGGGCAGAACAGGGAGGCGGACACAAGCGCTGAGGAGAGCGAGATTTATTACAGGAAATTCCATAGGCAGAGTCGATGTAACGGGCATGGGTCATAACGGGTTGGCAATCCTGACATGAAATGTACAAAGGCATGAACACGGACAAAGAAAACAACAAGGAAGACTGACTACGGAAGGGCAGGCAAAATACACGGGTGACGGGTAACACAAGGCGCAACACGGCAGTACTCACGATGAACGAGATCTGACAACACAGGCATAAACAAAAAGACCGACCACCAGACCTGGGAGACACAGGGACTAATATACACAGGACTAAACCAGGGACAGGTGATGACAATGACACAGGGGCGTGGTAACAAACAAGGAATCCATCAAAACCAACGAGCAGGGCGGGACAAACAGGCAGGGAACACGGACATGAGGGAACCCAGAGTGACAGCTACGAGAGGGGGCGTTGCCCTACGTGACAGAACCCCCCCTCAAAGCGTGCCACTCCGGGGCACGCAAGGGCAGACAGGACAGGGACAGCGGACACAGGACAGACCGGAGGGACAGGACTAGACAAAACAGGACGAGGGACCTGGGACACGGCATGACACGGGACACAGGGAGACCGGATAGGGCCAGGGTGAGGCACAGGAGCAGGGCTGGACAGGACAGGACCGGGGACAGACACTGGAGCGGGGCCAGGGGACAGGGCAGAGGCAAACACTGAGACAAAAACGGCTTGGACTACAGAGACCGGCACAGGAACAAAGTGGGTCAGGACTTGGGGAACAGACACGGGGACAGGGACCTGGAGGAAACGACCAGACACAGACACAGGGACGGGCACGAGGACACGAACAGGTACACACACAGGAACTGGGACCAACACAAAACCAGGGACAGAACATGGGAGCAAGGGGAACATGGGCAACGAGACAGGGGCACATGGCAGAGCAGGGGGCACAAAGAGTCCAGGCCCAATAGAGGGCAGCACAGTCTCTGGGGACACAGGCGCGGCCGGGCGGCGGGCAGCGGGCACAGGCGCGGCCGGGCGGCAGGCAGCGGGCACAGGCAGGGTCCGCTGGCGGGCAGCGGGAACAGGCAGGGTCCGCTGGCGGGCAGCGGGAACAGGCAGGGTCCGCTGGCGGGCAGCGGGAACAGGCAGGGTCCGCTGGCGGGCAGCGGGAACAGGAGCCGGCGTGGACGACCCCTCCAGGGTCGCGGGGACAGGAACCGGCGTGGACGACCCCTCCAGGGTCGCGGGGACAGGAACCGGCGTGGACGACCCCTCCAGGGTCGCGGGGACAGGAACCGGCGTGGACGACCCCTCCAGGGTCGCGGGGACAGGAACAGGCACGAACTGCCGACGGGCAGCGGGGACAGGAACAGGTATGAACTGCCTACGGGCAGCGGGGACAGGAATCCGAGGTGAGGAGATGCACTCGGGGGGCGGAGCCACCAAGCCGACGTTCTCGGGGGGCGGAACCGCCATGCTGACGTCCTCGGGGGGCGGAACCGCCAAGCCGACGTCCTCGGGGGGCGGAACCGCCAAGCCGACGTCCTCGGGGGGCGGAACCGCCAAGCCGACGTCCTCGGGGGGCGGAACCGCCAAGCCGACGTCCTCGGGGGGCGGAGCCGCTATACTGACGTCATCGGGGGGCGTGTCCGCCAAGCCGACGTCCTCGGGGGGCGGAGCCACTATACTGACGTCATCGGGGGGCGTGTCCGCCAAGCCGACGTCCTCGGGGGGCAGAGCCACTATACCGACGTCATCGGGGGGCGTGTCCTCCAAGCCGACGTCCTCGGGGGCGGAGCCACCATACTGACGTCATCGGGGGGCGTGTCCTCCAAGCCGACGTCCTCGGGGGGCGGAGCCACCATACTGACGTCATCGGGGGGCGTGTCCGCCAAGCCGACGTGGCTTGTACTCCCCCCCAAAAAATACATGGGGGTGTCCTGTGGAGTAGCCGGCGGGATCAGCGATGTTAAGTCCTCCTCCTCAGTGTCCGGGTTGAGCCTGGAAGAACACACAGACACAGAAGCCTCTCGGTTGCTCTCTCTGCGACGGCTCCGCCTCCTCCGAGGCGTCGGGAGCTCGCAGTGGCCACCGAGAGCAAACCGAGGGTTAAGCCAACGCTCATCTGTGCGCTCATTCCGTCTGCCCGCTGCTTGCACCACAGGTTGCTCACGCCTGTGGTGTTCGCCAAGCCGGGCAGACACGTAGCGCTCAATAGGAGTCTCGACGCGAAAGCCAGTCGAAACCGAAAGTGACTGGGCTTTCGTTGGTGCGCGTCGAGACTTCCGTGTTCCCACAGCGCCAGGGGAATTTCTGTCTCTGGTTCGTTCACGCTGTGATATCGGAGAGTTGAACTGGACCGAACCAGCCAACATCTCATCACAGCGATTAAACTCACCAGAGTCTCGCTCCCTCGCTGTGTCCTTGTATGGTCGGTCTTTATGTAACGATCTGCGCGGGGCAGAACAGGGAGGCGGACACAAGCGCTGAGGAGAGCGAGATTTATTACAGGAAATTCCATAGGCAGAGTCGATGTAACGGGCATGGGTCATAACGGGTTGGCAATCCTGACATGAAATGTACAAAGGCATGAACACGGACAAAGAAAACAACAAGGAAGACTGACTACGGAAGGGCAGGCAAAATACACGGGTGACGGGTAACACAAGGCGCAACACGGCAGTACTCACGATGAACGAGATCTGACAACACAGGCATAAACAAAAAGACCGACCACCAGACCTGGGAGACACAGGGACTAATATACACAGGACTAAACCAGGGACAGGTGATGACAATGACACAGGGGCGTGGTAACAAACAAGGAATCCATCAAAACCAACGAGCAGGGCGGGACAAACAGGCAGGGAACACGGACATGAGGGAACCCAGAGTGACAGCTACGAGAGGGGGCGTTGCCCTACGTGACATGAGCCTTATTAATTTAACTTAAAAATTTAACTTAAAAAATTAAAATAACTTATGTTAACAATGCTAAATATTAACAATACCAAAGCGTAAAACAAAAGAACTCACACTACAAATATGAATTGTCAAGTCAAATCTGGCCAATAGACTGTATGTAATGTAATATAATATATTATATAATATGTACGTAATAACTTGTATCCTACAAATTTTCCCCTTTTCTTCAACTGAAAGATTGCTATGCTCGTTTCAAGCATTACTTCTAATAAGTAATATAAACAATTTTCATTAAAAAGATAACACTTGTGTGTTAGAACTGTGTATTAACCACGAACTGTGTATTAACTGTGTATCTAAAACTAAAATATTATAAAAAAATACCTTGTTCATGAAGTTGTACATCAGTGTTCTGCGCAAAGAACCTTAGTTTCTTTGGTGGACAGCGGGTTCTCTTGAGCATTTCCCGTGCACCTCACCTACCAGGACTTGCCATTCTGTGAAAAAGATAAAATTGTAAGATTGTCTAAACTCAGGAAATCCAATTTAGCAGAAAATATTTTATTTTAATAAAATAATTGTTTGTACATGTGGAATCTAGGCTAACATTAAATATATATATTAGGGCTGCACGATTAATCGTATTTTTATCGTTATCGCGATGTGAAGTTTCACGATAAACACATCGAAAGAGCCACGATAACTCCTTGAATAACAGCAAACTCAAATTGCGTTATCCTCGTCCAGCAATAGAGGGAGCTATTCGCGCTGCAGACTATGATCACGTGACGTAAGTAGGCAAGAGGCAGAGTTGCCAGGTTCTCGGTTTTCACGCCAAATTGGGCTTGTTTGAAAATCCAGCCGCGGGTAAAAATTCTGGGGCCGCGGGGTGCGGTTTTTTTGGGCTACTTTTGAGTTGGGCTACTGCGGAAGTTACAAGTCAACACTAAGAATCGATCGCGATATAATACTTAATTTGTCTCCAGTTCACACTCGCAACACCCCCCCCCCCCCCCCCCCCCCCGCCGACAACTTACACTCGCAGATTTTGTGCGGAAAGCTTTTGTAGGACCTGGCAACCCTGGAGTGGGGTGAACACACTCATCAGACACGCGATTTGGTTAAGGCCTGATTTACACTTGATGCGGCGCGAGGGTCCGGGAGGCGAAAATAACGTAATCGCAGTGGCTTCGCCTGTGTGCAATTGCCTCGCGCGCTGTCGATTCACGAAGTCGTGCACCTCTCGAATTTTGTAAGTTCGCGCGCGCCGCGTCTCGGCGCAATGAGAACAGTCATGTTTGCAGGGTTCATACACCTATACAAGGTGGAATTCAAGCACTTGTACGTCACTTTCAAGGTCCATTTCAATCATTCCCAGCACGTTATTGAATTAAATATTTATACATATACTCTAAATGATTCGAAATAATTCGCTTTTTTATCACATTATTTAATGTTATTATTTATTTAAAGTTCGCGCGCGCCGCGTCTCGGCGCAATGAGAACAGTCATGTTTGCAGGGTTCATACACCTATACAAGGTGGAATTCAAGCACTTGTACGTCACTTTCAAGGTCCATTTAAATAATTCCCAGCACGTTATTGAATTAAATATTTATACATATACTCTAAATGATTCGAAATAATTCGCTTTTTTATCACATTATTTAATGGATATTTATTTTCAAAACGCCCAATCTTAACGTCTTCACGTTCTCTCATGTTTCGTCCTGGAATTACAAGAGGCTCGTATTTGTTAACGTAATACAAGAGAATTGTTCAGTCAGACAGATATTTGTTGTGAAACGAAGTAGTTACAATTTCAAGCCTTTTCAAATACTTTAGCCTAAATTCCAGCACTTTTCAAACCTGAAACACAAAGCAACATTAAAATTGGTCAGGTAAAAGTTCATTCCCCTGTATTTGAGGGGTGTTTTTTTATACTACTAGGCCTACATATCGTTTCGGACAACACTGCAAAGAATGTGACACGGCAAGATTAAACGCTTCCGCCGTTCGCGGAGGTTAACGAGGTGTGCGGAGTCGCTCACTCGTGAAAGTATAAACCTAGATTGAATCTTGTTGAATAAACCTGCAAAATATTTGGAATTATTCTGGATTCATTACACAGTACAAAAACAAAACAAATTAACGTGCTGCTGTTCAGAGAGACACTACATTTCTGTATTTTAATCTTAATTTATCGTGGTTCACATCGATATCGGGATATCCAACAACGTTATCGCACATCGCAATTCTAGTCCATATCGTGCACCCCTAATATATATATATATATATATATATATATATATATATATATATATATATACGTGCACACACAAACACACAGTATACAGAGCAAGACCAACAACACTTACGTGTCTGAGCAAACTGGAACCCCAGTGATTTTCCAATCTAAACAACCCAAAAATAAATATTTCTGTAACACACTAAAGTAGGAATACTAGTGTATATGTTAATAAAGCAGGCATTTGACGATCATTCTTTTTGTCTGGATTATAATGGCTGCAAAAACATGTTTGCAAGTAAACTAAACTATATTAGCATAAATATAGGATGATGCTTACTAAAATTAATCTGGAGAAGAGCTGTATTTTCAGACATATATGCTAAAAATGATTTAAGAAAAAAAAACGTAATGTTTTATGACAAGATGCAATTGGCATGTATTTGTCAAACTACAAACTCTGAACAAAATGTAGAAAATGTCTTGGTTATATTGCTAGCATACCAACATCGTTAGCCAGATATCCAGCGGACCGTTACGAAGCTATACCACTAGACTAACAAGTTGTTAGTAATGACACCTGAAATATAACTTAAAACATAGCCTTGTCTTTCGACAAAAATATCACATTTTAAACCAAGTAATGTTAAATAACGTTACTCGTATAACATTCAATGTTTGGGTCTATTTACCGTGTGACTTCCCGTCGGATTCCTCAGCAGTTCTTCGTGACTTCACTGAAGGAGGGACTTGCACTTGAACGGACCAATCACAGTCCATCTCCCGTACTATTGACTAATTAGGATCGCACACCGCTTTCAGCAGTTCTTTAATTGGATGATGTGGGATGACAACGAAAGGTGCGTTCACAGATCTCTCCTTCAGAACTGGGGCAATGGCGCAGCGTCTTCTGAAGAAACAGCTGATCCACGGTCAGTTGTTTCAATCTCTTTCATTATTTCCCAGTACAAGTTGATCGCAAACCTGGCGCATGCGCGATGCTAGGATGGTTGTTACGGTTACGTGGAAGTTCAGTGCTACTTCTCTCACATAATTTGGCCCGCCTTCTGGCTTCGTGCCTGAATTTGAACGAGGAACCAACAGTGCTGTTTTTTGGGCTACTTTTTAGTTGGTCTACCGCGGGAGTTACAAGTAAACATAAAGAATCGATCGCGATATAATACTTAATTTGCCCTTCAAGCAGCTTTACATTTATTTGTGGCCCGGCTCCTCCTTCAAGTTGTGCATCCCTGGGCTGTAGTATGCACTGATAACATGACAAATGTTCAATGAACTTTGCGTTGGGCAAAAAAAATCTAACTGGGTGTTATAAATATAATTTATCTTATATTGTAGAAGGAATCTAACTCAGGAGCCCAAAACAACAATAGCATTATTGGTATTTATGGTATATGATAATTATACAGGCAAGTATCTGGTAATTATATAGGCAAGTTGAATCTGACACTTGACCAAATGCAGAGTTTGTCCAGTAAATCTTGTCATGTATTTGTATCGTTAGGGTTTTTTTATTAGTGCTTGCTGTTTTACCATCCAAATGTTCTATGCATAATTGTTTTTCCAGTGAACTAGTCCTTTTGATCCAGTGTGTGATTTATTAAATTAAGGATACTGCAAAATTGCTAGTTTATTCTAATAAAATGTGAATTCCTGTATTTGTCCATACTGAGACTCATTTAATGCAATTGTTTGGTAAATCTGAGCACAATGTGAGACTTTACAGTGATGTGTGAATAAATTCAGAAGGAGACATATGTATAATACTTAATTTCTGTAGTCTTTACTGAGATCTCTACTAAAATTAAGATGAGACACATGTAAGATTACTGGAGTCTTTACTAAGATTTATACTAAAACTTAAGAAGAGACATGTGAGATTACTGGAGTCTTTACTGAGATTTATACTAAAACTTAAGAAGAGACACATGTGCGATTACTGGAGTCTTTACTGAGATCTCTACTAAAACTCAAGATGAGACACACAGAAGATTACCAAGATCTTTATCTCAAGAGACACATTTGAGCAGCAGGAGACTTAAGGAAAAATCTCATTTGTCTTTCCATATAATCTCAGTGTTGTCTAGGAGAAACTGCAGAGATATTAAGGAGATCTCCTTTTTGATTTTTCTTTTGTTGTGATTTTCATCTTAATCCCTTCATAGTTTGTTTACATTACAGTATTGAATCAACAGCTTATCATAAATTATATATTTTGACTAGTCATAAAGTATTAATCAAATCTCTAATATTAATTACTATATGTTTTGCTTACATTATATTAAGGATTAAGTTGCTTGTTAGTAAGAATGACTGTGTACGTGCTTGTGTGCCACTTCCAATACTCCATGCGTTTGCAGTAGGCTAAAAATGGGATGTGTGAGAGGAGGCTCACTGTGACCTTATGTGGTAAGGCCAGGTAGTAAGACCTCGCTTCCAGAATAGAGACAGCTGTAGGTTGAACAATGGAATGTGCAGTTCCTATGTTTAGGAAGGAAAGCATATATAATGGTGAAGAGAGCAGACAGCTTCAGAGCTGCACATGGGGTGACATGATTAGGTAATGTGAGCTCTCCAGAGATCTCTGTATTAAATTAATTAATAGGCCTATGTGTATTTTTTAATAAAAGGATAAAGACAAGACTGGTAATGTTTTCTTTTGCAATCAACGAACACGCTGCGCTAAGGTAAGAAGGTTCAGCGCGACATTTTGGTGAGCCCCGACGTGATTGCAAAATAATTTGGAACTTTTTTCTTTTCATCTAATGACTGACAGTTTGACCGTGCCGGCACAACAATAGTGGTAAAGCAGAACCTGTTAAAACAAATCTGCAAAATTTGAATTGTAACTAAATTGTGGTGAACTGACAGTACTTGGATGATTCTAAATTAAATCCAGTCTTGTCTAAAAAGGTAAAAGTATAAGTATACTATGGAAAATGGGTTTGAGTCCCATAAAGGTGATTTTAGGGTTCGAGTCCCTACCGGCAAAATGAAAGCTAACAAGTTTTTGTGTAATAATGAAAACTAACAAGTTTTTATTTAAGGTTTATTCCGTGGTGTGGCGACCGATCCGTTCCTTTGACGAGAGGAACGAGACCTACGCAAGTTCGAGTCTTGCTAGCTAGGTATTGATATTAACCTTTGGATCTTGAGGAGTCCATAAATTAATATTATTTCGATAAAGCAAAAAGCCGGATAATGCACCTGAATTGATTGAGGATGGTAAAACCTCACGGTGTCAGAACGGAACTCTCGTTCTATATTTAGAACTTCTGGGTGAGTATCTGTTTTTATCAACGTATGTAACTGGTGAGGAAAATGCAAGTTTTATAAATGGTTTTAAGTAGAATATAATGTTAGTTTTAAGGGTATGGAGTACCTTAGTGGAACAGATGAGTGTGACTAGTAAAGTGATTCATACTATTGAAGAATATCATAAGCAGTGTGATATTTGAAGGGCTGGCTGTTATGTGACAGTATGGGTGACCAACACAGAATCGTGTGTCCACAGATGTAATTAATTATAAAACATTAGAGTCTCGTATGTAATATGTGACTCCTCCCTCATTTGTATTTAATTTATTCAGGTTTCCCCTTTGGTTTGGTCCTGCATATATTTAGTATCAGCTGTACCTTGTGTCTTTGGCGATTACGTTGAGTATTCATTTGCATAGTAAGTAAGGCGTGCTGTGGGTCATGTATAATTAAGTCTATTGCATCTGTTTCTGTTCCATGCATTGTTTGCATAGTGTATATAAGTTCTCCTTGTGTCTGGTCGGTAAAGCTTAGTGATCGTGCGTGGATATTTTCTCGTCCTGAGATTA
This sequence comes from Brachyhypopomus gauderio, assembly GCF_052324685.1. Taxonomy (NCBI): domain Eukaryota; kingdom Metazoa; phylum Chordata; class Actinopteri; order Gymnotiformes; family Hypopomidae; genus Brachyhypopomus; species Brachyhypopomus gauderio. The sequence goes on from NC_135217.1 coordinate 2,412,076, forward strand.
CTTGTGTTTTACTTCCGAGTTAAATTTCTAAATTTTGCACCCTCCCCTAGTCTCAGACTATACTTTGTAGGTTCATATATTGTCATTGTTTAAGTGTTGAATATGTTTCAGGCCAACCCATAGTCTAAAACTATACTTTAGGGATCATAAACCAAGTTCGGTTGTTATAAGTTAGTGTGTCGCTTATTGTGTTGAATAAGTTGGGTTCGCTATGCTGACGGTCTTTTTTATACTTTAAATGGTTGCTGGGTTTGTCCTGTTAATGACAGTTGTTTCTCTGTATCCCATATATATATTGGCTATAAGTCATCGGATAAATTTCTTCCTTCGTTGTTTAACAAATAGCATAGTATGTGCTTTGTCTGAGGTGTTCTAGTTTTGATTGTAAGTGGGTGTATTTAATTTCCTCATAATTTCTTATATCTTAACGCTAGGTTATGTCATTTAGTATTGAAATCAGGATTGTTTGTACACAGTATGGGTTTTGTCCCTCCTCTGTATTTAGTAACTAAGTAATTAATCTTAGTTGAACGTCTAGAGAAATGCCTCAGCGCGCGCACCTGTTGCGTAGGGACAGTGTGCCTAGACAAGCAGACAAGCGAGCAAAAAGTAAAATTTAATTCGTGTATTTGCCTCCGCCTCTTAACCGAGAATTGTTACATCATCGCAAAATAGACCAACTGGCTAAAGTGCACACGTTTAACTCGCAAAATTATCAAACGCGGAGAAGATTTAGCTCTGAGACGCATGTACAAATACTGTTTGCTGGGGGTTGTTCATAATCAACTAGAAGGAGTGGGGTCTACACAGCAGATATTCAGGAAGATACACCACAGTCACCGTATGAGTTAAACTCGGTAATGCCCACTAACTAAGTTATCCAGGAATTAATGTAAAAACAGGAATCGTACAAATAGATAAAATCGACGATGTGGAGTTTAAAACGCGCGAGTTGCCCTTGACACTGGATATTAGTATTTAAGGCTAAAAAAGGGAACGCATGCCGTGGGGTGAAGTGTAAACTGCGTTTTAAAAGAGACTTGGATGGAGTAGTTATAAATAGCACACACACACCGGAGTAAGTAAAGCGAGTGTGTGAGGTGGAAATGTCAGTGAAACGGTGAGGTATTTGGATAGCTAAAACTGGACAAGCTGACAGCAGCTAGAGAGCTTGGTTCTGGCAGACTTGTGGTGTTAAGTATTATAATAATAAAGATAAATACTTGAAATCGTTTACACTGAGGGCCTTAAAAAGATAATCTAGGAGAGTAGCTTTTTGAATTATACTTTTTGAATTATAATCAATGTTTCTATGTTTTTCTAATTTTGGAATAGGTCTGTATGTTGTCAGTTTAATATGAGAAACCTGATGCCAGTTAAAGTGACTAGGAAATGTTTAATAATAATAATAATAATAATACTCTGTATTGGTATAGCACCTTTCAAACATACATGCAACTCAAAGTGTTTTATAGAATAGACAAAAAAGAAAAATGTTAAAAGAAATCAAACATAATAAAAGAATGTAATAGAGTAACAAATTATAAGATAATATTGCAATAAAGAAAGTAAGATGGCAATTAGAATAAAGTTGGAGTTTCTTAATTAAAAGCAGATCTAAACAGGAAGGTGTTGAGACTCTTCTTGAAGTTGGGCAGAGATAAAATGTCTCTGAGCAAGCTGTTGCAATCTAAAAGATCTCAGAGCACAGGGGATCCGCCCCAGAGACCTCAATATGTCCCCTAAGTGTATTATTTTATGCAGTAGTATCAACAGTATGGGTTTAACCTAAATTTTAGAGGAAGGGGTTTTGGGAAGGGGCAAGGAAGGTCACAGTGATCCTGGCAACTTCGTTGTGGCAGGTGGGGTGGATGCTTTCTCTTTGTGTTCAGGAGAGTCATTGGGCGAAAGAGAGTCCCCACAAAACCGTAGGGTGGAGGAGGGCCAGAGGTCAGAGGTCCAGCACCAAACCCTTCTGCAGTACCAGGGCAATGGCGGGGCCCTGATGAGAACTCGGACAGCAAAGCTACGGCAAACCCTATGCTGTCCCTCACTGGCGGTACTCAAAGACTATCATTTCTGGCTGGAGAATATCAAAGTCTGCACAGAACTGTTCAAATGACTGTACAATGTGGTCAGCAGGCCACTAAACACAGGTTCCTGAGATCAAAGACTGCACCTGTTAACCTGTGGAAGAGACATTACAAATGCACTGTTTACAGACAGCAGACACCTGATGCACCTGAAGTCCACAGTCTGGCCTCCACGGTTGCTATCTACAGGGGTTTCCTGAAGCCTCACTCATGAGCCGCGAGGGGCGTCCACTCCCAGTTCATTTCCTGGAAGCCAGATCACTTTGATTGAACCTTTGTCCTGCCACCCGACCCATTTCATGTTATTTTGTCTTATGACATAGGAGGGGATCTAATTCATGGGAGGAATTTGAGGAACAGCTACAGGATCAGGTAAACTAGGTTACTGGGGCCTGGGGGGCGGCAACCCTGCAAAGCTGAGACATGCGCAACAGTGCTGGTAGATAATGGGAGATTCAGCCACTCCACACATCTCATTACCTTCACACCCTGGTCACATGGTAAGGAGTAGGTAAACATGATAAGGAAAACCAGTACAACAAGGCATCGGGTAACAACTAACTTTCTGAGTGTGAGCTAATTTAAATCTTGTAATAACTAGTGTATTAAAATAACTTCATTTGATTAGTATTTTTCTTCACAAAGAAAGACTTATTTTAAATTTAATTTATTAAAGTTTGATTTGATATATTAAACTAAAACAGATATTGGCATAGGCTGGGGACTTAGCAAATTACTGATTAAAACTTATTACTCTTTTTAGAAGTTTCTGAAATACATTCCTGAATGATATTTCAGTAAAGGGGGAGATACACCTGTTAGAAAACACCATGCACACAGCATGAAGCAGAGGTTGTACGTACAGAGTGACAAGATAACAAAAGGGGGTAAGCTGAGAGACAGAGGCAAATAGGAGCACATTAGATGGTTTGCAAGGCAGACCACAGGACTAAGAGCTATGTAAAGTACAGGAAAATTGACCCCAGAGAAAAAATTTAAGAAATAGAGTACTTAAATAAAATTTTATTATTAAAATAAAATAGCATTGCTGAGTAAATATGGTAAGAAATAAGGAAGTCTGGAAAGGACCAAAAGGGAAACTAATTATATAGAATCTATTGATCAAACCAGTGTTAACTGAGGCACACAGGGTAGCACGTGGGTAGAAATAAATGAAGAAAAATTTTGGTTACTGATGGCACCTATACTGACGTAATAGCAGTCTGGACAGAGTAATGTGATATTTGAAACATGCATAACAGCTGTCATGCTTTAAGGAAAGGTCTAAGCAGGCTCCCTGGACCAAAGGAGCTAAGATAGGATATTATAATTCTTTGTTAATCACTCAGTGGGGAAATTTGCATTGTTACAGCAGCAGAGAATTGTGTAAGGAAATACACATATCTAAGACTATGTACAAATGCAATGAATATAGGAGATGAAGTTCAGATTGACTACATGGGTATAGAAATACCAATACGGGGATTAAAGTATTTGTTAGTGACTGAGGATAAATTCTCAGGTTGGGTAGAAGCATTTCCACCAGGACAGAGGACTCTAGGTCAGTCTGCAGAATGTTGATAAAAATTACTGGATACTGCACCATTGTTTACTAAATTAAGTATGCTCAGATAATGGGATGCACTTTACTAGCTAGGAGCTAAAATTTGTGGAACAAAATTTGGGTTTGAGACACAAATGTGGGTTGGTTTATCATTCTCAATCTCAGGCTAAAATGGAGATTATAAATGGTAAGTATAATGGTAAAGGTAAAGGTAAAGGTATGTGCACAAAGGTATTTATATGGTTGGCCAGAAGATCTTCAGTGAATTTTGTTGCAGGATTCACTTCGTTTGAGCTCATGACAGTGAGAAGTTTTCGGGGGTCCCCCAATGCGCTTGCGAAACCTGACAGGTACACTCGGGGTCGTACAAGGAAGGTTACAGTGAACTAAAAAAAAGTAATTTGTGAAGCTTATTCTGTCCAGGTACAAGGAGAGGAGTTAGAACCAACGGACCTGTCACCAAATGGGTCCTGCTTAAGGTCATCAAAAGAAAGTGGTCAGAGCCCAGGTGGACCAGTTCATGCAAGGTCACTAAAGAGAACATCACACGCTGTCCGATTGAAGGGCAAAGGAGAAACGTGGTACCACCTCAGCCGGTGCTGAGCATCAGAACCAGCGCGCCGAGATACGGAGCTCTCAAACGACAGGTCAAAATAACACCTGAGAGCGGAGGTTCAACAATCAGGTAGTCCACCCTGACCTCCTTCGTGGGATAAGAAGATAATCTTGCCTCCAACAGGGCAGAAGAATAGATGATGCTGCAGTAAAGGTTTTGTGATGTATTTGGATGTTCAGTAATATTGTCTAATGTTGTTTTACAGGCCTTGTGTAACATTGTTTTTTGTCTATATGTTTTTGTATTATCATTGAAAGTAGTAGCATTGTGATTGTTAGTATTTAACAACATGTTAAAGGACCTTACAGGGGACTGCCCCCTGTGCATATGGATCCATGGTGGGTCAAGGCCAATATTGTTGTAATAGTAGCTGCATAACTGAGATCCCTTGGAGAGTTTCACATAAAGCTTTAGGAGTTGATAATCATACTACTGGCCGGCTGGGACGGCCATTTAGCAATAATAAAGTTCAAAGGTAAGCATTATTTTTCAGCGAGACGCACATCGTACCAAGAACCTAGTTATTCTGTCAATAGAATTGGGATGTTTTCATCTGGAGTACTGGCACATCTCTAGTACAGGTCATGTACCGTATATCTAGTAATAGGAGTGGGCCAATCGGGTTAAGACCCTTTAGGCCTAATTAGGATAAACATAGTATGGTTTAGACCTGCCCCAACACTGGGACCATCACTGGACAATACGTCAGAAATTAAAATATAAGGCATTCATGGATCAGATTATACTAAATGGACACGACAGCAGATAATTGAATGATGGTCATATTATGTCTGTGTTAACTTATGTGAGAATGTTTTTGACTTATGATTACAGGTAAATGTTGTATTCCAATGTAGAAGAAGCTTAGTGGGAAGCTTAATCAGCAGTAAGATTGAGAAGCAGGAACCACAAAGATGTTTGGGTATGATGTCATAGTTGGAGTCAGAAGATGAAAAGGTAGTTTTGGATTAACTTAAAGTTTGATCTATTTAGAGATCAAAAAGGGGGAATTGTTGTGATTTTCATCTTAATCCCTTCATAGTTTGTTTACATTACAGTATTGAATCAACAGCTTATCATAAATTATATATTTTGACTAGTCATAAAGTATTAATCAAATCTCTAATATTAATTACTATATGTTTTGCTTACATTATATTAAGGATTAAGTTGCTTGTTAGTAAGAATGACTGTGTACGTGCTTGTGTGCCACTTCCAATACTCCATGCGTTTGCAGTAGGCTAAAAATGGGATGTGTGAGAGGAGGCTCACTGTGACCTTATGTGGTAAGGCCAGGTAGTAAGACCTCGCTTCCAGAATAGAGACAGCTGTAGGTTGAACAATGGAATGTGCAGTTCCTATGTTTAGGAAGGAAAGCATATATAATGGTGAAGAGAGCAGACAGCTTCAGAGCTGCACATGGGGTGACATGATTAGGTAATGTGAGCTCTCCAGAGATCTCTGTATTAAATTAATTAATAGGCCTATGTGTATTTTTTAATAAAAGGATAAAGACAAGACTGGTAATGTTTTCTTTTGCAATCAACGAACACGCTGCGCTAAGGTAAGAAGGTTCAGCGCGACACTTTCCTCTGGGATCCTTTATAGATGAATGTAAAAAAGCTTACCAAGTGAAGTAATGAGTAATGGATCCTTTTAACTTGTAAAAATAACTTTAACTTGTAGATATAACTCAAATAAATGAAAGGACAGGCAGAGCTGACAGAAAAGCGTCTGTACAGGAGGAAAGCAGGAAGTAGAAGTTTTTAACCATCCTTTTTAACCAATTAAATAATTGATTCTTAAATTTTTTTTTTTTTTATGATCAGCATTTTATTTAACATTTTCACATTGGTACAATTTACAAAGCCCACTCACAATACTATATAATACAAATAGTATAGTAAATATCACCAAGAGTGAAGAGTAGGGAAAGTTACAATATGGATAATGACAACAGTTTAATAATTATAATAACAAACGTGCAAAAATAAAAAAATAACAAAATTAATTTAAAAAAAAGGGGGGGGGGGGGGATTGCTGCCTTAACAGATGTGATTTAATCGGGGTTTATTGAGTCTAAACCAATATGATCCAGAAATTTCTGCCACTTCTTGAAATACTGATTAGGCATCCCTGTCAGTCTGAAAGAGAGTCTTTCATAGGAAGCCACTCTATTTAATAGCTCGTACCATTCACTTAAGGTGGGAGCCTGAGCGTATATTGTTGACGGGGGGGGGGGGGGGGCGAACGCATTTGGGTGTCTGCTATCTGTTTGTTATAATAATAATAATAATAATAATCTTTATTTGTATAGCACCTTTCATACATACATGTAACTCAAAGTGCTTTACAGTATAAATAAAATAAACATTAAAAGAAAATGTTAAAAGAAATTAAAGATAAAAATATTAAAATAACATAAAAAGTAAAAAGTGAAGTAAGATAATAAAAAGTAAAGTAAATAAGATAAGAAACTCTATCTTAATAGTTTTAACTAAAAGCGGATCTAAACAGGAATGTTTTGAGACTGCTCTTAAAACTATGCAGGGATGAAATGCCTCTGAGCTCTTCAGGAAGAGAATTCCAGAGCTTTTTGCCATAGAGGCAATCCCCTGCATCGTATCGAGATCGCGGTGCGCGATTTCAAAATAAGAGCGTATAGCGCGATTGAAAAAAAAATCATTAAAAAAATAAACACTTTTCAAAACAGCTCGCGGGCCAGAAATAGATGGCTAGGTCCCCCATACTCAAATAGCGGCCCGTTGGCCAAGTCCGAGCAGTTAGATGTGGAGTACACAAATATTTATGATGCTTTAGTTACTTTTCTGCAATCTCCAACAATGTACTGTGTGTACCGGGGCATGCAAGGGTTAAAAGTATTGTCCGAAGATGAATGTGAGGTCCCAGTATCGCTTTGGGGGCGGGTCAAGGAAATCGAAAGCGAACGGTGGGTTAAGAGCAGTAAACGTGTATGCGTGCTCTCCAGCCATATAGAGAGAACAAACGAGTATTTATGTGTTTTCAAACGAGAGAAAGTCTGTATTTGTGAGCACCAGCGTTCAGAGTGAGACGAGCAGGTCTGAGGGCTCTTTAAACTAGACTCCGGTGCGTATTGAGTCAGGACTGGTCTCGGGGAAAATTCAGCTGTTGCGTAGCGCACGAAATGGCGGACGTGCCCACCTTTGTGTAGCAAGAAGAGTGCGTGAGGCCTTTTCTGCAACGTGCATGTGGCGGAGGATACGGCGTTGCCGCGGGGGAAGGCTGCTGGTTTGTTTTTTTGTGCACTTTCCTGCGTGTCCGTGTGCGCGCGTTTGGGCTGGCGTTAGCTGCAGGTTGAGTGGGAGCCGTGTTCACGCACAACGCGAGGGATTGCGGCCGCGTCTGCCGTCCGGCGGCAGTGGGGAAGCGCCACACAGAGACTCAGCGTGTTCCTGGTCTTCAGAGACTGTTTCTCCGTGTCAGACTGTTGCCGTGTACCCTGCCATCCAGACGACATCCTCTCAGCAGTTCGCCTCCTCAGTTGAAGGGAAGTGATTTATTTTGTATTTGTTTGTCTTTCCTGGGTATTTTATTTATGAGGCTACGTTAAGAAAGAGTATTTTGCCTCGTGATCAGAGACTGTGATCAGAGACTGAGATCCACGTGACCGTTCGTAGACTCTTTCTCTCAAACTGTGGACTGCCAAATACACCCAGAGTGGGAGTGCAGAAATAATATTGTGGATTATTTACTGCTGTTGTTGTCATTTGTTTCATTTAATTCCAGAGGAACACCCAGATTTATATATGTTTTAAATGAATAAACTATGTTAATAATTGTTCAAATTATAGTTGTTTAAGTATAGTCACTGTTTGAGTTATATTGTGTGTATGTGTTGGATGCCCAACAGGGTATTTACGGTGTTACTGATATACCTACCTTGGAGTGGGGGCGTCTCACCTGTCCTGTCCTGATCTAGGGAGGGGGAAAGGGGGGTTAACAAACCTGTAGCCATTCACAGTGTGGTTAACACCAATCCTTCGGGCCGCCACCGTGTCAGGGTCTACCGAAGCCCACCTCACCATTTCAGGCAGTGGCTCACCTTACATCTATTTATTGGGGAAGTTAGAAGCCATAGTGTAGAACAGGGCAGGCTACCCATACTTAAACAAATAAGCACTGAGGCTAATTGTACTGGAGGGTGGGGACCCAGATCCTTCCGCTCTCCCGTCGTCCAAGGTGAGGTTGCTGCTACTACCCCCACAAAACGGGGCTTGACACCCCGTTACAATTGGCGTCACGAACAGGATAGTCAGTAGGTGCATTTCAAGTAGGCTGCAGCTGTTGGTTACAGATCTGTCAATCTTAAGATGGCTGAGCTTGAACAGTTAAAGAGAGAGTTTGAGGAGATGCAGCGAAGGCTGGCTGAGCAGTCTGGAGCTTTGCAGCAAGCTAGAGAGGAGCAGAGAGAGGCACTCTCCCTGGCCAAGGCTGTTATAGATCAGCAAGCTGCTGCCCAGAGGAGTCCAACTGCTGTGTATATCCCTCGGGATCGCAAGCTGCCAGAGTTTAGTGGGAGCTTGACAAAGCCAGGTGACATGAGCATTGAGGAATGGGTGGCAGCGATGAAGTCTGCATTTAAAGTCATGAAGGTTACAGATGAGGATTGTATTGAACTAGTCAGGCAGCAATTAAAGGATGAAGCCAAAATGACAGTGAAGTTTATGCTGAAAGGAGAGGAGGAGAGTGTTGATGAAATATTCTCCACCCTTTTGAGAGCTTATGGGGACAAGGTGCCTATAGGCACAAGACTGAAGGAGTTCTATGATCGGATACAGATGCCTGGTGAGACTATCCGCTCTTACGCATACGATCTGCAAGAGAAGCTTAGTCGAGTCCTCAGTAGGGATTCCAAGCGTGTACCTGATGCTGATGCTGTGCTCAAAGAACAACTGGTACTGGGCTTAAGGGATGACTTCTTGAGGCGTGAGATGAAAAGGAGGGTAAAGGACGAGGAAGATTTAACTTTTGCCCAACTGATGCAAGCCGCTATTACCTGGTCTGAGGAGGAGGAGGTGCCAGCATCAAGTGGCACAAGGAGTAGCTCCCGTTCTAGAGGCGTTGTGAATGCTGCTGCTGCAACTGCAGGTGCTTCCCCAACACTAACTCTTGAGATGCTACATGAGGCTATAGAAAAGATAGCTGCACGTCAGGAAGAGTTGTACGAAGTTGTTCACAGCCAAGAGAAAGCAAAGCTTCAGCAAAAGAGGCCAAGGAAGCTGCCTCTGAAAGATAGCGAAGGAAGGTATGTTTGCTATACATGCAGAGAGCCAGGCCATACCAGTCGTTACTGCCCCCGTAGCGAAGAAGTAAAAAATCATGCTGCCCAACCTAAACAGGGGGAAGCAACAGGTGAAGCTGCAGTCAGGAGCCCGCAAGTTAGACAGAACAGTCAAGACTCTTCAGTAGTCTGGAGTAGGACAGGTAAGACAGTCTCACAGAAAGTGCCTAGCACGCTTAGAGAAAATGCATTTGGGGACTGCTTAACCATTGAAGTTAAGATAGCTGGTGTGAAGACAAACTGCCTCTTAGACACTGGATCAGAGGTTACTACAATAACAGAGTCTCACTTCAAACGATATTTTGAAGGAGAGGAACTGATGCTGTCATCAGCTAGCTGGGTAAAGCTTACCGCCGCAAATGGGTTAGACATACCTGTTCTTGGATGCCTGGAGGCAGACATTGAGTGCATGGGGAGGACGCTTTATGGGAAGTGTGTGTTTGTGCTAACAGACACCAGTCCAGATGTAGCAGACATGAAGGGGCTCTCTGGCATCATTGGAATGAATGTGATAAGTGGACTTCGAGACCTTTTCATTACAGGAGGTGGATTAAAGCCGATGGATAAGCACAGCCGACACACGGGGGAGGCGAGTGTACGACATGTGCTCGCCAGAGTTGAGAAAGAATCGCAGATTATTGGCCCTGGTGGCAAGATTGGCTTTGTTAGAGTGGCTGGAAGAGGTGCAGTTACTATTCCACCCTTTAGTGAGAAGGTACTAGAAGGCCGCTGCAGAGTGCCACCCAAGGTAAAGTGCCAAGTATTGGTGGAGCCTACACCTAGAGCAGGTATTCCGAAGGGGCTTATGGTCGCAAACGTGTTAGCCAAGACAGAAGGGGGCAGAGTGCCTGTGAGAGTGTTGAACTCGAGTGAGAGGCCCATAAGATTAAAACCCAGGGCCATGGTGGCATCAGTACATAAACCACAGGAGGTGCTACCAAGACGAATGGTGGAGCTTGAGGAGAGCAACGGGGCTGTACATGTAAAGGTGGTTGAACAGGGTGACAGTCACCCCCAGGAGTGTGATGCAAATCACATGCCTATTCCAGTCCAGGTGAACTCCGATGCCCTTACTCCATTGCAGTATAAGGAACTTTTAAACTTGCTTGAGAAGTACAAGGATGTGTTCTCGAAAGGTGACCACGACTACGGTTATACTACGGCTGTGACGCATAGTATTCCCACAGGTGATGCCCCACCCGTTAAACAGAGGCACCGGCGGGTCCCACCTCACGTGTTCCAGGAATTTAAGAAACATGTGCAAAGCCTTGTTGACCAGGGGGTCCTGAGAGAGAGTTCCAGTCCATGGGCATCCCCCGCAGTTATAGTTGTCAAAAAGGACGGGACGGTACGATTCTGTTGTGATTATAGAAGGCTGAATTTGGTCACATGTAAAGACGCATACCCCCTTCCACGAGTGGAGGAGTCACTCGACGCCCTAGGAAATGCTCAGCTGTTCTCGACACTGGATCTGACAGCAGGATATTTCCAGGTGGCAGTTTGTGAGGAAGACAGAGAGAAGACTGCTGTTACAACACCATTTGGACTCTTTGAGTGGTGTCGTATGCCGTTTGGCCTCTGCAATGCCCCAGCCACTTTCCAACGACTTATGGGGGTGGTGCTGGGTGACCTTGCTTTTGACACATTGCTGGTGTACCTTGATGACATCATCATTTTTTCAAAGGACTTTGAAAGTCACTGTGAGCGACTAGAACTTGTACTCACTCGTCTAAGGCACCATGGGTTGAAGCTGAAACCTAGCAAGTGCTTCCTCTTCCGCTCAGAAGTGAAGTTCCTGGGGCATGTGATTTCTGCCGAAGGAGTCCAAGTAGATGATGAAAAGGTCAGGGCCCTGCACACATGGCCTACTCCAAGGACAGTGAAGGAAGTGAGACAGGTGCTAGGGTTCATGGGCTATTATAGACGCTTCGTACCCAATTTTTCACATTTAGCCAGGCCATTGTATGACTTGTTGGGAGGAGTGAAGGCCAGGGAGAGAGCTCCTGGACCAATCACCTGGAGTGGGGAATGCCAGAGAGCATTTGATAGTCTCAAGCAGTGCCTAATGTCTCCACCAGTGCTTGCCTACCCAGACTTAACACTACCTTTCACACTTACCACTGATGGGAGTCTACAGGGCATAGGGGCTGTGCTTAGCCAAAAGCAGGGGGGGACAGAGCGGGTAATAGCCTACGCAAGCCGGGGCCTACGGGGGTCAGAAAAGAATGACAAGAACTATAGTGCATTCAAATTAGAGTTGCTAGCACTTAAGTGGGCCATAACGGAGAAGTTCAGGGACTACCTGATGTTCACAAAGTTCACTGTCGTCACAGATCACAATCCACTACGATATTTGGGGACGGCCAATTTGGGGGCTGTCGAGCAGAGATGGGTAGCTCAGTTGGCAGAGTATGATTTTGATGTTCACTATAAACCAGGGAGACAAAACACCAACGCCGATGCCCTGTCAAGGATTCCTTCCCAAGAAGAGCCTGAAGTGACTGATGTGGACAAAGACTTCATACAGATTAAGACAGAGGAAGTGCGTGCATGTTTATGGCCTGCCACAGAGGGGATGAGGAATGAGTCCGCTGTACAGGCTGCCGTTAAAGCTTCAGTTAAGAGGGGGGCCTGTGGATATAGCTGGAGTGAGATCGAAGAACTGCAAAGAGAAGACCCTGTCATCCAACTAATCTATGGTGCTGTGCTGAGTGAGAAGAAGCCTAGCCCTACTGAACAACGCGCTATGAGCTTGAAACAGAAGAAACTGTGTAGACAGTTTGACAGGTTGAGACTGCGCCAAGGGGTGTTGTTTCGTTGTATATGCCACCCAAGAGATGGAGAGGATGTATGGCAATTGATTGTACCAGAGTCATTGCAAAGAAGGGTTTACGAAAGTCATCACGAACATGGCGGGCACTTCGGTGAGAGGAGTACCCTGCAAATGATGAGACAGAGTTACTACTGGCCAACCATGACTTCGGACGTCCAGAGCTGGATCACACAGTGCAGGAGATGTGCACTGGCGAAGGACGTATTTCCAAGGATTCGTGCACCCATGACGTGTAGTAAAGTCAGTGTTCCACTGGAAGTGCTTGCAATGGATTACACCCTGCTGGAGAGATCCAAAGGTGGTTATGAGAATGTGTTGGTGCTCACAGATATGTTCACCAGATTTACCATTGCAGTACCAACCAAGAACCAAACAGCCCACACAACAGCTAAAGCCCTCCTGAAGCACTGGTTTGTTCATTATGGCTGCCCTGCTCGATTACACTCAGACCAGGGACGGAATTTTGAGTCCAGCGTAATCAAGGAAATTTGTGGCGTTTATGGTATAGCGAAGAGCCGTACAAGCCCGTATCATCCACAAGGGAACTCTCAGTGCGAGAGATTCAACCGGACGATGCACGACATGTTACGGACCTTGCCTCCGGAAAAGAAGAGGGATTGGAAAGAACATCTTCCCGAATTAGTAATGGCATATAACAGTCATGTCCATTCCTCCACGGGTTATTCGCCTTTCTACCTCATGTTTGGCAGAGATGCAAGGTTGCCCTTGGATGTGCTTGGAGGAAAGGATTTAGAAAATAGTGACATTGACAATCTGGATGACTGGGTAAAGGATCACCATGAGCGGATGAGGACTGCTGTAGAGGTTGCAAGAGCGGCCACACAGGGAGCCTCTAAAAGGCGAAAGAGAGCCTACGATCGTAGGTCTTATGGTGCCCTTGTTAGACCCGGTGACCGGGTGCTCCTGAGGAACCACAAACCTAGGGGCAGAAATAAGATACAGGATAAATGGGAAGCACAGCCATACATTGTCTTGAAGCAAAATCACACAGATACACCAGTGTTTACCATACAGCCTGAAAAGGGAGGGCCCACTAAAGTCGTTCATAGGGATCAACTCAGGCACTGCACATTCCAGTCTCCCACTAAAAGAACCCTACCTGAACACAAGCATAGGGATTCTGAACATTCCGATTCAGATCACGCCGATGTTATTTACATACCAGGAACTAGGCAAACACCTGACACTTACGCAGAAAGGGATCAGGGAGTAGCACTAGAGGGACACCATTCAGCTGGGGATGTAGATGCAGATACAGGGACAGAAGGGGGATCTGAAGATGCTGATGAGTCAGATACAGGGAGTGACCATGTTGGCACGTTGAGGCGCTCAGACAGGCAGGGCAGGGGCATGCTTCCTTGGAGGTACAGGAACGATTATGTTTTGAAATAAATGATGTTAAATGTACGATATCCTTGGTTGAAGAAAACGAGTTTGTTGTTTGAATGTAAAAAAAAAAAAAAAAATGTTTGAAGTTATGGCTTCCACACCTGAAGTGTAACTATTGTTCACATCTATCTGTTTTGTTTGTATTTCAGAGATGAGGCCTGCTGGAGGATGGTCACTGGTATGGCAGGGTTTAGCAGGGGGGAATGTGGAGTACACAAATATTTATGATGCTTTAGTTACTTTTCTGCAATCTCCAACAATGTACTGTGTGTACCGGGGCATGCAAGGGTTAAAAGTATTGTCCGAAGATGAATGTGAGGTCCCAGTATCGCTTTGGGGGCGGGTCAAGGAAATCGAAAGCGAACGGTGGGTTAAGAGCAGTAAACGTGTATGCGTGCTCTCCAGCCATATAGAGAGAACAAACGAGTATTTATGTGTTTTCAAACGAGAGAAAGTCTGTATTTGTGAGCACCAGCGTTCAGAGTGAGACGAGCAGGTCTGAGGGCTCTTTAAACTAGACTCCGGTGCGTATTGAGTCAGGACTGGTCTCGGGGAAAATTCAGCTGTTGCGTAGCGCACGAAATGGCGGACGTGCCCACCTTTGTGTAGCAAGAAGAGTGCGTGAGGCCTTTTCTGCAACGTGCATGTGGCGGAGGATACGGCGTTGCCGCGGGGGAAGGCTGCTGGTTTGTTTTTTGTGCACTTTCCTGCGTGTCCGTGTGCGCGCGTTTGGGCTGGCGTTAGCTGCAGGTTGAGTGGGAGCCGTGTTCACGCACAACGCGAGGGATTGCGGCCGCGTCTGCCGTCCGGCGGCAGTGGGGAAGCGCCACACAGAGACTCAGCGTGTTCCTGGTCTTCAGAGACTGTTTCTCCGTGTCAGACTGTTGCCGTGTACCCTGCCATCCAGACGACATCCTCTCAGCAGTTCGCCTCCTCAGTTGAAGGGAAGTGATTTATTTTGTATTTGTTTGTCTTTCCTGGGTATTTTATTTATGAGGCTACGTTAAGAAAGAGTATTTTGCCTCGTGATCAGAGACTGTGATCAGAGACTGAGATCCACGTGACCGTTCGTAGACTCTTTCTCTCAAACTGTGGACTGCCAAATACACCCAGAGTGGGAGTGCAGAAATAATATTGTGGATTATTTACTGCTGTTGTTGTCATTTGTTTCATTTAATTCCAGAGGAACACCCAGATTTATATATGTTTTAAATGAATAAACTATGTTAATAATTGTTCAAATTATAGTTGTTTAAGTATAGTCACTGTTTGAGTTATATTGTGTGTATGTGTTGGATGCCCAACAGGGTATTTACGGTGTTACTGATATACCTACCTTGGAGTGGGGGCGTCTCACCTGTCCTGTCCTGATCTAGGGAGGGGGAAAGGGGGGTTAACAAACCTGTAGCCATTCACAGTGTGGTTAACACCAATCCTTCGGGCCGCCACCGTGTCAGGGTCTACCGAAGCCCACCTCACCATTTCAGGCAGTGGCTCACCTTACATCTATTTATTGGGGAAGTTAGAAGCCATAGTGTAGAACAGGGCAGGCTACCCATACTTAAACAAATAAGCACTGAGGCTAATTGTACTGGAGGGTGGGGACCCAGATCCTTCCGCTCTCCCGTCGTCCAAGGTGAGGTTGCTGCTACTACCCCCACAAAACGGGGCTTGACACCCCGTTACATAGATTTGGAAAACATGCACAACAAACAATGTAGTTTGTTGCCTTTATTGAAACAACAAATGTCAAACATTTTCTGCATTTAAACAGTTTATGCTGTAAAAAAAACAGTTCCCTTGTCTTCAAACCACAAGATACATGAAGCACTTCATGGTTTTGGCCACCAGATGCGGGTACTGTGCACTGTGTCATGAAGCTTCGAGTAATGAACCTTTTTTCAACTCATTTCAGAGGAAAGCTTCAGTGCTTCACAAAGCTTTGGTTTGTCATCACTACTTTTCTGCATTAAAACTCACCAAGATGATCAATATGGTTCAGCGCAGCACCTCTACCGCCTGCCACCATCATCTCAAAATGTCACATATATCGAGAGCAGAAATCAGGCTAAAAGAACAAAAAAAGAAGGATCATGTTTCAAAATAAAAGTTTTTCAAATTAAAATCGCACAAGTGTATTGATATAAGAAAACAAAATACCATTTTGTTTACTGGGTTACACAATGCAACAAAAACAGGACAACTGCTGCTGTGGACGGGGGCGACTGGCAGGGGGCCCTCTGTAACGTGACAGTGTGTGTGTGTGAGTGTGTGTTTTAACTGCACAGATGGGTAAATGTGGAGGACAAATTTTGATTGCAGTAAAAAACCACAACTGACAAATATGGCACATTTCACGTTTACATTGAACGGAACTTAAGCTCTTTAAATGTAGCTAGCTAATTATTTACACATAATAGTCATTTTTTTACTTTGTTTATTTTACAGATTAATCATTTCCAAATCAATCTTTGAAATCTCTCTTTCCTAACAGTTAAGTACTGCACCATTATAGCTGGAAACACTTCACAAAACCATGAAGGATTCATGAAAATGCTCCATGAACAAACACCAGACCTATAGCAGGTATCTACAGTGGAGAAGTGTGATGTTGTAACAGGTGAAGCCTGTGATGGGCTACGAGTGGGTCGCGAGTCATGACGGCAACTGTAGTCAGTGTGAGGTGTTTCCATTCTCCTCCCCCCTTCCCTTTACGGGGGGGTGAAGGGCACTTTTTAGTGCACATGGAACACTTCATTATAGAAAAAATTACAAGCGCATGTTGAATGAAATTTGACTTTTATTAGTAACATTCTCTAAACGTGAGATTTCTATGGAAAAAAGTCACACCACCAACTGATAAAATCCATATCCAATATTAACCATATACAGTCATTTTTAAGTCCTTCAGTTACCCCTCCACTGTCTGCAGGCCTTGTTGCATATATTTTGCAATTAGTCAATCAATATAGGCCTACAATTAAGACAATAAAAAGAATGTAAAGTAGGAGAAGGAGTTATAGGCTACTGAGTGTTGTCATTACATGAATGCAGATGGGCATTTTTCACAGGTAATGTGGAACTTCCCGTTTCTTCTCTCACAAATGAATGTGTAATTTATGTTGCCTACCAAAACCTATACAACAGAAGACGTTCAGCTTAACACAGATTTGCAAACTCTACCTTAATTATTTGTATGTGGACCTCCTCACGTTATCTATCATTGATTTGGGCTAGAGCGACTAGTTTATCAGGTGACCAGTCGGCTAAAAATGCTTAGTAGTTTGGTGCTGTATGAGACATTTTACTGCACAAGAAAATGATTTCACGTTGGGCTTAGAGGGCAAACGGTACGATTTGACTTGATGTGTATGTGACCTGGCTGGTGGAGCACGGGAGAAGAAGTCTATCTGTGACCGTGCGTGCTGAAGACGCTTCCTTCCACTTGCTGAACTGAACTGCTGCTGCAGCGCATCTGGTGTTAAAGGAAGAGAGAGGTCGGGTGTGTGCGAGGTGGTGGCGCATTACAGGGCATTGTTTTTAATCGCTCAGGTTTCCAAAAGATCATTTCAAACCGACCTCAGTAAAATGATAATAATAATAGTAAAAAAAACCCCGAAGTTTCAAAAGGGCACTTTCGTTGATAAAGGGCAGAGTTGGTGGTGCTTTAGCACCACCTGATGTCTATGTGTGCACGCCACTGCGTGAGCGCCAGGTGGATCCAATTAAGAGTGGGTGTTGGCTCTAGCATATATATACACACGAATGGTGGTGCTGCGTGTAGGCAATATCCTCACTCTGTTGTGGTCTGCTGTGACTGGGCTGAGTCATTGAACGGGTAGGTTGCTTTTAAAGGTGGTGTACTTTGGGGTTGGGGTTTTATATTAATGGGTAATGTCCCTGTGCAGGTGCGCTGGTGGGCTGGTTCATGCAAGCTTCTATTTTCCACTCTGTGTTGACGGTGCGTTAGCGCCATTGTAGCCATTTGTTGTGGCTTCACGGCGGTTTATTACTTTAACCCGGTTGTGCTTGAGCAGCACCTATCCGGAGGTAGGTACGCGGTATTCCGCATAGTTGTTGGTCATTGGTGGTTCATGCAGCTAATACCTGTTCATTGTAGGAGTAATGTGGGTTGGCGCAACAACAAACAGGGTGTGACCTGTGAATTGCAGTGGCCGAAGATCCTGTGTGAGCGTCGCCAGTGACTGGTCCGGGTTGCGATTGGAACGAGTGGGCCTGGAAGCAGCTATTCGTCAATTCGTGTTTTAATGAAATATTTTAATACCTACCTAGTGAAATTGGAGTCGCTGCTGTTTTGTTTTGCTTTGTTTTGTGCTGATTTGTGTTGTGTAGGTTCTTTGTTTTTCTATCTATTTTTTTGTATTGTGTTGTGTAATTCGTTTATGTCACGTTGTGGGGGGGCCCCCTACCGGTCGCCCCCGGTTACAGCGGCAGCGGTCCTGTTTTTTGTCACGTGATGTTCGTCCTTCAGGTGGGTGGGACCCGTGATCCGTCTCACCTGAAGGTCGTTTGTTCGTCTATATATGTCTTGTCTTTGTACCAGTTGACTGCTGGTTATTATTTCCTTCATTTGGAACAATGCACGGGTTTTTGGTTTGCACACTTTCTATTAAACCATCCTATTTCCCTGAGACTTGGCGTGATCGCTTCCTTTTTGAGTTGCTCACCCTGCCCGTCACAGTTTATTGGTTGTTATTCATTTATTGGTTGTTTTGCTGTACTTGACTTGATTATATTTTTCATTTGATTATTAACTGATGGTTTGTTTTTTTCTGTTTAACCAATTTATTGTTTACTTTGGCAGCAGTTTCTGGTTTAGAGTGGGCCCAGCCAACATGTCCACATGGGCCCCACATGGGATTTAACTGGGCAGTGTGGGTTTTATCTGGGCATGGGCTTAGAGTGGGCTTTTTTAAGGGTTCTATTCGGGCCCCAGTTGAGTTACATTTGTGGGCCCCATTGGGGTTATAAATCCCGGCCCCAGTTGGGTTATAGTTGGGACCCACGTGGGCCTGATTTTTAAAACAGCCTAATATTTTAAAAACGGACTTTTAAATACCATTTACAAAACAGACATTTTTACATAGTACATGATTTTATACCTCAGCTCAAGCAAATGATGGTAGAACTGGATATTTCTCTGGCACACAAACAAATAAATTGCATGTTGATATAGTTTAATTTGTGAAGCAGTTATAATAACTAAATTCATTCAAAATATTAACAAAGTTAATGAACCTGCTTCAGATGTATGGAATAAACCATTGCCTCGCCTCCTCTCGTGCGCACCCGCCCCCAACGAAAGACTAAACGGTCTCGCCTGGCCTGACTGAAAGTGAATTTTTATATCCGTTGGAGATATCATTCACTGAGGTAAGAAATTAACTTTTTATCCGGTTTCTCTAATTTGGTTATCAATGTGTAAAAGAACAAATATACAATGAAAGAAAGAAAAATATCTGAGGATATAATGCCTGACGTTATATTTAATTCAAACCTAGCTATGTTAATTTGCTAGCTTGATAGCTAAAACAACCGTTAGCGTTGAAAGGTAGAACGCAAGCCGTTCATTTGTTATGGCTAAGAGGAATAATCTGTGGGGGGAAATATAGTGTTTAAATGTCTATGTTTACACATTTTCGACGTAACCCACCTAGATTTAGTTAATTAATTTTCCTAGATCAGCTAAGACATAAGTGCAAATTTCGATGTTGCTAGGCTAGCTAACCTAAGATAGTGAGTTAACCCTGTAAAGCCTAACCATCCAAGAAATTGCCAGAAAATTCTAAATTTTTGAAACTGGAGTGTTTATTTGACCATTTATCAAATACATATAAAAAAAAAGTAAATAACCCATTGCATATATGAGTTTTGTTTTGTATCATATTTGATACATCCGGACCTTTCTTGCTAATTATTGCTCACAGCGTTATGAACAAAAACAAACATAACATCATTCTGTTTTACCCTTTACACTCTGAGTTTCCTTTAAAGTTTTACTCAGCTAATTTCAAACTTAGAAAATAACAATTAGTATCTCCAAAAGACCCTAAAAAACATTGGGATCGCCACAAAATCCTGAAATAACTTGTGGGTTTGAGCCAAGTTCAGCAAAGACAAAAACATAAATGGAACTGGTAGGCTGGAGGAGTAATCTTTCAGTTAGTTTGGTTCACAGCATCTTTATTTTGCATTGTGGTAAGCGAGAAAACAGTTTCTGTCCTTGTTCAAGCAAAGATGGACCATACATTTACAACAGTAGACATGGGAGAAGTGATTGCCTGTGCAGTGCTTGCATCTCTGTCGGGTTTCCCATGTTGGGAAATGGCCAATGCCATCCTTTCTCACATCAGGGGGCACACTTGAGGTTGGCCTTTTGCGAGGTGGTGGTGTTCCTCCAATCACCATCATACAGCAGGTTGCATATATATATATATTATATATCAATATATATATATTATATATAAATACAGCAGGTTGCATATATATATATATATATATATATATATATATATATATATATATATATATATATATATATATATATATATATTTCATTGGTTATATTTAGAGTAGAAACTGAAATATTTACAGCCTATAATATATATATATATATATATATATATATATATATATATATATATATATATATATATATAATAGGCTGTAAATATTTCAGTTTCTACTCTAAATATAACCAATGAAATCATTTAAACCCTTAGTTAGTTTACTAAAATAATCAAGAATGTATGCTGCTTTATTCAATGCATAATGCATGAAATGCAATAAAATAATGATTTACAGATAAATTACCTTTTATAACGGATGTATCTAATTTGATACACACAATTTCAACACGATTTTACAATAAAATAAATTATGAAATATTAAATAATTATAAGTTGTATAAATCCACTAAATATTCATATTGAAGTAAAAGCAACTGTTTGAATGTTTTTCTTACCTTAACCTTTCCAAAATTGGTAAAAATGTCGAGTCAAAATCACAGGTGAGTCAGTTTTTGAAAACGGCCATTTTGGATGTCGGAAATTAAGGTCCGCCGGTGCTTGCAGTACACAGATTAGCCACCAGAGGGCAAAAGACAAGTATCAAATTATATACATCAGGTTTTAAAGGAAAAAAGTTATCACGCTAATGATATAGGGCTCTCAAAAACTCATGTATCAAATATGATACGTATGGCGTTATAGGGTTAACCTATCTTAGCAAACACTAGAACTAAGTGGTCACCTTGGTTAACTAGCTAGCTAGTTATGTTTAGAGAATGTTTGCTTAACGTTTTGGTAGAAAAGATAATTGTCCTGTTAGTTATTAATTAAGTGATAAACCTTTACAGTTAATAGTAAGTCGTGTCCTGGCATTAAATATACCAAATACAGTGGTACCTCGAGATACGAGCTGCTCTATATACGAGCGATCCAAGATACGAGCACCGAGACGAGCAAAATTTCTGTTCGACACCCGAGTGCACGTTCGAGATACGAGCATGAACCGGTCATCACAGCCATTCGCACGTGTGCTTTGCAACGAGTAACACTACGTACGGTGTATACAGTACAGTATTTCAATACTACAAACGTTTGTTTTGCATTATGGCTCCAAAAAAGGCTCTAGTAGTGGAAAGTCCAGTGAGAAGAGAATGATAACTATAGAAACTAAGCAGGAGATTATTCACCTGCATGAGAAAGGCACTCGTGTAGCCGAACTCGCTCGTCTGTTCGGCCGGAGTACATGTCTTTTTTTCCACATTTACGCTAGTTTTGTGACTTTTTTAAGGACCGGAACCAATTACAATATTTTACATTGTTAAATTGCTTCCAGAACCGAGCAGTTCGAGATACGAGCACGGGTCTGGAACGGATTAAACTCGTATCTCGAGGTACCACTGTACAAATGACTGCATTTCTAAGGTAGAGCTGTGTAGTATTAATCCCAGTATGAGGGGGAAAAACAAATGATCGTAGTCCTAACCTACCATAGACAATCTTGTGTATAGCAGAAAAGAGTATTGTCTTACGGATAAACAGCTACTAATCATTCTTGTAATGGGTCCAAGTTAGATAGCGGTTTTCTCGTTTTACAAGTAAATGTGGTGGTTGTTTTTGCCTCAGTTTATTCTATCTGAATTTTAAATTTTGTTTTGTAGGTGCCCTAAAACAAAATGCTTATCTTCAGAATTAACTAAAGATGTTGAGAGAGCTGTCTCAAAGTGGTTTACCAATGCTCGTGACCATGATGGAAACCGTGCATTGAGAGCGCAGAGAGACTTTCAAAAAAGGAACGCAGAACAGATGTAAGTAATCAATAGTGAGTTACACGTTTGTGATAATGTGACTATGAAGGCATGTGAAAATCAGTCATTTTTACTTTCCAAAACCCTGACAGCTCCTATATTGGAGTTTTTAAATGTTTTATGTACACCTAACTTGTAAACACATCACTTGGCCTTTGTAAAATCTCCCCCAAGAGGTGATTGAAGTGTTAGACATCAGTGTCTTTGGAAATTTTGAGTAACTGCAGCAGCTCAAATTAGTGAATTGTATAGTATATTTGAAGGAGTACTGGTCAGGATTTTATTATACTGTGCAAACTAGAAGCTGGCAAGAGCCTTCATAGAGTTCTGTACAGTGTATTATGGTCAGGACCCAGGTGGTGCAGAAAATGCATGCCCATTAAACAGGCCTAGTGTGCTAATTCAATTGTACAAACAGGATTTTTATGCTTTACCATGTTTTAGATTCACAGAGAAGGATGTTTATCATTGCTAAAAGTGGTTTAGATAATCTGCAGTGTTACTGTTGTGTGCTTTAATTAATACTGTTGTCTGTCTCTCCCTCCCCTCTTCTCTCTCTCTCTCTACAAGATGTGAAACTACACAACTCAGCAACACACAGTAAAGGATTCTAAAGACTCTTAACATATGTTTTATGGACATTTATGGTTAAAATTGTTAATGAGTTGTCGTTTTCAATAAAACATTTTTATTAGGATTGATCAAGCATTTGTCGTCATTTAAATGTAAGTATTATTATAAACAGCTCATCTCTGATTTAAATTACTTATGATAATACAGTCTTTAGTGCTGTGCTCTTATACAACAGTTTTGCAAAGTAAGAAAAGCAACTGAATATTGCATTAGGTATGTACAGCAGAGACCTCACCTGAAGCCCTCCATGACTCCATAGGGACCCACATTGGATGACACAAGTTAGCATTATAGTAATTGTGCTCCAAATGTGTGATGCAAGCTGACATTCTAGTGAGTGATGGGCTGATATTTGGGCCCCCTTTGCATAACCCATATGGGGCCTATAAAGATTTGCCCATGGGCCCCTAATGGGGCTGAAGCGGGTGTCTGCAGTTAACCATAAGGGCCCTACTTGTTGCCCACACTGGCCCCATCATTATCCCACACAAACAAGGGGCCCATGTAGGGCCAGCGAATCATTGCTCATACGGGGCCCACCTGAGGCCCACATTGACCCCAATATTGGCCCACATGGGCTAACACACATGGGGCCCATGTAGGGCCAGTGAATCAATGCTCATACGGGGCCCACCTGAGGCCCACATTGACCCCAATATTGGCCCACATGGGCTAACACACATGGGGCCCATGTGGAGCCGATGGACAAATCTTTGTGGGCCCCAGCTGGGTTGCCCAAAAAGGGCCCATGTGCCAGCCCATTTCAAACCCATGTGGGGCCCGCATGGACATGTTGACTGGGGGATTGTTTTTAAAGAATTTTTTTTGTTTATTTTCTGGAAAATACTGACTGTGGGGCGTCCTGTGGGACTAGAGGTCGGAGCAATTGCATATCTGAACATCTGGAAGTCCATTCACTCGTGGTTTGGCACCTTACTTGCGGTGGTGTGAGTTCACGTGCATTGCACTTTTGCTTGTGTGTATTGGAGACTTTAGAATATAGACAGGGCTAGACTGCTAGTTCTTGGACACCCACGGCCAGTAGGCCAGTTCGTTGGAGCTCCTGTATTTCTTTACTATTGTTTTCTGCATTGTTCAGGCATGAAAATGGGTCACGGGTTAAAAAGGTGAGAAGACTGGGGAGCGGGACATGTGACATTATGGGGATAGGGCGACGGGGGGTTGACGTGGGGGGGCGTTGACATGTGACGTCGTGGGGATATGGCGACGGGGGGGTGGCTGCTGGTGTACGGGGATACAGCGACAGGTGATGCCAAATATTATGGAGCCCGTAATTATATTATTATTAAATTATATTTTTCATGTAAAAAATATAATAAAGCATGGCCACGACTTACTAACGCGTGCGAACGAGATAATTAACGAGTGCGAACAAGATAATTAAGTATTACTTTATATAAAGCCAGGTTTACCTTCCTTGGGCAGTCAGTTCGCGAACATCCCTGGGATCTGCTTGCTTTGCTGTGAAAAAATAAACTTTGTTGCCGCGTGTGAAAGGTGACATTAGTATCTCGTTCCCACGCGTTAATAAGTCGTGGCCACGCATTATTATTTTTTACATGATGTCACCTTTCGGGCTCCGTAAAATATAGTAAAATCCATTAAAAAAATTTTTTTGACTGTCTTGTCAATGGATTCAATGTATGGAGCCAGATCCGTAAACGCGAGAAGCTGCTTTCGCCATTCCGGATGGCTCAGTCAAAACCATTACGTCTTAATGAACCAATAAATACATCAGCAGCGAAAATGAGTGTAAAAATACAAGGGTTCACGTTTTTATTTTCTAACATGGGCTAAAGCACAGGGTAGACTCAAACGACAAGCGTTAACAACTTCATCTTCAACCTTTTCAGCCCCGGCGCGAATGTTATCCTCACACGTCCCTGGATTCACCAGTTACAACTACAGACACACTAGAAAAAAAATCTTGTTTCTCATTTTATGTCACCGTTAACTACACGGGGCTGACGCGAACTTAATATGCCTATCTACACTGTAAAAAAAAAAGTCGTAAAAAAACGGTAACATGTCCGGCAGCAAAAGTTGCCAGTTACTGTAAAATTACAGTAAAATACCACACATAATTCAACAATGAATTACTGTAAAATTACAGATTTTCCCTGTATTTATTCTTTGTAATTTCACAGCCAAATTTGAGTAAAATTACAAATTTTCGTTGTAAGAAAACACAGCTAGAATGTTAAAATAACAGCATAATTAGGTTACTTTATGGTATTATTTAAACGATCTACAAATGAACTTGTCAAAGTACAGAGGTAATCTGTGAATATATGTTCATATCCTATAAACTTACAGTGGATAACTGTTAAATGTTGGTTGATCAACGCACAAACTCTTACAATGTACTGTTTATCAATGAGATTTCAACATTAAAATAATTGGATTCTGCTTTTTAAATACACAAAAATAATGTAAAATTATATATTTTTAACCCTATATAAAAGTAGTTTCAAAAGTTGTGTTTAATTTAACATCCAATGGTCCAATAAATATGCTACTCTTTCCTATTAATTTACGGTGCTTGGGATGTATTAACATCTTAAGTTTCTGTTAAAACTACCAATATTACAATACATTTCTGTAAACAAATATTTTTGTGGTTATTTTGGTCATTAAATTCCAGCTTACATGAACATTTTAGTTACCTTTTATTTCAGCAGATAAAAGAATGGTGTACTTACATAAATTAATAAACAACATTTAAAACAATGTAAAAACATTAACCAATAAAAGCAATAATAAAAGCTCAGCCACAATACATACTTTCAATCTCTTTTATTTTGACAGTTGAACTTTAACAATCATGACAAATGAACTGACTCTAAAAAAAATATAAAAAACACAAAAAGATGGTTACTATGGATTTTTACAATGTTCTCGAAGTTGAAAAGATTTATATTAAATGGGATTCTAAAATATAAACAATAATGTGAACTAACAGCACTAGTTATCTTATATCATTCTCAGTTTATTGTGTAGTATGGACTGTAGCAGCACGTGCCAATTAAAAGATTCAGATTAGGATTGCTTGGGAAAAATGTTTCTTTGTTTCATTTACACACCCAGTAGAAAATCAACAACTTGAAAAATTTAGCTACACTGAATATGCTTCTACAACGAGAAATTTTAATTGGCTAATACAAAGCACAAGGGGCAATCACAGAATCCAATACTTCAATAATTGTTACAGATCATAAAAGGGCTTACACAGTTGTTTAAGGCATTTTCAACAGTAACAGTAAGATGGTAAGGGTGCTGAAATTATTTTAAGAATTGCGCCTAGCTATATGAAACGATCACATCAAATATCTCATAGAACAACATCACTTCATTATCACTGTGCACTTGTGTTCAGTCCCAGTTCACTCACTGTTAGCTGTCACTACATAACAGTTTATCATTAACTTGATCAAAAAAGATGTCGTATTAGGACACATCCAGAAGGAAGAAAATTCCATAACTCCAGGTTTTGAACATTATGGCAGTTTCTCTCAATGATCTTGTTAGGCATCTGTCACGTAGGGCTACGCCCCCTCTCCTAGCTGTCACTCCAGTTTCCCTGTTCCTTGTGTCTGTAGTTCCTTGCCGGTTAGTCCCGCCCAGCTTGTCTGTTTCTATGGTTTCCCATTGTCTTCCACACCCTTGTCATCAGTGTTGTCACCTGGTCCTAGTCTAGTCCTGTGTATTTATAGCCCTTGTATTTCCCATGTCTGGTTATCGGTTGTTTTGTGCATTCATGTTCCTTGTGATCTCTAACGTTCGTAGTTTTCCGTTTCATGTCTCATTGTTTTCCCCATGATCTCCGTGTGTTCCTGCCTGGTCCGTGAGTCCTCCTAGTTGTGTTTTTAATTCATGTCCGGATTGCTTGCCCGTTTTGACCAGCGCCTGTTACCTTGACCACGTCTTTGGAATTCCTTAGAATAAATCTCGCTCTCCTCAGCGTTTGTGTCCGCCTCCCTGTTCTGCCTCACACAGATCGTTACAGCATCATTAAACCAGTGCCCACTGCCGCATCTGTGAAAAGAGAAAATCAAATGTTTCTGTTTTAACCTGCAACCTGTAGGCTATATAGTAATTCTGGGACATTGTGTGCACTTTTTAATCAATTTAGAATGCATAACATTGTAACGTAAAATGCAAAACAATTCTGAAATCACAATAACCCCAAATATCAGACAGTTTTATTTGACATCCAGGAAGAATTGGGCCTGATTTTGGCAGCTGTGTATGGTTTTGACTCGTACCTACATTTTTACGGGGCTTGCAGCTGTAGTGTTCTTGCCCCATTATTCAGTTTCTAAAGTAAACCCATCCATTTCTGACCAGGCTTTTATTGGAGTTTGTGATTGCTTAAAGTGGAACAACTTTCAAAAGTGACTGCACATAAGCTCATCATGGGACCATTTAAAAGTCATACAAATGTTTGTATACATAACCAGAAAACATAGCTGTTTATCAAGTAGTGAAATAGTATTACTCATACTGGTGCCTTGATTTGTGTACACATAGTAGTCTTGAAAGAGGTGTTAGCAAAGAACATAGTAGAGGTGAAACAAGTGTAGATAGGGTGATGTGTCTGAAGATAGAAGTAGAAGGTCTGACATTGAATGTTGCCAGTGGTTATGCTCCACAGGTTGGATGTGAGGAAGAGGAAAAAGAGAAGTTTTGGAAGGATCTAGATGAAGTGAAAGTATTCCCAGTGAGGAGAGAGTGGTGATTGTAACAGACCTATATGGACATGGTGAAGGAAACAGATGATGAGGAAGCAATGGGTAGGTTTGGTGTCAAGGAAAGGAACCAGGAAGGACAGATAGTGGTGGATTCTGCCAAGAGGATGGAAATGGCTGTAGTCAACACGGTGACCTATGAGAGTGGAGGGAGGAGTACACAAGTAGACTACATTCTGTGTAGAAGACGAAACACGACAGAGATTGGAGACTATAAGATTGTGACAGGAGAGAGTGTGGCCAAACAGCATCGTATGGTGGTGTGTAGAATGATGTAAAAAAAAAAAAAGTCAAACCAGAGAAGACCAAATGGTGGAAACTGAAGAAGGAATGAATGTGGTAAAGAGTTAATAGAGGAGCTGTTAAAGGCGCTGGGTTAGACTTGTTAAGGATAGGAATGGTAATGTTTTAACAAGTGAGGAGAGTGTGATGAGAAGATGGAAGGAGTACTTTGAGGAGCTAATGAATGAAGAGAATGAAATGGAACAAAGAGTAGAGTTTGGAAAGTTTTGGAGGGGATGAAGAAGGGAAGGCAGATGGACCTGATGACATACCAGTGGAGGTACGGAAATCTCTAGGAGAGATAGCAGTGAGGTCTTTGACTCAACTATTCAATGGTATGGTTGAGAGTGAGAAAATGCCAGAGGAATGGAGGAGAGGTGTGCTGGTACCCATTTTTAAGAACAAGGGTGATGTACAGAGTTGTAACAACTACAATGGAATTAAGTTGATGAGCCACACATTGAAGATCTGGGAGAAAGTTGTAGAAGCTAGACTTAGCCAAGAGGGAACTATTTGTGAGCAGCAGGGTGTCATGCCAAGAAAGAGCACCACAGATGCCAACTTTGCTTTGAGGATGGACAAGTATCGGTAGGGTCAGAAAGAACTCCACTGAGTGCTGTCTGCTTTTAGAGCTTGTCAAAGCAAGCTATGAACAAAAGGGAAAGATCTGACTTATTTTTATATTCCCTCATTCTGTACATGGAAAAAACACTATCACACTGGCAAAGGATACTGGTTTGCGTTATTTTTAAGGAGGCTGCCGGTCTAATTAATTTACATTTCAACACTTTAACATTGTTGGATATCCTGATATCGATGTGAAACACAATAAATTAAGATTCAAATACAGAAATGTAATGTCTCTCTGAACAGCAGCATGTTAATTTGTTTTGTTTTTTACTGTGTAATGAATCCAGAATAATTCCAAATATTTAGCAGGTTTATTCAACAATAGATGAAATCTAAAATGAGATAACACGTGTACAAGTAATAATAGTGCAAACATTATTTAGTAATTTAGTATTTAGTAATTTAGTATTTAGTAATAATAAATAATAATAAAACATAAGTAAATAATAGAAAAATAAGGTTAAAGAATAAAATACAAACAAAAGCTATCTTTTCTGGTAATAGCACAAACTTTTTATAGCTAGAGCTCTGCATCACAGAAGCAACATAGCCAACATAAAAGCACAAAAACTTGCAGTTTTTTCTAAAAGTTAGGTATACTCTGTAAAATGCTGTTTGTCTGTACAACCTAAAAAAAGACATTAGAAGTATTTATTTAAAGTTGATTAAACACTTGGCCTGGCTGTGCTCATTTTAACTATGTTTATACTTTCGAGACTGACCGTAGCGCGCGACTTCGCACACCTCGCGTCACATTCTTTGCAGTGTAGTCAGTAATGATATGTGATAGTTATAAAGAAACACCCCTCAAAAACGGGAAGGAACATTTAACTGACCAATTTTAATGTTGCTTTGTGTTTCAGGTTTGAAAAGTGCTGGAATTTAGGCTAAAGTACTTGAAAATGCTTGAAATTGAAACTACTTCGTTTCACAACTGTCTGACTGAACAGATATCTTGAACACGTTAACAAATACGAGCCTCTTGTAATTCCAGGACGAAACATGAGAGAATGTGAAGACGTTAAGATTGGGCGTTTTGAAAATAAACAACCATTAAATAATGTGATAAAAAACGCCATGAACAGATTAAAATAAACTGGCTAAAACACGTTTGAAACCAAAACTACTATAACACAACGTGTCAGACAACAACTTGTCGTCAGAATGCTACTCATAATAAAATAATTAAACTCTCCCGGCAAAGCAGCGATTTTTGAAAAAAAATATAACTAAGACGTACCTTCAGTTGATATTGATCACAGACACTTGGCGTGAACTGGTGCTTCTGTGCTTCGGTGCTTCAGTCGGGCTCGTCTTTACCTGCCATTCCGTGAATAACTGAACGTAACGTCTCCAGGCACCTGGAGCTCAAATTCAAACTAGTAATTCTCGGCATTCATTGGCTGAACACACCAGGCACCCACGATTCTGTCCAATCACCACACAGAACTGTTTGCTGATCTGTTTCCTGATGGATGAATGTATGGATGGGTCGATCTTCTCTCTCTCTCTCTCTCTCGCTCTCTCTCTCTCTCTCTCTATTTCTCTGACCCCCCTCCGCAAACTTATTGCTATATATTGCAAAGTTTTAACAGGTTATCTTATGGGCCTTTCTGAAAAAAATCTCCTAATGCCTTATATCTTTGCGCCTTCTCACGAAAAGCCCTTGATTGCCCGGGATTGAGGATTGAGGGACCAAATATTTTATATTATTCACTTGCTTGAGCAGAGTGGAGCAGTATTGCGTTCTAAATTTGTTGCTTTAAATGTCATTTCAAATAAAAGGCTATTGTTCAGTACTTAGTGTATGTGATTCAATTTACAGCTGGTTTAGTAGCAGAGTTATTAATGTATATTTAGAGAATTGGAAATGGGAAATTTAACATAATATTTTACTTCAAATCTTAATTCATTATAATTCCAGCTTTGGTCAAATGTAGATGTTAGGCTGCTGTTTTTGGTTAAATATAATTTCTTTGATAACATGCAATTTTAATATGCCATGAATTTACTGTTTGAAAATGGAAAATTACTGTGAAGTTACAAAAGGCATTGTTCTGTGTTTTTACACTGAAAACTGTATTTTTACACTGATAACTACTAAATTAAAACTCAAGACCCTTAAAAAAAATATACAATCCTGTTATAAAACAAGAAATTCTTGTAATTTAAATTTACAGACTTTGACTGTATATTTAAAGGAGTTTTCTTAAAAAAAGTCATTTTCCTGTATTTTACAGGTATATTCTCTTATTATGAAAAAGACAGAAAAATACTGTATTTATTTACAGTAAATATCTGTAAAAAATGTTTTTTTACAGTGTACCTATTTATCACAAGAGCTTGTGGCTAGATCTGACAGTGTTTAACGCTGTAGCGAACGGCAGTAGGCCTAACTTTGTTTTACCGCAAAATATGAAAATGATTGAAACCATTAATAACCCAATTAAATCCACTGGTAAATGTACGATCTGGTAAATGTAGTGGTAAATGTACGATCTGGTAAACGTAGTGGTAAATGTGTGATCTGGTAAACGTAGTGGTAAATGTACGATCTGGTAAATGTACGATCGGATAAATGTAGTGGTAAATGTACGCTCTTCTGCCTTGTCCCTGGCGTAGATAGCACTAGGTCCTGCTTCTCATCCTGAATAACATGAATAACATGAATGAAGAACGTTTGTATGTTTGAACGCTATTTGGCCTCTATGAATGTTCTGGGCGGAAACTGCTGGCCACTGTGTCATTGAAATTGCCGATTTCGGAAGTGCTCTGTTTGCTTATTAAGTCAATATGATAATTAAAATATATACATATAATCTCCCGACCACCCCCCCCCCCCCCCAACAAAAAAACTCCTCGGATCTACACGATTCACGTAGGTCACCCTTTTCAACTTCAAAACGGCGAATTTCGCCGAAAGGTGACAGATTTTCATGCCTGATTGTTTGGTTTTTTTTTTATATTAATGAATGGAGTGATTTTATGGATGGATTGTGAATAAACCTTTGATTATCTCAATCCACATCTCTGGACATTTATTCAGGTTTACCTGTGTGCCTAGGTGCCTTTATTGGCTTAGGTTAATATATGTCCTGGGGTGAAATTCCCCAGGTGGTGTAGTCGGGTTTGCTATATTGCTACACGGGCCACATTTGTGGCATTAGTCAGCAGGATCTGAATTACAGAGATGTGTTTGAGGTCTTTGGTTTGATTTTAGTTGCTTCCCAGTTTATTAGAAGTTTTTGACCATTTTAAGCAAAACAGCAGTTGGCTCATCAGGGTCTTGGTGTGCATTTGGGGTGCTGAGGGAGAGTGTGGTGTAGCATAGAAGGACATATTTAATTTTAATTTTTTTTTTCTTCCTTACCCTTTCTCATTTTAATTATGGCAAGCGAGCTCGAAGAGCTGAGAGATCTTGTGCGCCATCTTCAGGCAGACAATGAACGTCTTTCACGTGAACAAGCTGCAGTGCAGTCAGGGGAAGGCCCCAGTAATGATAGATCAGACCCTCTAGAACCAGTAGGTATTCGTGCAGCTCCTGAAAGGTTGCTATATATCCCTCGTGAATGGAAGTGCCCTGTGTTTAGGGGCAGGGCCGGTATCAGTATTGAGGAGTGGGTTGATGAGGTGCAGGCCAGCATCCGTGCTCGCCATTTAGGGCCCCTTGACCAGGCTTATTTTATATTGGATCATTTGGAAGGTGAAGTCAAAGATGAAATAAAGTATAGATCAAGAGCAGAACGGGAAGATCCACAGAAGATTCTGTCTATCCTTGGAGAGTTGTATGGGTGTTCTAAATCATATGTTGCCTTGCAGGAGAGCTTTTTTAGTCGTAAGCAGTTGGATAGGGAGTCTCTGCAAGAATACTCACATGCCCTTTTGGCTTTAATGGATAGAATTCAGAACTGTGCTCCTAATATGGTGCCCGAAGCTGATGTGTTGGTGCGTGACCAGTTTGTGGAACATGTTCAAGATTCTGCTCTTTGCAGGGAGCTGAAGCGGCTGGTCCGGTCGATGCCAACACTTTCCATGTTGCAGGTGTGCACCGAGGCTATCCGGTGAGAGCAGGAGGGTAGGCCGCGAGAGAATAGTAGAGATAGGAGTTACTCCGTTGCCTCCATGTGTGCATTACAACTTTCTAGACCAGGGGTACTCAAATAGAAATGATGACGGGCCACATTTTATTTTTTCAATCACTGAATGGGCCGGTTACGAGGGGGGGGGGGTGGCAAATGTAAACTGTCGGGGGGGGGGGGGGGGTGGCGAACGCATTTGGGCGTCTGCTACCTGTTTGTTGTTGCCATAAAGGCAATCCCCGGCATCGTCTTGAGATCGCGGTGCGCGATTTCAAAATAAGAGCGGATAGCGCGATTGAAAAAAAAGATTCCTAAAAAAAAAAATAATAATTTTCAAAACAGCTCGCGGGCCAGAAATAGATAGCCCACGGGCCACATGCTATTTGAGTATGGGGGGTCTAGACAGTCACCTGGCCTTCAACCTTCTTTAGCTAACACTAGCTCATCAGAAATGGCAGAATTAAAGGCGATGCTTGTTAAACAGCAAGAACAGATAAATCAGTTGACACAGATTATTGCTAGTCTACAAGCTCCCGTTTCCTCTACTAGATCTATACGGTCTAACATAATTTGTAGGCATTGCCTGGCAAGCATAATGAGTGAGCTTCTGGGCGTCCTGGTGGTGCAATACATCAGCCCCGTGGTACTTCTCATTCTCAGCCAGCGGAAAACTAGTTCCCTCCAGTGTGCAGAGCCACACATTGGGAGGGGAACAAATAGGCTCCATGTTACCTAGTTCCGTGAGTCAGTCTCAGGTCACATCCTTAATAGGCCAGTGTCCAAAAGTAGCAGTATGTTTGGGGGGATGTAGTAGTTGATTGTCTGCTAGACACTGGATCGATGGTGTCTACCATCACAGAAAGTTTCTTTCCGCAGCATCTTCAGGGTAAGCTGCAGTCTTGTCAGTGGTTGCAGTTGCGTGCTGCTAATGGGTTGGATATTCCCTTTGTGGGTTATGTGGAGTTACTGGTTGAGGTGCTTGGCAAACTTATTCCAGACCGTGGTTGGTTGGTGGTGAAGGATCCCCCAGGTTCTGCTGGTTCAGCGGCAGTGCCAGGGGTACTGGGCATGAATGTTATCCGTGAGTGTTATCATGAATTGTTTGGCCAACATGGTTCTTCATTATTCAGTCTCCCTCCAGTAGTACATGCTTCATTCACCCCCTTGGCAACAGGCTTTGCAACACTGCCACCAGACCTCTGGTAGGTCTGTTCTAATACCAGACAGGGTAGCAAGAGTGAGGGGTTGCAGGCCTATAGTCATTCCTGCAGGCACTCTGAAAATGGTTGCTGCTACGTGTTGTAGCCAGTTAGGGGAGGCCCATGAAGGTGTTTTGTTTGAACCTTTTAATATTTCTTCTTCTTTACCAGATGGCCTGTTGATCTCCACATCCTTGGTGAGGGTAGCTCGGGGGACAGTGTATGTTCCAGTGGTGAATGTGGGACAGGCAAGGGCAGCTTTACATCCCCGCTGTCCTTTGGGCTTGCTGTCCCAAGCCCAAGTCGTGAGTTTGCCTGCTGGAGTCACTGAAGTGGCAAGTGAAGTCCCTGCTGTGGTAGCCTCAGTCCAGGCCCAGGTAGCCCAAGTCAGCCCTATTCTAGAGCAGATTGAAGGTCTTGATTTGTCCAGTCTTTCTTCTGAAGAACAGATGCGGGTGTTCTTCTGTATTACTTCTGTATTTTCTGCATTTGAAGGGGATCTTGGTTGCACTGGGCTACTTTCTCATGACATCCCTTTGCTTGATGATGCACCCGTGAGGCAACGTTATCGGCGCATTCCACCGTCTGACTATGATGCAGTGAATGCGCATATTAGACAGTTGCTGGATAGCCAGGTTATCCGAGAGAGTTGTAGTCCCTACGCCTCACCCATTGTGCTGGTGAAGAAGAAAAATGGCAACCTCCGTATGTGTGTTGACAACCGTCAGCTTAATGATAAAACCCGGGAGGATGCATTTCCCCTTCCTCGTATTGAGGAGACCTTGGATGCTTTGTCAGGGGCTCAGTGGTTTATCACTATGGACTTGGCCAGTGAGTATAATCAGATTCCTGTGACTGAACAGGACTGCCCTAAAACAGCTTTTTGTACCCCCTTTGGGCTCTTCGAGTTTAATCGCATACCGTTTGGGCTGTGTAATGCCCCAAGTACATTCCAGAGACTCATGGAAAGAATGTTCGGTGACCAGAATATTCAGTCCCTGTTGTTGTACTTGGATGACATTATTGTTTTTTCCTCTGACATTGACCAGCATGTGGAACACCTGGAGCTTGTGCTGAGTCGATTACAGCAAGAAGGCTTGAAGGCAAACTTGGAGAAGTGTTTCCTTCAACAAGAAGTGCGGTATCTGGGCCACCTTGTATCAAACCAGGGTGTGTCTACAGACCCGGAAAAAGTATCTGCTGTGGCAAATTGGCCATGTCCAACTTCGGTCTCAGAGTTGCATTCCTTTCTTGGCTTCGCTAGTTATTACCGGTGGTTTATTCAAGGGTTTTCAAAATTGGCTGGGACATTGCACCATTTAGTAGCTGAGGTGGGTGGGACCAAGACTCGGAAAGGCCAAGGGCCGTGTCTAGTAGATGCTTGGTCTCAAGCATGTGAGTCTAGCTTTCATGAGCTGAAGTCTAAATTAGTTAATGCTCCCGTTTTGGCTTTCGCCAACTTCTCCCTCCCTTTTATTTTGGAAGTTGATGCTAGTCATCAGGGGTTGGGAGCAGTATTGTCTCAGGAGCAGGGTGGTCGAGTCCGCCCAATTGCCTATGCTAGCCATAGCCTTCACCCCAATGAGAAAAGGTACAGCTCAATGAAGCTTGAGTTTTTTGGTCTGAAGTGGGCCATGACTGAAAAGTTTAGGGAATACCTGTGGGGACAGCAGGGTGTGGTGTGGACAGACAACAATCCGTTGAGCCATTTGGACACTGCCAAGTTGGGGGCCACTGAGCAATGGTGGGTGGCTCAGTTGTCTGCATTCCATTATACTGTTTGGTATCGGCCAGGGCGAACAAATGCAGACTCATTATCTCGGCAGTGTTCATCAGCTCTAGCGGTGCCTTTGGAACCAGCCATGGGAGGGTTGTCCTTACCGTTCACTCTCCAACAGCAGGCTATGGGGAGGGTGGAGGCACAACCGGTGGCTCAGTGTGCAACCTTTGCTTTTCCCTCTCGTAGTCCTGCTGTTTTGAAGCAACTGCAAGAGGCCGATTCAGGTATTGGTGCTTTTCTACCCTTCTGGCAGGAGCAGAGGTTGCCCAGCCGATTAGTGTGGGAAGAGTTACCTGTTTGAACGCAAGGCCTTTTGTGCCAGTGGGAGACGATAGTTGCTGTGGATGGGCTGTTGCATCGTAGGATACTCAAACCAGAAGGGGGAGAAGGAGTTTTTCAGCTGTTACTCCCTGAAAGCTTACAGGAGGAGGTTTAACATAAACTCCATGATAATTTTGGCCATCAAGATATGGAGCGGACCACCAGATTGGTAAGAGAAAGATGTTACTGGCCAGGGATGGCTAGCGATATTAAACAATGGTGTCAGAATTGTGAGCGATGCACTCTTGCCAAACCCCCACAAGTGAGGTCCCGGGCTCCTTTAGGGCATCTGCTGGCTTCAAGGCCAAATGAGGTTGTGGCTATTGACTTTTCCTTCTTAGAGCCTGCTAGGGATGGCACTGAACAGGTTTTGGTGTTAACTGATGTGTTCTCTTAATTTACTCTAGTTATACCTACACGTGATCAAAGGGCATCTACAGTGGGAAGTGTACTGATTAAAGACTGGTTTTATTGGTATGGAGTTCCAGCCCGGTTGCATTCTGTCTGCGGTCAGAATTTTGAGAATTCACTCGTACATCAACTTTGTGATCTTTACGGGGTCCAGAAGACTCATACTATCCCTTACCACCCTCAAGGTAATGGTCAATGCCAGCGGTTTAACCGCACAATGCATAACCTGTTGCGTACCTTGTCCCATGAGCAGAAGACCCACTGGCCTGATTACTTGCCTCAGCTGGTGTTCAGCTATAATTCTGCTGTTCATCAGTCTACAGGGGAATCTCCTAATTTTCTCATGTTTGGGCAGGAGCCTCAGCTCCCAAGACTTTCTGCTAGGTAGAGGGGAGGTAGTAGAAAGTGGGGGAACTTGTGACTGGGTTCAGGAACACCAGCGGCGCCTGCAAGTTGTTTTTAAAGGTGCAAGGGAAAGACTGCAAGCTGCAGCCCAAGGAGCACTATGACCAGCTTGTGAAGCCCAACCCACTGGAAGTGGGACAGTTGGTTTATGTGTGGGACAACTCTGTTCGAGGGCGTAATAAGTTCCAGGATGCTTGGAGTGCAGTTGTCCATAAGGTAGTGAGGGCACCGGAACCTGGTGGGGTGGTATATTCTGTGTCCCCATTGTAAGACCCTGACAGAGTGCAACAAGTACATCGAGTGATGTTGAAGCCAGTCCCTCAGAGTCCACCTGTAGTGGCTCCTCAGGTGGTAAACCCAAGTTTAGGGGGGGATAGTGATCAAAGGTGGGAAGAAGATCCTGGGCAGTGGGTTGCCATTGGTACTGCTCAAGATCCGCCTAGACCTTGTCAGCCCTTCCACACCGATCCAATTATAGGGAACCCTGTGGAGGCAACTCCCCTGGTCAGTCTAGGAGTTGGAGCTGTAGGATCCACTGAGCCCCTGACAGAGGCATGCAGCCCTCCGTTGGAGGCCAGGCGACGGACGCCTCGGGTCAATGCCGGCCAGCACCGAAATCTCCATCATTTGCCAGTGTCAGTGGGGGGTAATGGGGCTGCACCTTCTCCGCTATCTGGTTCGAGCAATTGGACACGGGTATATTTTAGACCATGGGACTAGTTCTGTTTGTCTGGGATAGGTCTGTCTGTGGGACGTCGACACAAAGTGTGGGGGTAGAATGTAACAAGTGAAGCCTGTGATGGACTATGAGTGGGTTGCGAGTCGTGACGGCAACTATAGTCAGTGTGAGGTGTTTCCATTCCCCTCCCCTTTCCCTTTACATGAGCGCCAGGTGGGTCCAATTAAGAGTGGGTGTTGGCTCTAGCATATATATACACACGAATGGTGGGGCTCCTAGTGTATTTCTTTACTATTGTTTTCTGCATTGTTTGGTTTTTTTTTAATAATATTAATAAATGAAGCAATTTTATGGATGGATTGTGAATAAACATTTGATTACCTCAATCCACATCTCTGGACATTTATTCAGGTTTACCTGTGTGCCTTGGTGCCTTTATTGGCTTAGGGTAATATATGTCCAGGGGTGAAATTCCCCAGGTGGTGTAGTCGGGTTTGCTATATTGCTACACGGGCCACAATGTCATTCTGCTGTTCTGCCCCATTGTGTCTCAGGCTCGAACTGAGATTGAAGCAGCACTGAAAAAACTCACAGCATCAGCAGGTAAGACAATTATTTGTCCTTAATGGTAAATATTGCTTATACATAAAAAATATGACTTGAACAAAACAGATAAAAACTGCTCTCTGTCCACCGACTCCAAGCCTGCTGTTCTAGTGGTGATCCATCACACATTTGACCCAAATTGCACTGTGGCAGACGACAGCAGCAGATCTGTAACCAGGGAGAACACGACCACAGTGCACTGTCTGATCTCTCACGATCAGGGACTGTTGCAGTGCATAAGGAACAATGGAGCTGTGAGCAGAGTTGTGGAATACATTAAAAGGGTATGACAGAAACAAACATCACCTCTTTAGTTCAATCAACACAGAATTTTTTTGCAAATGTGTTGATTTTGTATTATTGGAGTAACAAATTTTTGCTCATTTCAGAATCTAGGGCAGGGGTCACCAACGTGGTGCCCGCGGGCACCATGTCGCCCGCAAGGACGTCATGAGTCGCCCGCGGGCCTGTTCTAAAAATAGCTCACTATAGTGCCACACACCAATGAGCTGCATCATTTTTTTTTGCTACTATTAGAGATTGTCTGTGGTGGCTAGCGGTCTTCCCGTTTAGCAATCGACACTCGCCACCCCCGGTCAACAACTTTCGTTCGCCCCCCTCTCAACAACTTTCGTTCGATTGATGTGTATCAATCTGGTAGCCCTCTGCAAT
Source organism: Brachyhypopomus gauderio (assembly GCF_052324685.1). NCBI lineage: Eukaryota > Metazoa > Chordata > Actinopteri > Gymnotiformes > Hypopomidae > Brachyhypopomus > Brachyhypopomus gauderio. The sequence goes on from NC_135217.1 coordinate 2,450,716, forward strand.
AATTGGTATCCAAGAAGTAGCTCGCAGCTTCAAAAAGATTGGTGACCCCTGGTCTAGGGACTGTTCCATCGTGTGGTAAGTTGCTTTATATTGAAAGTGCTTCATCCAAAAATCCCAAGGAGGGAAACTTTATTGACAACGCAACTAAACAATAACACTGTTTGCTTTCTAACCTCTTCCCCACTAGTCTGCTGAACCCCTGGCGAGCGCAGGCGCCCCCTCAGTGTCACCTAAAGGGCTAAGACTCCTTGAGTGGCCAAGTGCCTGTCCGTTAGAGAATTCGCTGTGAGGAGTAGTAGTCACTATAATATGTCATGTCGTCAACTGATTAAAATTCACATAACACTTTACACAGGATTAGAAAACTCAACACCAGGAGCATCTAGTAGGAGGTACAGAAGGTGTGAAGAACAATGAGCAGGGGTGGACCAACGAAGAGAGAAGAACAGACCAGAAATGAAGTAGTGTCACCTAGTGGTGGAGTTAAAGCACAGGAAGAAGCCATGCTGGATTCAGGAGGAAGAGTTTCCATTGACACCATGAACATTTTTCACCATGCTGGGGCAGAAGATAAGATAGAAAAACAAGGCGAATAGTGTAAAAGCAAATCTGAAACACAACCAGGGGAACATCAGGAGAGAGAATACAAAAATGAAAGAGAGAGTAAGAACATAAAAGAGTGGAAGCTGAAGACATTCTGGACATCCTGATCCTCGACCTGCAGTTACATAAGAAACTATAATCAGTGACTGATGTGTTTAGATTTGCTCTGGTAAAGGAATAAACATTTAATGTTCATATAAGAGTACGTGGGGTTGTTATAAACCTGTATTACCTGTATTTATCTGTGGGATTGACAAAATGTATCCAAAGTTCACATAGTTTATTTCACTTGATTGTGAAATTTTAAACTGTAAAACACTATCTGTGATCTTTAGACTATGGTGAAGGTGTGTACAGATTTTAGGGCTCCTCTGTTTCCAGACAATAACATTGATATGAATGCAGACACAATGGCTAATCTTGTTAAAGAGTGAATGTAAATGCAGACATGAATGATGTGGAGGAGTGAATCAAACTGCAGGAGTGTTGGCTTTGACACATTTTGATAGTGATTTTTAAATTAAAAACAAAAATAAACTTCTATAAACCACTGGAGATACTGCCGATGTTCTACTGTACATCAGAGGAGAAGCATGTGGTACTGAAGGTCAACAGCCTGGATCTGTGATCTTCATAGTCAGCCTCAGTCACAATCAGTGATGGCATAGTTACCTTCAAAAAGTAATCCGATTACTGATTACTCCTTTTAAAAGTAACTTAGTTACTTAGTTACGTTACTGATTACTTTATTTTTAAAGTAACTACGTTAGATTACAAGTTACTTTAGTAGTTACATTCAGCAGCAAAGTTAATTTTTCCAATACTCACTTTATTGGAAGTGCATTTTTTAACAGTAACAATGTATTGAAGCAGGTTCGGTAACCGAGGCAGAAACTGCTTAATCCAAAAATCCCGATGAGGGAAACTTTATTGATAACGCAACCCTGGCGTGCGCAGGCTCCGCCCCCCAGTGTCACTTAAAGGGCTAAGACACCTTGAGTGGCCAAGTGTCTGTGCGTTAGGGAATTTACCGTGAGGAGTAGTAGTGGCTATAAATTTATTTGTTAACGTAATACAAGCGAACTGTTCAGTCAGACAGCTATTTGTTATGAAACTAAATACCATTACAATTTCAATCATTTTAAAGTAGGCTACGTTAGTCAAAATTCCAGCACTTTTCAAACCTGAAACACAAAGCAACATTAAAGTTCGTCAGGTAAATGTTCCTTCCCCTGTTTTTGAGGGGTGTTTCTTTACACTACCACATATCGTTACGGGAGGACACTGCAAAAAATGACTTGTAAAACGTGCTCGCGCTCTCACAGGGTCGCGCACAGCATGCGGAGTCGAGCGCTACGGTCAGATACAAAAGTAGAACTGAGTCAAGAAGAAAGCAAAAATATATATTTTTACTAGGGAAAATAAAAATATTACTGCAGTTACGTGGATAAGTAACTTTAATCTGATTACTGGACTGGAAATAGTAGCGCGTTATATTACTCGTTACCGAAAAAAGTGGTAAGATTAGAGTAATGCGTTACTAAGTGACGTGTTACTGACATCACTGTCTAGCATAGACCATGGGTTTAAATGATTAAAGCTCAGCTCCGACACAGAGCATACAAACTTTTTTTGGCTATATGTGAATAAAATCCATATATTGCATGCATAATTAATTTAAAGTTTGTGAACAACAGTCTTCTTCTTCTTCTTTTGGCAATTCCCATTTAGGGGTCGCCACAGTGGATCAAACTCCTCCATCTGTCCTCCACTGACACACCAGCCACTGTTATACAGTATCATGTATTATTGAGTATCTTGTTTAGTTTATAAAATGTCCTTTAATTTGGACTTATCTAAAAATAAACATAAGTACCGAAAATGTTGTATTTTGTTTATTTATTTATTAAACACCTGTCAGGAATAGCAGATAACATAATCACGTTCACCTGTCTCACCACCACGCCCACATTCCGGGCATACTTAAGCACCCAGACTTCACTTCCTGGTTGCGAAGTATTGCCTCATGTCGTTGCATACCAAGCCGTTGTTCCTGATTGTCTCTCTGTGTGCCGAACTCTGCTTGTCCCCTAGACCACGTCTCCTGCCTGATCCCTGGATACCTCCCGGACTCTGCCCTCGCCTCTCGACCCTGGACCGCACTGACCACCGCCCCCACGCTACTGCTCTGCACCTGCCATACGTCACTTTGTTCATCGTGTGGCTTGTTGTACAGAGTTATTCAAATAAAGAACGTGTTATTCCGCATCAGGATCCCTCTCAGCGTGTTCTATACGTTACAACACCTTACCTACAGTGGAATCAGTTTATAGTAATATTTTAGGGTAGGGTGGGCTTTGATTTGAAAGCAAATGTGTCCCCCCAATGTCAAACCCGCTCCTACGCCCTTGGGGTTGAGTGATACATAACATGATGTCATCTGCAAATAGTGAAATGACATGCGTCTTGTCACTGATATGTACTCCACGTATTATTGAGTGTTTCCAAATGGCAATAGCTAAGGACTCAATTGCAGGTGAGAACAACCCTGGAGACAGAAAGAGCAGCCTTGTCTCGTACCCCGTGTTAGAAGAAAAAGTGGGGAAATATCATTATTAGTTTAAACACAGGCCATGGGGTGTTGATATAAAATCTTAATTATTTTGAGAAAATCTGGGCCAAAATTCATGTTCCAAGGCCAGCCTACTGGCAATTAATTTGTAAAAATTTTGTAATCCGTATTTAATAATGATATAGGTCTAAAAATCTATAGAAAAAACGTCTATGCCTGATGATTTACCCGTTGGTAGATTAGCAATAGCTTCTTTAATTTCTTCCTTTGAAACCTTCATTTCTAGGTTCCCTCATTCCTGGTCTGATATTGTTGGAATTTCAAGGCCATCCAGAAAAGAATCTATATCAGCTGCATCACTATTCTCTGTTGTGTAGAGTAACTTATTGAATGTTTCAAATGCTGAATTAAATTAATTTAGGGTCTTTAGTAACTGTGCCATTTATAAGTTTAATGGTAGTAATTGATCTGTCAGCATCTTCCTTCTGAATCTGCCATGATAACAGCTTCCCTGCATTGTCTCCATGTTCATAGTATTGGGCTTTACTTCTGAGGATGGCATTTTCAACTTCACAAGTTTTTTAGCATTGAGTAATTTGTGGTGCTATAATGTTTTTTTTTCTACTTCTATGGAGCGCAATTGTGTTAAATTGTTCTGCCTATTTGCTGAGTAAGAAATGATTAGACCTCTAAGGTATGCTTTCATAGATTCACAAATTTTAACCGGAGACACAGAGCCCTTGTTTATATTTAGGAAAGTGTCTATGTTAGTGTTTATAAAATTCACAAATTCTGAATCATTAAGAAAATGAGCATTAAACCTCCATTGCTTGGGCCTAGATATGCATATTGACTATTGTTGGGAATTATATTTTATCCCTTTATATTTTAACTAGCAATTGTTTATTATCAAAAGTCTCTTATAGACACTAAAAGAGCCAAAAAAGCATGTTCTAAGTTGCAATAACAGGATGCTTCATTGCATTTGCAAACCAAGTTGACATTTGGAAATGGAAGGCTGTGACCCCAAGGTGTGAAGAGAACTGCTATAGTAAGTTTGAAGAAAATAGAATGACCTCATCTATTGTGTTGAGATAATGGGTTTTTGCATAGCAGTAACATTAGCAACAATATGTTGTGCTCACCAGTAAACTTGATATTAAAGTTAGATATGAATGCTGCATCAGGAGCATTAAATTACAAAAGTATATTCATAATTTTGGAGGATGGATTGCAGCATATTAGTGTGCTCTCTGCAACAGACAAACAGGATGTTCCACAGAATGTGTTAACACCTGTGCAAGTTCAAAGAATATGTTTTAAGTTGAAAACAAGTTGTCAGCTTCTGCGAGACGTGCAAAACAGTAAAAGGTCAGATCAAGTGCACTGGTGGGGCTGACAGGTAGTCTATTTTGAGAAATAGGCAGACAAGTTTTCAGACACAGGGAGATTCCATCGCAGAGTAGCAAAGGTGGGGGTTTATACCCAGATCATACTATAAAGTACAGGTGGAAAAGTATGTGTTTCAGAGACCTGCACACAAAGCTACAGAGTAGAGTAGTTAGGCTTTTGTGTATTCTCTCCAGAGCGCTCTGTATTTTATTTGATTTTAATAAAAGGTTAAAAACACAAGACTGGTGATGTTTCTTTTTTGCATCAAACGGATGCGCTGCGCTAAGGTGGAAAAGGATCAATCAACACTATCCATTGTCAGCAATAAAGGAGAGTGATCTGAGATAGTTCTGGCTAGATATTCACATGATAATACTCTAGGTTATCTTCCGGTGTGTATGAGGAAAAGATCAATTCTAGAGTAACTATTGTGTTTACGTGAATAAAACGAATACTCTTGTTTGGTTTTATTTGATTCTCTCCATGTCTATAAGGTTATGACTCAGTATTTCTTTCTTTAATGCTTTAGCTGACTGGGTTAGGGGTTCCTGTATTGTTGACCTATCCCGCATATTCAACACCAGATTCATATCTTCTCTAATTATTAGTTCTCTGGATGCATACGTTAATTTAAAGAAAAGGTTTATTCATTATAATATAACACGCTCGCTACATTAGCGTTAGAGAAATGCTCTAACAAACAAGGAACAAATGCACATAACAAATAACATATGGCACATAATGGTGACAAGACAAGTTACAAGTAGGACGAATTAACACACACACACAGAATAACAATACATACATGGAAATACATACATGGACATAGATGAACGAAACCACATATAAACACACCTGAAGGGAGGGGCCAGGGACTGTACCGTGACATATATAATGTTGTGCTGCCCCTCTCTCTGTGAAACTTTGTGCTACAAGCTGTTCAAAGGTACGGGGCTGTAATCATTCCATTGAATGCTCTAAAGAAAGGTTGTTGCAGTTGTGTGTCTTTTAAGAATGTGATGCTTGATAATAAATAATACAAGACTCAACTGGACAAACGTTTAATAAAACGTCTAAAGGTAAGAAATTAATACCATCAGCCTCAAACATATTTTCATAATCTGATGTAATTCAGTTTGTGAATTTATAATATTTTTGTCAAAAGAATTTTTAAATTAATAAAATTGGTATGTTGTAATAAAATAACTTTTAAGGATATCTTGTCTAACTATGAAGTTACCTTTAGACCTAGTTATTACCTTTAGACCTAGGGTGTTGGTAGACCATAAAATAATTACATGTGATAAGCTGGTCGAGCCAACAGCGTCTGGACGTAAATCTCTCCTCTCAGGCCATCTCCTCTCTGAGACTGATCTCATCCCTGAGACCAGGAAATGACGACTCGCTGTCACGTGATTGCATAAGAAATTAAGCATGGCAGATCACGAGATCACTCCTCTGCGTTCACCCCCTACTACAGAAAGAGTGCACTATATTGTGTCAGCTAATGATAAATAGTACACTATTTCTGTGATAGGGAGCAATTTTGAATGCAGCAATGAGTTATATTATATACACTGTAAAAAAAAATCCTAAAAAAACGGTAAATTACTGGCAGCACCGACCCAGTGTTTAGAAATGTTCTTTTAAAAATCCAGCACCCAAACAAACTGCCATTTTCTATTGCCATTGACTGCACAAGAGCTAAAATGAGAACCGACATCAATAGAGATGGAACAATCAACAGAAATCTCCTACAGCCATTACTACTGTTACATACTTTAGACATGCCAATGTAAAAATCTAATGTCTGAACTGACATTAGGAAGTCACTCTTCATTCTGTAGTCATCATAAAAATTAGCATAATCATGATTTTCAATTGCAGAAATTGTTTTTTTTTTCTTCATCAAATCAATTACCATCACGTTCTGTGGCAAATTAATATGTCCGTGTCACGTTGAGGACCCCGGCCCCTCCCTTTTCAGTCCCACCAGGATTTCGCGGGCCTTTTTTGTGATTGTTGCGGGCTAAAATGTTTGATGTTGCGGGTGTTTTTCAAAAAAATTGCGATGGAAGTTGCGGTGTGTTTTTGCTTTTTTGTGAGTACATTACAATAGGGAGTAAATGTTGTATGGTCTCCTCTATTTAGTAGTCCATTTTAATGATCTATTTACCTATTTATTCAGGGTTGCCAACTTTTCAAGATCGCTTGAAGTGAGATTTGAACCTGGAGGGGGTGGCGAACATTGTTGATGGGGGGGGGGGGGGGGGGAAGGAGGGGGCGGAGTTAGCGAACGTAAGTTGTTACCGGGCGGCCTGTAAAATGGACACAAATTAAGTATTATATCGAGATCGATCGCCAGTGGTTGTACCAGAGCGAACTAGTAACTCACAGATATGGATCAGAGATAAATAAACTTTATCTCTGACTTTAAACTTTATCTCAGTTTAAAAAGTTTAAACTTATAAACTTTATCTCAGACCCTCGCCGCTTGCGTGCGCTGCAGTGACTTCGCGGGCTACCGTTGCATTGTGGGGAATGTAGTGTTTGTGCGTGCAAAATACCATCGGGCGGCTGTGGCCTACGGGCCGGTTCTAATAGTAATTAAATATCATCCAGGGGGCCATAGATAATCAATTCGCGGGTCGGATCTGGACAGTTTATCCCCGCTTTCATGTAGTGTACCGGGATACTGCTTTTCCCGATCTTTTTGCCGTTATTTTCGTCGCTCATGCTGCTTTCAGTCTGCTCTTCTTGAACGTATATATGGAAGTAAGGCGGGAGTTTGTCGACGTCACATCAAGACGACATCAGTGATTGGTCAAATTTGCGGGAAAGTTGCGGTGATTAGCTGAAGTTGCAACACCGCCCTGAATTCGCGGGATTTGCTTGAAGTTGCGTTGAAGTTGCAAATCGCAACATCGCGACTTTCTGGAGGGTCTGCCTTTTGGGCGTGTGTCAACGTAGTCCACATGCTTTGTCTGCGTCAGTGTATATACGTTGGTAGGGTTTTGTTGTGTGATTAATAAGTCTCACCTGTGAATCGTCTCGTGATCACGTGGGGCTAATGTGGTTTGTCTATTTAATGTGCGCTCGCGCAGTGTCCTGTGCTCGTCGTTGTCTATAGTCTGCACGTTGTGTGCCTGTGAATGTTTTCTGTGCGCCGTTGCGCAATATTCAAAATAAAAACCGTGTCGTTTGGATCGGAGACCTGGACTCGTGTCTCGTCCTTGCTCCAGCACCCCATCGTCACAGAACGACGAGCCGACCTGAGACACCCGAAGATGCCAGGGTACGCTACCCGGCCTAAGAAGGCGTTACGCTCCAGCAAGAGGCATCACCGCTCTTCCTCCTCTCCCCCGCGCCGCATAACCCCGCCGACTCGCGATCAGCTACTATCGGACCCGGTATGCGCCCTCCAGCTGACCTCAGCCCAGAAGGTTGAGGACAGAGACCCCGAGTTGGCGGAGCTCTTCCGCCAGGGAGCGGTCAGGATTTGGAGGGAGCGACACTCCCCTCCATCCCGCGCCCTCGCGCCGAAGGAGAGAGATCCCGGGGAGATCTGCGTCGCTGACTCGACCCCGGAGGCGGAGTTTGGGGAGGGGGACTCCGAGGAGGAGGAGCGGGGCGAAGAGGAGGAGTCATACCCTCCGTCCCTGTGCGATGCCTCCACCGTAGACTACGGTGGGGAGGGGGAGGAGGCCTACGCTCCCTCGTTGGACGACGCGTCCACAATAGACTACGGGGGGGAGGAAGAGGAGGAGTCAGAGGAAGAGGACTACCTCCCTCCGCCCGTAGGTCCCTCTTCCGTCGTAGAGGAGGGGGAGGAAGACGACGACGAGGACTACCCGCCGTCGGAGCGCTCTGCACACCCCACTGACTACGGAGAGGAGGAGGAGGGGTATGAGGAGGACGATCGTCCTCTGTCCGTGCACTCAGGCGTTTCCGAGTGCACGGACAGCGACATATATTCCGAGGAGGAGGTCAGTCCACCCCCCTCTGAGTGTTCGGTTGGGACGGTAAAGGGAGGGTGGAGTACACCCTCCGGTCGCTCCGGAGGAGAGAACATGGACTGCTCTCGGGGTGGCAGTCCGGAGCAGACCATGAGTTGGAGCCGGGGCAGCGAGGCGGAAGAGCCCACAGCCGACTCCGGAGAGCAGTCGCGAGGCGAGAGGGACGTCCCCTACGACCAGCTGGGGGGAGAGTCCGCCCGCCGCGCTGCTTCGGGCACGTCTGCCCGCCGCGCTGCTCCGGGCACGTCCGCCCGCCGCGCTGCTCCGGGCACGTCCGCCAGCCGCGCTGCGCCCGGTGGAGGGTATGCAGCGGGGGCAGGAGGAACACCGCCCACCGCAGCGCCTGCCGCGCCAGTAGCTCCCGGTCTTTCTCCCCTACTCGCCCTTCTCCTGGCGCGCAGCCTGGCACCTATGTCATGTGTGTGTGTTCCCGTGTTTGTCAGTCTTCCCCTTTGTTTACCAAACCCGTTTTTCCCTCTTGTGCCACTGTGTGTGAACGTGCCTGTGTGTGTGTTTGTGAACGTTCCGTTTATTGTGTCTTCCGTCTTTTCCCCCGTCTTCCCAGGGAGGGTGTTCTAGGCGGTCCGTGGCGGACGCTTCACCAAGGGCGGTCACCTCCCAGACGCAGGACTGAGCGCGTCGGATCCTGTTGGCACCCCGAGACGGGTAGTGCCCTTGGAGGGGGCGTCTGTCACGTTGAGGACCCCGGCCCCTCCCTTTTGGGCGTGTGTCAACGTAGTCCACGTGCTTTGTCTGCGTCAGTGTATATACGTGGGTAGGGTTTTGTTGTGTGATTATTAAGTCTCACCTGTGAATCGTCTCGTGATCACGTGGGGCTAATGTGGTTTGTCTATTTAATGTGCGCTCGCGCAGTGTCCTGTGCTCGTCGTTGTCTATAGTCTGCACGTTGTGTGCCTGTGAATGTTTTCTGTGCGCCGTTGCGCAATATTCAAAATAAAAACCGTGTCGTTTGGATCGGAGACCTGGACTCATGTCTCGTCCTTGCTCCAGCACCCCATCGTCACAGTCCGAACCCTATATGTTTTGATCTGTGTACATTTTTCTCCTGAACATCAATGGATCCTCTGAATTACGAGGACACCTAACAATCAAAATATGAGTATTGCTACATGTAAGCTAATACTATGAAAACACATTGAAAATCAGCAGTGCCAAACAACTAAACACATCGCCAAAAGACATTAGATAATACAAGTTAATAAGATTTTGATTAAAATAACAGAGAAAAAAACTTTTTTGTTCTTACAGACATAAACCTTCATATAATCAACCGAATGTTTAATTGCAGATAATTGTAATTGTACATGAATCTGTATGTAATTTAAGAAAGCAGAAAAATACCGTATAAATAATACTGTATTTTTTCTGTAAAAAAAGGAGAAGAGCGTGTAACTTGTAATTATTATCATAATACTTAAAATAAAAGATATTTTTTCAAATTACAAATAATGTCTGTAATTTTACAAAGTTTTGTATACAATTGGAAAAAAATGTTAAACTACATTGAAATATTTAGTTATTTTCCATAAAATTTGGATTTTTTTTACAGTATATATATATAAAAAAAATCGCGTGATTGATTAATTCAATTTTATTACACTGAGCCAATGCTTTATTTTTTTCAGTGTGGCTTCAGTCTAAAAAAATAATTTTTTGAGACATTTTCTCATACTTTCAAAACTTATGGTATAAGCAAAATCTTCAGTAATTAAATAGCTTGAGCTCTTTATAACAAAGGGTAAGGTCTACTAAATTGACAAAATAGTGTATTATAATATTGTAAAAGGGGTGGACTGGCGTACAGCACTACCGAGGATTTCCGCGGTGGGCCAATGGGTTAGTGGGCCGCCAGGCTGCCGGTGGTTTAAACTCAGCCCGTGGAGGAGCCATTGGCTCTGCAGCCCCAGCCCGTAGTCATGCTACTGTTTAACGGTTTACCTCCCCCACTCCAGTCAGGCAAACCTGCTCAGTGCGCGGCCACGGACTGAGCCTGTAAACACATGAACGAGTTGGACCGCGGACTGGGCCAGCTGATGCGGGCTGACAGTATGCAGCGGAGATCAGAAAAAAAAACCAACTTGTCCCAGTTGTCCCAACGAAAACATACAGCAGCTGTGTCACTTATTAATACGAATAAGTAGTCACAAACTGGAAAAGCCTTGTCCATACTAATGCAACATTAATTATTAATTAATTATCTCTCTGTTTGTATCCCACGATTCAGACTTCATTCCATATATTCAGACTTCTTTCCATATTCTCAGGTTTCATTCCATATATTCAGACTTATCAGTCATTCTATATATATATAATTATTTACTGAATGGCTAGCCATTATATGTATTGTGACGTCCGGGTGTAGGAGGCAGGCACCAAGACGATTACGGTGAAACATATAACATTTATTGATAACAACCAGTGTAAGCTCCGTGCGTAGTCAGAGTAGCGCACACACACTCATACAGACACGTAGCTTTAGACAAAGACGAGCACACGACACTGCGCGAACGCACATTAAATAGGTGAATTACACAGACCCACGTGACCTCGAGACAAGGCACAGGTGTAACAAACGAACACGCTCACAAACAACCCACACCCACGGAAGTACAAACATGGACATAACTGCACGCAGGCGACATCATGACACGCCCACAGGGAAGGGTCCGGAGCTGTTCCGTAACATGTATATATATTATATAATATAGTGGGCCAGTCTGTCAGGAACTCCTGGGCCACTTTTTCTCCCCAGTCCACCCCTGATTAAGAGTATTTCATTAGCTCACTATTTTACACCTTGGTCCATGAACATGTTCTTGGTTAAAAACACGAACCTTCAGATGTTTTAAAGGGCTTGTCGATAGCCCACTATGAGGATGGAGATTGAGGATTCTATGAAATAAAACAGCACTGATATTGTAGAATATTATTCATTTGTAGCAGAATGAAGACTATACACTGATAGTGATGTAAGTCAGAAAAAAATACTTCAATTGATCCTTGATGATTAAGTCATTAAATAAGTAATGGCTGTAAAAGGGATGTTTTGTAATGTTGCATTGCTTCAGTACCCTGTGAAGCAATCTAAAACCAAACCTGGCTTTGTGCATGTTGTCCCACCCAGAGGATAGGCTGCAGGATACCACGTAAAAGGCCTTGTGCTTGATCTGTCCAGTGTGCAAATCTTTTGCCATGTCTTTAAATAGAAATAGAAACATCATGAGTTATTTCACACACACAATTATTTGCACACACACAGTATAACAATCAACTTCCTACAGAGAAGTCAAATGGGGCATCCAGGAGAACATAAAGCGCATACTATAAAAACAACAACAAAAAATAAAACACAAAATCAGTAATGACAAATGACAAAATCAAAACACAGTAAGAAATATTTAATTAAAAGTAATTATAAAAAGAATCAAGATGAAGATGTCACAATCATTACTCCATTGCTGAACTGGGAGATCCTTTAAAAAAAGAACATTATTTCAGTTGATGTTTTCAGGAAATACACTCTAAAACGCAGTCTTTACCTAAAGGAAAAGAAACTACTGGCAAATCCCAGCCAGTTTTCTCCCCCCATTGACATGGGGTGGGTTTCCCGATAATGAACGATCTTAGAAAGTTACGAACAACTTTAAGAACTACGTAACTTTAAGAACGCCAAATTTACGAGGGTTTCCCAAAAGCCTTCGTAGTCTCCAAATTTACGAATGAGTTCTAAGTAGTTCTTAGTAGACTCCGCCTCTGCAGCTGCACTGGAAAATCTACGCTAGTCGAAAACCAAACCACCAATTTACATAATTTTTTTCATTATTACGCCACAAAACTATCATTGGCAAAATGACAATCATAAAAACTAACAACTAATAAGTGGTGAAATTTCAAGTATAAGAAAAAAATTAGTAGTGCAATTTTGACCGATCGCAGGCTTCAATCAAGGCTATAAATAGGGCACACAATTAACCTTTCACACGTTATTCAAAACCATGGCAAACAAGCAGAGAAAATGACACTTTCTGTTGAGTGAACTGAGCCAAAAACAAAAGTATAGAAGGGATACCAGGGGATTTGATAAAGGAGTATATAGCTTCAGAGTGGATACCCAGTGTCAGCTAGTACATGTCCACCATCAAATGCACTGTCCCCAGCCATCTGAAACACTCCAGAATTGGCCTAGATGAAGGAGTCATGAGTACTCCCAGGCCACAATGTCCGTAAAGAGGCCTTGGTGGTTGTATATTACTTGTATATTCAAAGCAGAGAAGCCTTTACAGCAGATGTAGGCTGGGAGTTTGTATGGAGATCAGTGACGTCCACTGCACCAACAACTCCATGAATGTTTACAGTTGCATGAAAACCAATTTTGGTTTCATGTAATGCATCCCTAGTCCTAGGAAATGTATAGCAAAGTCCTAGGAAATGCAGCAGCAGCAAAAAAATTAATAAATAAATATACATATTATATATATATATATATATATATATATATATATATATATATATAGTTATTATTTATTATTAGTTTATTAATTAGTTATTATTTATTAATAGTTATTATATATATATATTGTTTTTTCCTGAACGGCTTGCCATAAATATAAAAAAAATAAAAAATTTTCAGCTCCGAATCAAGCTAATTACCGCTGATAGCATGCTAGCCAGCAGTACTATGGAGAAATTTTCTGTTTATTCTGCTTGTAGGCAGTACGCCACCATAGCTCGTGCACTGGTCAGGGTGTTTATCATCTCCTCCGTACTGAGGATTGCTGCTAGGGGTGTGACGATACACTCAGCTCACCAGACGAGACACGATATTGGGTTCACGAGAACGAGATGTGACGAGATTTTAAGAAAACTAAAATGACAAATTATATGACCGGACAACAGACTTTTATTTAACTGAGTTACACATGCATTTTTAAATGTTTTATTAGAACTCTTAACATGCATGATGCAAGCATGAACTTAATAAACTTCTTCTACAAATTGAAGTTAAAATAAAATTTCATAAAAGTTAAAATAAAATAAAAAATATTTCTCCTTTTTTCAAGCGCAAACAATACAGTGAGACCCCGCTTAACGACGGGGTTAGAGACTGAAAAGTCAGTCGTTAAAGTTTTCGTCGTTAAGCGCGACCCTAGATTTAGATACGCTTTAATCGTAAATCGTAACTCTGGTCCGTCGTTAACCAGACCCGTGCTTAAGCGACGACTCACTGTATTATGTGCAAAACAAAAAGTTCTTCTCTGTCAATACTGAGTGCAAATAGTGCAAACAGAGCCTGACCAAGTATGTCACTGAATTTGCTGCAACTACACTGCCATGTTCATTTTAAAGAATATTAACATGTCCACATATTAGCATATTAACATCGCCACAATGCTCCCGATATCCTTTGCTGTCTCAACTTGCCAAAACGTGTCTTTCTGTCCATGCTACCTCTGTTCAAGTGAGATATGTTGATTTGAGTACTGAGCTGTGGGGGTGCTGTAAATGTCTCTATCGTGCTCGTATTAGTCGCGGTGTACGGAATTATTTTCATACAATGTTTGTATATGGTCAGTGTCTTAACAGTCACTCTCTTGCCATTTATCATTTCCGCCGGGTACCCAAAATGCTGCCAAACAAACAAGCCTGCCGCCATACCTGGTACCACAAACTGAAAGCACAAAATGGCGCAAGTGACGTCAGGTTTCATTCCATATATTCAGGTTTTCATTCCATATATTCAAACTTTCATTCCATATATTCAGACTTTCGTTCCATATTCTCAGGTTTCATTCCATATATTCAGGTTTTCATTCCATATATTCAGGTTTTCATTCCATATATTCAGACGTTCATTCCATATATTCAGACTTTTGTTCCATATTCTCAGGTTTCATTCCATATATTCAGACTTCATTCCATATTCTCAGGTTTCATTCCATATATTCAGACTTAGCAGTCATTCTATATATATAGTTTTTTTCCTGAACGGCTTGCCATAAATATTACATATTTATTTATTTATTTATTTATTTATTTATTGTTGCATGGCTGTCACGTTGAGGACCCCGGCCCCTCCCCTTTGGGCATGTGTTTACGTAGTCCACGTGTCATTGTCTGCGTCTGTGGATCTTCATGGTGGAGGTTACGTCTAGTGATTATCCGTCTCACCTGTGCCTCGTCTCATCATCACGTGGGGCTAATGTGGTTTGTCTACTTAATGTGCATTCGCGCAGTGTCCTGTGCTCGTCGTTGTCTAAAGCTGGGTGTACACTGTGCGACTATTTTTGCGATCAGGCCGAGTTTCGGCTCAATCGCGTGTCGTGCATCGTATAGTTTACACAGGTAAACGAGGAGCGATTCACACCTCACGACTAGGGCTGCCACAAACGATTATTTTAATAGTCGACTAATCACCGATTAATTTTTACGATTAGTCGACTAGTCGGATTGTACGTTAACTGAATATAAAACATACACTAGAATGCAACTGCTATTATATAACCATCATTAGATTTCAGCTATAACTAAAAATAAAAACAATTAAGATCATAGTTCATTAAACCTTTAATGAAATATGCAGCTTGTTGCAACAAACAATTATTAAAATAAGGATAAGGCACTGCCTTAAAAAACACAAAAATAAATAGATTGATTAATAAAATTAATAAGTAATTTTTTTTAGGTTTTTCTTTCTTTCATTAGTCTCTGGCATCAAACTTCGTTGCCAACTCTCAAGCATTGAGAGTGAGACACACGCATTTGACCGTCTTCACACGCTCACACACCCGATTTACCACACTAGTTTATTTACCTCTGATCCACATCTATGATTCAATGAGTTACTAGTTCGCTCTGGCGACAACCACTGGCAATCGATCGCGATATAATACTTAATTTGTGTCCATTTTACCCCCCCCCCCCCCCAAAGATCAAATCTCACTCCAAGTGATTGGCAACCCTGCGATAAGTAAGTACTAAGTTAACGCTCTGTTTATGGTAACTTTAGCAGCTAACTAGCAATTTAGATTACAGAGATGACGGTCCCTATTCATCATTGTTGTCACAATTAGCCACAACATGCTTCAGGTACATGCTTGTACATCACGGTTGTGCTGCCGTGGAAGGCAAGTTCTGCCTTGCAGGTATTGCACGCGTTTCGGAACCCGACTACGGAAAATGATCCCGCACTTTTGAGTTCCGTAGCCGGGTAGCCACGATACCAGAACCTGTCTGTATAACGTCCTGGGATGTCGTCAACTGTCTACCCTGGTTTCCACTACTGCGCATGTGCGTCAAGGACAGAAACGCAGACGCAGCAGTGGAAACTGTCGCAGCAGTTTGGAGAGGAAAAAAAAATGACGCATCGACTAATAAATTAGTCGTCAACTATTTTAGTAGTCGACATAGTCGTGACTAGTCGACTAATCATGGCAGCCCTACTCACGACCAACTCCCGATCAGAAATCGCAGCGTCGCAAGAATATCAAACATGTTTGAAATTCAAATCGCTCCTCGTGAGATCCCATGAGAGCGTCGGTTCGTATAGTGTGAGTATATGAATTGTGAGCTGTGAACTTTTAAACCCTGCGATTTAGTCGTACAGTTTGAGCTGGAGCTGAGTACACGATTTAAAATATCGTAGTGTACGCCCAGTTTGAGTCTACACGTTGTGTGTACGTGTGTGTTGTTCGTGCGCTGATTGCGCAATAATTGTAGAATTAAAAGTGACGTTGTTCTGCCACAAGAGGGATTCCCTGTCTCATCCTTCACCACGACCCCATCGTCACAGAACGACGAGCCACGAAGAGACACCAAAATGCCGGGCTACAAGGGCAAGCCGAAGAAGGGCAAGAAGCCTAGTAAGCGGCACCACCACTCTTCCTCCTCTCCCCCGCGCCGCAGAACCCCGCCGACTCTGGCGCAGCTGATGCAGGACCCGGGGTGTTCATACCTGCTATGCGCGGCTCGGACGAGTTCGATGAGGGGGAGTCCGAGGAGGAGGATCACCTCCCTTCGGCCGTGGGCCCCTCTCCTGCCGTGGACCACGGCGAGGAGGAGGCGGAGGACCCGGCTTCCTCGGTCTGTCACGCCCCCACGGTGGATTATGGAGGGGGCGACGAGGGAGCTCGCCCACCGTCTGAGTACGACGCATCCACCGTATACTACGGTGAAGAGGAGCAGGCAGACTATCCCCCGTCTGAGTACGACGCGCCCACCGTATACTACGGTGAAGAGGAGCAGGCGGATTATCCCCCGTCTGAGTACGACGCACCCACCGTATACTACGGTGAAGAAGAGCAGGCGGATTATCCCCCGTCTGAGTACGACGCGCCCACCGTATACTACGGTGAGGAGGAGCAGGAGAACTATCCCCGAGAACATGGACTGCGACCTCTGCACAGAGGAGGAGGGCTCCTGCACGGAGGACGAAGAGGAAAACCTTCCTTCCTCCATGGGAACCGTGAAGGGGCGGTCACCTCGCCAGGGGCAGTCACCTCCCAGACCCAGGACTGAGCGCGTCGGATCCGCCCATCGTCGTGAGTTCGGGGCACTCGGTCGTGTTGGCACCCCGGGACGGGTAGTGCCCTTGGAGGGGGTGTCTGTCACGTTGAGGACCCCGGCCCCTCCCCTTTGGGCATGTGTTTACGTAGTCCACGTGTCATCGTCTGCGTCTGTGGATCTTCGTGGTGGAGGTTACGTCTAGTGATTATCCGTCTCACCTGTGCCTCGTTTCGTCATCACGTGGGGCTAATGTGGTTTGTCTACTTAATGTGCGTTCGCGCAGTGTCCTGTGCTCGTCGTTGTCTAAGTCTACATGTTGTGTGTACGTGTGTGTTGTTCATGCGCTGATTGCGCAATAATTATAGAATTAAAAGTGACGTTGTTCTGCCAAAAGAGGGATTCCGTGTCTCATCCTTCACCACGACCCCATCGTCACAATGGCGAAGCAATGCTTTAGTAACAGCATGCACGCATTTAGATACGTCAGCTTTGCTTGGTCCGTGGGCATCACCAACAGTCTGCAGAAACCCACCTGTGGCATAAAATCAGAGGGCAGTCAGTAACTGCATCGTGAAGCTAAGGGCAAAATTCTGCATTCAGGCAAACTACATGGCCTCGTGTATTACGTCGTCTTCTTAAATTATGTTGACACAATGTGGTATATGCGATGTAATTACTTCAAAAGAAAATAGGCTACTAGGCAAATTATACACATAAACGCAAATGTTGTAATGCCGTGCTTAAAACCCGCGTGAGTGAAATTAGCGCCTCTATACTATTTGAGGTAGAACTGCACGTGAGCTTCGAGTTAAGAAGAACTTAGTGAGTTACGAATGGGTCTGCATATTATTAACTTACGAACGACTATAAGAACGAAGAGTTTCTTTGGACATAAGTCATTTAATGAACTTAAATGCAACTTGAACATGCTGTTAAAGGTGGAGATGGCGATTCTGTAGATACCAGGAAGTGGTTTACCCAACCTCTGTATAACCATCTTTATTGTTCTTGTGAACCAAGTTCAGTTATATAGTTATGTAGAGAGGAAAACAGGCTGTTCACTCATTTCACTTGGTCAAAGTTTTTACAGTCCTGTGACCTTTAAATATAATGAATTATGTTCTTTTTTGGTTACTGGATGTACAGTGTATTTCAAGAAACTATTTATTTTTCTAAAATAAAATCACCTACTCCAACTTTGAGGTTCTGAAACACTCACTGCTGTTATAAACTTGGTCTATGAACAAGACCAGCAAAATCCTGAACTGCATGCAATATATGATGTAAGATAAAACCTCAGCACTGATCGGTACATGAGATCACCACGAGTGTAACAACTACGAGAGAAGGCTGAATGCAAGTGCAGACTGAATAATGATTTAATACCAAAACTAATACATATACATAGCACACAGAACATACACCAAGAATAATCAAACACCTAACATATGAACCAAACAACACTAACAGATAGTGATGTTACCCTTGAACCTGAAGCTTCTGTCACAAAAGCGACACCCACTGCTTCGAAGCACTGTATCGATGCTTGATTCGTTCCACAATTATCACGTGACCGCTGTCTGAAGCTTCGTTTCGGCACACAACCACGTGACTGCTTCAAGGACTGATTCAAAAGAGCAAATCTTCGCGGGCACTTCGAGAGAGCGTAGCAGCAGCGATAGAGAGATACAGAGCGAGAGAGAGCGAGCGAGTAGAATGGAACCATTGCCAAAAAGTGGCCGTTCTGAAGTCTGGAAACACTTCAAACTTTTCCCATCAAATAAGGTTATTAAAAAAATTAAAAGAATAAAGACAATTACCTTATTAATAGCAATTAATGACACTTTGTAAGTCTGTTAGATAATAGGCTGTGCACCAATTATGAATTATATTTTAAATGTATAAAATCCATATTTCTTTGTGTAGTGTTTCATGTCATCAAATCATGAAAGATGTGCACCATTATCAAATGTTCTCTTTCATAATTCATAATTTTAAAATCACTGTGTGATTTTTATTATTCAGCCATCACTCCTTTTTCTCAGTTAGATTTGGAAAACATGCACAACAAACAATATAGTTTTATCAGTTGCCTTTATTGAAACAACAAATGTCAAAATGTTTATGCATTTAAACAGTTTATGCTGTAAAAAAAAAAAAAAAAAAACAGTTCCCTTAGTTCCCTTGTCTTCAAACCACACTTCATGGTTTTGGCCACCAGATGCCGTTACTGTGCACTGTGTCATGAAGCTTCGAGTAATAGGCCCTTTTCACACTTCCGCATTTTTTCTTCCGGAAGCTCTCGTTGCAGGGTAAAGTTACTTCCGTTACACATTAAACAATGGCAGAGTCCAATAACAAGAGCTTTTGCAGTGCACCAGGGTGCTCGATCTCGAAGCAAAAACAGTCGTATCTCAGTTTCTACGGTTTTCCGGCTGAAGACGAGCAGAAAAGAAAATGGGTTTGTGCAATTAGGAGGGATGAAGGGGAAAACTTTGTGATACGGAGCATCTTTGTGTGTAGCCAGCATTTCACTGCTGGAGACGGCTAAAGCTCGCGGCTAAAAGTTGGTGCTGTTCCCTGTTACTGTTCCCAGTACTGTTACTGTCCCCGGTACTGTTACTGTTCCCAGCCGGTTTCAGTGGAACAGTTGCTGTCCGCGTTTGAAAGATCAAGCTCTCGGCTGGGAGTACACGTACGTCCACTAGCATCTAGCCCCGGTTCGCTAGCTTCTAGCTCCGGTTCGCTAGCTTCTAGCTCCGGTTCGCTAGCTTCTAGCTCCGGTTCGCTAGCTTCTAGCTCCGGTTCGCTAGCTTCTAGCCCCGGTCCGATAGCATCTAGCCCCGGTACGATAGCATCTAGCCCCGGTTCGCTAGCTTTTAGCTCCGGTTCGCTAGCTTTTAGCTCTGGTTCGCTAGCTTTTAGCTCCGGTTCGCTAGCTTTTAGCCCCGGTTCGCTAGCACCTAGCCCCGGTTCGCTAGCTTCTAGCCCCGGTTCGCTAGCTTCTAGCCCCGGTTCGCTAGCTTCTAGCCCCGGTTCGCTAGCTTCTAGCCGTGATCCGATAGCTTCTAGCCCCGGTTCGATAGCTTCTAGCCCCGATCCGATAGCTTCTAGCCCCGATCCGATAGCTTCTAGCCCCGATCCGATAGCTTCTAGCCCCGGTCCGATAGCTTCTAGCCCCGGTTCGCTAGCTTCTAGCCCCGATCCGATAGCTTCTAGCCCCGGTTCGCTAGCTTCTAGCCGTGATCCGATAGCTTCTAGCCCCGATCCGATAGCTTCTAGCCCCGGTTCGCTAGCTTCTAGCCGTGATCCGATAGCATCTAGCTAGAAAAGAGCAAGCTCTCGGCTGGCAGTACACCACGAACATCTACTAGTCGAGAGTTTGCTCTTTCAAATGCGGACAGCAACTGTTCCACTGAAACTAGTTGTGATCCGCTAGCATCCAGCTCTGCTCGGTAGCATCCAGCTCTGACCATCACTTTGCTGTCGACTATATTGGACACTGAATAAACAATAACACGTAATAACTTTGTCTGTGTCATGAACTTTATTGATACTGATGTAAACCAAACAATCAATAGCTGACGTCCCTTGGCTTGCTAAAGCTGGGCGTACACGATATTTTACGATGTACGATATTTTAAATGGTGTACTCAGCTCCATCTCAAACTACGACTAAATCGCAGGGAGAGTCGGCTCGTGGAGCAGCTTCAACAGTGATACTCTCACGAGGAGCGATTTGAATTTCAAACATGTTTGATATTCTTGCGACGCTGTGATTTCTGATCGGGAGCTGGTCGTGAGGTGTGAATCGCTCCTCGTTTACCTGTGTAAACTATACGATGCACGACACGCGATTGAGCCGAAACTCAGCCCGATCGCAAAAATAGTCGCACGAGTGAAAAATCGGCTGAAAATGGGCCAAAAATCGCACAGCTTAACCTAGCTAGATATTGTTAACTAAAGCTGTCAGTATAATATGTAATATTATAATATATAACATAATAATATAGACTGTTTTACCACTCCGTAGGATGACTAATGGAACCAGCTATACCTTAAATCAGGTATCACCAAATGGCGGACCGCGGTCTGGATCCGGACCCGAACGCCGTCCTGTCCGGACCCAATCACATTCCTGATTAACTGGATACGGACCCAAATGCCAAAAAAATTTTAACGGGAGACTATATTTTAAACCGGAGAATTTATTTTCAGACGAGTGTTACGTTCACCACCCATTTGAGTGTTCGCCACCCCCCCCCCCCCCCCCCGCTCAACAACTTTCGTTCGCCACCGCGGACCCGGACCTAAGGTCTGGGCTATCTGCCAAAAATGGACCGCGGAAAGATTTAATTGATTACCCCTGCCTTATATAATAGTTAGTTACCTAGCTAGTGCTAGCTGGTGTTAGCTTACCCTGGTATAAGTGAATAAATTATTCTACAAACAATTTGTAGCCTCTATTTAACTTGGAACCGTTCGTTGTTGAATGTTCTCCAACGATACTGGAAACGTATTTAAAATTCAGTCTCGGCAGCGACGACAGGGATGAAGTAAACACACGCTCCATGCTGAGGTGAATTGACAACAACTATCTTCTGCGAGTACCGGAACTTGTTTTACTCGGCGGTGACGTATTTCCGTTTTGTTGTGAAAAGGGCCTATGAACCTTTTTTCAACTCATTTCGGAGGAAAGCTTCAGTGCTTCACAAAGCTTCGGTTTGCCATCACTACTAACAGAAATAACTGGGTGGACAAGGCTAAAGGAAAAACATTCAACAACCAAAATCACTGGAGAAACCAAAGTCACACAAAGTACATCTAACAGAGATTGCAAAATACAAGGAGTACATACAGACTAGTATAATAGGCACAAAAGACCAAGATACCAAATAGTATACAAGCAAGAGGTACTTACAGTAACAGACAACACAGGACACTAAACGCAAGACTTAAATACACTGACCAAACAAGGGACTTAACAAGACACACCAGAAAGCAATAACGAGGGGCAGAAAACAAGGCAGGGGAGTGAAGTCAGACACAACTACACTGTAAAAAATGATTTTTTGACTTTGTAAATATAATTCAGTTTATTTAAGTTCTATCTAAAAGAATAATCTAGTACAGGCTAGTTGCTTAAGAATTTCACATAAAATTATATGCAATACTTGGTGTTTCTTTGTAATCGTTTGTCTTCAAATACATTTGTAAATTTTTGTCTAAATAGCAAAGTAAAATTTACAACGTTTTTGTAATTTTTTCTTTTTGTGAGAAGCTAAACTGAAAACAGCAAGTAAAAGGTCACTTGCAGGATCCACGCATGCGCAGTGACATCAGCAAGTCAAACGTTTTTCAGCAGAGCACAGCGGAGATTTAACCTACATGATTAACATGCATGTTTCACTTTTTAAGTAAACATTATGTTAAAATGTGAGATGAGACTGCCATGTTAATGAACCAACCGATTAGCTTAACTGAGGCAATGTTAGTTTATTTCCAGTTCGGGTTATTTACCTGCTTGGCAGAAGTAGTTAGCAAAGTAACTTATGCTAACTGGGATTAGGAATTTACATTCAGAAATACAGATGGTCGCCATTAAAGTATTAATATATTATAATTTGACATATAATAATTTGAATGTACTTTAGATTCAAGTGTGTTTTTGGAAAGGCTTCGCCGTGTTAACGCCTTAGTTATGTAGTTTAGCTGCTGAAGTTATTGTTGTTTAGTAGGGGGCAGGGCATTCACTTACCCAGAATGCCACTTGAGTTCATCTAAGGCACCGTTACCGTGTCTAGTAGCTAGAATTTAGAGGTGAGTGAGGGTGTGCCTTATATAGGTGTTCATAAGAGTGAAGTTTTCTCTCATGCGATATTGATGCACTGCTTGTTTGAGCTGGTGTTGTTGCAATAAAAGAAGCAATTTTTCTTGCTTCTTTACAAAATGTTGTGCAATGCTTTGCTAAAACCGTCATGTAACATTTTATTGCTGGTTTTATATCAGAAATTAATACTGTAATAAAAATATATGGCAGTTAAGCATTATTAAGAACTTCAAAAATGAGTCCTATTACGTAAATAATAAAAATGCCAATCGAGAATGTGGTGCTACATTGTTGTAGTAAAATCTACTAAAGTACACTGAGTAAAATCTAATTGTATAATTCATGTACATAACTTGTTGCAAAGTAACATTTTCTGAAACATTTGTAGTTAAATACACTGACAATTATGAGTAAATATTACTTGAATATATGCTTTGTTAAATTTACTTGCTTTCAGTGGTAAATATTACTTTGGTATTACTAATAAAAACTGTAAGGAGATGCAAGTAAATTTTACTTAAAAATTGCTATGTTAAATTTACTTAGTATTTCTGTGTGTAAAACGTGTACTAGGTTTTTTTAAGTAAACCTCACTCCATATTTTTTGTAGTGTAGGAATTTCAAAATAAAAGAGACAAACACAGAAGACATGACTGACAGGAGGGAGGCAGGACTGTGACAACTAGAGCTTGCTCTGCTTGGGTACATGGAAGCTAAAAAAAGTATTTCCCTCTTGACTGGCTTCAAAACCTAACGGACATGCAATCTGTATACTCAATGAATTATTAGATTTCACTTTTATAGCAAGCAGAAACCATTACACCATCAAATATGCTGTATAATACATGCCACATTCTGTGTCATTTAACTGCACATTATAACTCACAGATAATATATATTGTCCTGGTGTCCACAATGGGATGACGAGGGCTTCTTTCATATGTGCATCACGCTATGGATGAAAGATAAATGAATCCGATTGCTAAGCACTAAACATACTAAACACAGGGACTGTTTTAAAAAAGCAACAAACAAAACACTTACTGGTAGACCATCCAGTGGATCAGCATTACAAGGAGGAAACCACGTTGGAATGACATTCAGATCAGCAATGAAAATGTTCCTTCCCTATTAAATATTTAAATTCATAATCAGAATAACCAGTCACTAAGCAAATGGTTAGTTTCCTAGAATTTTATTATCATTTTTACCATTGCATTGGCAATGTCTTCAGTGATTCTAAAGCAGACATTTCCAATCTATATTTTGACAATTTTATCACACATTTATCCTAACCAGGCCAGCAAGGACAGTCTTGCTGGGGCCCGGGACAAGAAAGTTTCATGCACCCCCCCCCCCCCCCCCCGGCGCACGTCATTTGAATTTTCTTTGTAGCAGACAATCCTTGAGTTAGGTCATATAGTATATAATATAGCCACACATCAAAGCTGTTTCTGACAGCTGACTGGTTTATACTTGACGCGTCGCGAGGCGCATGGGTTCGCGGCGAAAATGAGGTAATTGCAGTGGCTCCGCCCTTGCGCGAGGGCCTCACGCGCTGTCAATTCACGAGGTCGTGCACCTCTCGACTTTTGTAACTTCGCGCGTGCCGCGCTTCAGCGCAATGAACAAAGTCATGTTTGCAGGGTACATACACATTTTTAAGGTGGAATTCAAGCACTTGTACGTCACTTTAAAGGTCCATTTCAATATTTTCCAAATTAAAACTTATTTAAGTTAAATATTTATACATATACTTGAAATGATTCGAAATAATTCGCTTTTTATCACATTATTTAATGTTTTTTTTTTTCAAAACGCCCAATAATAACTTCTTCACGTTCTCTCGTGTTTCGTCCTGCATTACAACGTAATACAAGATAACTGTTCAATCAGACAGATATTTGTTGTGAAACGAAGTAGTTACAATTTCAAGCATTTTAAAGTACTTTCGCCTAAATTCCAGCACTTTTCAAACCTGGAACACAATGCAACTTTTAAATTCGTCAGGTAAATGTTTTTCCTTTCTTTTCTGCGCTCCAGATTTCTGTAATTACTTTAACTATTCACCACTGTATTTCCCGCTGCTGGGCGGGTACCAGCCGGTTACGGTCGCTGGATCAAACCATTTTTCAGTGGGAGGCGGGGGTGTATGCACTTAATGGAAAATATGCAGATAGGTAAAAAAACATGTATATTTTAGCCATTGAGCTTATTTTGAGTACAGAATTTTATATTAATGAAAGATTTCAAGATTATTTAAAAATTATAGACTTTAAATAAAAAATAAATTGCTGGGCTCTTTGATGGGCCCCCCTGGCCCTGGGGCCCGGGACAACAGACCCGGTTGTCCCCCCCTGTCCCTGCCCCCCTGGGGCTGATCCTAGCAACCAACTTTATAAAACATTTAAGTGTAAAACAACATTTAAATCATATTATGAGAACATCCACATTACTCTCTGTCGCTTTCATTTCCAAGGGTAAGCCCAAAGTCAAAAAATCTTCTCAAGCAATGCAAAATTTTGACATTTTAACTATGAGCTAGTGTTTTGGCCTTCCTTTGTCCAAGACATAGGAAAGCTAGAAAGCACAGGAAAAGGTGTCATTAGTACAACACTGATTATTGCATTTAATGTTCCTTTTTTGGTGTTGCTGTGTCCACTTACCAGCTTCTCCTGGTCAGGGTAAAACCTGAAAGACAAAGAAGCTTGACAAGCTTGAACATTCTGTAACCTTGTAAGTGCTTCACATTGCAGGCCACAGGATCTTTGTTCTGCAACAGAAAAAGGAAGTAAATAAGTAATGACTGCAAAAACATAAAACAAAACAAAATTAAACAAACCTGTCATTGTATAACTCTACCAGCATCACATGTCGTTGACTCTGAGGATTCTTTCTCCACACAAATCACATTTGATTGCTGGGTACTTGTAGAAGCTCTGGCTGGGTACTCTGGGGATTATTGCTCCTTAGATAACACATCTAATTGTAGGAGCTTTGGCTGCTGCAAGAAAGAGCAAAGGCCAGTCCAGTGTTTAAAACAAATAAGTATGTAATGATTTGGTGTGTTTGTGCATGTTTCCATCCTTACCTATAACTGCTTGCCCAAGCTCATTAAGGGTAATATCATAGCTTTGCTGGCCCATTAGCCCTTGCTTCAGCTGCATCTCCAAAAGGCGGTGGTTGAGTGCAGTGTTTCGATGATGCATTTTAATTTGCATCAAAAACACATGCGTTAATGGAGCTATGAGTAGTTGTTTTTCCACATACAGAAGTTGTTTTTCCACATACTTCCAAATAACTGCTCAGCTACCTGGCTGTTGACAGATCCCTGAAGCTCTGGAACAAGATTGATTCTTCGTAGGACATCCCTTTTGTCTTTTGGGTTTGTCTCATGTAGCTTATCATAGAGAACAAAGTGGCAACTTGCACCAGTGACAGGGTGACCAATGGAATGTGGATTTTGAGCCTTTTCATCCTGCCACGGTAGACACACCTGAAGTTTCCCTTTTTGAGCTGCAGAGATATTGTTAGATGTAGGCTCAACTAGCTTTCCTTCATAGGGTCTGAATGGAATGGATGTTGGAAATCTCATGTTGGCATGTGTGGCCAATCCATGAGCAAAATCATAGATGGAAACATTGGGCAAGTGTTTCCATGACAGGAGAAGATCTGTGAAGTCCCTAGTAATTTCTGCTCGAAGATTGAACTTCAAACTGTAAACTACACCATGTGGACATGCAACAACACACCATCCACCTGTTAAAATCAAATATATACAAATATGTAATACAAGAAATAAAGAAGAGAGAAAAAGAATATGGATAGACCGTTATTGTAAGTTGTTTTACCAGAAGCACCCCAGATCTTCTGTGTGTCTGTTTTTCATCTCCTGGTGAAGTCTCACAATTAGGTCATCACGTGATCAATTTGGGTCTATGTGGCATTCCTTGCATAGTTTGCGCACTGTTCCAACCTTAAAGAAAAAAAAGTAGTAATTAGTGAAATGTCTGAAATCATTTCCTCAAACACATCTGCATGTACATTGGCATGTACATGTACAACAACTTATGTTCGCCACCCCCCCCACCCCCCCTCGGTGAACAACTTATGCCCCCCCCCCCCCCACCCCCAGGCGATGTGTCCCGCCCCCTCAATGTAAATAATAAGACCCATTTATTTTAAAACAATCGCTACACGGCGCCCCCTCGCCTGCTCGCCCCCCCCCTGACCATTGGCCCATTTCAAAGAGTTTTTGACTGAAACTGAAACATGACTGAGAGCTAAATGTGAGAAACAAAACGGAGGTGAAGATGAGACACAACTGGATGAAAATACTGATAATATAACACCGTTTGACAGTTTCGGTTAGTTTAAAGAGACAGTCAGAAGGCTCAGTAACATTAAGCAGCAGCTCATCAAAGTCCTCAATAGCCTCTTCTGCATCATCGGCAAGAATGAAGGCTGAAGTAAGAAAAGCAGTTTTAATGGCACGTGCAGCTGCACTCTCTAGGAAGCATGACTTAGAAATGAAAGAAGCCCAATTAAAAACAATGAAAGAAAAGCTTTAGGTGGAGACAGATATTGCAGCCTCTGAAATAAGAGTGTACGAGAGCTGTGAATCTCCCTCATCGGAAGCCGAACAAAAGGATGGCATGAATGAGTATTACGATAATACACAGAAGTACCTGCATTCCTCAACTGATACTGGTCATAAACATACAGCTGATTAAGCATCAATACAAACAGTTCCTAAAACACTATTGCAAAGAACTGTTCAACTTTTGCAACCTCCCCAGTTAATAATTGAGTCTGAGCCCCAAGCTGAAGCAGAGCTAGGTAACACAGGTGTGAGCTCCTCTCAGGGTCAAGTGATCCTTAATGCAATGCAGCAACAGCAGCATTTGACTGAGGTTTTATTGCAGCAGCAAAATCTGTCACTGCTTCCAACAAAAGCAATCCCTGTGTTTGATGGAGATCCATTATGTTTTCTCTCCTTTATGAGGGCCTTTGAACATAGTATTGAAACTAGAACACAAAGTAATAAGGAAAGGCTTTATTATTTGGAGCAGTTCACTTCTGGTCAGCCAAGAGAGCTTGTTTGCAGTTGTTTACATATGGATACTACAACTGGATATGCAGAGGCTAAATGACTACTGAAAGAGAATTTTGGAGATGAAATAAGGATCACAAATGCCTATATGGATAGAGCTCTGCATTGGGCTACCATAAAACCTGAAGATTTTAAAGCACTGCACGTGTACACATTGTTTTTGAGAGGATGCTGCAATGTAATGCAAGAATTATGATATCTTAAAGAGTTGGACAGTGCTGCAAATCTTAGGATAGTCATCTCAATATTGCCCTACAAAGTAAAGGATAAATGGAGAGCAGTAGCTTATGTTATATTAAATAAAACAAAGCAAAGAGCAGGGTTTGAGAATCTTGTTGTGTTTCTTGAGAGGCAGGTTAGAATGAGTTCTGATCCTCTTTTTGGCAATATCTTGGTGCCAGCATCAAGCCGAAAATCTGCCACATATGAGACTAAACTTCCCTTGAGGTCAAAGAGTAGTAGAACCAGCTTTGCTACCACAGTGGTACCAGTTACTATGCATGCGTCTGGCACTGCTAACGACAAAACAAAGCAGGCACAAACATTATCTTCCTCATGCTTTTACTGTTCATGTGCTCATGTGTTAGCCAGCTGCAATCACTTCAAATCTCTGGATCATAGGAATAAAGTGCAGTTCTTGAATCAAAATGGAATCTGTTTTGGATGTTTTTCCAAAAAACACCTGAGCAAGGACTGCAGGAAAAGGATGACCTGTGAGATCTGTCATTATAGACATCCTACTCTACTGCATATTTCAGAAAAGGTAATGCAGAAAC
Organism: Brachyhypopomus gauderio; assembly: GCF_052324685.1. NCBI lineage: Eukaryota > Metazoa > Chordata > Actinopteri > Gymnotiformes > Hypopomidae > Brachyhypopomus > Brachyhypopomus gauderio. The sequence goes on from NC_135217.1 coordinate 2,479,541, forward strand.
GATCCGTAGATAACTCAAGTGATCCAAATTCTGAACAGCCATTATTAGAGGGAAAGCCAGTTAATAGCGCATTTGTTTCTCCCAGATCGTCGCAATGGGGCCAGCAAAGACTGCATACTTGCAAAAATACCAGTACAGGTCAAGGTAGCAAGCAGTAATCAGTTTCTTGTAACATATGTCTTTTTGGATCCTGGGAGTTCAGCAACTTTTTGCACTGAAGGCTTGATGAGAAAACTAAATGCGAAGGGAACGAAAACTGAAATATTGCTGAGAACAATGGCTCAAGAGAAACCTGTCACCACTTACAGGGTGTTAGATTTAGAAGTGTGGGACAGAGATGGGAAGAATTTTATTCAATTGCCTTGTGTTTACACCCAGGACGTAATTCCTGTGTCAAAGGAGAATGTCATATCTTCAAAGGATCTTGAGAAATTGCCGTATCTCAGAAATGTGGACATCAAAGAAATTGATGCTGATGTGGAACTCTTGATTGGAGTCAACACTCCAAAGGCCATGGAACCATGGGAAATCATAAATAGCATAGGGAATGGACCCTATGCAGTGAGAACCCTGCTTGGATGGATAGTGAATGGTCCACTTGGTAGTATGGAGGATGTAACAAATCATCATGTCGTAACCACCAACAGAATATCAGTGTCAGAAATAGAAGAACTCCTGATGAAACATTACAACCAAGAGTTCCCAGAAACACGCTATACTGAGAAGAGAGAAATATCAATAGATGACAAAAAATCCATGAAGATTCTGACAGAACAAGTGACTTATGAGAACAGTCATTATTATCTGCCACTTCCGTTTCGCAATGGATCATAATGTGATTATGCCTAATAACAGAGATATGGCAATCAAACGTGCTGCGAGTCTTGCGTAAAGGTTAAAAGGGGATAAAAGCTTCCGAGCAGAGTACAAGCAATTCATGGACAAAATGTTGGAACAGGACTATGCTGAGAAGATACCATTGGACCAGGTACACGTTGTTGAGGGTAAAATATGGTACATACCACATCATGGTGTTTACCACAGACGCAAAGGCACTTTGCGTGTTGTGTTTGATTGTACCTCATCGTTTCAAAACACCTCCCTCAATAAAGAGTTTCTTCAGGGTCCTGATCTGACAAACAATCTACTAGGTGTGCTCATGCGATTCCGTCAAGGACACATAGCTTTAAATGCGGATATCTATGTTTCATCAGGTGAGAGTCCACAGAAAACATGTGGACTTTCTTAGATTTTTGTGGTGGCCAGATGGAGATTTTAAGAAACAGCCTGAAGATTACCGTATGAAGGTGCATCTTTTTGGTGCTATTTCATCACCCAGTTGTGCAAATTTTGCTTTGCAAAAAACTGCTCAAGACAACCAGCACAACTATGACAGAGATAATTGAGACAATTCCAAACAATTTCTATGTCGATGACTGCCTTAAGACTGCAGAAACAGAAATGCGTGCTATTAGATTATACAAAGGTCTCTCTGATTTGTGTGCCACAGGAGGATTCAAGCTTAGGAAATGGGTCAGCAATAGCAATAAAGTGCTAGAAGTCATCCCTGAAAATGAAAAAGCAAACATGGTAAAGGATTTGGAGTTGGATAGGAAAGATGTGCAAAAGAGTGCTCGGGATTCAGTGGAACTTGGAGGATGACACATTCGGAATTAAAGTGTCTGACAACAGCAAGCCCCTCACTAGAAGAGGGATTTTATCCACTGTAAGTTCCATATATGATCCTTTAGGATTTCATGCACCCGTCATACTGAAAGGCAAGCAGATTTTGCAGGCTCTCTGCAAGTCAGGTTGTGGTTGGGATTAAGTAGTTTCTGATGTTATGCTCAATCAATGAAAGACATGGCTACAAGACACTGAACATCTCTCTGGTTTGAGAATCAATAGATGTATGAAACCAAAAGACATTGGCACTGTCATATCAGCTCAGCTGCATCACTTCTGTGATGCCAGTGAATTAGGTTATGGTACCGTTAGCTACATCAGGTTCGCCAGTGATAGAAATGTACACGTTAGCTTTGTTATGGGAAAGGCGAGAGTAGCCCCACTTAAAGAAATGACCATCTCTAGACTCGAACTTCAAGCAACAACGCTTGCTGCACGGATGGATAAAATGCTTAGAGTAGAACTTCAAATGAATCTGGAACCTTCTGTATTATGGACTGATAGCCAGTCAGTTCTCAAGTACATTAATAATGAACAAACAAGATTTTCAACCTTTGTCATCAACTGACTCACTGTCATCAAAGATCTTACAACAAAAGAACAATGGAGATATGTAGGGTCAGCCAACAACCCGGCTGATGTTGCATCACGGGGTGTAAGAGCAGCCTCCCTAATGTCCAAGCACTGGTGGACAGGCCCAGACTTCTTACAAAGGAAAGAAACACAGGCCCAGACTTCTTACAAAGGAAAGAAACACATTTGCCAATTAGTAGCAAACTCATGCCTACTGATTTGAAAACCCTCGAAGTGAGAAATGTTCAGGTCCATTGGACAACCGTAACTGACAATCCTACAAGCAACTTCCTAGAATATTATTCCCAGTGGAGTCACTTAAAAGGGGCAGTGGCATGGTTTCTACGACTAAAAGATATCCTTAAAGCAAAGGTTCAAGGAAAGGATGCTGTGAAGAACAACAATGCCCAGAATGTGGGATCCCAGTGTTTGTCTGTAGATGAACTGGAAAGAGCAGAAAAGGCTGTGATCTCTTATGTACAGAACTCGAGTTTCCATGAGGAAGTGGAAGCCTTACAGAAAGGTAAACGGGTTAAACTCACTAGTAGCATCTCATCACTGGATCCGATTCTTGAGGCTGGGATTCTAAGGGTAGGAGGCAGAATTAATAGAATGGCCATGCCCGTAAGTCAACAGCATCCAGCCATATTACCCAAGAAGTCCCATATCTCTAGACTGATTATGAGGCACATCCACCAGACAATAGGTCACTCTGGGAGGAATCATGTTCTATCAAAATTGAGACAGCATTATTGGATACCAAGTGCAAATTCCTTAGCACGCAGGATTATTACGGAATGCGTCCTCTGTAGACATCTTCAAGGGAAACCGGGAGAATAGAAGATGGCAGATCTCCCTCCAGAACGGATCACCCCAGACTTACCACATTTCACCCACGTAGGTATTGATTATTTTGGACCAATAGAAGTCAAGAAAGGTCGTGGAACTGCAAAACGATATGGCGTGATCTTTACTTGTCCACTTTTACTTTAATCCACCCTTTGCACCTCACCATGGAAGTGTGTGGGAACGTCTAATCAAGTCACTGAAGAAAATTCTTCATTCACTCTTTAGAGAGCAAATCCTTGACGATGATGGATTATTAACAGCACTCTGCAAAGTTGAAACAATAACGAATGATCGTCCACTAATAACTGTATCAGACGATCCACTTGATCTGGAACCTCTGACACCTAATCATTTACTAAGGATGAAAGTTCAACCAGTCATACCACCTGGAATCTTTCAGAGCACTGACTTGAATGTACGAAGAAGATGGAAACAGGTACAGTACATCACAGACTTATTCTGGAAATGGTGGATAAGGAAGTATCTTCCCATTATGCAAGAGAGATCCAAATGGAACTTGATCAAAAGGAACTTCCAACCAAATGACTTAGTGGTCATCATCGATGACAAGGCACCAAGAAACTCGTGGTTGCTAAGGAGAATTCTGAAGGCCTTTCCAGATAAACAAGGTCTTGTCCGAGCGGCTTTGATCAAGACCAAGAACACTGTTCTGCAAAGACCAGTCAGTAAGCTGATGGAAACATCACAATAGTGATGGATCAGTGGTAAAGGCTGAATCTCAACGGTGGGTTAAGTGCTAGTAGCCTCTAACCCCCAACTTTGAAACATTAACTAAGGACTGATGGTGTAGTTTGTGATTTTGACATTATAGATTGTGTGTAGACATGAATATAGATGTTTGCTCCGAGAGTAGTGTAAGCAAATGTAGTACTAGCAAAAAGAGTGAATGGCATACATGACTATGTTTTCTGTTTCCTTTTATGTACATGCTATAATTGTGAGATACACAATTAGGGGCCAGGTGTTGGAGCCATTTTTGTCTTTAATGTTCCCTAGATCCCTTGTGTTTGTACCCTACTTGATGTGGTGCATACCGGTCACTGCATTCATCGGGTTATCGGGTCCTTGATTTAAGCGAAATGGGTAGACCTGGATGGCGCCCGGTCAGAAGAGCAAACAGTTTTTCCACCGCAAGCTGTAATTGATTTGTTTCTTTAACTTGAGTTGTTGTTAATCTTATATATCATGTTTTGTTTAAATAAAACACCAACAAAACCAAAAGACAGCGTCTGCGCGTGAACTGGAGTATGGCTGGGACACTCCCTGAAAAACATTAAGTTGAAACATTAAATTATTCACCTTTAAATTTCTTTTTCCTTACAACAGGCACAGAAAAACCATGACTACCACTGCATAAATATCATTGGTGGCATCCATACATGCACTCTGCAATTGTGAGGTGCTGGTTATGTCCAGTTGTGTTTCGGAATGCTTCCTAGAAATGTGGCCAGGCAAATTATTCTCCTGCAGCTTCACCATGCAGTGTGGACAGCTGACCTTTTAGGAGGACACATGTTGAGGCTTTTTAGAAGCAGGTGGAGGAAATGACAATGCTTCAGAATATGAAGAAGGGGGGACAGGCTGTGGAGAAGGTGGAACTGGTGATAAAACTGAATGCACCAAAGGCGAGTCTAAATCAGTGGCTGTATCATTTACAGTAGATAGCGTGGAGGGAGCAGAGAAAATTAGTGTAACGATCTGCGTGAGGCAGAACAGGGAGGCGGACACAAACACTGAGGAGAGTGAGATTTATTCAAGGGAATTCCAAAGACGTGGTCAATATAACAGGCACGGGTCAAAACGGGAGGGCAATCAGGACATGAAACACGAACAGACATGGCGGAAACACAACAAGGAGGACACATGGACCAGGCAGGAACACAAGGAGATCGCAGGTGAAACAACAAGGCGTAGAAACAAGAATGCACAAAACAACCGATAACCAGACATGGGAAATACAAGGAGATAAATACACAGGACTAGACTAGGTTCAGGTGACAACACTGATGACAAGGGCGTGGAAGACAATGGGAAACCATGGAGACAGATGAGCAGGGCGGGATCAACGGTCAAGGAATACAGACACGAGGGAACCCGGAGTGACAGCTAGGAGAGGGGGCGTAGCCCGACGTAACAATTAGGTGTGACACAAATGCAGGTTTAGAATAAATTAATGAGGAAAAAACAACAGACCAAATAAGCACAGAATGAAACACGGGAAAACTGACAGTGGAGGGGATGAACTTAAACGGGTACACAGACTATCAACTAAAGCGAGCAAATATGAAAACAAACACACGCAATATGAGGAAAAACAAAAATATAAACCTAGGAATACAAGAATTAGAAAGTAGCAGGGAAGACTAGGAACAAAGAACACAGCGAGGGAAACTAACAAATGAACATTAGAGGAATATATTTTCATAATGTAGAAAGCATAAAGCATAAAGCAAACTATGAATAAGATAACAACAATAAATGCAAAACAGAAACCGGGATATACAAGTAATAATGCATAGGCTATGAACAAGGTACAAGGCAAAGTGACATACAGGGAACGACCGACAAGGGGAACAGGGAAGACAATAGAACTTTTAAACAAAGGCTACAGGGGAATTAAACAAGACAAGACTGGTAACGATAACCCGTGACAAACAGAGGGTGTTGTGTAGCTCCCTTTAGTGTCTATCAAACAACAGTTTGCACGACATATAGAGATACACAACAGTAGGCTGATTTACTTCTCGTTTCTTTTATTGAACAACTGCCCAACTATACAGCTTTCACAAGCTCTCACTTTGCTTGGTGCCCTCTGCTGGAGGATACTGTATAGATTACTTACGAACTAGGTTCATACATAACAGAGGGAAACCAAGGAAATGAAGTAACAAGGTGGGGCTAGGCTAGGATGAACAACACGGGACATGGGCAGAGGGCGGAGCCAGATGTGATTGTTTCTTTTTAGCTTATACTATCAAAGCCAACAACATAAAATAGGTGTCTAATTGTATTTCATGTGTCCCATGGTGCTCTGTTTTAAGGATGGCTGCTACAGGAGAGGATACTTTAGAAATTGCAGCCCTGGGGAGACCCTTCCAGCTGGGAATGCTCTATGACAGCCGAAAGGATGCATTAGTACCAGGTATTACCCAAAATCACCAAATACTGCAAGCATGCAAGATACACAGTGCACACTCCACAGTACATACTCCACAGTGCACACTCCACAGAACATATTCCACAGTACATACTCCCACCCCCTAAACAGATTGCAATGTTTTATAGTGAGGCAACAGCAGGGCTTAATTTGAGCCGGATCCTGCCGGAACAGGATCCGGGAACTCTTTCATTTTGAAGCGTGCGTTCTGGTAACTGTCTGCCTCCATCCGGTAACATTTTATGTTGTCCACTGTTTGCGTTCCGGCATCGTTTGATTTACAAATTAAGCACTGGGCAACAGGTACATTCACATAATGCCTTTTGAAGATTTTTTTATTTAGTTCAAATCTATATGCATGAGTCTAGTATTCTTACAGAATGTTTGAAAAGATAACTACAATAAATGTCATATGTATTCTTTCTGATTGCTCACAGGAATCACACTTTGGAAACATGAACAGTTGAAGCACAACACAGATGTTTGTCCTCAGCATAATACAGAATTCAAAGTCTCAACAGAAGACTCCATTGATGAAAAATGTAGCAATCTAAAGGTCGATGGTAATCTCAAATTGAGTATTTTGGGTGGATTAGTTAATTTAAATGGAGCAGCCAAGTATTTCGCGGATACAAAGAAATCTTTTAGACAAGAGAGATTGACACTGCACTATGGTTCAAACACCAAGTTTACACAGTTGACAATGGATCATTTGGGAAATGTGGCTCATCCTGATATCTTTGATAATAATACAGCAACACATGTGGTTACAGCAGTGCTATATGGAGCTAATGCCTACTTTGTATTTGATAGACAAGTTTCTGCAGATGAGAAGAAAAAAGATGTAAATGGAGAAGTAGACCTTGCAGTTGCTAAACTGAAAGGTGTTTCTGTTGGATCACAGGGAACATTAGCAATAGCTCAAAATGAAATGGTAGCATTTGAAAAATTTAATTGTACATTTTATGGTGATTTCAAGTTGCCCTCTAACCCAAAAACGTTTGAAGATGCCATAAAGGTTTATACAGATCTTCCCAACATGCTTGGAGTGAATGGAGAATATGCTGTACCACTCAAAGTGTGGCTTTACCCTCTAGTCAAACTAGACTCAAGAGCATCCAAACTTGAGCGAAACATCAGCACAGAGATCATCAGGGCTGTGGAGTCAGTAATTGAGAATTTAAATGCCACAGAAATGAAATGTGATGACCTGCTGCAAGATACAGTAGCAAAATCATTCAAAGCATTTGAAGACAAAGTGCTGGACTTTAAGAAGTACTGCTGTAATTACAAAGGGGATTTCATGACAAAACTTGGACTGTTGCTGCCAAATGTCCGTGGAGGTAAAACAGATATTAGTGCTGTGACAGATCTTCTGCGTGATTATGAAGAGTCTCCTTTTAATATCAGGGATCTTCAGCAGTGGATAAAAGACAAAGAAAACGAATCTACAACAATTAAAGCTCTACTTAATCAACTGAATGAAGCAGACATTGACGGTGATATAGACAGTCTACTGATGAATTTGGAAGTAGAGAATTTAGTTTGTTACACTTTCACATCTCTGCAGGAAGCAGACATCATCTTAACCAAACAAGAGAAATACTTAAGACCCACAGCAAAGAAGGAAACTGATAACCCATCTGAACCTGGTCCCAAACAGAAATCATGGCTGTCATCAGACATTACAAAGATCATGAAGAATAACTTGGGTGTGTTTAAAATGTTAAAGAATATACACGAGTGTGATCAGAGTAAACAAAAAACAATATTCACTGTCATTTCAAAACCAGTGGATAATCATCCAGGCTCCTGCATTCTGCTCTATGAAAATGGATCAAGTGACAAAGTGTGTTTTCTTCCTCCATCAAAACCAGATCGTCCAGTTGTGGATCACATGACAGATAATAGCGTGACAATAAAGTTGGGTCCCTCGTGTCCTGCCACAGTGGAGACCAGACTACTGTACAAGACTCAACAGCAGAATCACTGGAATGTTCAGCATGTGGAGAAAAACCAAGATGGTGTTACTCTGACTGATCTGGACTACAGCACAATTTATGAGATAAAATGTGTAGCAGTGGGCAAGTTGGGCTACACAACTGAAAGTGATGTGATCTGTTTGACAGTCATAGACAAGGATCTACTCAGGAATACACAGGAAGTCATTAATAATTTAATTGAAGTTGAAGGGAAATGCAGAGAGTTCCTAAAGGTCACTGAGCAAACTGCTTTACTGCCACTACATAACAAGATCCAAACCATGCTACAGGGTTGTCTGGAATATGAGAAAGATTTTAAAGACAAACGTGATTTCCTGATATCATCTATCAGAGCATGTAAGAAAGAAGAAAGAGCTCTAAACAGTCTCTTTGACCTTCATGAGAAGTCTCCTTTCAACGTCAGGGCCATAAACCAATGGCTAGAGTTCAAAGAACATGAATTTAAAACTGTAAGTGACTTCATCCATCATCTGCAAAAAATTGGAACTGAAATGTGTGACAACATTGATATACACTCTTTAGATCATAAAATACATAATGTTGTTTGTTACACATTCTCAAGTCTTGGGCAGCCAGATCCATTGCTTTCTCAGCAAGAAACTTTTCTGAAGAGGAATACTCTTGAAACGTCTGGTGCTGAGTTCCAGCAGCAGACGTGGATCACTGCTGACATCAGCAAGACTATGAGGGAACGTTTGAAGATGTTTGAAGACCTGAGGAAATCATGCAATAGTCTCTCAACAAAATTCATGGTAACATCTAAAGATCATGAGCTTCACTCAGGTTCCTGCATTCTGCTCTATGAACATGGATCTTATCAAGATGTTTGCTTTGTTCCTCCATCAAAACCAGACTGTCCAGTTATGGATCACATGATGGATAACAGTGTGACAATAAATTTGGGTCCCTCGTGTCCTGCCACAGTGGAGACCAGACTACTGTACAAGATTCAACAGCAGGATCACTGGAATGTTCAGCATGTGGAGAAAAACCAAGATAGTGTTACTCTGACAGATCTGGACTACAGCTCAATTTATGAGATAAAATGTGTAGCAGTGGGCAAGCTGGGCTACACAGTTGAAAGTGATGTGATCTGTCTGAGAGTCATAGACAAGGATCTACTCAGGAATACACAGGAAGTCATTAATAATTTAATGGAAGTTAAAGGGAAATGTAAAGAGATCTTAAAGGTCACTGAGCAAACTGCTTTACTGCCACTACAGAAGAAGATCCAAACCATGCTACAGGGTTGTCTGGAATATGGGAAAGATTTTAAAGACAAACATGATTTCTTGATCTCATCTATCAGAGCATGTAAAAATGAAGAAAGAGCTTTATACAGTCTCTTTGATCTTCATGAGAAGTCTCCTTTCAACATCAGTGTAATCAACCAGTGGCTCCAGTTCAAAGAACAGGAAGTTCAAACTGTATGTACAATTCTCCATCAATTGCAGAACATTGGAGCTGAAATGGCTGAAAACATGGATATGACCTTGTCAGATTGTAAAATTAACAAAGTGATTTCTTACACATTCACAAGTCTTGGACAGCCAGACCCACTGATTTCTCAGCAAGAAACTTTTCTAAAGAGGACCCTTGAGATGCCTGGCCCTGACTGTCCGCAGAAGACTTGGATCACAGATTGCGTCAGGAAAACTATGAGGGAACATTTAAAGACATTTGAAGACCTGATGAAATCACACAAAAGTCTGTCACTAAAATTCATGGTTGCATCTAAGGATCATGAGATTCACCCTGGTTCCTGCATTCTGCTTTATGAAAATGGATCTGATCAAGATGTTTGCTTTGTTCCTCCATCAAAACCAGAATGTCCAGTTGTGGATCACATGACGGATAACAGTGTGACAATAAAGTTGGGTCCCTCGTGTCCTGCCACAGTGGAGACCAGACTACTGTACAAGACTCAACAGCAGGATCACTGGATTGTTCAGCATGTGGAGAAAAACCAAGATAGTATTACTCTGACTGATCTGGACTATAGCACAATTTATGAGATAAAATGTGTAGCAGTGGGCAAGCTGGGCTACACAGTTGAAAGTGATGTGATCTGTTTGACAGTCATAGACAAGGATCTACTCAGGAATACACAGGATGTCATTAATAATTTAATGGAAGTTGAAGAGAAATGCAGAAAGCTCCTAAAGGTCACTGAGCAAACTGCTTTACTGCCACTACAGAAGAAGATCCAAACCATGCTACAGGGTTGTCTGGAATATGGGAAAGATTTTAAAGACAAACGTGATTTCCTGATATCATCTATCAGAGCATGTAAGAAAGAAGAAAGAGCTCTAAACAGTCTCTTTGATCTTCATGAGAAGTCTCCTTTCAAAGGCAGAGCCATGAACCAATGGCTAGAGTTCAAAGAACATGAATTTAAAACCATAAGTGCCTTTACCCATCATCTGCAAAAAATTGGAATGGACATGTGTGAAAACATTGATATACCCTCTTTAGATCATAAAATACATAATGTTGTTTGTTACACATTCACAAGTCTTGGACAGCCAGATCCATTGCTTTCTCAGCAAGAAACTTTTCTGAAGAGGAATACTCTTGAAACGTCTGGTGCTGAGTACCAGCAGCAGACGTGGATCACTGCTGACATCAGCAAGACTATGAGGGAACATTTGAAGATGTTTGAAGACCTGATGAAATCGTGCAATAGTCTGTCAACAAAATTCATGGTAACATCTAAAGATCATGAGCTTCACTCAGGTTCCTGCATTCTGCTCTATGAGCATGGATCTTATCAAGATGTTTGCTTTGTTCCTCCATCAAAACCAGACTGTCCAGTTGTGGATCACATGACGGATAACAATGTGACAATAAAGTTGGGTCCCTCGTGTCCTGCCACAGTGGAGACCAGACTACTGTACAAGACTCAACAACAGGATCACTGGAATGTTCAGCATGTGGAGAAAAACCAATATAGTGTTACTCTGACTGATCTGGACTACAACACAATTTATGAGATAAAATGTGTAGCAGTGGGCAAGCTGGGCTACACAGTTGAAAGTGATGTGATCTGTCTGAGAGTCATAGACAAGGATCTACTCAGGAATACACAGGAAGTCATTAATAATTTAATGGAAGTTGAAGAGAAATGCAGAGATCTCCTAAAGGTCACTGAGCAAACAGCGATTTTGCCACTACATAAGATCCAAACCATGCTACAGGGTTGTCTGGAATATAGGAAAGATTTTATCAACAAACGTGATTCCTTGATCTCATCTATCAGAGCATGTAAGAAAGAAGAAGAAGCTCTAAACAGTCTCTTTGATCTTCATGAGAAGTCTCCTTTCAACGTCAGTGCTATCAACCAGTGGCTCCAGTTCAAAGAACAGGAATTTCAAACTGTATGTACAATTCTCCATCAATTGCAGAACATTGGAGCTGAAATGGCTGAAAGCATGGACACAACCTTGTCAGATTGTAAAATTAACACAGTGTATTCTTACACATTCACAAGTCTTGGACAGCCAGATCCATTGCTTTCTCAGCAAGAAACCTTTCTGAAGAGGGATACTCTTGAGACGTCTGGTGCTGAGTACCTGCAACAGACTTGGATCAGTGATGACATCAGGAAAACTATGAGGGAACATTTTAAGACCTTTGAAAAGCTGGTGAAATCATGCAATAGTCAGACAACAAAATTCATAGTAACATCTAAGGATCATGAGCTTCACCCAGGTTCCTGCATTCTTCAGTACAACAATGGATCTGATCAAGCTGTTTGCTTTGTTCCTCCACCAAAATCCATTATAATACATGTCAAAGACAATATTGTCAAAGTTAAGCTGGATGTCTCATTTTCTTCTGCAAGAGTTTTGTTAATGTACAAGATAATGCAACCGGATGCGTGGATGAGTCATTCAGTGCAACAAAACCAAGATATAGTTACACTCGATGATTTAAAACCAGACAAAGCATATAAAGTTAAATATAAAGTGTTAAGCAAACTAGATGACAGCATGGAGAGTGACAATTGCATGGAGAGTGACATTTGCATAATTCAGCCTATTCAACAGATGTCCAGTTATTTCTGCCTCTTGATTGACAACACCATGAATTGCCATTTGGACTTTATGGGGATTCTCCATGAACAAATACCAGATCTAAAGGAGGTGTCTACAGTGCAGGACGCTGACGTCATAATGGTGGTCTGTCCTGTTGTCTCGAGGGGTGGAACTGACATTGAAGTAGCAATGCAGAAACTTAATAGAATATCAGGTAAGCAGTTTATTAAGTCTGAATCATCTTACATTGTTTTGTTTATGTTTGTTTTTAAAGATGTTGGCTTATAGTAACCATATTTACATGAAGATTAATAGTTATAAGTAAACTTGTCCCTCAAATTTAATCTAAACATGTTAATATTATAGTATAATGAAACATGAATTGTTTTCTTATAAAGAAATCAGATACACACACACACACACACACACACACACACCACAACAAGCAACACAAGAAAAGCAGTCTCTTAAACTGAAGTAGTCGATAAAGTAGGTGCTCTGGAGGAAGTGAATCAGGACCGCATCGCTCTCAAATCTAATGGCACGTGAGTGGTTTTGTCACAGCAAGAGTCCGTGTGGTCAGTGCTTCACTCTGTAAGGCTCAGTGTGCAGCACTGGATGGTGGGACCTGCAGGCTGACACGCTGCAAATAATTAGTGTGCAAATGGGTGCACAGATTTCCAAAGAGTTCCAAAGTTTAATACAGCTAGTTAAATACAAAACAACTAAGATGTGTTGCAAAACAATTGTTATAAAAACAGATGTATGATTGGTATTTTATCTGGGGATTTGATCTATTGTTGGGAAAGGAGGTACAGTTGAGCAAGACTGGATGTGGGGGTAGGGGAAAACAGGTAAGATAAACAGAGAACATGAAGGAAAAGAGAAGTTTTCGCTGAGGGTGAGACACAGATATTCATCAGGGGTGAGTTTCCCATAACGTTATTAACGCCAAGTACTTCGTAACCTCGTACTTACAAACGTTCTTAAAATTTACACCAGTTTCCCAAAAGTCATTGTAACCAACGTTGTACTTAACCTCGTTCGTAAATCTACGAGTGATCTGACCATGTCGTAACTCGCTTAGTTGTTCTTAACCTGAAGTTTATGCGCAGTTCTGTCTGAACAACGATAGACGCTGCTGATTATCAATTTATTTATTTATATTATTTTTTTGATTATCCCTTTAAACGCGCCGAACTACAAACACAAATCCACAAAATGTAGATTACTTTTGAAAGCGTAATTGCGTCACATAAATTAGATCAACGCCCTTAGTTCAATACTGCGCATAAATATACATACTAAATTGAAATTATTGTTTTGACATTCTCAACATACTATTTATTAACATACACATAAATTGCATAAATGCTATTTTTTTCCAGTGGAACAGTTGTGGAAGTCAAATAATATATTGTTCCCTGAGCAATGGTTACAAATGGCCTTTGAAGCATGTTAACTCTTAACCAATGAAATTTATTCATTAATTACTTACACATATACAGTGGGGAAAATAAGTAAGTAAAATAAATAATAATTTGTTGCTGTAAGTGTTGCTGATGGTAGCCTTTGCAACGTTGGTCCCAGCTTTCTGCAAGTCATTCACTAGATCCCCCCTTGTGGTTCTGGGATTTTTCCTCACAGTTCTTGTGATCATTTTGACCCCACGGGCTGAGATCTTGCGTGGAGCCCCAGATCGAGGGAGATTAGTAGTGGTCTTGTAGGTCTTCCATTTTCTGATTATTGCTCCCACAGTAGATTTCTTCACACCAAGCTGCTTGCCTATTGCAGATTCAGTCTTCCCAGCCTGGTGCAGGTCTACAATTCGGTTTCTGGTGTCCTCCGACAGCTCTTTCATCTTCACCATAGTGGAGTTTGGAGTGTGACTGTTTGAGGTTGTGGGCAGGTGTCTTTTATACTGTTAACGACTTCAAACAGGTGCCATTAATACAGGTAATGAGTGGGGGAAAGAGGAGCCTCTTAAAAAAGAAGTTACAGGTCTGTGACAGCCAGAAATCTTGCTTGTAGGTGACCAAATACTTATTTTCCACCATTATTCACAAATAAATTCTTTAAAAGTCAGACAAAATGATTTTCTCAATTTTTTTTCACATTTTGTCTCTCATAGTTGAGGTGTACCTATGATGTCAATTACCGGCCTCTCTCATCTTTTTAAGTGGGAGAACTTGCACAATTGGTGACTGACAATACTTAATTTCCCCAGTAACCAAGAGAAACGCTGACAGTGGTGGTTATGCGGTGAACATGGCAGCTGTACAGAGAATATTGGTTCTCAAAGACGTCATTTGAGAAGACACTGTAATCAATGTAGACAGCTAGCTCGTCTTAACGCAGTTCGGCATCTAAGTGTAGGTCAACTTGATCTCCCTGATGATGAACTGTGTGACAGATACCACCTGCCTAGAGAGGAGATCATGGCTCTCCTTGGTTTCATACAAGAGGAGTTAACAAGAGGCACTAGAAGAAATTTTGCCCTCAGTCCCACCATTCAGCTACTGACAGTGCTTTGTTTTTATGGCAGTGGTGGATTTCAGCAGACTCTTGGTGATGTCTACAGCCTAAGCAAAGCTGCTGTGTGTAAATATGTGCATGCTGTGACTAAAGCTCTTCTGCGCCATGCACCAACATACATAACATTTCCACAAACAAGGGATGCATTGCAAGAAACCAAAATAGGTTTTCATGCAATTGCAGCTATACCTGGAATTGTTGGTGTAGTGGATGGCACAATCATCCCCATACACACACAGCCTCTTGAGCCCACCTACACCTGTTGTAAAGACTTATCTGCACTAAACGTTCAAATGGTATGCAACCACCAAGAAGTCTTCACAGACATTGTGGCCAAGTGGCCAGGATGTACTCATGACTCTTTCATTTGGTCAAACTTAGGAGTATGTCAGATGGCAACTGAGGGTGCGTTTGCTGGTGGACATGTGCTGGGTGACAGTGGTTATCCACTCCGCACCTATTTACTAACTCCTGTCTTGAATCCCTAGACAGAGGCTGAAGAGAACTACAACATGGCACACCGGAGAACACGCAGTGTTGTGGAGCGAGTGTTGGGCATTTGGAAAATGTGTTTTGGGTGCCTTCACAAGTTATCAGGGGGGCTTTGGTATTTCCCAGTACGAAGCTGTGCCAGAATAATTGTATGTGCTATGCTTCATAACATTGCAGTGCAGGCTGGCATGCACGTTCCTGATGAGGACATTGAGGAAGATGATGAGGAAGATGAGGAGAGAGGAGAAGTTCACATTCCTGCTATCTTATCAGGAATTGGGAGAGAAGGACATTAACAGGCTGGCTTGGCAGCACAAATGCAAATTATTAGGGCTGTTCAGTTAACTTCCTGAAAATAAAATTTGGGATAAATATTTTACATTTGCGACCCGTGTTTGTGTGTGTTTCTTAGGAATTTAATAGACTCCAAGGCATTCATTGGGTACAAGTTATGCTTTTCAAAGTATTTTATTTGACTCCACTAATTACATGCAACAATAATTAGAGGGAGGAATAAGGAAGGAGGAATTAGATAAAATAGAAAAAAAAATCCTTGTCTTCTATACAGTGTATGTGTGAGTAGAACTGGAGTCTGGAAGAAAAATATTAACATTAATGAAACTGCCACAAAACTAAAGATTTTGAAAAATTATGTCATGTCCAGCTCCTCCCTGTGTTGGGCCCAGTATTCCCAGGGCTTTTAATAATAATAATGCATTTTATTTATAGGCGCCTTTCAGGGCTCTCAAGGACACCGTACATATAGCAGCAATTAAAACATAAAACATTCAGTGATATAAAACAAAAAATACAAGATAAAACACAAACTAGGAGCTGTAAGCAGACCTAAACAGATGAGTTTTTAGTTGTGATTTAAAAGTGTCCAGTGAAGTAATATTGCGGATATCAGGTGGGAGAGAGTTCCAGAGACGAGGAGCAGAGCAACTGAAAGCTCTAGCACCCATGGTGATTAAGCGGGCTGAGGGAACTGTAAGTGATATGGATAAGGAGGATCTAAGTGTCCGGCTAGGTCTATGTATGTGGAGGAGCTCGGTGAGATATGAAGGGGCAAGTTGATGTATAGCTTTAAAGGTGAGCAGTAGAAGTTTGTAGTTGATGCGGAATTTAACAGGGAGCCAGTGGAGGTGTCGAAGAACAGGGGTGATGTGATGAGTGGATGGAGTTTTAGTGATTATGCGAGCTGCAGCGTTCTGAACCAGTTGTAACTTCTGGAGGTACTTGAGGGGAAGACCAAACAAAAGAGAATTACAATAGTCAAGACGAGATGTGACCAGGGAGTGAACCAGGATGGCAGTATCGGCAGAGGTGAGGGACGAACGAAGACGATTTATGTGACGAAGATAGAAATAAGCAGAACGAGTGATGGTATTTATGTGGGATTGAAAAGACAGAGTGCTATCGAGGACAACACCCAAACTCTTAACCTGCTGAGAAGAGGAGACCAAGGTGTTATCAATAGAAATGGACAAACTGTTAGCTTTGGAGAGGACAGATTTGGAACCAATGAGGAGAACCTCTGTTTTATCACTGTTGAGTTTGAGAAAATTTGAGGAGAACCATGACTTAACTTCCTGGAGGCAATCACATAGGGATAAAGGTGGAAGGATGGAATTAGGTTTGCTAGAGAGGTAGAGCTGGGTGTCGTCTGCATAGCAATGAAAATGGATGTTGTACTTACGAAAAATGTGACCTAGGGGAAGAAGATAAATAATAAAAAGAATAGGACCAAGAACCGACCCCTGTGGGACACCAGAAGTGAGGGGGGATGGCTGGGATGCAAAAGTTTTTAACTGAATGAACTGAGTGCGGTCAGAGAGGTAAGAGGTGAACCAGTCCAGGGGTTTATTGCAAAAACCAATAGCAGACAATCTCTGGAGGAGGATAGGATGGGAGATGGTGTCGAATGCAGCAGTCAGATCAAGAAGATCTGCCTTTTTCCTCTTATGGTGTGAGGGCTGTTGTAGATGATTGACCCCCATCAGTCTTAGCCCTCTCTTTACCAAGTTCACTCCCTTTCTTTTAGCATGACTAGCGAAGTCATGCCATTTTTTCCGTATGTCCATTGCAGATCTCTGGTATGCACTGCAGGCACTTATTTTCTGGGCTATTTCTTCCCATTTCTGGTTTTTTTTTCTTTTTGTTGAGCTTCCTTGAGCTTTGGAGAATAGAATACTTTTGTTTTCTTCAATTTCTTCCAGCATTTGAGTTAGTTCGTCCTGAGAAAAATTTGGTTTGCGTGGTCGGTTTGCCATGCTTGCTGCTTGATTGCTTCTAAAGGTGTCACGCTCAATGGAGGAGGCAGGACAAGTGAGATTGATGCAACACAAAACTTTTATTATACGACTCTGACGTGTAAGCTCCAGGCGGAGCGCAAGCACAACAGACACACACTCACGCTGACACGAAACTTTAGACATAGACGAGCACAAGACACTGCGCGAACGCACATTAAATAGGTGATCAACACATACCCTCGTGATCTCGATACAAGGCACAGGTAAGACTACGAACATGCTCACGGACAACCCACACCCACGGAAGTACATACATGGACATAACGACATGCAGACAACGTAGCAGCACGCCCACAGGGAAGGGTCCGGAGCTGTTACCGTAACAAAAGGTTGTTAGTATAGGTAGGCTTGGCATGCGATGGACAGCAATTACAAATTATTTTTATTTTAAACTATTTTTTTACATACATGTTGTGTAAATACTTTTCTGTTTGATTTTATAATTATTATTTACATAACGACACTTTTGTGGCTTAATAATTATAGAAATGTATGCAAATCGGTGGTTCAGTTTTTGACTGGCAGCCCCTGTTCTGGGCAAACGTAGGGGTGGAGTCAAGTAACTGCTATTAGGGACTCGTTCGTAAGTTTGAAAGATGAGAAGGGTTTTGGGAAACCGGCGTAAAAACAGCGTTCTTAAAGTTATGTCGTTCTTAAAGTTGTTCGTAAATTGCTAAGTTCAATCACTTTCGGGAAACTCAACCCAGATCATGATCAGAATGTTCAAATTAAGTATTACAAACAGAAAATCATAAACTCCCTTACAACATACAGTATGCTGTAAAACTAATATAACTATGGTTCTGACAGTCTTAATGCTTGCATTAAGTCCCACACTTCACTCTCTTTAAACCAAAAGTATGGCTCTCCTTGACCCACCACACCACAAGAGACATAGAAGAAAAACAACATCTTTAATGGTGTGAAAGTGGTGAAACATTAGAACTACACAATATCAATCCTTATCATGTGTACATATAATTCAAAACAATCACAAAGGTCAACAGTACAAGCTAAATTGCAGGTCTAACGTAGGTGAACTAGCTAGCTAGTAACTACATTAACATAAGCTCCTCCGTGTTAAATAAACCACATACTTAATATATAATGAACCACATACTTCCCTGTTAAATAAACCACATGCTTCACATATTGCAGGTCCAATATAAAAACAAATAAATAACAATCTCACAGTTATGAGGAATACCACCTATTTGATATGCATTTTTCTTAAATTAGTTTCATCACTTCACTTCTTGCCTTGTTCCTTGACTTCCTGCATTATTTGCTTGAATAGACATTTTTTAGAAATCTAATTTGTCATTAAAACAGACCTCCTTTACTTCTTTGATGGTATAGACCTTATGTAATGATGATGTATATAGCAGCTTTAAACTTTTAATTGAAAATGTACAAGATATTGGACACTCACTCTATTACATTTGAAAAGACAATACAAGACTCACAAGATCAAGTCTTGCTCTCTGTCCACAGACTCCAAGCCTGCTGTTCTAGTGGTGCTCCATCACACATTTGACCCAGACTACATTGTACCAGACAGCAGCAGATCTGTAACCAGGAAGAACACGACCACAGTGGACTGTCTGTTCCATGAGGATCAGGGACTTCTAGACTGTGTGAAGAATAAAGAGGCTTTCAGCAGCATTTCAAAGTGGATGGAGGTTCAGGGCCTGTTGCACTGTGGGAAGAATAAAGAGGCTCTTATAATCGATTCAAATAGGACTGAGGATCAGGTAGTAGTGCTTCATTAGTTAATCCTATATTTTCTATAATGGTTATTCATTATTTTAGTCTTGGAATGTAAGCAAGCATTGTTGGAATATAAACAGATGGATAAAGTACCAGGATATGAAAATATTCTAGACATTTAAATGATGTAAACAATGTAATATTGTTTATTAGTCACATGTAATTAATCTTTATGCAGAGGAAGATGGGACCCAATTTTGAAAACATCACAAAGGTACAATAAGGTTTAAAAAAGCCAAATTTTCTCAGTTTTTAGAACTCATCTCACTGGCTTTGCTGAGAGACAAATGATCAGCATTTGATAACTTAATATTTATGGTGACGTTTGTTCTTTGTATTCTGTGTTTGAAATAATTCTTTGTTCCACAGCAAAGCACCAAACACGTGAGTGAAGGTAAGTGATGTTATTTATTGCAATGTTTAAATGACTCGTTTTTTGTAATGAAAATGATCGTGTTTCCTGTGTCACGTCATGGTTTTTTATATATTATTTTTTAAAATCAGTAAAATATATTTGTCCTGCATAAAATTGCATATAAAGGTTTATGTGTGATGAATGGATCGAGTATTTTTATTTATTTTTTTAATACCCAAGGGGAAATTTGCTTTGCAGCACCAGTGTACATAAATGACTAGATTTAAATTCAATACAATATATACTGCAAATATTGTAAATTGCATAAAAATCTAACCAGATCTAGTGCAGAGGTAAAACGTGCAATGTGGGTGTTCATGTGCCATATGTTATGAACTGTTCCTGCACTGTTATTATGTACTGAAGTTACACCCAGTTATGAAGTGAAGCCTGCAGCAGATTCTCTTATTTGGTTTTAGACTACAGAGTGACACGGAGCCCCCGTCCCCACCAGAGTGTCAAATACATCTCTATCATAAGTGGACAAACACATGGTGCTCATAACCACTTGCTGCAAAAACTCCACAAACAAACACCAGACCTGCAGGAGGTGTCTACAGTGGAGGAGTGTGATGTCATTCTGCTGTTCTGCCCCATTGAGTCATTGGCTAGAACTGATATTGAAGCAGCACTGAAGTTCATTACTGAAGCAGGTAACTCTGAGCCTCTTCATTGTGAACACATAAGATATTGGGCACACACTGCTCCCTCATGTTTGACAAGATAAAGTCCTGCTCACAAGATCAAGTCTTGCTCTCTGTCCACAGTCTCCAAACCTGCTATTCTAGTGGTGCTCCATCACACATTTGACCCATACTGCACTGTACCAGACAGCAGCAGATCTGTAACCAGGAAGAACACAAACACAGTGGACTGTCTGTTCCATGAGGATCAGGGACTTCTAGACTGTGTGAAGAATAAAGAGGCTCTCAACAGCATTTCAAAGTGGATGGAGGTTCAGGGCCTGCTGCACTGTGGGAAGAATAAAGAGGCTCTCAACAGCATTTCAAAGTGGATGGAGGTTCAGGGCCTGCTGCACTGTGGGAAGAATAAAGAGGCTCCCAAAATAATTTCAAAGTGGACTGAGGATCAGGTAGTGGTGCTTCATCAGTTAATTCTATATTTTCTATAATGGTTATTCATTATTTTAGTCTTGGAATGTAAGGAAGCATTGTTGGAATATAACCTGATGGATAAAGTACCAGGATATAAAAATATTCTAGAGATAAAATGATATAAACAGTGTGATATTGCTTATTAGTCATATGTAATTAATCTTTATGCAGAGGAACAGGGGACCCAATTCTGAAAACATCGCAAAGGTACAATAAGCTTAAAAAAATTGATTATCTGTTTTGTAGGACTCATCTTATTGTATTTGCTGAGAGACAAATGATTAGCCTTTGCTGACTTCGTACTTATGATGAGGTTTGTTTTTTTGTATTCCGTGTGAGAGTTTTGTTTTTCTTCACAGGAGAGCACCAAACACATGAGTGAAGGTAAGTGGTGTTATTTATTGTAATTCTTAAAATACTCCTTTTCTGTAATGAAAATGATCGTGTTCCCTGTGTCACTTCATGTTTTTTTAAATATTTTTATTCGTTTTTTTTATCAGTAAAATATATTTGACCTGCATGAAATGGCATATAAAGGTTTATGTGTGATGAACGGATGGAGTATTTATATTTATTTTTTTATGCCCAAGGGTAAATTTGTGTTGCAGAAGCAGTGTACATAAATGACTCCTCCCCACTTGTCAGTCTTGTTGTCATGTTCTGTTTAGCCCCTCCTGAGTGTCTGTTTTGGTCTTCCATGTGCTCATGTTGTGCTTTTCCCATGTGTTCTACTGCCATGTCATTTGTTACTCCGACCTCTCATCATTGTGTTCACTTGTGCCCAGTTTTGTTACTTATTTAGTTGTGCGTTTAAACCCTGTGTTTTGTCAACATTGTTTGAATACTTTGTTGGATCTTGCCACAGAATATCCCTGCATTTGGTATCTTATGTTTAGACTTTGTTTCGTCTCATACATTGGTTAGTTTGCCTGTCCTAGTTGTCTTTAGTCTAGCTATCTATCCTGTTTCTGGAGTTTCCTTTAATTTAGTCATGTTCAAGAGTTATTTATTCGTCACATAGAAATTTTTATATGGGCGAGGATCCCCGACAGACCTGGCAGACTCAAACGTATCGTGAGGGTTTGCTGGGAACGTCTGGCAGAGGAACCTGTCAGAAAGGTCTTTAACTCCCACATCCGGCAGAGCTTTGACCGCTCTGGACAATGAGTCCAAATGGGCCTTGTTCCGTGCCTCCATTGTCAATGCGGCAGACCGGAGCTGTGGCCGCAAGGTTGTCGGTGCTTGTTGTAGTGGCAATCCCTGAACCTGATGGTGGATACCTTGTGTAAGGGAGGCCGTCATGCTGAAGAAAGAGTCCTATCGGGCCTGGTTGAGACTCCAGAGGCAACAGACGAGTACAGGAGGGCCAAGCGGATCATGGCTTTGACCATTGTGGAGGCAAAAACTTGGGTGTGAGAAGAGTTTGGTGAGACCATGGAAAGTGACTTTCCATTGGCTCCGAGAAGATTCTGGCAAAACATCAGGCAACTCAGGAGGGGAAAGCGGTTCCCAAACAACACTGTATACAGTGGGGCTGGGGATCTGCTGACGGTGGAAGGAATACTTCGAGAATCTTCTCAATTCCACCATCACGTCTTCCATAGAGGAAGCAGAGCTGGGGGACTCAGATGGGGGTTTACACATCACTCTGGCTGAGGTGACCAGGGTAGTTGTGAAATTCCTTGGCCACAAGGCTTCAAGGGTGGATGAGATCTGCCCTGAGTTCAGATCATCAGATGGCGATAGGTCGATCTCGACATAATACTTAATTTGTGTCCATTTTACACTCGCCACCCCCCCCCCGTCAACAACTTACACTCGCCCCCCCCCCCACCCCCACCCCACCCCCGCCGTCGACAACTTATACTGGACCCCCCCATCAACGATTTACACTCGCCCAAGATCAAATCTCTTCCTAAGCGATCTTAGCAAACCTGAATATGTATTTCCTTTCGTTCATCATTTGTATATGGACCCCTCTGATAAAGCCTTGGTCACCCTTTGGTCACCCCTTGAAAAAAAGTCTAGCTCCGCCACTGCGTTCCTTAAGGCTTTGGATTTTGTGGGACTCTCCTGGTGTCACTTCTTTGCAGCATTTTGTGCAGGGGTAACTAATTACATTTACCCACGTTACTGTAATTGAGTACTTTTTATGAGTAATTTGTAATTTTCTGAGTAGTTTTTGAAATAAGTAATTTTTTTTTACTCGAGTAAATTTTTACCTAACTAGTTTTACTTCGCTACATTTGAACCCCCTGACGTTACTGAGTAAAAAAATATTGATGGTAAAAAATTTAATGTGGGCAGAAATTTAAACTTCTGAGTCCCGGAACTGAAAGTCAATTGCGTGGCCTTGCCTTGCAAGTGCCCTTTCCATTGTCTCATAATCAGGTCATAATCGCATTTTGTTTTATTTTGAGATGTGAGATCCTGTGTAGGGCTGCACGATAGATCGTTTCCGCATCGTCATCGCGATGTACGCATGCACGATAGTCACATCGCAGGACGTGCGATGTTATTTAAAGCAATGTAACCGAGTTTTTGCGCATTTTGAAAATACGCATGAAAAAAGCTGGATGGAAAAAGTCCAAAATTCGAAAAAAGCCCCAAATATCGCAAAAAGATTTTTACGCTAGGAGGAGGTGGAAAAGTTAGACTATTGCATCGCCAAAATTCGGAAAAACTGGATGGAAAAGGGGTTTTCGCATAAACGATGACGTATCATGCCTCAAGTCATGTGGTTCTGTACATGATCGCGATGTAAAGATGGCAAATGCATACAAAAACAGTTCTGGAGAGAGCAAAAATTGAATTTAACTTCTCCATGTATAGAAAAGAAAAAGAAAAAAATGTTTCAAAACCTCAACGTGCAAAAATGCGTAACTGCCAGATGGACGTAAAACCACTATTGTTTGGCGTCCTCTCACGTGATCTAAAGTTTATTCGCATAACTGTAATGAATGGAAACAAGGCTTAATTCGCATTTTTTCTGCCGAAACTTGGAAATTGCGCATTATTTTTTCGAATGGTTTGGATAGAAACCCGGCTACAGTGACGCATCCAGTCATTCTTATCAGTCAACACCTGAAGCGGCCCCTCCCCCACTTCGCGTTCAAAATGAGTGGAGAGCAGAGGGAAAATACAGAAAGAGAGGATTTAATTGCAAAAAGGAAATCAACGTCAGATATATGGAACTATTTTGGCTACAGAAAGGATGACGTTGACCAAAAACAGTGTCTTTGTCGACAATGCCTTGCAGTTGTTGCCACAACACGAGGCAACACGACTAATTTGTTTGATCATTTGAAACGCCACCACAAAGCTCTGCATGACCAGTGCAAAGCCAGATCTGGATGCTATCCAAAACAGAAAACTGTTTTAGATGCATTTGCTAGTGTCACACCATATGAGAGAGGTTCCAAGCGACAGAGAGAAATCACTGATGCAATAACTTTTCACCTCGCGAAAGATATGGTACCAATGAACACAGTTACCAAAGAGGGATTTAAAAAAATGATCCGGACCCTTGATAAGCGGTACGAGTTACCATCACGCACATATTTTTCTCAAGTTGGCATCCCACAGATGTACGAGAAGTGCAAGGCACAAGTTGAAGCGGAGCTGTCGCAAGTGTATTATTATGCAACTACAACAGACATGTGGTCCAGCCGGACAACGGACCCATATATAAGTCTGACCGTCCACTTCATTACTGAGGATTTCCAACTGAAAAGCCGCTGTTTGCAAACGACATTTTTCCCGGAGGACCATACAAGTGAGAACATCGCAACGGGGATGAGAGAAGCAGTGGCTGCTTGGAGCCTTGATGAGGGACGTCAAGTCTGCATTACAACAGACAACGCAGCCAATATGGTCAAGGCAGCCGCCCTGAACAAGTGGACCAGGCTGCAGTGCTTTGGACACAGACTGCATCTTGCTGTTGGTAAGTCATGAATATGTTAAGGTATAAAACATTATATAACATGCAAGGCTGAACTGTGGCTAAAATATTTGGTTGTTCTTAACTTAACTCCTCGACTACCGACATCAACACTTTTTTATGTTTGCCACCACAACGTTTTGTGTAATAACGGTTAAACTTAATATTAGCGAAGTTAGCCAACCTACTAACGAACGCTAAACTGGCCGTTTATGGCTGTCTCAGATACAGACTGTGGGTGTCAAAGTAATAGGATAAATGTCTCCATTCATAGGTGATTCATAAGGTTAGGTCACCTTACATTTAAGTGTTGACAATCTAACAAGTTCTACACCAACATTTAACTGATGGTAAATGAACATGTAACATACATACATGTATACTTACATTCAGTGAACATGCATACAGTAACAGTTGCTTGTCGTTATAGGGGCACATTTAAAAACTGTAGGGCACATTACTAATAAAGTTCATGAGGCATATTCTTTGAAAATGAATATGTAGCTGTTTTAAAATGTAAAAAAGTATGCAGAAAATATGTTGTCTTAATTTAATGAGCTGTAAAACATGTTGAGCATTTTATTGTGCATATTATTATTATTATTTTGGTTCAAAGCCAAGAATTACTTAGTATGTTGTGCTGTCTTTTCCCCTAGAAAATGCAGTCAAAAATGAAGAACGCATCAACCGTGCTACAGGTGTCTGCAAGAAGCTGGTGTGTCACTTTTCTCACAGCTGGAAGGCCAGAGTTGCTCTTGAAAAAGCTCAGAAGGAACTGAATCTACCATCACATTCCCTCATATCAGAGTGCCAAACAAGATGGGGTTCTAGACAAATGATGATGAGCAGGATACTAGAGCAGCAGAAGGCTTTAACACTGGTCCTGTCTGCAGAAAAGAAGGTACGGCATCTAATTCCAACCTGGCAAGACATAGACGTCCTGGAATCTGTAAGTAAGACTCTGGGCCCTCTTCTGGACTTCACGGATGCCCTTTCAGGCGAAGACTATGTAAGTGTGTCGTATGTGAAGCCAGTTCTTCATCTCTTTAACACTTCAATTCTGCAAAGGCAAGAGGAAGACACAGACCTGACAAAGAAGCTGAAGAGTGAGATTTTGGACTACCTCAACGAGAAATATGAAGATGAAGCTACTCAGGAGCTGCTAAATATGGCATCTTCTTTGGACCCTCGGTTCAAGATGGAGTTCATCAGTGCAGACAACAAGCCCAAAGTCAAGGCCCGACTGACATCAGAGATGCTGGAATGTCAGGAGACTTCAAGCTCCAGCACTGAAGTGGAGCCCAAAGTTGCTGACACATCCCAGGCAAAAAAAGCCAAGAAGTCCTTGGGAAGTTTCTTTAAACAGAGTGGAACTGCTGCAATGGGTGATTCTTCTCTGACTCTTAAGGATGCTGTGGATGCAGAGTTAAACAACTACCTGCTTACACCTTCAATTGACAAAGAAGAGGATCCACTTGCATGGTGGAAAACACACAAAGTGAGCTTTCCACGTCTTGCGAAACTTGCACGCAAGTATCTTTGTATTCCTGCTACAAGCTCTCCCTCAGAGAGGCTTTTTAGTGCAAGTGGAAACATCATCACTTGCCAGCGTTCTTGTCTCAAGCCTGCAATGGTGGATAGACTGGTATTTTTATCCAAAAACCTCTAAGCTTGTTTGAGCAGTGCAGCTCCAGATGTTTATTTATTAGATTTTACTGTATGCAACAGTTGAGTTTCATTTAAATTAAGAGATTTATTTTATATATTAGAAGGGTTGATGGTGTTCAAAAGGTTAACCTTATCTTTGTTTAGACACAATCACCAGCAGTTGTTTTACTTTGGCACTGAAAACGTTATTTTAAAACCTTTAGTTTGTGATTCAAAGGTGCCATGTGGATATTATTATAACTTTATTTAAATTTATATTATTTTATATCAGCATGACATTTATTTTAAAATGTATGTATACCACTCAGGGAAATGTTGTATAGCTGCTATTTTGTTTACAACTTGAAAATAACTTCATTGTTAAATAAAAGGTTCATTCATGTTAATTCCCTATTGAAGCTTGAAGCTTGATTTAATGCTGTTTCAAATGAACACAGCGATGTAGAAGTCTGTAATCTTCTACTGTATTCCTTCTATAATATATCACTCATATATGAGCCACTTACTTAGGATAAGAATTTCTTAGTAATAAACATACATTGTCTCATTTACCTTTTCTCATTTGTTGGGTCATTTACTTCAATTTTTGGTCAGCTCTGGTGAAAAGCTGCATTGTTTAATATCGCAATATATATCGCAGAAAACCGAAATATCGCAATGTCAGATTTTTCCAATATCGTGCAGCCCTAATCCTGTGGTCATTTTATATTTTATTTTGAGTTGTGGCATCCTGTGGGCATTTTATTGTGAATAGTGGGATCCTGTGGACGCTATTTTGAATAGTTGGATCCTGTGAGCACTTACTTTTAAATTGTGGGATCCTATGAGCATTTTTTTTTTTTTGAGGTGAGATCCTGTGGGCATTTTATA
Organism: Brachyhypopomus gauderio; assembly: GCF_052324685.1. Taxonomy (NCBI): domain Eukaryota; kingdom Metazoa; phylum Chordata; class Actinopteri; order Gymnotiformes; family Hypopomidae; genus Brachyhypopomus; species Brachyhypopomus gauderio. The sequence goes on from NC_135217.1 coordinate 2,506,987, forward strand.
TTGTTTTATTTTGAGTTGTGGGATCCTGTGTCATTTTATTGTGAGTAGTGGAATTGTCACGGTACGGCGGTCCCCTACCGGTCACCTCCGTCCACAGCGGCAGTTGTTGTTGTTTGTATTGTTGTGTTGTGTTTGTCCCTCAGGTCGGCGGGGCCCGCGATCCGTCTCACCTGAGGGTCGTTTATTTGTCTATATATATCTTTGTACCAGTTGACCGCTGGTTATTATATCCTTAATTTGGATCAGTTCACGGTTTTGGTTTGCGCACTTTTTCAATTAAACCATCCTCTTTCCCTGAGACTTGGTGTGATCGCTTCCATTTTATTTCGCTCACCCTGCCCGTCACAGGAATCCTGTTGCATTTTAGTTTGATTTGTGGTATCTTGTGGGCACTTAATTTTGTGTGCATTTTGTTTTTTGAATAATTTGTTATTCAAATTTATTTATTCTTATCATAGTGTTGTCTGTTGGACAATAGGACTGAAAATAGTTTGCATTTTATGGTACAGGTTGTGACTGTCCTTGTTGTAACGCTGGGTGCGAGCGGAAGGACAAGACACGAAGTCCAGCTCAAACACAGCAATGTAACTTTAATAGTGAACATACAAATAGTGCAGATAGCGCACATAGAACACTTATACACTAGGGGTGTGTTTAAAAAATTGATCTTTCGATTCAAATCGATCTTCATTTGAATGATTCAATATTGATTTATGAAACCTGAGATCGATCTTTAGAATTAGCCAATTTTCCCTGCATATGCGTACCGTTTTAACGTCTCGCGTTTAATCTCGCGAGATCATCCTTTTTTTCTCGAGCACCGCCACTTGGCTGGGGTGATCAGTTAAGCATGGCTGTAGCAAGAGCATGGGTTAAAGCAAGAAATTTTCATTTGACTGAAAAATTTTTCCTGGCAAAAGACAATGCCAGCAATTACTGAAAATGTGGTGTAGTTGGGACACGGCCTCTTTTGCCTAATTCTACACAATAAACACATTATCTGGGGGTCCTCTTCCAGAAAATTATTTAAAGATCAAGTCAAACTTAGTGAATCCTGGTGAGAGGTATGAAGCTCTTGTTTTTATCAGATTCACCAATCGCAAAAACATAAGCCGTAAGATTACATGCTTTAAGTAGGTATGTTACAAAAAAATTAACACCACTGGATAGAGCTTTTAAATACAAGCAGAACAACACCATCCATGTTAAGCCTGGTTTAAGCCTTTATACTTGACGCAGCACGAGTGGCGTGAGCAGCGCGAGGGTCCGCACGCCGAAAATGACGTAATCGCGGTGGCTCCACCCGTGCGCGATAGCCTCGCAGTCGTGCACCTCTCGAATTTTGTAACTTCGCACGCACAGCGCTTCAGCGCAGTGAACCAAGTCATGTTTGCCGGGTTCATACACCTTTATAAGGTGAAATTAAAGCACTTGTACATCACTTTTAAGGTCCATTTCAACGCGTTCTCAACGTTAAATTTAATTAAGTTAAATATTTATACATATACTCGAAATGATTAGAAATAATTCGCTTTTTATCACATTATTTAATGGTGGTTTGTTTTCAAAACGCCCAATCTTAACTTCACGTTCTCTCATGTTTCGTCCTGGAATTACAACGTAATAAATGTTCAGTCAGACAGATATTTGTTGTGAAACGAAGTAGTTACATTTTCAAGCACTTTAGCCTAAATTCCAGCACTTTGAGGGGTGTTTCTTTATACTACCACATATTGCTTCGGACTACACTGCAAAAAGAATGTGACGCAGCAAGTAGCCTCCGCCGTTCGCGCAGGTGTACAGAGTCGCGCGCTACGGTCATGCCAGGCAGGAGGGGGGTAAAAACTTTTCTACGTAACATCCGCAAATCTGAAGGCGGAATGAACCGCAAGTCGATCAAATGACACCGCCGTCATCCATCCAGTGCTGATGAACGCCAGTGAGAATCATATTTCGGCCACAAAACAGATAGTACGCGCGTGTGTTGTTTATTATGATTTGACGGATTTTTTTCCCCAAAAAAATCAAATGACGGAAATCACTCGTAGTGACGGAGAACTTTAACCCATGAGCAAGAGTAAAAAAATGTACCTCCGATCCACATCTATGATTCAATGAGTTACTAGTTCGCTCTGGCGCCAACCACTGGCGAGCAATCGATCGCGATATAATACTTAATTTGTGTCCATTTTACACCGCCACCCCCTCCAGGTTCAAATCTCACTCCAAGCGATCTTGAAAAGTTGGCAACCATGCAGATGTATGGTTACATTTTGGATTCAGAAACCATGATGGTAGGGAAGAGTTGGATAAAAGCACAGCCGTCTGTAAACTGTGCAACATGGAGGTGAAATATTGTGGGAATACCACAAATCTGAGAAATCATTTAACGCGACACCATCAAAAAACGCCAGAACCCAAACAAACTCCACTAGAGAAGGCATTTGCGATTAAACTATCTACAAGTTCTCCCCGTGCCTAAAAAATAACCGAAGTGCTTGAATTCCACCTTTTAAAGGTGTAAGAACCCTGCAAACATGACTTTGTTCATTGTGCTGAAGCGCGGTGCGTGCTAAGTTACAAAATACGAGAGGTGCACGAGTTCGTGAAACGACAGCGCACGGGTGGAGCCACCGCGATTACGTTGTTTTCTGCGCGCGGACCCTCACGCCGGTTGCGATGCGTCAAGGATAAAGCTGTGAAGTTTTCTCAACAGCTGGCAATATTGCTACTGCAAAAAGGAGCTGTCTCACTCCTCAACATGTTGATCAGCTCCTTTTCTTGCAGAAAAATTTGACAATCTCCAAGATGTCAGAAAGCAGTCATGAATAAATCTTAGTTTTTGGACCTTAATGTTTACTATATTCAGAACTATGTTCAAAAATGTTTTTGTTACATGTTAAAAAAAACAACAACTTAATTTGCACCTTAAAAGGCTGTTCAAAACCACTTTCAATGCCTTTTCTGGTAAAGGAGCTATGTGGAAGAGTGCATTAACACTAGGAACCCGACGGCCGCGAAAATTTTCGCAAGGCTTAGTAAGGTCCATGTAGCCCACTCCCCTGCTGTGAAGAGATTAACGCCCATTGTCTTGGTAATGCGGTGGAAGCGTCTCACCCCCAGCTCATACGCCTGCCAAAGCACAAGCGGCTCACCTCCAAGCTCATACAAGGCACCAAACGTGATACTTCACGAAAAACTTGGTTACAAACAAGCAGACTGTATATGTTACCGATCCTACAACAAACAGCGGAAATTTTGTAGACTCGTGTTTCAAAAGATACAATTCAAGCGCACGTAGAGAGTTTCTCAAATGAGTCCCGTCAAACAATAAAAATAAATAAAATTGTCTGAACCTCTTTGTATATTGTTTGAAGCTCTTTGTATATTTACTACACTATATAATATTTGTTACACTTTCTGTTTCCGCGTTTGAATTCGCGTTTGAAAAGCTAAGAAATTATATGGCGCAATTATATATATGGCTGATAAATGTTGTGATCTAAACAGCAGACTGGAAAAGGAGAGGAAAAGACAGGAAGAACAAATTCATGTGCTGTAAAACAACTTTATTTTGATCAAACATGGATGTCTATTCCGGGTTTCTTGAAGTGGAATGTCAAGAAAGTTGAGGGTGTCTTGAAGTTGAGGGTGTACTCGCCAGATGCACTTGCCGCATGCAACACACGCGTTGATGCTGTGGAGAACAATTCAAGGTACACCTTACATTTTGAATAAAATCTTTCAGAAGACAAAAATACGTAACATATGTGGTGTTACGTATGTAGGCCTACTTATCAACGTACCTTCATGTAGTTGTAGCCAACAGTTGCTACACAGCCAGGGTGTACTCGCTGCATGCAACGGGCCACCGGCGTGTTCCTGCGTGCACTGTGTATGCACGCACCTTCATGATGTCTGTCAACGGCGCACTGCAAAGAACAAAGTACATGTTATATTTTGAACGAATTTATTCATGTGTACCAGCCAGGGACCCTCTTTCTTACATTTGCGGCAGGTTCATCGTTCATCGCTGCCAAGGTCAACGGGCCACCGGCGTGTTCCTGCGCGCACTGTGTATGCACGCACAGAAGTACATGTTATATTTAGAACGAATTCATTCATGTATAAATTGATTCTGTGAAAATGTCACAGGCATGGGTCATAACAGAACGGGAATCCAATTCCAGCAACCATGAGAAAAATAACCAGCAACCACGACGAGAAATAAACAGAGGACTAACACGGAAACAGACATGAAATGGCAGGAGATGCGGGGCAGACCGTGACACCGGGTTTCATGATGTGCGACTGTGGAACAGAAAGAGAAGAGATTTTTGGTTATGTTCAAATAATAGTGTGTGTGTATATATATGTGTGTGTGATTGGTTGTCTGTATATATATATAATATATTTATATATATATATATATATATATATAAATATACTTATCGACGTACCTTCATGTAGTTTTAGGTACACAGTTGCCACACAGCCAGGGACACTCTGCCCTACACTTGCGACAGGTGTACTTGCCGCATGCAGCGCACGGGGTTATGCTGTGGTTCCGGTTGCAGTTTGTCTGCACCTGACACGTAGTCTTCTTTCCAGGAGCAGGCGAAGGACGTGGCGTTCTCTTCAACTCCTTTTCCTGTAGGAAACGAAGACGGAGTTCCTCAGCAAGAGTACACATAAAAACTCTCCTACTCTCTGTGGACCCCGTACATGCCGTGTACAAAACATGCGCGTTCATCGCTGCCAGGTCAAGTATGTTATAAAACACTGCAACGGGCCACCGGCGTGTTCCTGCGCGCACTGTGTATGCACGCGCCTTCTGGTCCATGATGTCAACGGCGCACTGCAAAGAACAAATACAAAGAAGTACATGTTATATTTTGAATAAATTCATTCATGTATGATAAATTGATTTATCAATGCCAACACATGCATACCTTCGTCCGGTTGTAGTCCGTCACAGTGTTTGGCTTCTTTTTGCGGTCGTCTGCAATCTCCACGTGCGTGTGCATAGTGCTCAGAACGCAAACTGTTTTGTTGGGCTTGGAGGCATACACCGTCAGAAGCGCATCATCGGATCTGTACACCTCCGTTGACAACTTCTCACGTCCCTTGGCGTTTTTGGCTTCCAAAGGAACTTCTCGGCGAATCTTGTTCATTGTCCCAAGCAGAGTCGTGTTGCATTCCAGCAGCTTCTTAGCCAGGGAAAGAGATGTGAAAAAATTGTCTGTGGCTACAGTTCTGCCCTTGCCCAGGTATGGCTTCATAAGCTTCATCACCACATTCTCGGACACTCTTTCCCCCTTGGGACGATCGGGGTCCTTTCCAAGGTATGGAATGGCGTTGCACATGTACTTTGTGTTCAACTCAGAAGCAACCCAAAACTTTATTCCAAACTTGTCCGGCTTTGAGGCAATGTACTGGGTGAATGGACAGCGAACCTTGGTCGGAAACAGCTGCTCGTCGACTGTCAGTTCCTTGCCTGGGGTATAGCACAAAATGCAGTTGTTCACAAATCGCTGCCAGATGTCCGAAATCGCAGCAAATCTGTCGCTCTTTGCACGCTCCGCACGGGTGTCCTTATTATCAAAGCGCAAGTACCGCATGATTTCTTGGTAGCGGTCCCGTGCCATTGTCTCCTGGATCGAAGGCACAGCGAACATTGCCGACCAACAGTCCGACATCGCTCCAACTGGACAGAGGACTGCTCGTAGAAATAGGATTGCTACGAATGCCATAAACTCGCTGACCGACAAACTCCAGCTGCTGTCTGTTCTGCGGGCTTCATGGACAGTGCAGTCTGTGATGATTCGCAGCATCTCCATGTCGAGCAAACACAGAAAACTCTGCAGTCTGCTTGTGATCCTACGCTGTATTAGTAAAAGTAAACAAATGACGCTAGGTAAATTACACGTACTAAATATCATTCAAACACAAGCAGAAACACTGGAAAGAAATATGAAGTTACTATACCTTTGCATGCTCTGTAGGCCCGGACGGCTCAACAAATGTTGAATTAGGCGAACAGCTGCTGACACGAGAGCGTGCGATGCCAACCTTCTCCCAAACAGTTCCATCTTTTGCCCGTACGGTTGGTGCAGGTGTGGTGTCAGCCTGTGTCCGTCTCTTCCTTGGAGGGCTCTGTTGTACCTCATCCGATGTACTGCTTCTTTCTTCATCGGATGAATCGCTGGTCAAAAAACAGGAGGGTCCTTCTCCCGCATCGGACTCACAGCAGTCCTCGTTGGTCAGCAAAGCCGCAACTTCTTGACCGGTGAACGTCCTCTGTCTTGCCATGGTGTTTTGCGTCGTCTCCACACAGGATAGTAGTGAAAATGTAAGTCGCCTGCCTTTGGGTTTCAGCTTTTATCATGACTCTGAAGAACACACCCACAACAGCGCATACTAATTATACTTTATTATAATAGGTGGCGCTTCACACATAACGCCGAAACCGAAACCGGGCTAATCCCCTGCATACACGGGAACAATAAAAGTTGTTCCCCGTGATAATGGTTCACGGCAATCCGTGAATATCAGTCAAACACAAGCATAAACACTGCAAAAAATATTATATTACTATGCTGTATGAGTAAAAATAAATAAATGACGCTAAGTTATTTACACAAACGAAATATCTTATTTACACAAACGAAATATCAGTCAAACACAAGCATAAACACTGCAAAAAATATTATATTACTATGCTGTATGAGTAAAAATAAATAAATGACGCTAAGTTATTTACACAAACGAAATATCTTATTTACACGAACGAAATATCAGTCAAACACAAGAAAACACAAAAAATATTATATTACTATGCTGTATGAGTAAAAATAAATAAATGACGCTAAGTTATTTACACAAACGAAATATCTTATTTACACGAACGAAATATCAGTCAAACACAAGCATAAACACTGCAAAAAATATTATATTACTATGCTGTATGAGTAAAAATAAATAAATGACGCTAAGTTATTTACATGAACGAAATATCTTATTTACACAAACGAAATATCAGTCAAACACAAGCATAAACACTGCAAAAAAATATTATGTTACTATGCTGTATGAGTAAAAATAAGTAAATGTACAAATAAATATTACTTTACTATACCTTTATTACTTTGTTGCTGCTATTGAAGTGCATACACAAGAAAATCTGGGACGCTTGCTTCATACATAACGCCAATACCACGCTAATGATAATGTGTTTCACGGGAACAATATGAACCCGTGATAATGGTTGGTTCAGCCATGTAAATGTGTGGCGCTATTGAAGTGCATACACAAGAAAATCTGGGACGTTTGCTTCATACATAACGCCAATACCACGCTAATGATAATGTGTTTCACGGGAACAATATGGACCCGTGATAATGGTTGGTTCAGCCATGTAAATGTGTGGCGCTATTGAAGTGCATGCACAAGAAAATCTGAGACGCTTGCTTCATACATAACGCCAATACCACGCTAATGATAATGGTTCACCGCTCTAAATAATACTTATGTCAATATGTAGCGCTTCACACATAACGCCGAAACAGGGCTAAACTTTATTTATTTATTTTAGACTACAAACTAGACCTGGTGCACACAGACTGCACACAGACTAGACCTGGTGCACCACAGAGCTCCTGCCACAGAGCTCCTGCCTGTCTTTCTGCTCCTGTCTTGCTCTGAAATTAACATATGTATGGTCCTGCTAATTGGGCAGGAGAAGGAGGGGTGATGTCCTCAGAACCTTGAAATCTCAGGAGTTCCAGTGTTAATTGAGCTCGCATGGTTTAATTAATTAAATGCTCGCATGGTTTAAATTTCTATTCCTTCTACGCGTTTAGATTGCCGCGTTGGGTTTTGTTTCGTGTGTTATCGCAGTTTCGCAATTTTGTTTTCTGTTCTTTTACCCGTTGAGTATTCCGCTTTGCTTTCACTTATTCTGCCTGTGTTCTGTTACGTGTTTAACCCTCGCACTTGCGTTTAGTTCTATCAAACGCATAAAATGCTATTAACCGACACTTGGGTCCACCCTTCTCTCTATCACTATACGCGGTGTGTACATCCCTGCACTACCACGTTACATTTTGTGAATTTGGAACAGGCATTCGACTGTGTCCCTTGGGGATTCCTCGGGGAGGTGCTTCGGGAGTATAGGGTACGGGGCCCGCTGCTACGGGCTATCCAGTCCTGGTACAAATGGAGCAGGAGCTTGGTTGGCATGGCCGGCAGTAAGTCAGACTGGTTCCTGGTCGGAGTTGGACTCCGCCAGGCCTCAGGATTCCATGTCTCCTTTTTGTGGATGTTGGCATCATCGGGCCAGGACCTACAGCTCATGCTGGATCAGTTTGCAGCCGAGTGCGAGACGGCCGTGATGAGAATCAGCACCTCTAAAACTGAGACCATGGTACTCAGTTGGACAAGGGTGGAGTGCCCTCTCTGGGTCGGGAATGAGTGCTTGCCTCAAGTGGAGGATTTCAAGTATCTCAGGTTCTTGTTCACGAGTGAGGGAAGGATGGAATAAGAGATTGACAGGTGGATCGGTGCTGCGGCTGCAGTATTGCGGATGTTGTACTGGACCATCGTGGTGAAGAGAGAGCTAAGCCAATAGGCAAAGCTCTTGATTTACTGGTCAGTCTACATTCTGACTCTTAACTATGGTCACAAACTCTGGGTAGTGACCGAAAGAATGAGATTGCGAATACAAATGGCCGGGCTCTTTCTTAGAGATAAGGTATGGAATACGGTCATCCGGGAGAGGCTGGGAGTAGAGTCACTGCTCCTCCATGTAGAGAGGAGCCAGTTGAGGTGGTTTGGGCATCTGGTCTGGATGCTATTTGGGCATGTCCCACTGGGAGGAGGCATGTCCAACTGGGAGGACCCAGGACACGCTGGAGAGATTATATCTCTCGGCTGTCCTCGAACGCCTTGGTATCCTCCCAGAAAAGCTAGAAGAGGTGGCTCGGGAGAGGGAAACCTGGGCCTCTTTGCTTAGGCAACTGCCCCCGCGACCCGAACCCGGATAAAGCGGATGAAAGCACGAACAGTCAGAGCCATGGCTAAGATATTAGAGGTAAAATAAGGTTTAATGCTGAATAAGAGAAAGATTCCAAGTATTAAATAGAAAAATGGATTGGTTCAGAGATCTGTTACATACACTCAAAGCGTCTGCAAGAGCTACCCCCCCAAACGATGTTTTGGATGCTGATGCTTCTTCATAATCCATTTTCCTGATGCCATGCACTGCCTGGAATAGATGACCTTAGGTTATGGCAGTGCAGTACTGATGATACACACAGAGCATTGGATCTTTCTCTGAAGATCTCTCTTCTTGGAGCTGCAAAGTGCAAACCAGGCAGTGATCTTCCCTGAGAGAACAGATCCGGTGGTGGCAGTAAAGAGTGTCAGCAGTGCTGAACTGTTCCTGCACTGTTATTATGTACTGATGTTACATCCACAGTTATTAAGTGAAGTCTGCAGCAGATCCTCTTATTCGTCTTAGACTCCAGAGTGACACGGAGCCCCCATCCCCACCAGAGGGTCAAATACGTCTCTATCAGAAGTGGAAAGACACTTGGTGCTCATGAACATTTTCTACAAATGCTCCATGAACAAATACCAGACCTACAGGAGGTGTCTACAGTGGAGGAGTGTGATGTCATTCTGCTGTTCTGCCCCATTGTTTCATTGGCTGGAACTGACATTGAAGCAGCACTGAAGCTCATTACTGAAGCAGGTAACTCTGAACCTCTTCACTGTGAACACATAAGATATTGGGCACACACTGCTCCATCATGTTTGACAAGATAAAGTCCTGCTCACAAGATCAAGTCTTGCTCTCTGTCCACAGACTCCAAGCCTGCTGTTCTAGTGGTGCTCCATCACGCATTTGACCCAGACTGCACTGTACCAGACAGCAGCAGATATGTAACCAGGGAGAACACGACCACAGTGGACTGTCTGTTCTATGAGGACTGTGGATTATTGAAGTGCTTAAAAAATGAGGAAGCACTCAAGAAAGTGGTAGAAAAGCTAAAACCCCAGGTACTGATATTATATACTATATTATACTAAGTTTTAACATGTTAATTTTGTGTTGATCTCTGAACCTGAGTACTGATGTAGGGTCAAGACCTTTGTTGTTTTTGAATGTTAATGATATGGGTGAAACAAACCACACCTACAGTCTGCAGTCATCCAGAACATTGTGGCTGGTACATGGTACTTCACAGACGAGTGCAGACTTCAAGACAACAGGGTTTATTTCGAACCACAAAGATTAAGGCAATGAGAAAAAACACTCGGTATGCATCCAGAATAGTTGGCAATACTTTGCATAGTGGAGATGGAAACCTCAAGCATATATATAGTGGAATTTTAATGGGAAACAGAAAAAAGTTGTCTAAAAAATTAGAAGAGGCAGACAGGACACAATTGGAGTTTCTTTATTAAACAGTAAAGAAGCAGGCAAACTCACAGTGGAAACAGAGCAGGTCATGTGATCAGCAAACAGAGTCCAGGGGTGTTGAGCCCCAAAGGGAAGTGATTAACAGATGGTAGAGGTCACTGTACAGAGGGAGATCAAACATGCTGAGAATCAGCTCAGACTCAAAGGTAGACTAAGGAGACTCTCCACACTGGGAACTGAACAACCATATTTAAACAAAATAATGGGAGACAGGTGCAGGGGTGTGGCCAATGATCAGTGCAGGTGATGCAGACCGGTATAGGGATGTGGCCAATGATCAGTGCAGGTAATGGAGACAGGTGTAGGGGTGTGGCCAATGAACAGTGCAGGTAATGCAGACAGGTATAGGGGTGTGACCAATGAACAGAAAGATGGAGGGTGCAGATAGAGGAAGTGCAGAAGGATTTGAATACATTCACTCTGTATTTGTATGCTCACTTGTACATGGTTTTAGTTACTACATTAATGGACAAACACATCATATTCCCCTTCTAGGACCATAAAAAGCCACCACAGCCAAACACAAGTAAGTGTCTGTTTTATCTGTATCTGAAATAAGTGCTTCACATGTGCTGTTGGATTATAAAGTATTTCACGTGTATTGTGCAAACCCAGAAGACCACCAACCTGCACGTACATTCATTCTTTACTGCACTTATGAACACTGTATGTTCAGCATCTATGGCACTGAGAATATGATATAAAGTTTATTATTTATGTATTTATTCATTTTAATTTATTATGGATTAATGCAGATGAAATTCCTTCCTCCCCTGCATCCTTTACAGGTAGAGAGTCTGAGCGCTTATTTCCAAAGTTTTCAATGCCAAGAATGTCTTCTTTGGTAAGGTTCCACATTACAGTTACTGCAATCACAGAACACACCAAACTCATTCAGCTTCATAAATATGTATTTACTTACTTTGAGAGAGCCTAACATTTTTTTCTTTTCTTTTTTTAGTACAGTTTTAAAAAGATTCTTCAGTAAACATCATCCATGGTACCAGTATTATCATGTAGTAATATATTCACTTGTTCTGAAAGCAAACTTGTTCACATAATCACACAAGTTAATTAAAAACAAGTTTGTAAAATGCTTATGAAACCTGATTCAGAGATGTAACGGAGTGACAGAAGCAGCAGACGCGGAGTATGGTGCTGTAGAATCTTTAATGTCTTTACTTGTGGCTTTGGCAGAAGGGTAACCATTTAAATTAGACATAATTAAAATGCCTTGTATTAAATTGTTATTAAACTAAATGTAAATGATTCATAAGTAGATTGTAAGGTCCTGAAATAGTGGAGGACGGTGTTATAGCTGGTTTTCCTGGTGTAATTACTCTTGCTGTTTAGATCTGCAGCTGAATTATTTACATTATTATATTGTTACACTGTTGCATTGTTGTGGACTTGTGGATTGGCTAAAATCATTAGTACTGTGCATTTGAAACTAATACTGAAACACAGTGTACACTGTTTAAAACGACCTGGTTTGTCCTTATACACATTACTGTACTGTTACTGTACACATTACTGTAAACACACCAATTCAGGGAAATTAGTGTATGAATGTAGGTGGAACAAACAGTATTTGACATGTAATGAGTAAGAATGAAAGTGAAAGAAGTGTGATGTTTCACAAAGAGAAAGTGGATGAAATAGTGAAATACACTAAATACACAATAAACGAAGCACTTTTGGTTTTGCTTCCATTTAAACGCCCAAGGTTCACCTGTGTAATAATCATTGTCTCTAATCAGCATCCTGATATGCCACACGTGTGACTGGATGGTTTATCTCACCAAATGGGAAGTGCTGACTAACACAGATTTAGTGAACAATTGTGAACAAAATTTGAGAAAAAAGGGCCTTTTTGTACATAGGAAAAGTATTAGATCGTTGAGTTCAACTCATGAAAACATTTTATTCAGTGTATAATAAGCATAAAGCCCTCAAGGTCCAGTAAGAGGAGAGAGACTATAGACCCATGATAGTGCAGAGAGAACAGCTGTAGAGGACAGAGAGGACACGTCTGTGTGCTGGAACTGTGCAAGACAACACCAGAGACTGAAGATGAAACCACAACACTGCAGGAAAACATTCAACAGGTGAGGAAGAGAAAAGAGATTGAGTAACGTAACAGCAAAGTGCTTGAAGAGAAGATAATAAATAACCAATAATATTTAACAAACATTCACAAGATGTCTTGGGCGTAGAACATGCAGGGGCAAAGGGAGGAAGCAAACGTGAATGTTTTATTCCTTGTGTTTCTGTTTGGAGAGGTTAGCTGCCTTCTTCTCCCAGCAAGAGGTAGTCTAGCAGTTCTGCAGAAACATGCAGTAGTACATATAGAGGAAAGATCTACTTATCTTCTTGTAACGGTGTTAAATTGTTAAATCCTGCATAAATGGGTTGAGACTTTTATTTTGTAATTGGTCTATACCGTTTTGCATTGTGGGATTTCTGCAGCGGGAAGAGAATTACATTGCTGCAGGTAGGTGGGATAATCGTGGGTCTGAGATAAGTTATTAAAATCCATATTTGCACTATTTTGTATGTCTTAGATTTAACATAAAATTAATCTAATATGTAAGGTGATTTATAAATTGGATTTGTGTGATGTTTTCTCGTTTTGTATTTTTTTTTTTGTTGGCCTTAATGTATTCGTATTGGAAAGTCCAAATTATAATACGGCATTTGTTTTGTTTAGGCAGACTCCACATTTTATCCCACCCTAAATATCATTTTATCAACCCATGTGCAGGTAATTTATTACATTTGTATTTTAAGTTGTTTGCATTTTGTATGTTCTATGTGCACCTCGTGGTCCCGTTAGCATGTGCGATCCAAAGCGTGACTAGCCTGGAACGTTATGGCTGCATTCCACGTGCAGTACCGGTGGTGACCACTGAGTGTACTTTTTGTTCATGTATATACATTTAAAAAATGGATGAAGAAATGTTTTGTGTGAGAGGCAGCGGGAAGAGAATTACATTGCTGCAGGCAGACTCCACATTTTATCCCACCCTAAATATCATTTTATCAACCCATGTGCAGGGAATAAATGACTTCATCCGATTGAGCGTCCTCGTCATTTTCAACACAACGCAGAACAGTTACATTGGTGCCGTGATTCCCGTGACCTTCAGTTGGTCGACGATCAACGCCTCTTCGGACCGGTGGGCCTGTCGTCATCTTACAGCTGAATTTATTTATGGGTCATTGTAGTTGCAGTTTGTGGATGTTTGCATTGTGTAAGATTGTAGTGTATGTAGTGTAGTGTAGTATATTGTATATAAGTGCTCTTTATTTTTTTCTGCTTTCCTTTACCTTTGCTCTTTCTCTTCTATCTTTTTATTTTTATATAATGGATAACTCACAGCTTAGTGGGTTTCAGGGCTTCCAAACTCCAGTTAGTGTAGGTCGGGGTAGAGGCTTACTTGGGGTGTCTATTCCTTTTCCTGATATAACCACTACTGTAGGTAGAGGTGTTGGGATGGTAACAACCAGTCCTGTCAGTAGCAACACACACACGCCTCACACCCAGTATGATGGCCCCTCTGCAGGTCTGGCTCCATGCACATCCACTCCCAATGCAGCGCATGACATTACTGGTCAGTTGGGTAGCATTGTGCAACACATAGGTCAACAGCTAGCTGATAGTCTCCTCACACACTTGAGTAGGTCTGTTCCAGTGTCAGCAGCATCTGCATCTAGTGCACAAAGTGACAGTCACAATCCAACTCAGAATTATATGTCAAATTCATCTCAACTTCAAGTAGTGAATCAGAGAAAAGTGAAAGATCCTCCTACGTTCAGAGGTGACTCGTCTGATACTGTCACACTTGAGGAATGGATTGAGCTCATGCGAACCTTCATTAGGAAAGGTGGCCTGGCTACTGAAGATCAGGGAGAAGAGATTCTCATACATCTAAGAGGCAAAGCCAAAGATGTTGTCAAAGTGGGTGTGAAGTCTAGTGGGGTTGATATTAGAAGTAACCCAGATTCCATATACAGCCTTTTGAGAAATTACTTTATTTGCAAGCAGTTTTCACCTCTTCCTCTTCAAGATTTCTATACAACTCTCCCTGAGTCTCGGGAAGACCCTTATGACTACTGGCTGCGTCTTAATCGCGCTGCTGATGTTGCTTCAGAGCGTCTCAAGGAACAGGGTAAGCAGCAGCATGACCTATCCACTGAGGTCACACGTATGTTCATTAGGAACTGCCCAAACTCAGGCCTGGCTCTTACCTTTCGCTCTAAGACTATCGACAAGTGGTCAGCTGCTGAGGTACAGGAAGTTTTGAATGAGTTCCACTCTGAGAAGGTTGTCAAAGCAGTGGGCAAGAGGAATGATCTGGAGGACATCTCTGTGAGCAGAATGGAGGTCAACACTAGTTTAGCACCCCTGAATAACAACCAGCCTTCAACTCAGTCCACCTCCACTGACCACTCTACTCTGGAGAGGATGATTAGTATGTTGGAGAAAGTTCTCATGAGCAATACTCAGTCTGGGAAAGTGGGTAGGAAGACTACTGGCTTACCTCGAATTCAGGGTCTTAGTGACACTCCATGTTTAGTTTGTACAGATGTCTCTCACTCTGCTTTGTCACACTGCAAGGATAACAAGTTGTGTTTCCAGTGCTTTTCACCTGGTCATGCAAGGAACAGATGTCCACACAGAGGGAGGAGCTAAGCTGAGGTTAATCAACCGTCAAACTGACTGATCTGCGTGTAGGGGAGGACCACGTAGATCTTGAGAGTAATCCTCCCACTTCTAACTTTGGAGCATTTTCAGATTATGAGTCTTTAAGCCAGCTGCACTGTAGTGACATTTGTTCAGACAAAACAGTTATTTTTCAGAATTTACAGTCAGTTCCTAGATCTGACAGTTTATTTTACACATCAGTTTCAATTGAGAACGGACCCACCTTTAAGGCTCTTATTGATAGTGGCTCTATGGCGTGTACTCTTAGTGAGTCTGCTGAAGCGAGTTTGTTGAGGTGTATTCCAAGCATCACTAAGCAGTCAGCTCAAGACATTGTCATTGTTGGCTGTGGAGGTCATCGTGTCACACCAACAGCAATCTATGACCTTTGCATCACAGTATATGGCTGTTCCATGTCTGTGCCTACTTTAGTGGTACCGGGTCAAACTGAGGAGATGATC
Organism: Brachyhypopomus gauderio; assembly: GCF_052324685.1. Lineage (NCBI taxonomy): Eukaryota > Metazoa > Chordata > Actinopteri > Gymnotiformes > Hypopomidae > Brachyhypopomus > Brachyhypopomus gauderio. Next base: position 2,522,642 of record NC_135217.1, read on the forward strand.
CTGGGCACAAATTCTATCAAAAGGCTCTTGATGCAACTGAGAGAGACGAGAGGTTACTGGAGACTTGTGTCCACACCCAGCCATAACCAGAGTGATGAGTGCTGTGAGTTTTTGTCCCTTTTCTCCAATACTGAGAGATGGAGAGGTGAGATGATCCCTGAGAAGGTAGGCACGGTAAAACTCCAGAGAAGTGTGACACTAGAACCACAAACAGAGCACCTGGTTTGGGGAAAGCTGCCTGTGTCTTCAGTCCTGTCTGTGGGCAGTACAGTCATTGTTGAACCAACGAAGTCGAGGTCAAGGCCAAAGCAGATAATGGTTGGAAGGGTGATAACACCGCTTTGGGGGGATGGGTCGATTCCACTTAAAGTCATCAATCCAACTAACAACAGGGTTGTATTGAAAAGGAACACCAAGATAGCGGATGTGTCACCCTGCATTGCTGTGGAAGACCTGCAGCAACATACACAGATCAAATCAAATGTGCTGTGTACTGAGGATAGCCCACCTTCACCACACAGATCCAGTGATGAGAGGAGGCAAGCGCTGTGCAACTTGAACCTCTCCGACATTGACTTAGAGTCTTGTGAGGTGTCTGCCCACTGGAAAGACAGACTGCTACAGATAATTGAGAGCCATGAGTCAATCTTCTCAAGAGACAAGATGGACTGTGGAGAAGCAAAAGGTTTTGTCCACCGAATTAATCTGACTGACAACAGACCCTTTCGTTTACCATACAGGCGAATACCACCGAGTCAGTATGATAAACTAAGGACGGCGCTAAACGACATGGAGGAAAAAGGAATCATTCGTAAGTCGCACAGTGATTATGCATCACCCCTTGTGTTGGTCTGGAAAAGGAACGGTGACTTACGGATCTGTACAGATTTCAGGTGGCTGAATGCACGGACCGTCAGAGACGCCTATCCACTGCCACACCAGTCAGATGTGTTAGCTGCTCTGGGGGGAAATATCTTTTTCTCCACTATGGACCTGACGTCAGGCTACTATAATGTGCCTCTACAAGAAGAACACAAGAAGTTCACAGCCTTCTCCTCTCCGTTTGGCCTGCATGAATACAACAGACTTCCTCAGGGCCTCTCCAATAGTCCAGCAACATTCATGAGGATGATGATGTCCATCTTTGGAGATGAGAACTTCACTAGTGTGCTGTGCTACCTGGATGACCTGATGGTGTTTGCTCCATCTGAATCTCTGGCTCTTCAGCGCCTTGAAATGGTCTTCTCACGCCTGTCCAGTAACAACCTGAAGCTGGCCCCTAAGAAGTGCTTTTTCTTAAGACGGTCTGTTAAGTTTCTCGGTCATATCATCTGCGAGGAAGGCATTAATACAGACCCGGAGAAAGTTGAGGCCATTAGTGCAGTCCAGCGTGTTGATTTGATGGAGGCAGATGGACAAACACCATGCCCAAAGAAGATAAGATCGTTCCTTGGTATGGTGCTGTATTATCAACATTTCATCGAAGGATGTTCCGCTAAGGCCAAGCCACTCTTCCAGTTAACATCAGGACCCAGCAGGACGACACCTATGAAAAAGGGAAGGAAGACTAGACGGAAAGTCTGCTATGCTAAGCTCACTGCCACTGATTGGACACCTGCGTGTCAAAATTCGTTTGAGCTACTGAAATCAGATCTACTACAAAGTGTGACTTTAGCTCATCCATTCTTTGATCAGCCTTTCATATTGGCTGTCGATGCATCCTTTGATGGGGTTGGGGCAGTGCTCTCTCAAGTTCCACCTGGAGAAGAGATAGCAAGACCTGTAGCCTTTGCCAGTAGAACACTCTCGCGGGCGCAGATGAACTACCCTGCTCACAGACTGGAGTTCTTTGCACTGAAGTGGGCTGTCTGCGAAAAGTTCAGCCATTGGCTTAAAGGACGTCACTTTACAGCCTGGACCGACAACAATCCTTTGACATACATCTTGACAAAACCCAGACTGGACGCGTGTGAGCAGCGCTGGGTAGCTAAACTCGCATCGTACAGCTTTGATTTGAAGTATGTGCCAGGCCCAAAAAATGTTGTCGCTGATGCCTTGAGCAGAGAGCCCTTTGTCCAGTCTTGTGTAAGTCATCGCATTGTCACAGAGCCATATGTGTCACTTGTGAAAAACGTCAGTGATGTTGGTGATGAAACTGTCCAGCATGCTTTCAAGTACAGCAACAACCATCAGATGGTCCTTAGATCGTGCAGAGATCCACAAACGATGCCCAGCAGTGGGAGTGGTTCAGTTGAGGCTCTGGAGGTTTCGGCTGTTTTCAGTGCACACTCCACTGGTGGCCTGAGCGAAGTCATGTGTGCGGGTCCAGCTGTTCCTGAATTGCAGCAGACCACTTCTCCCATCCCTCACAGTAGCCTGGTGAGTCAGCAAGGACAAGATGTGTCCATCAGTCGAGTGCTCTACTATATTGAAAGACATCGGAAACCATCCAAAAGTGAGAGAGCGGATGAACCCGCCAGTGTACGTCGGCTCCTAAGACACTGGGACAAGCTCATTATCCGTGATGGTGTGCTGTGCAAGGTGAGGAGAGATAATAACATGAACAGACGACTTTTTCTATTTGTGGTGCCAGATTCCCTAAAAGGACAAGTTCTGAAGGGAATTCATGATGCGGCCGGTCACCAGGGTAGAAGCCGAACACTGGCGCTGGCGAAACAGAGGTTTTTCTGGGTTGGCATGAAGCGCGACATCGACGATCATGTGAAGACCTGTCATCGCTGTGTTGTGGGGAAGACACCAGAACCCAATGCCTGTGCCCCATTGGAGAACATTCGCACATCAGAACCGATGGAGTTAGTATGCATTGACTTTTGGTCTGCGGAGGTCAGCAATGGCAAGTCTATGGATGTACTGGTCGTAACAGATCATTTTTCTAAAATGGCTCATGCATTCCCATGTAAAAATCAGTCCGCTAAGCAAGTAGCTCGGAGACTATGGAATGACTTCTTTCTCGTCTATGGCTTTCCAAAAAGGATTCACTCTGACCAAGGAGCAAATTTCGAAAGCAAGCTGATCAAGGAATTGTTGTCTCTGTCAGGTATCGAGAAGTCACACACGACACCATACCACCCCATGGGCAACGGCATTGCTGAAAGATTCAACAGAACCCTTGGATCTATGGTGAGGACATTGCCTCCGAAGTCTAAAGACAAGTGGCCACAGATGTTACAACTTCTCACCTTCTGTTACAATTGCACTGAGCACGAGACGACTGGCTTTGCGCCCTTCTATCTCATGTTTGGCAGAGTCCCTCGCCTCCCAGTTGACATTTTGTTTTCAAACGTCCTCTCTGATGAAGTGGTGGTAAACCACAGTGAGTTTGTTTCACGCCTGAAGAAGGATCTGCGTGAAGCTGTGCAGGTAGCACAGAGACACAGTCAGAAAGAACAGACTCGGCATGCCAGGCTATACAACAGGAAGATCAGAGGTGCACCACTTACCATCGGAGACAGAGTGCTTGTCGCAAACAGAGGTGAAAGAGGAAAAAAGAAGATAACTGATAAATGGGAATCTTCTCCATATGAAGTTGTGGCTGTAAATTCTGACATCAATGTTTACAAAATCAGAGAGAACAACACTGGCAGAGTGAAGGTAGTCCATAGAAACCTACTACTCCCTGTTGACTTCTTACCACTAGATGATATGCAGGATTACCGGTCCAGGGACGGTGATGAGGCAGTTCCTGAAGTCACCCCTCAAGTTGATGACAGTGTTGGTGATCGGACTGCACACTGGGTACTTACAAGCCGCGAAGACTTTGAGATGGGGGAGTGTCAAGCTCAACACACTGAAGTGTCTGATGTGTCTGAATGCACGTTGGAGCCAGAGGACTCAGTGAGTGACATCACAGGTGAAGTGTATGATCAGCACGGAGATGTTCCTTCTGTGAGTGATGGCCCACAAGATGCTGAAACCCACCCAGTAGTGCCTGCCCATAGTGACACTATGCAAGTTGAACCTGCTGTCTGCACTCAGCCCCAGAGATTTGAGAAAGCTGTTGCTCGGACAAACAGAGGCAGAGCTGTTAAACCTCCTCAAAGACTTATATATGAGATGAATGAACAAGTTCTTGACAACACAGAGTCCTCAGTGAGCTCTTTAATTTCTCTAGTTGCAAGCTTCTTTTGAGTTTAACACATATAAGATTAAGGTATTTTTTGTCAGATGACACTGGAAACAGTTAGACATGTCAGATAGAGTTGTAGCAGAATTTGAGGTGTAGCAGGCATCTCTACAGTCTACTTTTAGTTTGGGGTATGGCGCCATCCCATTCTTTGGGTACTTCCTAGTTGGAGAATTCTTTAATTGACAGCTTTTAGTACTATCTAATGACATACACGTCTCTCTTCTCTCTTTACAGTTTTTCTGAGATTTTTTAAAAGACAGCTTTATGTACGTTCCCAATTTAGCAGGATTTAAGGGGGGTGTATGTAACGGTGTTAAATTGTTAAATCCTGCATAAATGGGTTGAGACTTTTATTTTGTAATTGGTCTATACCGTTTTGCATTGTGGGATTTCTGCAGCGGGAAGAGAATTACATTGCTGCAGGTAGGTGGGATAATCGTGGGTCTGAGATAAGTTATTAAAATCCATATTTGCACTATTTTGTATGTCTTAGATTTAACATAAAATTAATCTAATATGTAAGGTGATTTATAAATTGGATTTGTGTGATGTTTTCTCGTTTTGTATTTTTTTTTTTGTTGGCCTTAATGTATTCGTATTGGAAAGTCCAAATTATAATACGGCATTTGTTTTGTTTAGGCAGACTCCACATTTTATCCCACCCTAAATATCATTTTATCAACCCATGTGCAGGTAATTTATTACATTTGTATTTTAAGTTGTTTGCATTTTGTATGTTCTATGTGCACCTCGTGGTCCCGCTAGCATGTGCGATCCAAAGCGTGACTAGCCTGGAACGTTATGGCTGCATTCCACGTGCAGTACTGGTGGTGACCACTGAGTGTACTTTTTGTTCATGTATATACATTTAAAAAATGGATGAAGAAATGTTTTGTGTGAGAGGCAGCGGGAAGAGAATTACATTGCTGCAGGCAGACTCCACATTTTATCCCACCCTAAATATCATTTTATCAACCCATGTGCAGGGAATAAATGACTTCATCCGATTGAGCGTCCTCGTCATTTTCAACACAACGCAGAACAGTTACATTCTGAATGTCCAGATGATGCTACAGTGTAGCAGCACAGTTTAGGCTGGATCCTCTACCTCCAGAAAAATCAACCCATGGTCACATCATCTACCAATGTGGCTCTGATCGTATCTGTTATCCTCTTCTTCATTCTCATCCTCTTCCTCATCATCTCAGTATTGGACTCTATTGTTGTGCAAACCAAGATAATCAATGTTATTGGCCACTTTACAGTTTTTCTCAATTGTTAAAACACTAAACCCTGTTGTCTGAACCAAATGCTCAGTGCTGATCTCATTTGTTGAATGACTTGACTTGACTTGAAAACTGGTTAAACTAAACTTGTAATCATAGTTTCACCCACTAAAACATTTTGGACTGTGATGCACTTGGGCTGCATATTGGTAAGCACAGGTAGCAAAAGTGAAACTCAATAAAGCACAAGTGACTATAAGAATCTGGGAAGGAGGCCCTCTGGTGGCCAGAGAGGACATTGCAAAAAGATTCTGCTGCAGTGCAGAAAGAACAGCACAATTGTCTTTAGAAGGATGTGATTACATCTCCGTCCACTTTATTCTACACAGAAATGTTTTCGAATGTGTTTGCGTTGTATACTGAGATACAGATTTAATTGGAGTAACAATACCCCACATTGTCAATGTAATACGTCATCCAACGAGAAAGTGAAAGTACATTAGTTCTCGCGTCTCACTACGAAGAAGAAAGAAGAAAGAAAGAAGAAAGACGGAGGTGAGTAGATACTTCAGACTGAAATGTGTTCATCTCTGCAAACAGAGCAGATCATAGCCTAAAATATCATAAACTATGTTCTAGCTAATGGCTACAGCTAGTGTCCTTAAACAGAACAATCACAAGTTATTCGTTGTCTTTGGTTTAGCCTTTCAGCGAATTGTGTTGTTGGACTGCTTCTGAATACGTACGGGTAATATAATAACGCCTACCTTTAACCATTCTATAATAAACAGCGTTCGCAGGTGAGTAAACGCTGAAGTAGCGTTGGTTTGTGGAACAGAAAAAAGATTAAATAAAGTGGAAAAGTGAGATGGGAAAGCGTTCAATTAGGGGATTTCCAGTACGTCTGTCCCATGTAATACAGGTGTTACACGTTTTGTGCCGAATTCAGACTCCTCGCAGAATCCGACTCCCCTCTTTTGCACATGAAGACGCTGCAGTTGATGTTTGCGAGTTCCATTGTTTCTATACATAAATAAGGGCTAAGTTTTAATTACATATTACAAGTTTTAATAACATACTTGCTGTCCCGAAGTTCACCTCTGTCCACGTTACTTCGTAGTATTACTTAGTTCCTGGTCATTACTGACAACCTTACATCTTGTAGCCTATATCTTAATAACGACCTGACATATTTGCTTTTTACCAATATATTTGCCAAATACTTCCTAATTACAGGATTACATGGTTGCCAACTTTTGACGTTCGCTTGGAGTGAGATTTTAACCTGGAGGAGGTGGCGAGTGTATATTTGTTGTGTGTGTCTATATGTGTGTATTGTCGCGTCCATGAAGAAAGGAGTCCGACGAGAGGAGCTCATTCTCAACCGCAAATGCTTTTTTATTTACAATACACCCTCAGTTCACCACCCCACCTGCTCGTGCTGACAGCAACCTCACTCAGCCACATTCATATCACGGTGATGGTGTCAATTTCTACCTATCAGACACTTCAGCACCCCCGAGCGTGTATCCTATGTCCCCATAACTTTCAAAACAGAATACATCAATTACACATTAACAGTAATGTTAATAACTACTCCACACATTACCCAGCATCCTCTCTGATGAGGGCATGGCCTGTCAGTCCGCATACATTGCACCGTCACAGTATAATTGTTGAGCGGGGGGGGGGGGGGGGGGGGGGGGGCGAACTTGAATCATAGATGTGGATCAGAGGTAAATAAACTGGATTTTTTTTTCGGCGTGAGATATCGGAAGTGTGGCGTGAGAGCGTGTGAAGACGGTCAAATGCATGTGTTTCACGCTCAATGCGTGAGAGTTGGCAACCCTGCTAATTATGTCTTAATTATATAGTTAGGACAAAACTAGACTGCTCAATAAACTACGTTATAATCACAGTACTCACAGGACCAGTAGTGAGCAGAAACTGCCGCTGTCCTGCTGGTAGTGCCGCGTGACAGAGTGGATGGCAACATTGGATAGCTTGAAGTATCAAGACATTCCTGGTGCCCATTACATTCTAAACTACAAGAGAGGACTAATTCTGCAACAGGATGGTGCTCCTTCTCATACTTCAGCCTCCACATCCAAGTTCCTGAAAGCAAAGAAGATCAAAGAGGTCCTGGATTGGCCAGCTCAGTCACCAGACATGAACATTATTGAGCAAGTCCGGGGGAAGATGAAGAAGGAGGCTTGGAAGATGAAACCAAAAAATCCAGAAAGTCCAGAAAGACTGCTTTCTTTGCTATTCCAGATGACTTCATTAACAAGCTATTTGAGTCATTGCCAAGACATATGGAGTCATCCAAGCTCATGGAAGTCATACACCTATATTAATTATTTTTTCCAAGGCACCATGACTTTGTGTTATGCTACAGCCCCGGACCCCTCCCTTCGGGCGTATGTTACTGTTGTCCATGTCTTTATATGTACGTCCGTGGGTGTGGCTGGGTGTGTGTGTTCACCTGTCTCGTTAGAATAATGTGTTTCACGCTGTGCTTGTTAGGCTACGTGTATTTAGTGTGTGTATTCGTAGTGTTTGTTACTCGTCTTTAACGTGATCTGTGTGTAGTGTTTAGTGTGAGAACTGTTGCATGTCTGACTATTGTTTCAGCACGCTGTGAGCATGTACTGTGTTGAGCCATCTCAACTGTTTCGACACGCTGTGAGCATGTCCTGTGTCGATTCGAATAAAACGTAGCCTTTCAATTGCATGGCGCCCCCTGAGGCGGATGTGTTTGCTCGCTCTGAACAAGGATGTAACTCTTTTCGACTTTTGTTTAATTATTTTATGTTTATTTCTCTCATTTTAAATGTGGTGCATAAATGCCTTGCATTACGAACATACAGTAGACAGGCATTATTGGATATCGCTGCACATAACTTGGAGTTTACTGGTCAAATTCCATCAAAGCTGCAACTCATTGTGCGCTCACATAGCCACCACCGCTACACCCAGGAAGGCCCGAAGCTCCGGCCTCGAGTATATACGCAGACCCCAGGAAAGCGCTTCGCAGGCGGCGACGTAGGCGAGGCAAGAGAGGAGGGCTCCATGCTAGGCTAAAGGCTCGCGCTAGCCGACCACCGCTAACCAGCCTCTTGCTAGCCAATGTACGGTCTCTGGAGAACAAGCTGGATGAACTAAGGGCCTGAATTACATCACAAAGGGAAACAAGAGAATGCTGCACCCTTATTTTCTCTGAAATCTGGCTTTTAGAAAACATCCCGGACTCTGCTGTTCAGCTCGAGACTCATTCATTACACCGGGGAGATTGGACTGCAGCCTCCAGTAAGACAACAGGAGGGGGTGTGTGCGTATAAACAACGCGTGGTGTACAGATGTACAAACTGTATATAACAGACTCTCCAGAAAGTCGCGATGTTGCGATTTGCAACTTCAACGCAACTTCAAGCAAACCCCGCGAATTCAGGGCGGTGTTGCAACTTCAGCCAATCACCGCAACTTTCCCGCAAATTTGACCAATCACTGATGTCGTCTTGATGTGACGTCGACAAACTCCCGCCTTACTTCCGTATATACGTTCAAGAGGAGCAGACTGAAAGCAGCATGAGCGACGAAAATAACGGCAAAACGATCGGGAAAAGCAGTATCCCGGTACACTACATGAAGGCGGGGATAAACTGTCCAGATCCGGCCCGTGAATTGATTATCTATGGCCCCCTGGATGATATTTAATTACTATTAGAACCGGCCCGCAGGCCACAGCCGCCCGATGGTGTTTTGCACGCACAAACACTACATTCCCCACAATGCAACGGTAGCCCACGAAGTCACTGCAGCGCACGGAAGCGGCGAGGGTCTGAAATAAAGTTTATAAGTTTAAACTTTAAACTGAGATAAAGTTTAAAGTCAGAGATAAAGTCTCTGATCCATATCTATGAGTTACTAGTTCGCTCTGGCGCCAACCACTGGCGATCGATCTCGATACAATACTTAATTTGTGTCCATTTTACAGGCTGCCCGGTAACAACTTACGTTCGCTAACCCCTCCAGGTTCAAATCTCACTCCAAGCGATCTTGAAAAGTTGGCAACCCTGAATAAATAGGTAAATAGATAATTAAAATGGACTACTAAATAGAGGAAACCATACAACATTTACTCCCTATTGTAATGTACTCACAAAAAAGCAAAAACACACTGCAACTTCCATCGCAATTTTTTTGAAAAACACCCGCAACATCAAACATTTTAGCCCGCAACAATCACAAAAAAGGCCCGCGAAATCCTGGTGGGACTGATATAAGCACTGCTCCCCAGACCTGGAGTTTTTATTGCTGAAATGCCGTCCCTTTTATTTACCAAGGGAATTTATGTGCGTGTTTTTGGCCGCTGTTTACATCCACCCGCGGGCTAACTACACATCAGCGTTAAACAAGCTCTATGACGTCACCAGCGCGCTGGAAACAAATCATCCCGATGCTGTTTTTATTGTTGCGGGTGATTTTAACCAGTGTAATCTACGGGCCGTATTATCTGAATACCACCAGCATGTAAAAATTCCCACCCGTGGCAAGAACATTTTAGATCATGTCTACAGCAACATACGTGGTGGATTTCGGGCCGCACCACGCCCCCCATTTGGAGAATCAGATCACATCTCTCTGTTCTTATACCCAGCTTATAGACAAAAGCTCAAACAATCAAACCCTACAAACAAACAGGTTTAGATATGGACATCAGAAACTGAAAGCACTCTACAGGACTGTTTTGCCATAACAGACTGGGAGGTGTTCAGAGAGGCAGCCATTATGGAAGACTCTTCTGTGAACATAGATAACTATGCTGAGTATGTGACTGGGTACATTGGCACTTGCATTGAAAACATTGTGCCCACCATAACAGTCCGGAAATTCCCTAACCAGAAGCCCTGGATAAATGGTGAGGTACTGCAAATGCTACGAGCACGCTCCATTGCTTTTAGATCTGGTGATGAGGCTGAGCTCAAACTTGCACAGTACAGACTGAAGAAGGCCATAAGATCAGCCAAGAGACAGTATAGAGAGAAAACAGAAGGGTTCTACTCCACTGCTGACCCCAGACGTACATGGCAATGTCTAGAACAAATTACGGATTATAGATCCAGACCCAACAACACCATAAGTTCCTCAAACTGCCTTCCAGACGATCTCAATGAATTCTACACCCGCTTTGAGACGTCAACCCCCACTACCCTTACAGAGAATACACACGCCTCAATTACACAACTCTCCAGCCCCCCACCAGTTGTCTCGACAGCCCAAGTACACAAAGCCCTGAGGAGGATCAACCCCCCCAAAGCTGCAGGACCTGACAACATTCCTGGTCGAGCCCTCAGAGCATGTGCTAACGAGCTGGCTGATGTTTTCACCTCTATATTCTACCTTTCCCTCAAACAATGCACAGTTCCCACCTGTTACAAGACCACCACTATCATCCCTCTGCCCAAGAAGAACCCCCCTTCCTGCCTGAATGACTATAGGCCAGTAGCACTCACTCCAATCATTATGAAGTGCTTCGAGAGAGTGGTGCTGTCCTACATTCAGAACAACATACCAGACACTACAGACCCTCTAAAATACGCATACAGGGCCAACAGGTCTACCTCGGATGCCATCGCCGCAGCCCTTCATGTCTCCCTCACACACCTGGAACATAAAGACTCCTACATCAGGATCCTCTTTGTTGACTACAGCTCCGCTTTTAACATGGTCATACCTCATAAACTTACAGATAAACTGTCATCTCTTGGACTACATCCCACCCTCTGTGACTGGCTTTTAAACTTCCTGACTGGCAGGCCTCAGTCTGTTAGGATTGGAAACAGAACATCAACCAGCATAACAACTAACATTGGTACACCTCAGGGCTGTGTCCTCAGCCCTATACTCTACACCCTCTATACCCACGACTGTGTCGCCTCCAACCCTGACATCATCATCCTTAAGTTCGCCGACGACACTGCTGTGATAGGTCGTATTACTGGCGGAGAGGAGGCAGCCTACAGGAGTGAAGTGAACAGTCTGGTTACCTGGTGTGTGGACAACAACCTCACACTCAACATCGACAAGACAAAGGAGATGATAGTGGACATGAGAAGGGAGAGGAGACCTCATCAGCCACTGTTTATCCGGGACCTTGAGGTGGAGAGAGTGAACAGTTTTAAATACCTAGGGGTCCACATTAGTGATGACCTCACTTGGACACTAAACACCACTCAGGTGTTAAAGAGGGCTCTGCATCACCGTGTGGTACGGCAGTTCGACTGCGAAGGACCGTAAACGCCTGGAGAGAGTGATAAAAACTGCTACGAAAATTACCAGGACGGCACAGCCCTCTCTCCAGAGCATCTACCATCAAAGAGTTCACAGAAGAGCTGCCACCATAATCAAAGACCCCACCCATCCCCAACATGGACTATTCACACTTCTACCCTCAGGCCGAAGATACAGAAGTGTGAAGTGCAGGACAACTAGATTAAAGACTTCTTTCTTTCCAACAGCTATCAGACTCTTAAACAGCTGACCTTTGCACATGATTGTTTACAGGTAAACATACAACTGCACATGTATGTTTACACTTTGTTTTGCACCTTTTGTTCATACTTGACCACCAACTGCACATTGTAAATAATTTTATTTCAGGGTGTTTTATATATATATATATTATTAGTAGTAGTATTATTTGTTGAAACTTTGTACTTTATTACATCCTGTGCAGACAGCAAAAAAAGAATTTTATTGTACAGAAAAACTGTACATATGACAGTAAAGCTTTGAATTATGAATTATTTCTGTGAACGCATCCTCGACTCCCTCGCACCTGTTACACTTTGTTTAAATGCTTTTGTACCATGTTTGTGTATTCAAAATAAATTACATGAATGACCCATATGAATATAATCAATATTTCTTTCACAACATGAATTACCTATTTTTGTAAACAACAAGACATGTCTAAGCAAAATTTGACCTTTCTTTTCTCATTATATGATCAAAATCAATGACTGATACAAAACCAAGTGTGACGCTGGCGTCAGAGAGACGGACGAGATACGAGTCCGGTTCTTCACACACGTTCACTTTAATAAACAACAGGAATTGCGCAATCCGCGCACGATAAACAGTTACACACAGCACACAACGTGCAGACTGTAGACAACGACGAGCACAGGACACTGCGCGAGCGCACATTAAATAGACAAACCACATTAGCCCCACGTGATCACGAGACGATTCACAGGTGAGACTTATTAATCACACTACGGAACCCTAACCACGTATATCCACTGACGCAGACAAAGCACGTGGACAACGTTGACACACGCCCAAAAGGGAGGGGCCGGGGTCCTCAACGTGACACCAAGGAAATACCCTTAGAAATTGAGTGCAGGTACTGTCACACAAGTATGGCTGCTTCACTGAAGCATTTTAATTAACAGCACATTAAATATGCCATTTATTTCCATGAGGACAGAATAGGTAAGTATTTTCATACTTTCCAGCATTAATGTAATTTGATTTAACAATGACTATTCGTGCATGTAGTTCTAAGCCAATTGTATGGTGGTCATTGTACATGTTATACCTGTCACGTTATGGTCCCTGACCCCTCCTTTTGGGCGTGTGTTTACATTGTCTACGTCTACTCGTCTGCGTCTGTGTATCTCCGTGTGTGCGGTTGCGTCCTGTGATAATCCGTCTCACCTGTGGCTTGTCTCGTCATCACGTGGGGTTTATGTGGTTTGTCTATTTAATGTGCATTTGCGCAGTGTCCTGTGCTCATCGTTGTCTGAGTCCACACGTTTCCGTGAGTGTTGTATGTTTCTTCATGCGCTTCTTGTGCAGTTTATGTGTGTGATTAAACGTGACGTCAAGTGTCAAGTCGGACTCCTGTCTCGTCCTTCACGCCACACCGAATGTCACAGAATGACGAGCCCTCAAGAGACAGAATGCCAGGGTACACCACCCGGACCAAGAGGAGTCAGAGACCCAGGCGGCACCACCATGCCTCTACTCCTGCCCAATGCCGCACGGCCACCGTAACTCCCAAACTGATGGAGCAGGACCCGTTATGCAGGGTCATGCTGCTTCGGGCTCGGGAAGCCTCTTCCGTGAAGTTAGCGGACTGCTTCCGCGACGCCGCGGAGCGGATGTGGCAGAAGAGACACCCCTCTCCTTCCCGAGACCTCTCCCCGATCAGGTTAGGCGTCCTTGAGCTCTGCTCTACCGCCAAGACTCCGGAGAGCGAGTTCGGGGACGAGGAGTCGGAAGAGGAGGAGGGGGAAGAAGACTCTGCTCCCTCTGTCTGTTCCGCCCCCACCGTGGATTACGGGGAGGGCGAAGAGGAAGAGGAAGGCGACGAGGAGGATGAAGACCAGGCTCCCTCGGTCTGCTCCGCCCCCACCGAATACTACGGCGAGGGCATAGAGGAAGAAGACTACCCTCCTTCGGAGCATTCCGCCCGGACCGTAAAGGGGAGGTACAGCCCGGAGGTGAGGGCTTCCCCTGAACACTCCAAGGGGAGCGCTATGGACTATTCCCGGGGTGAGAGTCCGGCAGAGCCCATGAGCTGGAGCCTGGGCAGTGAGGAGGAGGAGGAGATGGAGATCGATAACAGCGTTCCCACTGCCAGGTCTGGAAGGCTGGCAACCAGCATGTCCGCCAATCGCGCTGTACCCCAAGGAGGGTTCGCAGCAGGGGCGGGGAAAGGACCGCCTACCGCAGCGCCTGCAGCTCCCGCAGCTCCCGGGTTCTCCCCGCTGGCCACTCTTCTCCTGGCACAAAGCCTGGCGCCAGTTACATGTTTGTAGTGTTCGTGTCTATTCCTGTGTTTCTGCCTAATCCCCTTTTCCCTTTCATGCCTCTGTGTGTGAATGTACCTGTTTGTGTGTTCGTTAATGTCCCGTTATGTTTGTCTAATGTGTTTTCCCTGGTCTTCCCAGGGAGGGTGTTCTAGGCGGTTCGTGGTGGGCTCTCCACCGAGGATCCCTAAAGATCTACCTTAGGATGGTAGTATTGAACAAGCCCTGCAATTATCATTTCTTCTTTTATTTAATTAATGATTTCGCATTCCTAAGTTTACCATCCTGCCATTTCAGGGATGAGAATGTAAGTATGTTTAAAATACATTTAAATAAGATATACTGCCCACAAGCACCCTGAACATTTTCTGTTTTCATATGTTAATTGCATTTCTGCATACAAAACATACATGCATGTCTATACATGCATACATCTTGTCAAAGATATGGCCAAATAATGAATGTGAAAAAACAGAATTGGTAATGTTATTTAATGTGAAACATTGCACCTTTATTTGGTGCTGGTAGTCACTGATAATGGTCAGTACCACATTTTTGAGAGTTCGTTTAGTCTCTTATCCACTTTGGTGTGTCACACAGGGGCAGTCATGGTCCTGTGGTAGGGAACTGGTCTTGTGACCAGAGGGTCATGGGTTCGATTCCCAGGCCTGAGGCCATGACTGAGGTGTCCTTGAGCAAGGCACCTAACCCCAACTGCTCCCTGGGCGCCGGGCTAGGGCTGCCCACCGCTCTGGGCATGTGTGCACCACAGCCCCCTAGTAATCACTAGTGTGTGTGTGTGTTCTAATTGCACAGATGGGTAAATGTGGAGGACAAATTTCGATTGCGGTGAAAAAATTACAAATATGTGTGCAAAATAATGACTCTGCAAGATTCCTTGTATATGCACCATTAGGCCATCAAACTGACTGATATGGTCTCTCTCTCATATATATGGTACAAACAATTGCATACCGAAAATAGCCAAATAGACTGTAGGATGTGAGACAATATCGCTGTTTATATACACTAGCAAAACAGCTTGCAGAATGTAGAATTATTTCCAATTAAAGTGAAGTAATGTATGCTGTATTTTCATTTGAAAACATTCAAGAAATGTATAATGTGCAGGCGTGTACATTGACTATATCCCACGGAATTGTTCGATCGAATATTTGTAGCTCCCATACTTTAGCTACCGAAAATTACTACCAAAAGTATTTTCTGCTATTTTGTTTACAATAACTTCGGGGCGCATGCGCGGCAAGTACACTTGTTTAGAGGACACCGAACGCAAGCCAACAGAACTTTCGCGAGCCACCGCTCCATAACTGATGCGAGACAACGCTGTGAGCTATCAGGCAACTGTCGCGCGGCACAGGCATTGCTCTTGGTTAGTGGCGCACGACAGCAGCTACAGTACAGCAAATACCTGCCGAAATGATACTCCCTAATATAATCTGTACATTTTAATGTGCGTGCACAGCAAAAGTTCATCTCATCAGTGCTAAAACAACATTTACACTAGTGTTACCTTTTTAACACTAAATCAGAGTATTGTTGAATTTATTCTACACTGGTGTAGGTGTTAAAAAATAGCTCTGATAGTGTTACATTTTAACTACTATTTTAATACATTTGAGTGTAAATGCAAAAATTACTCCACCAGAGTAAAACTTTAACTCATATTTCAACACTTTTGGGAGTTAACAGAAAGAAAACCACACTAGAGCATATTTTAAACTAGAATTTCTGGATTGTACACAAAAAACCCCAAAAAACTTATATTAAGAAACTTACTTTAAATGTTAACTTATTTCATCTTCAAACACTATGAACTGCACTGATGTGCTGAACTCATGGCGTTTCACATAAAGTTGCAGTAAGGTACAATATACATATGAAGAGTTTGGTTCCAAAACGCTATAAATCCATTTTGATCAATTTGAGTAAAAATGTGTTTTCTTTAGCAAGAAAGTGGTAGGCTAAAAACCACTGTTTTCTGTTTCAAACTATCAAATACCATACTAAGGTTAAAAAACACAAACAAATCAAATCAAGATTTTAATATTTAAAGATTTATTTAAAAAAAACAATTCGTTTTTTCACAAAACGCAATAAATCCATGCCATGTTTTTTCAAAAGGTCTTGTATATCCTTTTACGGAGCCCGGGAGGGGACATGGGTAAAAAATAAAAATTAAACGAGGGAACGTTTTACCATTCGAGCGCACGTTTTCTGTAATTCGTGCTCACGATTTATTAATTCGTGCGCACGATTAACAATTCGTGCGCACGTTTTGTTTTAATCGTGCGCACGTTTTAATTAAACTCGTGCTCACGATTTAGTAATTCGTGCGCACGTTTTGTTTTAATCGTGCGCACGTTTTCATTCATTCATTTGCAAACCCTACTGGCCTAAGCGCATACATTGCAGATACAAGGAGAGAGGCAGTAACAGTTCCCTGAAACTGTATATACTTTGATTGTTTAGATTTATGCCACAATGAACAGAGATACGTTTTATTAGGTCTTATTTGCTTATGCGACATTGTAGCTTCCCTTGCACAGCGGAGAATCACAATCAGTAAACGGCATCTGAAGCGAATTCTAAGCCTTTTAATGAACATTTATGACGAATTTTAATGTTGCTTTGTGTTTCAGGGTTGAATAGGCTACTTTAAATGCTTGAAATTGTAACTACTTCGTTTCACAACAAATATCTGTCAAATAACTGAACAGTTCTCTTGTATTAGGTTAACAAATACAAGCCTCTTGTAATTCCAGGACGAAACATGAGAGAACGTGAAGACGTTCAGATTGGGCGTTTTGAAAATAAACAACCATTAAACAATGTGATTAAAAGCGAATTATTTCGAATAATTTCGAGTATATGTTTAACTTATTTAAGTTTATCGTGCTGGGAAATATTGAACTGGACCTTGAAAGTGACGTACAGGTGCTTTAATTCCACCTTATAAAGGTGTATGAACCCTGCAAACATAACTTTGTTCATTGCGCTGAGGCGCGGCGCGCGAAGTTACAAAATTCGAGAGGTGCACGACCTCGTGAGACAGCGCGCTAGACCCTCGCGCACGGGCAGAGCCACAGCATAAGCAAATAAGACCTAATAAACGTATCTCTGTTCATTGTGGCATAAATCTAAACAATCAAAGTATATACAGTTTCAGGGAACTGTTACTGCCTCTCTCCTTGTATCTGCAATGTATGCGCTTAGGCCAGTAGGGTTTGCAAATGAATGAATGAAAACGTGCGCACGATTAAAACAAAACGTGCGCACGAATTACTAAATCGTGAGCACGAGTTTAATTAAAACGTGCGCACGATTAAAACAAAACGTGCGCACGAATTGTTAATCGTGCGCACGAATTAATAAATCGTGAGCACGAATTACAGAAAACGTGCGCTCGAATGGTAAAACGTTCCCTTGTTTAATTTTTATTTTTTACCCATGTCCCCTCCCGGGCTCGGTATCCTTTGGCATCAATAGAACATTTTTTTGACTGAAAATGTGCAAAATACAATAATAATTAACTGTAAATTGTACATCTTAATATAATAGTTTGACCATTGGGCCTAAAAACACAAATTTCAAAACATTTCATTAACAAACAAGACATTGTCACGCTACAGCCCCGAACCCCTCCCTTCGAGCGTGTGTTAATGTTGTCCGTGTCTTTATATGTACGTCCGTGGGTGGGTGTGTGTGTGTGTTCACTTGTCTCGTTAGACTAATGTGTTTCACGCGGTGCTTGTTAGGCTACGTGTATATAGTGTGTGTGTTTGTATCGTTTGGTGCTCGTCTTTAACGTGACATTCGTTGTGTGTGTTAAACCGGGTCAGCACGCCGTGAGCGTGTACTGTGTAGTGTATTGTACTGGTGTTATGATGCGCTGTGAGCGTTTACTGTTCAGTGTGATTGACAGCTGATTCAAGACGCCGTTAGTGTATCCAGCGTCAAGCTCAATAAACGTAGGCTTTGAACGCACCTCGTCTTTGCATCCTCGACTCCCTCGCACCCGTTACAGACATAAATAGTAAAATAGTATAACTATTAACATAAATAGTATAACTGCTATACGAACAGGCTCCTCTATACCATCAAAACCATTCATTTTCGCGGACTTTGAGATTGAAAAACGATATATTTTAACAAAGTATACTACAAGAAATGCCGGGCAGTAGTGATGGGACATCTGAAGCTAGGCTTCGAAGCGTGTACCGAGTAAAAAGGGGCGTGTCCGATGAAGCCCCGCTTCGGAGCTTGTGTCATATTGAGCAAAATCACGTGATCAGCAACAAACGAGGCCTCGCATTACATCGGCCACGTCATTGCTTCATTTTGCGTATCGTTTTCGTTTCGTTTGCGTATCGCGTATCGTTTATCAAAATAAAAGCGCTATGAACCCTGTTGCTTCGTGGGTTGTAGTAGGTGGTTAAATTTAAAATCTGGAACGTTCTAAATTCTTTTTGTTTGATCAGGATGTACATCAGATTCACACATCAAAAACAGACTAAAAACCATTGGAAGAGGCAAACCTTATTTGTAATGTTAAAAACATTTTACATTTGGCAGACGCCCTTATCCAGAGCGACTTACATTTTATCTCATTTTTATATAAGTGAACAATTGAGGGTTAAGGGGCACCTCAGTCATGGCCTCAGGCCTGGGGATCGAACCCACGACCCTCCGATTACAAGCTCAGTTCCCTAACCACTTCCCTTCCCTAACCACCAGGTCATGACTGCCAAACCAGATCTAGAAGCCCCAAGAAGCAATTATTTTAAACACATTCTGTTTTTAAAAAAAATCAGTTTCTAACTCCAAATATTCAGTCACTCAACAATCACTCAATTCCCAACATAGTAAAGTACAACATATCTTCATTGTCAAATACGTTCATGACATACAAGAAAACCCAACACAACCACTAATGGTCAAGGATTAGATTGGCTACAAATCATTTTAATAATTAAAACATGACAATTAAGTATGATTTAAATGATTCTCCTGTTACTAAACATGAGTTTGATGGAAACTTTGTGACAATATTGCATTTACACATTTTTGAAAGTATGATCCAACTGAATGACGAGGCTGTAACAGTTTCACCAGCAGATGTCACTAGTGAGTGATGAATGAAGCCTCGAGTAATGAACCTTTTTGCAAAGCAAAGGGTTGGAAAGCTTCATTGCTTCAAGAGGCTTCATTTGCCCATCACTACCGGGCAGCTCAACAGGTCACGTTCTATGATGTTTACATATCTGGTGGTGCATTGTGATTGGATGAGTGGAGATGTGGCGTTCTGTGGGAAATCAGGATTGGCGTTTGTTGCATTTTGGAAGGAAAGAGAGAAAGCAGGGTAGTATTACACGGCGGATGTGTCGTTTTGATAAAAAATGAATATTGGCTTTTCAAGAGTGGTCACATACCATTCTGATTCTGGCTCTAACTCATTTTTTTTTAAACGGCGTTTATCGCGTTTTGGAACCAAACTCTTCAAATGTTGTATGGTTTCCTCTGTTTAGTAGTCCATTTTAATTATCTATTTACCTATTTATTCAGGGTTGCCAACTTTTCAAGATCGCTTGGAGTGAGATTTGAACCTGGAGGGGGTTAGCGAACGTAAGTTGTTACCGGGCGGCCTGTAAAATGGACACAAATTAAGTATTATATCGAGATCGATCGCCAGTGGTTGGCGCCAGAGCGAACTAACTCATAGATGTGGATCAGAGGTAAATAAACTAGATTTTTTTTTCGGCGTGAGAAATCCGATGTGTGGCATGTGAGCATGTGAAGACGGTCAAATGCGTGTGTCTCACGCTCAATGCATGAGAGTTGGCAACCCTGATTTATTTATTTATGGGTATTATGCTTCTTATAAAACCCCTGGTTTTAACACTTCAAGCAATGATTTTATTTATCTTACTCCATGTCAGGGATGTCAAAGTCAAATACACCGAGGGCCAAAAAACCAAATTTGCTCCAAGCCGAGGGCCGGACTGGTTCAATGTTTATTAAAACATATTGAAATGATTGCACATAGCCTATTGAACCAAGACCTAACACAGTGTATATTATTTAATGCTTAAATGAATAAAGCAATATTTTCTTATGGATCTGTCAGTAATTTCAAGTGAAAACATTTTTCAACAAGCAAACAGATAAAAACAAACTTAGCGCCAGAGCAAACTATATCATAGTTCGAATCATAGATGTGGATCAGAGGTAAATAAACTAGATTTTTTTTATCTGCGTGAGATCTCGGATGTGTGGCATGTGAGCGTGTGAAGACAGTCAAATGCGCGTGTCTCAGTTGGCAACCCTGTTGATAGCTATTTGTTGTAAAACGAAGTAATTACAAGTTCAAGCATTTTCAAATAGGCTACTTTAGCCTAAATTCCAGCACTTTCAAACCTGGAACACAATGCAACATTATAATTCATCAGGTAAATGTTCATTCCCCCTGTTTTTGAGGGGTGTTTCTTTATACATATCGTTTCGGACAACACTGTAAAGAATTTGACGTGTCAAGTTTAAATGCCTCCGCCGTTGTGTGCGGAGTCGCGCGCTATGGTCAGTCGCGAAAGTATCCAGCCTTAACTGATACACGGCTGAACGGTTCATGTTTCAGTTTAGTTCACAGCCTCATGGACCAGGAGACGAGAGTGTTGTAGAAAATTTATGAATAAAAAAATTGCAACTAAATGTTGGGTTTATAAAATATAAATTATTATAAAATATAAATTACATTACAAATACAGTAATCCTGCCTTTATCGCATTCTGGAGATTCCAGAACTACCTGCAATAAACGAAAATAGAAACGGTATTTAAGTATTTATACACTATATTAGGGCTTTATAAACCCTCCCCACACCTTTACATAAACCTTTCCCATTCACTGAATAACCATCCCCTCACTGTTCTGTGCATGTGTGCTTGTCCAGCGAGCAACCAGTCGTGTTGTATACAATCTCATGTAGGCGAGTAGCGTCTCAGGCAAGTGATGCTGGTTCTCATTTCAGAGAGTAAATATGCACTATTTACTGTAATTCGTACTATTTTATTATTTATAACATTCCTTGTTAATTGTTAGAATTAATACTTATAATATATTTTTATACATTTTGGGATTTTGTCATGTAAAAAATCATAAAAATATATTTTTTGCGCCGATCGAATTCCGGAGACAACCGGCGAAAAAGTGATGACCCGCGAATTATTTTTCCCATTAATATCTTATAAAAACCCGTGAAAGAGTGAATTCACAAAAGCTGAAGCACGAACTGGCGCAGGATCACTGTAACATAATACAAAAAATAAGTATTAACTAACCTACAAAAGTTCAAAATAAATATTAAATTAAGAGCAACATTAAGATAAAAACTGTACATTCAGATGAAAATATCAACTTAAATGTGCAATCAAAAAGAAAATGTGAGTGAGTGGCAGCGCAAATGTGAACCACGTCCTTAGCAACAGTTCTCTGGGTGACATTACATTCAGTGAACGAATCAGAAAATGAACGAGAGCTTTCAGTTAATGAACGAATCAGAAAATGAACGAGAGCTTTCAGTTCATGAACGAATCAGAGAGTGAACGGGAGCTTTCAGTTCATGAACGAATCAGAGAGTGAACGAGAGCTTTCAGTTCATGAACGATTCAGTGAGTGAACGAGAGCTTTCAGTTCATGAACGATTCAGTGAGTGAACGAGAGCTTTCAGTTCATGAACGAATCAGTGAGTGAACGAGAGCTTTCAGTTCATGAACGAATCACTGAACGAATCACAGAGCATGCGCAGTTCCCTTGGTGATTCGGTGATTCACAGACCACACTGCAGTTCCCCTGATGGCCTGCACGGTCGCTGCTGAGCTCAATTACTGAACTGAAAAAGGAACGAATCATCTGAGGAAGTGATTCGATTCAGTTCGTTCACTCAAAGTGCAACAGCTCGGTGGCAGAAATGGACTTTCTGTCTCTTAAAAGACTATGAAAAATTAAACTTGTTGGAAATACATGTATGAACCCATTGTTGTGAAACAATAAAACACTGAAAACAAAAAAAAACCCAGTTTATCCCCGCTTTCATGTAGTGTACCGGGATACTGCTTTTCCCGATCTTTTTGCCTTTATTTTCGTCGCTCATGCTGCTTTCAGTCTGCTCCTCTTGAACGTATATACGGAAGTAAGGCGGGAGTTTGTCGACATCACATCAAGACGACATCAATGATTGGTCAAATTTGCGGGAAAGTTGCGGTGATTGGCTGAAGTTGCAACACCGCCCTGAATTCGCGGGGTTTGCTTGAAGTTGCGTTGAAGTTGCAAATCGCAACATCGCGACTTTCTGGAAGGTCTGAATCATCAATACAAATCACTGTACAAAACGCACTGTAATGACATTTGTTGTTAGAAGGAACGCTTGCTCATCTTTCACAATTATATTGACAATCTTTTTGAAAAGAGGCATTTCATTTTTTCATCAATGTAAACAAAGATACTAATCTGATACTCTGTTCCATAATTTTTCACCCAGCAAGTAGTAGATATGTAACCAGACACATTTAATACATCCCTTAAAATTTCGCTGCCCTCCAAATAGTCAAGCAAAACACTTTTGGACCAAACCGAAATCTTCTAAAACTAAAATGTTCCCAGTGAAATGCCAGCTGACTGATGTTTCTTAACAAGTGATTTTGTGATGTTTTTAAAGTCTTTAACAGATTTTTTGAAAAAGTTGTGTTTCCCTCCAAATCTCATGCACCACATATGAATAAGTAGTTCAATTCTCTTAATACATATTGGATAGTGAATCATTAAATGATGCTTTGGAATCAAGTTTTGTTCTGGATTCAGAGACTTAAACAATTTATGATGGTCAAATATTAAATGCTTCAAGTAGCAAGTCATACCGTCAGTTACAACTGGTGAAAATACAAGATTCACAATTTGTATCAAATAGAGAATCAAAATCCAGTAGCAATAATTTCTGTCAATTACATCTCCAAATATTAATGGAGTGTTACGCAAAAGACACCAAGTCTGAATAGCATTAAGTCCAAGATCTTTGTGACCATCATCCATCATCCAACGCAAATCCATAACCAGTCGTGTGTGTGTGTGTGTGTGTGTTTATATATTATACTCCACTTATTAATGTGTTGATGTGTTTTTGTGTGATTTTCCAAATTTCTGAAATAACTGTTCATCGTTAAATTTAAGTTATTAGTGATGACATGCAGTAGAACCACATTGCTCAATTTACTGTTTGGTCAGACACAACATTAACTTGTTATTCTTTGGTGTGTGTTTGTATTCAGTTTATGAGTAATGCAGCATACTGAATAATCAGTAAAGGGTTAATGGAATAAAAATTTAATCTGAGAGTCCGATGTTTTGTTTACTGTGATTTGTTACTACACACTTCCACACTCTTGATATGATTAGGCATATGATTTGAATATGGATTATAACACTCTTTTGACAGGATTAGGGGTGTGATTTGAATATGGATCATAACACTCTTTTGACAGGATTAGGGGTGTGATTTGAATATGGATCATAACACTCTTGACAGGATTGTGGGTGTGTTTTTAATAGGGATCATAACACTTTCTCATTCTTTCTCATTATTCCCTGCAGGACATGAGCTCTGACAGTAACTCAGGTGAGTGGAGAACTGTGTCAGTGCTACCTGTCTCACTCCCATGTGAAGAAAGTTGATGAGACCCAGTCACATGGTCACTTACCTGCCTGTATCTCCCCATGTCTGTGTGTGCTTTATGATCATCAGAATAATGACAAATTCCACTCCATATCCATAAATTCCATCAAGATGAGTTAATATTTTCTATTTTAGGACCAAACAGATTCTTAAGCCATTGTTACATTACTTTTGAAGAAAATCTCCACTTGACTTCTTAATTTCTTATAACTGCTCCCAAAGTTTTTCTTCTGGTACAGACATGTGTACGCTTCAACTGGTGTTTTGTATGTTAGGTTTTTTATTTAGTGTCTTTTTCACCTTCATCTTTACACCTTCACACCATGAAAAACTGAAATAGAACAAACAACAGATTAGCAGTGCTACCAATCATTCTTAATGGATTTCCAATTACCACACATGTTAAACGACAAATGCCCAAAGGCAACCTATTAAACCCAAACATACCGTGTGCACGAAATTAGGAGAAGTTAGATTTTATATCAAATCAAATCAAAGTTTATTTGTATAGCGCTTTTCACAACACATGTTGTCACAAAGCGCTTTACAGGATTTACAAGGTTAACAATACTATGGATCCAGAACCCTAATGAGCAAGCTAAAGGCGACAGTGGCGAGGAAAAACTCCCTATGATGGTGGGGAATAGGAAAAAACCTCGGGAGAACCAAGATTCAAAAGGGAACCCATCCTCCACTGGGTGGCCCGTTAACACACAAATTACACAAAATACAGACAAATACACAAGTCACACACAAATCACACAATCAGACTAAGTAAAAGGTAAAAATGAAAGTTCTGGGTTTTGATATTGTCACTGTAAATGTCTGTTGATGAACGCCAGGCTTTCATTCCGTGTCGGAGCAGTGATGCTGGTATTGTAGGATCTAGGGGTGTGTTTAAGTAATCGATCTTTCGATTCAAATCGATCTTCATTTGAATGATTCGATATCGATTTATGAAACCTGAGATCGATCTTTAGAATTAGCCAATTTTCCCTGCATATGCATACCGTTTTAACGTCTCGCGTTTTATCTCGCGAGATCAACCTTTTTTTTCTCGAGCACCGCCACTTTGCTGGGGTGATCAGTTAAGCATGGTTGCAGCAAGAATAAAAAAATGTACCTCTGATCCATATCTATGATACAATGAGTTACTAGTTCGCTCTGGCGCCAACCACTGGCGAGCGATCGATCGCGATATAACACTTATTTGTGTCCATTTTATACCGCCACCCCCTCCAGGTTCAAAGCTCACTCCAAGCGATCTTGAAAAGTTGGCAACCCTGCAGATGTATGGTTCCATTTTGGATTCAGAAACCATGATGGTAGGGAAGAGTTGGATAAAAGCACAGCCGTGTGTAAACTGTGCAACATGGAGGTGAAATATTGTGGGAATACCACAAATCTGAGAAATCATTTAATGCGACACCATCCTGATATTCAAAAACGCCAGAACCCAAACTCCATTAGAGAAGGCATTTGCAATTAAACTATCTACAAGTTCTCCCCGTGCCAAAAAAATAAACGAAGTGCTTGAATTCCACCTTTTAAAGGTGTATGAACCCTGCAAACACGACTTCGTTCATTGCTCTGAAGTGCGGTGAGCGCGAAGTTACAAAATTCGAGAGGTGCACGAGCTCGCGAAGCGACAGCGCACTGGCGGAGCCACCGCGATTACGATGTTTTCGGTGCGCGGACCTTCACGCCGGTTGCGACGCGTCAAGTATAAAGCTGTGAAGTTTTCTCACCAGCTGGCAATATTGTTACTGCACAAAGGAGCTGTCTCACTCCTCAACAGTGATGGCTAAGTTACCTTGAGAAAGTAATCCGATTACTGATTACTGATTACTCCTTTTAAAAGTAACTTAGTTACGTTACATATTACTTGATTTTAAAAGTAACTACGTTAGATTACAAGTTACTTTAGTAGTTACATTCAGCAGCAAAATAAATTTTTCCAATACTCACTTTATTGGAAGTGCATTTTTAACAGTAACAATGTATTGAAGCAGGTTCGGTAACCGAGGCAGAAACCGCTTAATCCAAAAATCCCGAGGAGGGAAACTTGATTGATAACGCAACCCTGGCGCGCGCAGTCGCCCCCCAGTGTCACTTAAAGGGCGAGACTCGCCGTGAGGAGTAGTAGTCGCTACAGTATCTCCTGACATTACGTTTGTGTAGCTGCGCGGTATTATTTGTAAATTTATTTGTAAAAGTAATACAAGCGAACTGGGGTGGGTTTCCCGAAACGTTCGTAGCGCCAAGTATTTCGTAACCTCGTATGAAACGTACGAGGTTAAGAAGTACTTAGCGCTACGAACGTTTCGGGAAACCCACCCCTGTTCAGTCAGACAGCTTGTGAAGTGAAATACCATTACAACTTCAAGCATTTTAAAGTAGGCGACATTAGTCAAAATTCCAGCACTTTTCAAACGTGGAACACAGTGCAACATTAAAATTCTTCAGGTAAATGTTCCTTCCCCTGTTTTTGAGGGGTGTTTCTTTATACTACCACACATCGTTACGGGAGGACACTGCAAAAAATGACTTGTAAAACGTGCTCGCGCTCTCACAGGGTCGCGCGCAGCGTGCGGAGTCGAGCGCTACGCTCAAACGCAAAAGTATAACTGAGCCAAGAAGAAAGCAAAAATATATATTTTTACTAGGGAAAATAAAAATAGTAACGCACAGTTATTTGGATAAGTAACTTTAATCTGATTACTGTGAAATCACAATACACTCACCATTCTCCGTGGCCTCCAGCACCAACATTGCCGTGTCTGTCCAGCACGTTTTCTCTTCCGTTACTGGCTGGCCGGTGACCGTATATGACATCCATTTGCTGGAACCATTTCCAGTCTTTGCGGTTTGCTCCGCTGCGTCCATTATGGTGCTTCACCGCCCGGTAATCGCGTTAAGCTTTTTTAGCTTGGACCGACCGGCACTGCTGAACGGACCGCTGGTAGCCATGAGTGGCCATTAGCGCGGAAACCTCGCTAAAAACCTTTACATTTCTAGTGGCCCCGTCCAGTTCGCCCTGGATTTTTTGATCGCTGATTATTAACAGAAAGGTTTGTACCTCGGCGTTTGACCAGGGTACAGACTTCGCTCCTTGGGTTTTAAAAATGGCTGAGGAGTCCATAGCATAGCGGAGGAGTCGCTCTCCTGACGCAACCTGTGACGACACTCCCTGGCCAATCAGTGTCATGCTGTTCCTCCACGTCACAGAACTGTACCGCTTGGGAACGGTTAGAACCTCGAGCGAGCAGGTACGAAAATAGTACCCGAAAGTACCGGCTAAACGGGTCCTGGTACTAATGGAAACACTCACAAACCGTCGCGAATCGAACCGTACCTCGCCAAGCAGGCCCTAGTGGAAATGCGCCATAAGATTGTCAGGAGCTAAGCTGTGTAGTGTTTTATATGTTAATAAAAGTATTTTATAGTCAATACGGAATCTAATTGGCAGCCAGTGTAATGACGATAGTACGGGACTAATGTGATCAAACTTTTTAGTTTTTGTTAAAACTCGTGTTGCTGCATTCTGAACCAGCTGGAGTTTATTAATTTACTAGAACATCCAGCTAGAAGACTGTTGCAATAATCTAAACGAGAGGATATGAATGCATGGATTCGTTTTTCCGCATCACTAGTATTTAATATGTTTCTAATCTTAGCAATGTTGCATAAGTGAAAGAACGCTACCCTAGTTATATAAATAATGTGTGTATCGAACGAGAGATCTGGGTCTATTGTGACGCCTAAGTTCTTTACCTTTGTGCTGGGGGTTATAGTAAAAGAATGTAGATTCAATGCTACATTACGTATCTTGTCTCTCGCAGCCCTAGACCCAACTATTATTAGTTCTGTTTTATCGGGATTTAGTGCTAGAAAGTTACACGCCATCCAATGTTTTATCTTTTCTACACATTACTCGATTTTACTGTTTACGCCTAAATCATCGGGTTTTGACGATAAATATAGCTGAGTGTCGTCTGCGTAGGAGTGGAAACTGATGTCGTGCTTATGCATAATCTCGCCTAAGGGTAACATGTACAGTGTGAATAGAAGTGGTCCTAGGACTGTCCCTTGTGGGACACCATATTTAACCTGCACAGATTTAAAGGTTTTATTATTAACACTTACACATTGGAAGCGGTCGGTCAAATATGATCTAAACCAGGAGAGTGCAACTCCTTTAAATACCCACCGTATTTTCTAGTCTATCCAGCAAAATGTTGTGGTCTACAGTATCAAAAGCTGCACTAAGATCTAACAGTATAAGGAATGAGACAAGTCCATTATTGGCCGATATTGGTAAATCATTCACTACCCTGAGCAAAGCTGTTTCAGTGCTGTGGTTTGGTCTAAATCCTGATTGGAACTTTTCATGGATACTATTTGATTGGAGATAGTGGTTTAACTGATTGGAAACTGCTTTTTCTAGAATTTTTGAGATAAATGGGAGATTAGAAATGGGCAGAGGTGGGACCAAGTCAGTGTTTTGCAAGTCTCAAATAAGTCCAAGTCTTTATCCTCAAGTCCTGAGTCAAGTCTCAAGCAAAGACAGTCAAGTCAAGTCAAGTCTCGAGTCAAGACAGGCAACAGTCAAGTCAAGTCCCAAGTCTGAAACTTGGAATTCCTTTCGAGTCTTTTTTTTTGTTGCAGGTATATTTTAAATGTAAATAATAGACGTGTTCTTTTTTAAATCTGTATTCTCCTCAAATCTTGATAAAACATGTGCAACTGAAAACACGAAGTATAAAAAAAAATTTAATTACACCTCTTTATTGCACAGTTCAATTTGTTAAAATTAGCTGCAAAAATATTCATACTTTAAACTACAATTTTCCAGAAATAAATATTCTGTGAAACTCCATGTTCAAATAAAAAGTGCTGATATTTTCACAGTACAATACAAAGAACCATAACAGCATTTTTCCCTCTCTTCTCTTATCTGGTTTCTTGGAGAACATGTGTGTCCATGTGTGAGTGACACAAGACAAACAAATATAAGAACTGAACAATTAACAGGAATCAGGAATGCAACTTTAGACATTTCAGTAAACTATTCTGCATTGCATTTGCAAAAGACCAAACTGGCCAAAAGTCTGTATGTCATTTGTGCACGATGAGGCCGTAGAATGATGTCCCCATAGCTGAAAACTCGCTCCACTTTTGTCAATATATTTTTTTCTCGACGTAGATGTCTTCAAATACACAATCCATGCTGAGATAGAACTGGATATGATGGTGACAGAGAGAGGCTCTCTTCCCTGAGGGTTGCCAACCCTCACGCATTGAGCATGAGGCACACGCATTTGACCGTCTTCACACGCTCTCACGCCACACATCCGATTTCTCACCCCGAAAAAAAAATCTAGTTTATTTACCTCTGATCCTTATCTATGATTCAATGAGTTACTAGTTCGCTCTGGCACCAACCACTGGCGATCGATCGATCGCGATATAATACTTAATTTGTGTCCATTTTACACCCCGCCCGGTAACAATTCACGTTCGCTGACCCCCCCATTTGATTGGTTGTGCTGCAGCTCATGCACACACACACACACACACACACACACACACACACACACACACACACATACACACACACACACACACACACACACACACACACACACACAACGTACAGAGTGTGGAAAAGCAGAGGACCGGTCTGTGTCAGAAGGATGGAAATTAAATGAATGGGGTGCACTTTATAAATATTAATATGCATTTAAAAATTTAGATTTGGGGTAAAACAATCAAGTCTTTGCAAGTAAACAGGTTCAAGTCCAATTCAAGTCCCAAGTTATTGGTGTAAAAGTCCAAGTCAAGTCTAAGTCTCTGAATATTTTTTCAAGTCAAGTCAAAAGTCTTAATATTAATGACTCTGACTCGAGTCCAAGTCATGTGACTCGAGTCCCCACCTCTGGAAATGGGTCTATAGTTGGCTAGAATCTGCGGATCGAGATTCTGTT
Source organism: Brachyhypopomus gauderio (assembly GCF_052324685.1). Classification (NCBI taxonomy): domain Eukaryota; kingdom Metazoa; phylum Chordata; class Actinopteri; order Gymnotiformes; family Hypopomidae; genus Brachyhypopomus; species Brachyhypopomus gauderio. Next base: position 2,552,569 of record NC_135217.1, read on the forward strand.
TTTTAATCAAGGGTATAATTACGGCGCATTTAAACAATGAGTTGCCAAAGATTAATGATGGAAAAGTAAATTATACATTTAATAATATTAATACAATGTTTCTTGCAGGAGTGAGTGAAAGCGAGGTCATTGAAGTAGTTAAAAAATAAAAAATCTATGGACAATAATGATAGATATGGCTATTGTGAAAGATGTTATTTATTGTATTATTAAACCTCTTACTCATATTTGTAATAGATCATTCTTAACTGGAATGTTCCAAAATGAAAATAGCCAAAGTGTTTCCAGTCTATAAAAGTGGTGATAAGCAAATCTTAACAAATTATAGAAGTATATCATTTCTACCACAATTTTCAAAAATTCTGGAAAAGATCTTCATAAAAAGACTGGACTCCTTTCTTGATAAGAACAATATTTTAAATGCGCACCAGTACGGCTTTAGGGAAAACTGCTCCACAACTTTAGCTGTTATGGAATTCGTGGAACATGTTGCTGCAGCAGTTGATCAGAAACTTAATACAGTGGGTGTGTTCATTGATTTACGTAAGGCATTTGATACTATTGACCATGTACGACTCCTGGAGAAATGTGAGCGATATGGCTTATGCGGGATTACACACCAGTGGCTAAAGAGTTATTTGAGTAATAGGTCACAATATGTACAAAATAATGTTTATTTTATTTAATAGTTTATTTGACAGGGGCAGTGTACATTAATTAACATGACTGTAAAAGTACCAGAATTAGCCTAAAGGCTATTTTTCATCCGTAGTCCCTGGACAGATCTAAAAATTGTCTACCTAAAAAGCAACAATAAGAGTTTACAATAAACAACACAAATATAAAAGAGCAATACAATAGATATAACACAGTGTTTAAGTTAGTAATGTACAAGTACAAGCAAAGCAAAGCAAAAAAATATATATATATATACTACAATATACTACATTATACTACATTTTCACATGGAGTTGAGTCCACAGTCCATGGTCTTATAAATGCTGACATGTCTGATGCGTTGTGAGCCAGTTTTTTAGATGCTTTTTAAACAAAGTGTATGTGGTCAGTTCTCTAATGTTTTGAGGGACACTGTTCCACTCCTGAGAAGCTTTAAAAGACATACAGACTAACGTGTTAAATTAGGAGAGGATTTCCTCTATATCTGAGTAAAATTTGATTGTAATCTTGATGTCGTATTCACATGTTGTATAATTTTCTCATCAAAAGTTGAGTTGTTTTAGAATGGTTTATAGAAGATCAATTTATTTTAGAATCAAACAAATTCTTCAGAAATGTGTAACGTGTTCATTTCTTTAGAAAAATATTCCCACTTGATTAATTTCTTCTTTCATTCAGGTGCAGTTTTGTTTTTAACAACATTCCTCCCATTCTTTTACTTCCTTAGATGCTGATATAGAGCATCCTTTCTCTTGAGTGGTTACCATTGTTTCTCCAGTGTTATGGTTTCCATCCTCTCTCCAGTGTAATAGTTACCTTCCTTGTTGTACTCACCATGGGGAAAGTTCTCTTGGGTTGTTTAGTTTGGGTATTTGTCCTCTGAGTGATAAGACTGACAACTACACTATTGTTGGTGTTTTCACTTGACATCTCCTGGAAGTGGAGAAGGTGGAGATTACTATCAGATATACACCTGCAGTACTGGCCCACTCTTGTTTGGTCCTTTATGTCTTACATATAGTCACTCTGTAATAACTTAGACATGACAGTAGGCCAGTGTTTCAATTAACCAATCAATTCTCACTTCTGCATTGTTTATGAGCATCCTCTTTTAGTATGACTGACAGTATACATATTCAAAATATCCTTTCATGAACATTCAGCAGGTGTGTTGGTGGTTTGGTTCTCTAGTCCTCTCAAAGTTCTTTCAGGAGTGCTGAATGCCTTGAAGCTGCATAATTTATGTGCCTGTTCTGCTCATGTTTGTGTGAACCCAGTAAAAACACAGGAGGAGGACAATGACACGAATCAAAAGAATGAAGAAAGAGCAGAGAAAGAGGCCACTAAAGGATTGGAACCTGAAAACACGACTGGCAACTGTTACAGACCTTGTCCTCAAAATCTAGAGGAAAGTAACCAGATGGACTTGTACACTAGTTTGTCAAATGAGAGTGAAGGACGCATTGACGTCATAAACACAGGAACACAACCTGGATCAGAAAAACAAGTCCAGGAGAACAATCAGAAGGAACAGGACCAACAACTGAACAAAGGGGAACTGAATGAAAAACATAAAAAACAGAAGAATCAAGAAAATGTCATAAAAGTAGAAGAGATAGCACAAGGCAAAAAAGAGATTCAGCCAATGGCAAGAGAACCCAATGCCATGACCGGTAAAGACATGACCTGCAAATAATACTGTATAATGTACCTTCAGCTTTTCAGCATGATTGTGTAAAGTTTATATTCATAGTGTTAAAACTAAATTCACATTCTGTAAAACTCAATTTTCTAAAAGCAACAGTCCGTTAATGTATTTCTTTTCTTTAGGGAAAACATCTGTTCCAGGAAAAGACACACATGGTACAAAATCAAGACCTGATGACACACAGCTACGAATGGCAGTAGAGGAACAGGAGGACGGAGACAAAGAACAAAAGAATGAAGAAACAAAAGTAAAAGTAGATGATAAAGGAGTGGAAGCTGAAGAGATGGCAGGTAAGAGTAAACATACACAGATGGACATGAATAATCCAATAGAGGAAGACTAGTGTGATGTACCAGAAAGCTGGCTGCTGAAATCTTTTTTAAAAGACATACAGACTAATGTGTTAAACAGGCATGAAAATCTGTCACCTTTCGGCGAAATTCGCCGTTTTGAAGTTGAAAAGGGTGACCTACGTGAATCGTGTAGATCCGATGAGTTTTTTATTGGGGGGGGGGGGGGTCGGGAGATTATATGTATATATTATAATTATCATATTGACTTAATAAGCAAACAGAGCACTTCCGAAATCGGCAATTTCAATGACACCGTGGCCAGCGGTTTCCGCCCCGAACCTTCATAGAGGCCAAATAGCGTTTCAATCATACAAACGTTCTTCATTCATGTTATTCATTTACTGCTAAGCGGGACGAGAAGCAGGACCTAGTGCTACACCGCGGACAAGGCAGAATAGTGTACATTTACCACTACATTTACCAGATCATACATTTACCACTACATTTACCAGATCGTACATTTACCAGTGGATTTAATTGGGTTATTAATGGTTTCAATCGTTTTCATATTTTGCGGTAAAACAAAGTTACTGCCGTTCGCTACAGCGTTGAATACTGTCAGAGCCACAAGCTCTTGTGATAAATAGGTAGATAGATAAGCCATTAAGTTCGCGTCAACCCCGTGTAGTTAACGGTGACATAAAATAAGAAACAAGATTTTTTTTCTAATGTGTCTGTAGTTGTAACTGGTGAATCTAGGGACGTGTGATAACATTCGCGCCAGGGCTGAAAAGGTTGAAGATGAAGTTGTAAACTCTTGTCGTTTGAGTCTGCCCTGTGCTTTAGCCCATGTTAGAAAATTAAAACACGTGAACCCTGGTATTTTTACACTCATTTTCGCCGCTGTTGTATTTATTGGTTTATTAAGATGTAATGGTTTTGACTGAGTCATCTGGAATGGCGAAAGCGGCTTCTCGCGTTTACGATCTGGCTCCATACATTGAATCCAAGACAGTCAAAAAATTGTTTTTTTATGGATTTCACTATATTGTGGCGTGGCACAGGAAGGAGAGGCAGTAAACCGATCCATTTGACAAAACAGACTGGTTTTATTCAAATACCTATCAATCGCAATCAGACTATTGGGGAATGATCACGTGGAACAAACTCAAATAAGACATGAAACATGAGGGCAGGTCATTAGCACAGTAACATCACACACACATGGCAGGTTGATTCAGACAATGCACAACTACATAAACTAATACAGGGTGGCTTAAACTACATAACACACACATAATCAGATACATAATCAATAACACACGTCATAGCATTACATATAACATGAACCAAAACCGGAGCCGCAGGGGCTCATGGGAAAGTAGTGCCGTCTCCTATTGGGCCGACGCTACAAAATTTTACGGAGACCGTAAGGTGACATCATGTAAAAAAATAATAACGCGTGGAAACGAGATACTAATGTCGCCTTTCACACGCGGCAACAAAGTTTATTTTTTCACAGCAAAGCAAGCAGATGCCAGGGATGTTCGCGAACTGACTGCCCAAGGAAGGTAAACCTGGCTTTATATAAAGTAATACTTAATTATCTTGTTCGCACGCGTTAATTATCTCGTTCGCACGCGTTAGTAAGTCGTGGCCACGCGTTATTATATTTTTTACATGATGTCACCTTACGGGCTCCGTAATATTTGGCATCACCTGTCGCTGTACCCCCGTACACCAGCAGCCACCCCCCTGTCGCCGTATCCCCATGACGTCACATGTCAACACCCCCCCACATGTCAACGCCCCGTCGCCGTATCCCAATGACGTCACATGCCCCGCCCCCGGTCTTCTCACCTTTTTAACCCCTGACCCATTTTCATGCCTGGTTAAATTAGGAGAGGATTTCCTCTATATCTGAATAAAATTTGATTGTAATCTTGATTTCGTATTCACATGCTGTATAATTTACTCATCAAAAGTTGAGTTGTTTTAGAATGGTTTTTAGAAGATCAATTTATTTTAGAATCAAACAAATTTTTCAGAAATGTGTAACGTGTTCATTTCTTTAGAAGAATATTCCCACTTGATAAATTTCTTCTTTCATTCAGGTGCAGTTTTGTTTTTGACAACATTCCTCCCGTTCTTTTACTTCCTTAAATGCTGATATAGAGCATCCTTTCTCTTGAACCCAAAGCCATGACCAATAAAGACATGACCTGCAAATAATACTGTATCATGTCCTATCTGTCACGTAGGGCTACGCCCCCTCTTTAGCTGTCACTTCGGTTCCCTGCTCCTCGTGTCTGTGTTGTTCCCTGCTTGTCTGTTTCCTTGGTTTCCCTCCGTCTGCCACACTCGTGTTGTCAGTGTCTCCACTTGTGTCTTGTTAGTTCTGTGTATTTACAGTCCCTAAGTTTCCCTATCCCGTTGTCGGTTGTTTTGTTCATTTGTGGATCCTTGTGTTCATGTGATCACTGCTTTATTGTGATTTGCAATCTCCGTTGTTTTTGCTCTCGCATGTTCTGTTACCCTGCCCTGTTTTGTTCAGTATGTCACTACGTGCTCCATGTTCTGATTCGCTCAATGATCTGACCTACGCCTTTCTTTTCGACTCTGATTTTGGAATTCCCTTCATTAAATCTCGCTCTCCTCAGCGTTTGTGTCCACCTCTTAACTCTGCAGTGCGCGCGCACACACACACACGCACACACACACACACACACACACACACACACACACACACACACACACACACACACACACATATATATATATATATATATATATATATATATATATATATATATATATATATACAGATATATATACAGAGAGAGAGAGGACATGATACAGTATTATCTTCTTTTCTCACATAAAAAAGAAGATAATACTTTTTTGTGTTATTCATTAAGTTCCCCTTTGTTTTGTGTTATGTGTGTGTGTGTGTGTGTGTGTGTGTGTGTGTGTGTGTGTGTGTGTGTGTCCATTATCAAATATAATATGTACTAACGTACTCAATAACTGGATACACAATATAGTTATTTTTCAAGTTGAATCTTGACATGGTCTTCTTTTCCCCTAAAACTGACAGTGAGGTACTTCACCATTTTAACTGGAAACACAATAAAATGTCACAATGACTTCTTGGAAGAACTCCTTAAATATTTACCGTGTCTGATGTTGGAATCAGTGGAGAACAAGAGTGATGTCATTCTGATTTTCTGCACACAACCTGACAGTGAAAGAACACTGAACACACTTTCTCATATAACAGGTAATGCAAATACTTGTGTCCATGCATCACAAACGTCTAATTTACCTTTGAAAACACAGTCTCAATTCCCCCGAAACATTTTGATGTTCATGTAAATGTCAATTAATCAGTGGAATTAACATTACAGCCCAGAACATAAAGGTACACAGCTTTTTGTCTCTGTCCACAGTCTCCAAGCCTGCTGTTCTAGTGGTGCTCCATGACACATTTGTACCAGACAGCAGCATATCTGTAACCAGGGAGAAGACGACCACAGTGGACTGTCTGTTCCATGAGGATCAGGGACTTCTAGACTGTGAGAAGAATAAAGAGGCTCTCAGCAGAGCTGCAAAGTGGATTGAGGATCAGGTACCAGTTCGTTATCAATGAACGCTTTCTGTGATTCCTATAATGGTTATTCATCATTTTAGTCTTGAAATATAAACAAATTGATAAAGTACCAGTTTTTAGAAATGTCTAGAACTGTAAATGTAAATATGTGATTTTTTGTAATTCATTTATCTTCATGCATTTATTTTCATGAAAGAGAAAAAGGGGACCAAGTCCTAAGAAGCATATAAAGGTACAGCAAGCTTTACTAAACCCTCTCTTAACTTCTTAGAATGGTAGAAATCAGTTTTTCATGTCAGACTAAAATATCTTTTTAAAGTCTTTTCTGTCCTGATAGTTATGGAAAGCACTGTATTTTATTTATATTCTTTACAGTATGTAAGGATATTTTTTTCCACAGGAAAGTGCCATACAGATGAGTCGAGGTAAGTCCATCTGCAATGACAGTGATCATGTGATCATGGTTCTTGTGCTATTTTATGTTTTCATATTTTTTTGTGTGTTTCACTTTTCATGTGTTCAGTACACCTCACTGGTCCTGTAGTAAACCTCCTCCCACCAACCCTGTCGTGTTGTTGTGAGTTTTGGTTCCGCCTCCTTCCTGTCAATCATGTCTTTGTTTTGTTTCTCCATGTGTTCATGTATTGGTTCCCCCATGACCCTCCGGTCACAAGACCAGTTCCCTACCACCAGGCCATGACTGCCCCTCAGTCCCCACCAGAGGATCAAATTCGTTTCTATCATAAGTGGGAAAACACTTGGTGCTCATGAACGCTTTCTGCAAATGCTTCACAAACAAATACCAGACCTGCAGAAGGTGTCTACAGTGGAGGAGTGTGATGTCATTCTGCTGTTCTGTTGTGTCTTTGCTGGTCATTGCACGTAGCCCCTTGTCTCTTGGTCTTAGTTACTGTTTCAGTGTATATGTTTGCAAGTACATTTGTCATTCCTTTTTGGAAGTACTGTCTACTAGTTTTAGTTTTTTAGCTTTTGTTTAGTTTATTGCATCTTGTTTCTGGTTAGTGTCCATCATGTCTCTTAACTTAGGTTACTTGTCTTTGTCTGATTGTCGTTCATTTGGATTTGCTCCAATTAAATCTCGATGTACTCAGCGACTCATCCGCCACCTTCTCACTCCACACACAAGGCATTACAGACGCAGGACAAGAAGGCAGTTTAAAAACTGTTTTATTATTGTTATTAGCTATAGAGTATTTAGCACTAACAAACACAATATGTAAATGACACATAGAGACTCAGACCAAACAACGACAAGCACAACACAGACTTTAAATACCTGAACGAAACAAATTAAATACACTCACATGAACAAGACACGTGTGACACCATGCAAACGAGACAAGAGACAGGTGAGGTAAAGGACACAAATGAACACACACACAGACAGACAGACACAGTCGAACAGGACATTCTGTGACATGTGCATTATGCTTTGTTCCTTTATGTTACACCCACAGTTATGAAGTGAAGCCTGCAGTAGTTTCTCTTATTTGGTTTTAGGCTCCAGAGTGACACAGAGCCCCCGTCACCACCAGAGAGTCAAATATGTCTCTATCATAAGTGGACAAACACATGGTGCTCATGAACGTTTTCTACAAATGCTTCACAACCAAATACCAGAGCTGCAGGAGGTGTCTACAGTGGAGGAGTGTGATGTCATTTTGCTGTTCTGTCCCATTGTGTCTCGGGCTGGAACTGACATTGAAGCAGCACTGAAGCTCATTACTGAAGCAGGTAACTCTGAGCCTCTTCACATAAGATATAAGACATAAGATATTGGACACACACTGCTCCATCATGTTTGACAAGATAAAGTCCTGCTCACAACATCAAGTCTTGCTCTCTGTCCACAGACTCCAAACCTGCTGTTCTAGTGGTGCTCCATTACACATTTGACCCATACTGCACTGTACCAGACAGGAGCAGATATGTAACCAGAGAGAACATGACCACAGTGGACTGTCTGTTCTATGAGGATCATGGATTATTGAACTGCTTAAAAAATAAGGAAGCAGTAAAAAAAATAGTAGAAAAACTAAAGCCTCAGGTACTGAAATTATACTGTAACAATTTTAGCACGTTAGTTTCTGTTTATCTCTGAATCTGAGTACTGATGTAGGGTCAAAATCTTTGTTAGTTTTAGAGTGTTTTGGTTAAAACAAAGCACACATATAGCCTCCAACACCTGAAATCTCCAGTCATCCAGAACAGGCAAAATAGTTCTCAGAAATGATGAGAGTTACTAGATACAATTGGAGTTTCTTTATTAAACATACAAAGTGCGACGGGCAAGGAGTGTAAAAAAAAAAAAAGTAAGCGAGCACACCAGTCTCCAGAGAGGAGAGGATTCAATGGAGAATGTGCACAACACGTTGGGTGTGACCAGTGATCAGGGCAGGTAATGGAGACAGGTGCAGGGGTGTGGCCAATGATCAGGGCAGGTAATGGAGACAGGTGCAGGGGTGTGGCCAGTGATCAGTGCAGGTAATGGAGACAGGTGTAGGGGTGTGGCCAATGATCAGTGCAGGTAATGGAGACAGGTGCAGGGGTGTGGCCAATGATCAGTGCAGGTAATGGAGACAGGTGCAGGGGTGTGGCCAATGATCAGTGCAGGTAATGGAGACAGGGTATTGAATGAGGACGTGCAGGAGAAGAGGACGTGGGGGTGTGACACTAGTACAGAGTGAACAGCTGACACTCACCTTAGCACAGTTGTGGATTTTTATTCACACATGTTCATGATTTTGTCGTTATAATAATGATGTAACGCAATATGTTCCTCTTTTAGGACGAGATGAGGTCACAAACAAGTAAGTGTCTGATGTTCAATGCATTTAAGTATTTAGTATTTTTTACATGTGCTGTGTGAACCCACAAGACAAACAGTGTCCATCCTTTCAGACTCTCCATGGCACTGAGAATTTGAAATGTGGCTTATCAGATGAAGTCTGTTTTATTATGGAACAAAGCAGATGAAGTCTCTAAAATCATTCCTCCCCTTTATCCTTTACAGGCAGAATATTTGAAAACACAATGTGCAAATCTTCTTAGGTGAGGTTCTTTATTACAGTCACTGCTTTCACAAAACACACCAAACAACTTTCATGCAGCTGTGTTACAGGTGAACTCTCACAGGTACCCGTGTTACAGGTGAACTCTCTCATGTACGTGTATTATAGATGAACTCTCTCAGGTACCTGTGTTACAGACATGCTTTCTCTGGTACCTGTGGTACAAATGTATTCTCTCAGGTGCTAGTGTTACAGAGGTACTTCTTCCCCACCTATCAATCACACCTGTGTTTCATTTTCCATGTGCTTTTAGGGAGGGTCAGCCATATTTTATAGTTATAATCTCTTCTTAGTTTCTTAATTCTCTGAAGTTCAAACCCATTGGAGATCTATTTAAATATTTTATAATTAATCTGTTTAGCACACTTCCACATACCATCTCACATCCTGTTTTACTCCGATGTGTTTTATCAAAACATGAAAACAATTATTGACAAGCTGATGTTCTAGAGATGTTAAGGTGTGTTATTATGATGTAACTTCATGTTTGCAGTAATGATGAAATATGAAAGATGATATTAGGGAGCAAGTCTTGCAATCAGAGAGTCGTGATTCGATTCCCAGCTAGGCCATCACTGAAGACTGTTGAGCAAGGTGCTTAACCCCACATGCTCCCTGGGCGCTGGGGCTTGGGCTGCCCACTGTATGTGTGTACTCACAGCCCCCTAGTGTTCAATTAGTGTGTCTTCATTGCACAGATGAGTTAAAAGCAGAGTACAAATTCTGATCTGTGTGTTTTGCAAAATTGCCATCTTAAATAATAATTTCCGTATATCTTGATGTCATGCTGAAAGTTTTGATACAAATTGTAATTTCTGCCTATATACCGGAAAACAAATATTCCTATTAATCATCATCTTTTTGAACATTTTATTGTACAATAAATATGTAAAATGTAAGTTGGTGTCTGGCACTGGTATATCTGTAACCTTTTACATCAATAATTAATAAAATAATAAATGAAGTGAAATATTAGAATGGGAGTGGCAACTGTACTGAGGATGGTAACTATGGTGACAATGGTAACCATGGTGAGGATTAAACTGAGTTGAAGTTCCTGTGGACCTCCTGTGGACCTCCACTGGTTTATCAGTCCACTGGGTCTCATAAACCATAAGGCGGATTATTGAGGATACGTGGGGTTATTGTAAACCTGTATTGGGGATTACACAAGGGACTCTGGACACTCCTGGAGTGATACAGATCCTACACTCTCAGTCTCTGAGGACCAGACGGTTTAGAAATGACTCACTTGGAAAAACTAATCAAATGTGTCAGTGGACAGAATCTCAGTATTGATTATCAATTCTGTATTGAAAAACTAGAAATTTGGTTTGATTTGTTCAAAAGAATCTGCTTTGGTTTTGTATATTAGTAATGCTGCAATGTAATAATTACTATGTGAAAGTTAAGCTAAAAGACTAGTTGAAACCTAAGAAAATGTATTTCAGTATGAATATACTATTCCCCCAGCGTGTGTGCTTCTGTTCGCAGTAAATGTGAGGATAAAGGCCATTGTAGTAAAAGACTCATCATCCAGAAATAATGTCAAACTACTGGAAATATTTGTCTGTATTTGTATTTGCCATTAAAATGCACCATATCACAGTGTGTGGTTTGTGAATGTGTGTGTTGTGGCTGTGTGTGTGTGATTTTTATGTGGTCAATAAACTCACTGAGCTGGAAGAGCAGATGTGGGGCTGACACAGACTTGACAGTGATAATCTGCTACTAATCTGACGTTCTGGAATGTGGTTTGGAATGTTTGAGATGGTTTGGAATGTTCTCTTGGAATTTGCCCGTTTGCATTCTATTGAGACGTACTTAGACCAACGGTGTGTCCCAATTGCATACTACACACTAATATTATTAACTATATACTATATAATGATCTTAATAGTATGGGTTTGGCAGGGTTAGTACACAAAATATTAAGGTACTAATTTATTTCGTACTAACAGGAAGTGATGAAGCATTACTATGCTGTTGCTATACTATCGTGTCTTTGGAATATGGATTTACAACTTGATGAGGATTTATTTACTTGATAGGGATTTGTTCTTTAAATTTAAAATGAAAATTAATACTTTTTACTGTATTACTTTACACCATCAAAGACACTCAGGCAGAAAAGTGCTACATTTACTGACTTTATGTGTAAATTTGTTTTTTTTTCAAAGATTTTCTGAGTAAATCACAGCCTTCACAAGTTTTCCACAGAAATGGCATGTGATGGGTAGGGAAAGTGCAAATGTCACGGTTTGGCGGGCCCCCTACTGGTCGCCTCCGTATACAGCGACAGCTGTCCTGTTGTTGTGGTTGTTGTGTACATCCCTCAGGTGGAGCCCGCGATCCGTCTCTCCTGAGTGTCGTTTGTTTGCCTATATATGTCTTGTCTTTGTACCAGTTGACCGCTGGTTATTATATCCTTAATTTGGATCAAATCACGGGTTTTTGGTTTGCGCACTTTTCTAAGAAACCATACATTTTCCCTGAGACTTGGCGTGATCGCTTCCATTTTGTTTCACTCACCCTGCCCATCACAGAATAACCAGCTGCTTTCGGAAGCCGCCAGTCTCCTTTTCTTTCTCCTTCGTTCGTGGTCATGTCTCGTGGTAAGTGTTTGTCTGTGTGTTTGTCTGAAGAGCTGGGTTGTTTTTAATTTGTCCTGCCATGCTTGAATGTTGTGTGGCACGGCGGTGACTAGGGCAATCGACCTTGATACAGCTCTTCGTGTTGAGTGTGTTGTTGTACACAATCGTGTACGTGTGAATGGGCGTGTAGATCAGTGTGCGTGCTCCTGTGTGTTAAATGTTGTGTGTGACACGAGTGCCGCACATCACCGTCGCCTCGCTCCCCGATTGTCTTGTTCTGTGTGGAGCACGCATGTGTGGGTCCCGTCTGTTTGCCGTTTGTACACTGTTTTTTGTTTGTCTTTTTTCGTGTTCGTTTTGTCCTATTGCGTGTTGCATGATTTGTTTTATGTAATTCCTTGCGTGCACTTCCCCCCTAAATGTGTGATGAGTGGGGGCAGCCCCGTCGACAGGGGGGGACAACCGGGTCTGTTGTCCCGGGCCCCAGGGCCAGGGGGGCCCATCAAAGAGCCCAGCAATTTATTTTTTATTTAAAGTCTATAATTTTAAATAATCTTAAAATCATTCATTAATATAAAATTCTGTACTCAAAATAAGCTCAATGGCTAAAATACATGTTTTTTACCTATCTGCATATTTTCCATTAAAGCCCCCAACAATTGGTGACCTCCCGACGTGATGGGAAGAGAGAGATTTTTGGAACACGTCTTCTAAATTACCGTTAGCTTGTCCGAGCCAGCTCAACTAAAGGTAAAGCAGAATACCTGTTAAAACGAAATTTCTGCACATTTGTATAATACCAAATTGTGATGAACTAATGGTGTTTGGTCGATGCTAAATTAAATAGCAATTTTTTTTTTATTATCTTTTTTGGTTTGGTTTAAAAGGTAAAATATATGGTTTAAAAGGTAACAAGGAAATAAAGGTAAAATATATGGTTTAAAAGGAAAAAGGAATAAGGAATAAAATAAGGCAAATCGCGTAAAGTATATATGTAATGATAAGTGATTTTTTGTTTCCTGGGGTGTGGCAAACCCTCCCGTTTGCCTGACGAGGCAACGGTAAGACCGAGCGGCGTTCTCGAGTCAGCTGGGTCAGGAGGCGTCCCGGGGACCTGAGGTACCCCCAAAATCGCCCAGTTTCGGACCAAGAACCTGTATTGATTGAGGGTGGTAAACCTTACGGTGTCAACAGAACCCTCAGTCTAGTAAGTAAAGTTGAAGACAACTTCCGGTGAGTACCAGTTTTTTATCAACAATGGCTGGTGAGGAAATGCGAAATGTATGCAAAAGTTTGATGTAAAATGGTTGGTTTACGGTGTTGGTTTATGTGAGTGGAGAACTTTATAGGAACAAATGACTGTGACTTGTAAAGTAATTCATACAACTAATGTTATGAGACATTAAATGTATGGGTGACCAAGACAGGCAAGTGACGACCATGTGTCGTTAGGTGACATCATTGACCATAAATCATCACAGTCTCTCTGCAAATTAGAATAAGTGAAAAGTGCAACATGAAAGTCAGAAAAATGTGCCACCTTATGATCAATGGCCGGTAATGCCCACAGCTTCCTCACAGGAGAGTGCCACCAAAACTCAGGGAGAAGTAAAAGGAATCTATTCAGTGGTTAATGTAGAAACAAGAACAGTCCAAATAGTTAAAAACCCCAATAAAGAGTGTAAAAAACCCATGTTCCAAATAGTTAAAACCCCCAATAAAGAGTGTAAAAAACCCATGCAAATTCAGTCATTCGACAAGATGAGAGCAAAAAAGGAGGGGGAGAGAACTGGGACAGTTCACAGGAAGCTAGCTCAGGAAGTGAGTCTGAGCACTCTGAAGAGACTGACAGAGGAAGTGGTGAACAACATTAGAACACGCTGCACACAGAAGACAGGCAGGCGAGCAGAGGTAAAAAAATATATAAATAAATATATAAAATAAAAATAAATAAATAAAAAAAAATAAATAAAAGAATTAAACTAGGAAAGACAGAGAAGGTAGTTAAGGGACCAAGAAAAAGGGAAATAGACAATAAAAGTAAGTCAGGCCATGGGGTAAAGTGTTAACTGCGTGTTAGAAGGGACTGAGTGGAGATAGTTATAGATAGCGAACACACCGGGATAAGCGAAGAGAGTAAGTGAGGTAGACATGCCAGAGTGAAACGGTGATGTATTTGGCAAGTTAAACTAGATAAGTTGACAGCAGGAAAAGATCTTGGCTTTGGGAGACTTTAGAGGTGTGGTAGCACGTTGATGCACTGTCATACATTCATTGTATAGTTCTGCCTTCGTTTGCCATCTCAGCTGTTTCTAGTTTATATCTCATTATTGTCTGGGATTTAGTTCCTGGTTTTATATGTTCTGATCGTGGGTTATTGTGTTTGTGATCTTGTGTTTTTTCCCTCTGTTACTCTGGTCAGTTCGGTCATAAGTTTGTTTAGGTAAATGTTTAAAACAGAGGTCACCAACAGGCGGACCGCGGTCCGGATCCGGACCCGAACGCAGTCCTGTCCGGACCCAATCTCATTCCTGATTAACTGGATACGGACCCAAATGCCATCCCATCCGGACCCAGAATGAATTGTTAAAAATATTTCTTAATTTTGACGGGAGAATTTATTTTAAACCGGAGCATTTATTTCAGCGCTATTGGAAAAAACACTCCGACACGAGTGTTACGTTCAACGCCACCCCCCCCCCCCCCCCCCCCCCCCCCCCCCGCTCAACAACTTACGTTCGCCACCCTCCCTCCCGTCCCCCGGACCGCTGGTTAGAGCTATCTGCCAAATTTGGCCCGCGGAAAAATATAGTTGATTACCCCTGGTTTAAAAGCTTTGCCGGTATTGGATTTTTACTGGTTTAAATAGCCCCCTGTTCTTAGTTTGTTTTAATGTCTGGTTATTACTGAAAGTATGATAGATGTTCATGCATTATTATTAGTGTTTGCATCTGCCTGTCTAGCAGTTTTGTCTTCGGTTTAGGTTACTGACATGTTCCCTTGCTACACATGTTTTTAGTAGTCTGGTTTTGTTACGAAGGTTCTGTTTTGTTTCTGTATCGCTAGTTGCTTTAGTTCTTATGGTGTTTTCCCTGTGTCTTGTGTTATGTTAACATTCCTTTACATATAAATTTCTCTTCCTTGCATAGTCACGGTGGTCCTTCATATTCTTAGTGTTAAAGTGAAGTTACTGTTTAACCTTGTAAATCCTGTAAAGCGCTTTGTGACATGTGTTGTGAAAAGCGCTATACAAATATATTTGATTTGATTTTGATTTGAATGTGAAGCCATAAAATGTTTGTCTCACCAGGACCTTCAGGACCTTTTTGGTATTGCTATAATTTTGGTATGGTTGTTCCTGCTATCTCTTTCCCATTAAACGAACGCGCTGGGCTAAAGTGGTTGATAGAAGTTTAAAGCCCCCAACAACATGTAGCTATAAATTGATGCCAACTGAATCAATTTGTAGCAAACTTAATCATCGTATATTACTAGTGTGTACACTCGGAGTGTGAACTGGTTTTTAGTATTGCACTGCGTTACATTTAATAATTACATCATACAAATATTATGCCTCAGCATTACACAAAATTATACATACGGCAAACTTTGTTTCCTCAAATTTGATGTTGAGTTCTTGTAGGCTGAAATGTCCACAAGTTTGGCAGACACAAATGACAGCACATTATATAAATGTCCTTTTTACACGTTTGTAATGTAAACATTGGCTGTGAGGCCAGGGATGCTCGGTAGGTTTTTCTGTCATCATACTTTGCTACGGTGGAGAAAGTTTGCGCATGTGATCACGTGACTGACCGGCTTCATTTGATTGGTCACTCATACTCAGGTGGCGAGACGTTGGCCAGTCTTCTCACTGAAAAGACGAATTATTTACCAAACTAAAGTAACGGTAGCGCGCAGTGCAAATCCGATTGTAACGGAGTAAAAGTCGCGTTTTTCTCAGCACATATTTACTCAAGTAAAAGTAGAAGTCTTTCATATTAAAACTACTCTTACAAGTACATTTTTGTCCAAAAAGCTACTTGAGTAAATGTAACAGAGTAAATGTAACACGTTCCTACCCACCTCTGATTTTAATATGAATCATATCTCATTCTTTCTCATTATTCCTTGCAGGACATGAGCTCTGACAGTAACTCAGGTGAGTGGAGAACTGTGTCAGTGCTACCTGTCTCACTCCCATGTGAAGAAAGGTGATGAGACCCAGTCACATGGTCACTTACCTGCCTGTATCTCCCCATGTCTGTGTGTGCTTTATGATCATTAGGATAATGACAAATTCCACTTTCATGAATCCACTCAAGATGAGTTGATATTTTCTGTTTTAGGACCAAACAGATTCTTAAGCCATTTTTACATTACTTTTGAAGAAAATCTCCACTTGACTTGAGTTCCTTATAACTGCTCCCAAAGTTTTTCTTCTGGTACAGGCGTGTGTACGCTTCGACTGGTGTTATGTTTTTTTTTTTTTACTTAGCCTCTTTTCCACCTTCACCTTTATACAATGAAGTATAAATACTTTCTATTATAAATAGAACAAACAACACATCATTTATATTAGCAGTGCATGGGATCTCTGTAGCTAACAATCTTAATTGATTTCCAATTACCACACATGTTAAACGACAAGTGCCCAAAGGCAAAGTATTAAACCCAAACATACTATGTGCACGAAATTAGGAGAAGTTAGGTTTTATATGCTTTCTTTTGTGAGCAGCTCTCCTCTCATGATCCTTCACATGGTCACTCAACATGCAGCTTACAGCTCGAGCAATAAGCGTAATCACTGAATTGCACATCCACATACTTATTCATACATACACAATAGAACGTGCATCCCAATAGGCTGCCTCTCCAGTAATAAATGCAAAAACCAGAAAAACAGCTACATTCCTTCACACAAGACGAGTTTTATTTTTGACAGCATTCATTCTAGCATGTGAAATTAACTTTTAAGGTTAAAGGTGTTAAAGTTACCATCCTCTCTCCAGTGTTATGATTACCATCCTCTCTCTCAAAAAAAGTGACATGCAGAGACAAAAATACCTGTATATTAGATTAAATTAGATTAAATGTTTATGCGTACATCAGGGCCGTAGTGGGCCCCTTTTTCAGCCTGGGAATTTCATGCCCAAATCCGGCCCAAAATAATTTTTCCCTTGCAAACGGCCCAAACTTGAGATTGACATGAGCCGGCCCACTGGGAATCCTCCATTATCTCCCGATTTGCCACTCCGGCTCTGGCGTACATTAACGTGATCAACTATCTGTAACCTTATCATAGCAATGACCTGTAAAACATTTATTTTCTTCTAGAGAACTCTCAGCATCTGGTTGAATCAACAGAACAAACATTCTCAAATGAGAGTGAAGGAGGCAGTGATGTCAAAAGCAAGAGTCCACAACCTAGATCTGAAGAACAACCCCTGCAGACCAATCAGAATGAAGGGGACCCACAACTGAACAAAGGGGAACTGAATGAAGAACACAGAAAACAACCAACAATGAAAGAAGACGATGAGAACACACAAAAGAATAGAGAATCCAATCACATGAAAGGTAAAAAGACATGATCTGGAAATAATACTGTATCACGTATCTTCATATTTTCATCATGATTGTGTGAAGTTTATAATATTAAAACTAAATTCACATACAGTAAATCTCAATTGTCTAAAAGCAACTGTCTTGTTTCTTTGCTTCACTGAAAACGCGATTCTCAGATTGTCCAGGAAAAGACATAGATAGTGTAAAATCAATATCTGATGATATCAAGAATGACGCAAAACAAGTAGTGCGGGAGATGGCAGGCTGAATGCGCAGCACTGGACAGCGCGACCTGTGGGAATAAAGACAAGCCCTAACTGATAGGTGCAGGTGTCAGTATTCAGGCGACTGTGATGGGGGGAGTGACCGGGAGTGCAAGGGTGTGTTCTGTGTGTTCTGTGTGTTTGTGTGCGTGCGTGAGAGAGACTGAGTGCGTGTGCGCGCCCTCTGGTGGCGTCCAGGCCAGAGGTGGGGACTCGAGTCACATGACTTGGACTCGAGTCAGACTCGAGTCATTAATATTAAGACTTTTGACTTGACTTGAAAAAATATTCAGAGACTTAGACTTGACTTGGACTTTTACACCAATAACTTGGGACTTGAATTGGACTTGAACCTGTTTACTTGCAAAGACTTGATTTTTTTTTACACCAAATCTAAATTTTAAAACGCATATTAATATTTATAAAGTGCGCCCCATTAATTTCATTTCCGTCCTTCTGACGCAGACCAGTCCTCTGCTTTTCCATACTCTGTACGTGTGTGTGCATGAGCTGCAGCACAACCAATCAAATGGGGGGTTGGCGAACGTAAATTTTTACCGGGCGGGGTGTAAAATGGACACAAATTAAGTATTATATCGCGATCGATCGATCGCCAGGGGTTGGTGCCAGAGCGAACTAGTAACTCATTGAATCATAGATGTGGATCAGAGGTAAATAAACTAGATTTTTTTCCGTCGTGAGAAATCGGACGTGTGGCGTGAGAGCGTGTGAAGACGGTCAAATGCGTGTGTCTCACGCTCAATGCGTGAGAGTTGGCAACCCTGGGTTCTGTATCTGAACTCGGGGAAGAGAGCCTCTCTCTGTCACCATCATAATATCCAGTTCTATCTCAGCATGGATTGTGTATTTGAAGACATCTACGTCGAGAAAAAAATATATTGACAAAAGTGGAGCGAGTTTTCAGCTATGGGGACATCATTCATCGTGCACAAATGACATACAGACTTTTGGCCAGGAAATGCAATGCAGAATAGTTTACTGAAATGTCTAAAGTTGCAGATTCCTGTTAATTGTTCAGTTCTTATATTTGTTTGTCTTGTGTCACTCACACATGTTCTCCAAGAAACCAGATAAGAGAAGAGAGGGAAAATGCTGTTATGGTTCTTTGTATTGTACTGTGAAAATATCAGCACTTTTTATTTGAACATGGAGTTCTACTTATGACTTTTTCACAGAATATTTATTTCTGGAAAATTGTAGTTTAAAGTATGAATATTTTTGCAGCTAAGTTTAACAAATTGAACTGTGCAATAAAGAGGTGTAATTTTAATTTTTTTAAATACTTCGTGTTTTCAGTTGCACATGTTTTATCAAGATTTGAGGAGAATACAGATTTTAAAAAGAACGCATGTCTATTATTTACATTTAAAATATACCTGCAACATTGGTAAAAAAAAAAAAAAAAAAAAGACTCGAAAGGACTTGAAATTCCAAGTTTCAGACTTGGGACTTGACTTGACTGATGCCTGTCTTGACTCGAGACTTGACTTGACTTGAGTGTCTTTGCTTGAGACTTGACTCGGGACTTGAGGTATAAAGACTTGGACTTACTTGAGACTTGCAAAACACTGACTTGGTCCCACCTCTGGTCCAGGCCGACTCACCGTGACACAATGACAATCATATTAACATAGGAGAGGATTTTCTTCATATTTAAGTAAAATGTTATTGTAATGCTAATGTACTATTCCCATCCTATAATATTCGTTAATCAAAGATTAGTTGGTATTTTTTATTGTAGAATCAAATAAATTCTGAAGAACTTTTTTACTTGTTCATTTCGGATGAAGAAAATCCCAAATCGATCGCCATTTAATGTTATGATTATCATCCTCTCTCCAGTGTTATGGTTACCATCCTCTCTCCAGTGTTATTTCACTCAGCAAGAGTGACATGCAGATACAAAATGACAAAAAAAGATCTGTTTATTATATTATATTGGATTAAATGTTTGAGTCCATTAATGTGATCAACTATCTGTAACCTTGTCATAGCAATAACCTGTAAAACATTTATTTTCTTCTAGAGAACTCTCAGAATCCGATTGAATCAACAGAACAAAATTTCTCAAATGAGAGTGAAGGAGGCAGTGATGTCAAAAGCAAGGGTCCACAATCTGGATCTGAAGAACAACCCCTGCAGACCAATCAGAATGAAGGGGACCCACAACTGAACAAAGGGGAACTGAATGAAGAACACAGAAAACAACCAATAGTGAAAGAAGACGAAGAGAACACACAAGAGAATAGAGAGATTCAGCAAAAGGCAGGAGAAGTATCCAATAACATGAAAGGTAAAAAGACATGATCTGGAAATAATACTGTATCACGTATCTTCATATTTTCATCATGATTGTGTGAAGTTTATAATATTAAAACTAAATTCACATACAGTAAATCTCAATTGTCTAAAAGCAACTGTCTTGTTTCTTTGCTTCACTGAAAACGCGATTCTCAGATTGTCCAGGAAAAGACATAGATAGTGTAAAATCAATATCTGATGATATCAAGAATGACGCAAAACAAGTAGTGCGAAAAGGGGAACAGGACGACAAGGACAAAGAACAAAAGAATCAAGAAAAGGATGAAAAAGAGGAGGATAAAGGAGAAGAAAGTAAAGAGATGGCAGGTAAGAGCAAATGTACACAGATGGACATGGTTAATCCATTGGAGCAAGACTAGTGTGATTTTCCAGAAAGCTGGGTGCTGAAATCTTTTGATAAAAGCCAAGGTGTGACGCCGAGGGCATCGAGACAGAAGCAGCCGAAGGCACGGGCTGAGCATGGCTGGTTTTATTATCCATAGTGAAAATAAACTGAAAAACTCAGGCCACTAGGCAGAAACAGTATGGGAACAACAACACAAAGAATAATGGGAGACGAGATGAAATAAAGGTGAGTCGCGTAGCAGACAGGGCAAGGATTCCCACGGCGAGAGGTGAGGGTGCAGGCTGAATGCGCAGCACTGGACAGCGCGACCTGTGGGAATAAATACAAGCCCTAACTGATAGGTGCAGGTGTCAGTATTCAGGCGACTGTGATGGGGGGAGTGACCGGGAGTGCAAGGGTGTGTTCTGTGTGTTCTGTGTGTTTGTGTGCGTGCGTGAGAGAGACTGAGTGCGTGTGCGCGCCCTCTGGTGGCGTCCAGGCCGACTCACCGTGACACAATGACAATCATATTAACATAGGAGAGGATTTTCTTCATATTTAAGTAAAATGTTATTGTAATGCTAATGTACTATTCCCATCCTATAATATTCGTTAATCAAAGATTAGTTGGTATTTTTTATTGTAGAATCAAATAAATTCTGAAGAACTTTTTTTACTTGTTCATTTCGGATGAAGAAAATCCCAAATCGATCGCCATTTAATGTTATGATTATCATCCTCTCTCCAGTGTTATGGTTACCATCCTCTCTCCAGTGTTATTTCACTCAGCAAGAGTGACATGCAGATACAAAATGACAAAAAAAGATCTGTTTATTATATTATATTGGATTAAATGTTTGAGTCCATTAATGTGATCAACTATCTGTAACCTTGTCATAGCAATAACCTGTAAAACATTTATTTTCTTCTAGAGAACTCTCAGAATCCGGTTGAATCAACAGAACAAAATTTCTCAAATGAGAGTGAAGGAGGCAGTGATGTCAAAAGCAAGGGTCCACAATCTGGATCTGAAGAACAACCCCTGCAGACCAATCAGAATGAAGGGGACCCACAACTGAACAAAGGGGAACTGAATGAAGAACACAGAAAACAACCAATAGTGAAAGAAGACGAGGAGAACACACAAAAGAATAAAGAGATTCAGCAAAAGGCAGGAGAAGTATCCAATCACATGAAAGGTAAAGACATGATCTGGAAATAATACTGTATCACGTATCTTCATATTTTCATCATGATTGTGTGAAGTTTATAATATTAAAACTAAATTCACATACAGTAAATCTCAATTGTCTAAAAGCAACTGTCTTGTTTCTTTGCTTCACTGAAAACGCGATTCTCAGATTGTCCAGGAAAAGACATAGATAGTGTAAAATCAATATCTGATGATATCAAGAATGACGCAAAACAAGTAGTGCGAAAAGGGGAACAGGACGACAAGGACAAAGAACAAAAGAATCAAGAAAAGGATGAAAAAGAGGAGGATAAAGGAGAAGAAAGTAAAGAGATGGCAGGTAAGAGCAAATGTACACAGATGGACATGGTTAATCCATTGGAGCAAGACTAGTGTGATTTTCCAGAAAGCTGGGTGCTGAAATCTTTTGATAAAAGCCAAGGTGTGACGCCGAGGGCATCGAGACAGAAGCAGCCGAAGGCACGGGCTGAGCATGGCTGGTTTTATTATCCATAGTGAAAATAAACTGAAAAACTCAGGCCACTAGGCAGAAACAGTATGGGAACAACAACACAAAGAATAATGGGAGACGAGATGAAATAAAGGTGAGTCGCGTAGCAGACAGGGCAAGGATTCCCACGGCGAGAGGTGAGGGTGCAGGCTGAATGCGCAGCACTGGACAGCGCGACCTGTGGGAATAAATACAAGCCCTAACTGATAGGTGCAGGTGTCAGTATTCAGGCGACTGTGATGGGGGGAGTGACCGGGAGTGCAAGGGTGTGTTCTGTGTGTTCTGTGTGTTTGTGTGCGTGCGTGAGAGAGACTGAGTGCGTGTGCGCGCCCTCTGGTGGCGTCCAGGCCGACTCACCGTGACACAATGACAATCATATTAACACAGGAGAGGATTTTCTTCATATTTAAGTAAAATGTTATTGTAATGCTAATGTACTATTCCCATCCTATAATATTCGTTAATCAAAGATTAGTTGGTATTTTTTATTGTAGAATCAAATAAATTCTGAAGAACTTTTTTTACTTGTTCATTTCGGATGAAGAAAATCCCAAATCGATCGCCATTTAATGTTATGATTATCATCCTCTCTCCAGTGTTATGGTTACCATCCTCTCTCCAGTGTTATTTCACTCAGCAAGAGTGACATGCAGATACAAAATGACAAAAAAAGATCTGTTTATTATATTATATTGGATTAAATGTTTGAGTCCATTAATGTGATCAACTATCTGTAACCTTGTCATAGCAATAACCTGTAAAACATTTATTTTCTTCTAGAGAACTCTCAGAATCCGATTGAATCAACAGAACAAAATTTCTCAAATGAGAGTGAAGGAGGCAGTGATGTCAAAAGCAAGGGTCCACAATCTGGATCTGAAGAACAACCCCTGCAGACCAATCAGAATGAAGGGGACCCACAACTGAACAAAGGGGAACTGAATGAAGAACACAGAAAACAACCAATAGTGAAAGAAGACGAAGAGAACACACAAGAGAATAGAGAGATTCAGCAAAAGGCAGGAGAAGTATCCAATAACATGAAAGGTAAAAAGACATGATCTGGAAATAATACTGTATCACGTATCTTCATATTTTCATCATGATTGTGTGAAGTTTATAATATTAAAACTAAATTCACATACAGTAAATCTCAATTGTCTAAAAGCAACTGTCTTGTTTCTTTGCTTCACTGAAAACGCGATTCTCAGATTGTCCAGGAAAAGACATAGATAGTGTAAAATCAATATCTGATGATATCAAGAATGACGCAAAACAAGTAGTGCGAAAAGGGGAACAGGACGACAAGGACAAAGAACAAAAGAATCAAGAAAAGGATGAAAAAGAGGAGGATAAAGGAGAAGAAAGTAAAGAGATGGCAGGTAAGAGCAAATGTACACAGATGGACATGGTTAATCCATTGGAGCAAGACTAGTGTGATTTTCCAGAAAGCTGGGTGCTGAAATCTTTTGATAAAAGCCAAGGTGTGACGCCGAGGGCATCGAGACAGAAGCAGCCGAAGGCACGGGCTGAGCATGGCTGGTTTTATTATCCATAGTGAAAATAAACTGAAAAACTCAGGCCACTAGGCAGAAACAGTATGGGAACAACAACACAAAGAATAATGGGAGACGAGATGAAATAAAGGTGAGTCGCGTAGCAGACAGGGCAAGGATTCCCACGGCGAGAGGTGAGGGTGCAGGCTGAATGCGCAGCACTGGACAGCGCGACCTGTGGGAATAAATACAAGCCCTAACTGATAGGTGCAGGTGTCAGTATTCAGGCGACTGTGATGGGGGGAGTGACCGGGAGTGCAAGGGTGTGTTCTGTGTGTTCTGTGTGTTTGTGTGCGTGCGTGAGAGAGACTGAGTGCGTGTGCGCGCCCTCTGGTGGCGTCCAGGTCGACTCACCGTGACACAATGACAATCATATTAACATAGGAGAGGATTTTCTTCATATTTAAGTAAAATGTTATTGTAATGCTAATGTACTATTCCCATCCTATAATATTCGTTAATCAAAGATTAGTTGGTATTTTTTATTGTAGAATCAAATAAATTCTGAAGAACTTTTTTTACTTGTTCATTTCGGATGAAGAAAATCCCAAATCGATCGCCATTTAATGTTATGATTATCATCCTCTCTCCAGTGTTATGGTTACCATCCTCTCTCCAGTGTTATTTCACTCAGCAAGAGTGACATGCAGATACAAAATGACAAAAAAAGATCTGTTTATTATATTATATTGGATTAAATGTTTGAGTCCATTAATGTGATCAACTATCTGTAACCTTGTCATAGCAATAACCTGTAAAACATTTATTTTCTTCTAGAGAACTCTCAGAATCCGGTTGAATCAACAGAACAAAATTTCTCAAATGAGAGTGAAGGAGGCAGTGATGTCAAAAGCAAGGGTCCACAATCTGGATCTGAAGAACAACCCCTGCAGACCAATCAGAATGAAGGGGACCCACAACTGAACAAAGGGGAACTGAATGAAGAACACAGAAAACAACCAATAGTGAAAGAAGACGAGGAGAACACACAAAAGAATAAAGAGATTCAGCAAAAGGCAGGAGAAGTATCCAATCACATGAAAGGTAAAGACATGATCTGGAAATAATACTGTATCACGTATCTTCATATTTTCATCATGATTGTGTGAAGTTTATAATATTAAAACTAAATTCACATACAGTAAATCTCAATTGTCTAAAAGCAACTGTCTTGTTTCTTTGCTTCACTGAAAACGCGATTCTCAGATTGTCCAGGAAAAGACATAGATAGTGTAAAATCAATATCTGATGATATCAAGAATGACGCAAAACAAGTAGTGCGAAAAGGGGAACAGGACGACAAGGACAAAGAACAAAAGAATCAAGAAAAGGATGAAAAAGAGGAGGATAAAGGAGAAGAAAGTAAAGAGATGGCAGGTAAGAGCAAATGTACACAGATGGACATGGTTAATCCATTGGAGCAAGACTAGTGTGATTTTCCAGAAAGCTGGGTGCTGAAATCTTTTGATAAAAGCCAAGGTGTGACGCCGAGGGCATCGAGACAGAAGCAGCCGAAGGCACGGGCTGAGCATGGCTGGTTTTATTATCCATAGTGAAAATAAACTGAAAAACTCAGGCCACTAGGCAGAAACAGTATGGGAACAACAACACAAAGAATAATGGGAGACGAGATGAAATAAAGGTGAGTCGCGTAGCAGACAGGGCAAGGATTCCCACGGCGAGAGGTGAGGGTGCAGGCTGAATGCGCAGCACTGGACAGCGCGACCTGTGGGAATAAATACAAGCCCTAACTGATAGGTGCAGGTGTCAGTATTCAGGCGACTGTGATGGGGGGAGTGACCGGGAGTGCAAGGGTGTGTTCTGTGTGTTCTGTGTGTTTGTGTGCGTGCGTGAGAGAGACTGAGTGCGTGTGCGCGCCCTCTGGTGGCGTCCAGGCCGACTCACCGTGACACAATGACAATCATATTAACATAGGAGAGGATTTTCTTCATATTTAAGTAAAATGTTATTGTAATGCTAATGTACTATTCCCATCCTATAATATTCGTTAATCAAAGATTAGTTGGTATTTTTTATTGTAGAATCAAATAAATTCTGAAGAACTTTTTTTACTTGTTCATTTCGGATGAAGAAAATCCCAAATCGATCGCCATTTAATGTTATGATTATCATCCTCTCTCCAGTGTTATGGTTACCATCCTCTCTCCAGTGTTATTTCACTCAGCAAGAGTGACATGCAGATACAAAATGACAAAAAAAGATCTGTTTATTATATTATATTGGATTAAATGTTTGAGTCCATTAATGTGATCAACTATCTGTAACCTTGTCATAGCAATAACCTGTAAAACATTTATTTTCTTCTAGAGAACTCTCAGAATCCGGTTGAATCAACAGAACAAAATTTCTCAAATGAGAGTGAAGGAGGCAGTGATGTCAAAAGCAAGGGTCCACAATCTGGATCTGAAGAACAACCCCTGCAGACCAATCAGAATGAAGGGGACCCACAACTGAACAAAGGGGAACTGAATGAAGAACACAGAAAACAACCAATAGTGAAAGAAGACGAGGAGAACACACAAAAGAATAAAGAGATTCAGCAAAAGGCAGGAGAAGTATCCAATCACATGAAAGGTAAAGACATGATCTGGAAATAATACTGTATCACGTATCTTCATATTTTCATCATGATTGTGTGAAGTTTATAATATTAAAACTAAATTCACATACAGTAAATCTCAATTGTCTAAAAGCAACTGTCTTGTTTCTTTGCTTCACTGAAAACGCGATTCTCAGATTGTCCAGGAAAAGACATAGATAGTGTAAAATCAATATCTGATGATATCAAGAATGACGCAAAACAAGTAGTGCGAAAAGGGGAACAGGACGACAAGGACAAAGAACAAAAGAATCAAGAAAAGGATGAAAAAGAGGAGGATAAAGGAGAAGAAAGTAAAGAGATGGCAGGTAAGAGCAAATGTACACAGATGGACATGGTTAATCCATTGGAGCAAGACTAGTGTGATTTTCCAGAAAGCTGGGTGCTGAAATCTTTTGATAAAAGCCAAGGTGTGACGCCGAGGGCATCGAGACAGAAGCAGCCGAAGGCACGGGCTGAGCATGGCTGGTTTTATTATCCATAGTGAAAATAAACTGAAAAACTCAGGCCACTAGGCAGAAACAGTATGGGAACAACAACACAAAGAATAATGGGAGACGAGATGAAATAAAGGTGAGTCGCGTAGCAGACAGGGCAAGGATTCCCACGGCGAGAGGTGAGGGTGCAGGCTGAATGCGCAGCACTGGACAGCGCGACCTGTGGGAATAAATACAAGCCCTAACTGATAGGTGCAGGTGTCAGTATTCAGGCGACTGTGATGGGGGGAGTGACCGGGAGTGCAAGGGTGTGTTCTGTGTGTTCTGTGTGTTTGTGTGCGTGCGTGAGAGAGACTGAGTGCGTGTGCGCGCCCTCTGGTGGCGTCCAGGCCGACTCACCGTGACACAATGACAATCATATTAACATAGGAGAGGATTTTCTTCATATTTAAGTAAAATGTTATTGTAATGCTAATGTACTATTCCCATCCTATAATATTCGTTAATCAAAGATTAGTTGGTATTTTTTATTGTAGAATCAAATAAATTCTGAAGAACTTTTTTTACTTGTTCATTTCGGATGAAGAAAATCCCAAATCGATCGCCATTTAATGTTATGATTATCATCCTCTCTCCAGTGTTATGGTTACCATCCTCTCTCCAGTGTTATTTCACTCAGCAAGAGTGACATGCAGATACAAAATGACAAAAAAAGATCTGTTTATTATATTATATTGGATTAAATGTTTGAGTCCATTAATGTGATCAACTATCTGTAACCTTGTCATAGCAATAACCTGTAAAACATTTATTTTCTTCTAGAGAACTCTCAGAATCCGGTTGAATCAACAGAACAAAATTTCTCAAATGAGAGTGAAGGAGGCAGTGATGTCAAAAGCAAGGGTCCACAATCTGGATCTGAAGAACAACCCCTGCAGACCAATCAGAATGAAGGGGACCCACAACTGAACAAAGGGGAACTGAATGAAGAACACAGAAAACAACCAATAGTGAAAGAAGACGAGGAGAACACACAAAAGAATAAAGAGATTCAGCAAAAGGCAGGAGAAGTATCCAATCACATGAAAGGTAAAGACATGATCTGGAAATAATACTGTATCATGTACCTTCATATTTTCATCATGATTGTGTGAAGTTTATAATATTAAAACTAAATTCACATACTGTAAATCACAATTGTCTAAAAGCAACTGTCTTGTTTCTTTCCTTCATTGAAAACTCGGCTCTCAGATAGTCCAGGAGAAGACATAGATGGTGCAAAATCAATATCTGATGATATCAAGAATGATGCAAAACAAGAAGTGAGAAAAGGGGAACAGGAGGACAAAGACAAAGAACAAAAGAATCAAGAAAAGGATGAAAAAGAGGAGGATAAAGGAGAAGAAAGTAAGGAGATGGCAGGTAAGAAGAGCAAATGTACATAGATGGACATGGTTAATCCATTGGTGCAAGACTAGTGTGATTTTCCAGAAATCCTTTCAGTGTACACATAACCATATCGTCAAAAGCTGCATCTCAAGCTGCACCCTTCCATATAAATAACAAAAAACACTTACTTATGTAACTGTTATAGCTAGTTGAACCTTGACATGGTCTTGTTTTTCCCTAAAACTGACAGTGAGGGACTTCACTATTTTAACTGGAAACAAAATAAAAATTGTTTTCATGAAAGAACATTTTAAACTTTTACCGGGTCTGAAGATCCAATCAGTGAACAACCGTGACGTCATTGTGATGTTCTACCTGCAACCTGACACACCGAAGACGCTTTCTCATATACCTGGTAATGCAAATAAACATGTCCCTCCACTAGGGGTGGGCGATATAATATCGTTCACAAAAATACGGGTACATTTCTTTATTCGATAGGATTTCGCTATATCGCGACATTATGACGCAAGGACGCAGGTTGTGCGTGCAGCGCGCAAAATAAACATGGCCAACAGCGGAGAGAGCAGCAGTGCTCACACTGTGAATGATTTAGTTCCTAAACGAGTAGCTACATCAGTAGTGTGGAAGTATTTCATGAACAGTTCATGTTCAAAGTTCACAATTTTAATTATGAACTAGTTCAAAGTTCAGTTCATTTTACTTTTTTTCGTGAGATATTCAAATACTTTTTTCACGGTTTGGCTGTTGCGCAATCAAGGGGCGGACACAAATGCGAAGTAGATAGTACAATCTCATTAGATTTTATTTCACATCTTACATCTGCAGACGACACGCGAGTGGACCGCGAATGACGTGGCATGATGAATAGAGAACTAACGCTTAATACATTAAAAGGCATGACAAGGGCACAAAACTAGACCAAACGAGTACAACTAATTGTTACATACACTGACATGAACAAACACACGGGAAGCAAGTAACGGCCATACATGAACATGAAGTCTAACAGAACATACATGTATTGCCAGGCACGATATCACGTTAGAGAACACGGAGACCAAACACGAACTGAAAACCTAAAACACTACGAACCTGAAAATGGAACAGAGACTTTAACCATACACAAACACGAAGCTAATCAAAACCACGAATCACAGATAAGGCGTGAATACCGTGCACACCCAACTAGGAAATAAAGAAACGACAATGATCCCCGAAGGTATAGTCTGGACATATACACACCAACTAGGAGCTAAAGAAACGACAATGATCCCTCAAGGTATAGTCTGGACATGGGCAATACACACACACACAAGCCGGGTTTCCATCCAAACCTTTCGGAAAAATAATGCGCAATTTCCAAGTTTCGGCAGAAATAAATGCGAATTAAGCCTTGTTTCCATTCATTACAGTTCTGCGAATAAACTTTAGATCATGTGAGAGGACGCCAAACAATAGTGGTTTTACGTCCATCTGGCAGTTACGCATTTTTCCACGTTGAGGTTTTGAAAAAAAATTTTCTTTTTCTTTTCTATACATGGAGAAGTTAAATTCAATTTTTGCTCTCTCCAGAACTGTTTTTGTATGCATTTGTCATCTTCGATGACATCGCGATCATGTACAGAACCACATGACTTGAGGCATGATACGTCATCGTTTATGTGAAAAACCCATTCAGTTTTTCCGAATTTTGGCGATGCAATAGTCTAACTTTTCCACCTCCTCCTAGCGTAAAAATCCTTTTGTGATATTTGGAGCTTTTTTCGAATTTTGGTCTTTTTCCATCCAGCTTTTTTCATGCGCATTTTTAAAATGCGCAAAAACTCGGTGGATGGAAAACCCTCTACACACTTGTAAAACTAAGACGAGCTAACACGGAACAGCTGAAACAGAGGGGCGTAACAAGAACAAGGAAAACATAAAAACGACGAGACTAAAAGGGGGCAGAGCCAGACGTGACAAGTACAAGCTAGAAATCACTATACGTTCTTATACGTGCTATGCCTACCCCGCTCTGCTGCAATTCATCACGGTTAACGTCGTGCGGAAGCCAGTATGTTATTAACTAGCCAGTATGTTAACTATTCTCATGTGGACACTACGTTGCCCACAATGCATTGCGCACACAACGTCAAAACCATTTCTGTCTGGTGATGCATGATTTAAGTGGCACCAGCGAGAATACATGAGGGAGGAAATTTCTCTCGTTGCGTTTCAAAAGAGAAAACAGATGTCACTCAGTTTTCAATGGAAACAAATTCCAACGTTCATTTACAGTGATGTCTACCGTTCATGACACATAATGTGAACTAATTCACGTTCAAGTTATTAAAAAATGTGTTTCGTTCAGTTCAACGTTCACGAAAAAATGAGCGTCTTCAATGAACGCGTTCTTTTGAACTCGCACAACACTGTGAACTCATTTGGGACGTAGATTTGACTTATTACTGCCTCTTTGTTATTACCTTTTGGGAAGAAAAAATATCGAGATATATATCGTATATCGCCATTCAGCTAAAAAATATGGAGATATTATTTTTGCTCCATATCGCCCAGCCTTACCCTCCACCACAAACTTTTAATTTACCTTTGAAAACACTGTACAAATTTCCCACAAACATTTTGATGGCTTATATCCTCATGTAAATGTTGATTAATCGGAATTTATTTTGCAGTCCAAAACATAAAAGGTATTTGTCTCTGTCCATAGTCTCCGAGCCTGCATCTACATATCTAGACTGTGTGAAGGATAAAGAGATCCTCAATGG
Source organism: Brachyhypopomus gauderio (assembly GCF_052324685.1). Lineage (NCBI taxonomy): Eukaryota > Metazoa > Chordata > Actinopteri > Gymnotiformes > Hypopomidae > Brachyhypopomus > Brachyhypopomus gauderio. The sequence continues at coordinate 2,583,540 of NC_135217.1, forward strand.
CATTTCAAAGTGGATTGAGGCTCAGGTATGAGTGAATTCTTCCTATATTTTCTATAATGGTTATTCACTATTTTTGACTTGGAATGTAAGCAAGCATTGTTGGAATATAAACAGATTGAATAAAGTAAAATGTAAATGTAAATTTATTTATATAGCACTTTTTTGAGCCTTTGCTACAAAGTGCTTTACAACTCTAAAATAAAATACAAAAATGAAAAATGTCAATAAAAACATGAAAATCATACATAAAATGCATAACATATAAAAACATAAAAGGACTTAAAATAGGTATGTAACACAAACACATTAAGTACAACTAAGCAAAACCGCCAGGCTCATAGTTTAATTGTGGACTGTTTCAAAGGCTTGGGAATAAAAATGGGTTTTCAACAGTTTTTTAAAAGAGGATATGGAATCTGCAAATCTGATGTTTACAGGAAGACTATTCCAGAGTTTAGGTGCATACACGGCGAATGCACGGTCACCCTTTTGCTTGAGTTTTGTTCTCGGCACCCTCAGAAGCCCTTTGTCTGTAGATCTCAGTGACCTTGAATTGGAATGGGGAACTAATAACTCACAAATATACTCTGGCGTCTCACCATGTAAAGCCTTATACGTTAAAACAAGTACCTTAAAATCCACTCTACTTCACTGGCAACCAGTGAAGGGAGGCCAAGGGAGTGATGTGTTCCCTATGTCTTGTTCTGGTTAAAAGCCGCGCAGCTGCGTTTCCGCACCATCTGAAGCTTTGCCAAAGATCCTTGGCTAAGGCAAGTGTACAAGGCATTGCAATAGTCTATGCGCGAAGACACAAATGTATGTATGATTGTCTCCAAGTCCTGAAATGATAGGAACATTGCAAAAATCAAGCATATTCTAAGCTGAAAAAAGCATGACTGGATAAGCTTTTTGATGTGTTCATTGAGTTGTAGCTGAGGGTCAAAGATAACTCCAAGATTTCTAGGAAGAGCATTTACTCTTGATGTGAGAGAACCAAGAGCCACCTCTACCTCCCTAGGGATTTTATCAGAACCCACAACCAGAACCTCCGTTTTATCTTGGTTCAGCTTAAGAAAGTTGCAGTTCATCCAGATCTTTATAGCATCTATACACTCAGTTAAAATGGCTAATTAACTGAAATCATTTTTGCTAAAAGAGAAATACAACTGTGTGTCATCCGCATAAAAATGAAAAGAAATATTGAAACGCCTAATTAAAACTCCAAGGGGCAGCATGTACAAAGAAAATAAAATTGGACCGAGAATGGAGCCCTGAGGTACTCCACAAGTGAGCTCAACCACTGAAGATTCTGTGCTCCCTGTGGACACAGAAAATTTCCTGTTTGACAAGTAGGAGGACAACCAATCATGTGCAGAACCTGATATGCCAACCCATTCAGATAAGCGGCTTTTTAAAATACTGTGGTCTACTGTATCAAATGCAGCACTCATATCCAACAACACCAGAATAGACACCTTTCCAGCATCGGCGTTTAGCAGTAAGTCATTTACAATTCTCACGAGTGCTGTTTCAGTGCTATGCTTCTTTCGAAAACCTGACTGGAACTTTTCGAAAATATTGTTTGTCTCCAATGGCTGGATGAGTTGCCCTGCGACCACCTTCTCCAAAACTTTAGCCATAAAGCAAAGTTTAGAGATGGGTCTGTAGCTAGAGCAAACATTGGGGTCAAGGCTCTGTTTCTTCAGAAGAGGCTGTACACTTGCCACTTTAAAACAATCAGGAACACACCCAGAACTAAGAGAAAGATTAACCACATTCAGCAGATAAGGACCCACAGATTCTAAAACGTTTTTAAGAAATCTAGGAGGAAGAATATCAAGTGGGCTAGAGGATGGTCGCAAGTGCTGCACAGTCTCTGTTAACTCACCCAGAGAAATTTGTGTAAACTGAGTTAAAATGTCCCTGTTACAGCAGACAGGAGTAACATCCATGCACCTGGATGACAGGGGAATATCAGCTCTGATATCAGTGATCTTGTTTGTAAAGTATTTAAAAAACTGTTCACAGCTGATAGCAGAAGGCTGGATTGCCAAAGTTGTCCCATTCAAAAGGGAATCGATTGTAGAAAATAAAAACCTTGGATTATGCTTATTAGACATAATTAAAGTGTTAAAATAAGCAGCTCTTGCATCTCTGACCACATTATTGTATTGCAACATCAAGTCCTTCATATAAAGAAAATGTACCTTAAGTTGAGACTGCTTCCATTTACGCTCTGCTTGTCTATTTTCTTCTGAGATCTACAACATCACCATTTAGCCATGGAGTGATATTGGATAGGGGTTTTGATCTGGTCTTATATGGAGCCACGTCATCTAAAATATCTACACACAACATATTAAAAATTATTTACAAAGTCATTTAACTCCATATACTGATGTAGTTGTGCAGATAGACTGTTAAAAGAAGATGTGAATCTAGCAGCTGACTTCTCATTTAAAACCCGAGAGCTTATAATATGTTTAGAGGACTCAGCTTTAGATAGAAAAACAGACTTGAACACAAAGCTGCGAGTTCTCCCCCGGTTTAAGCCAGGTTTCTACTAGAAACATGAAGTCCACATCATTTGTAGAAATAAAATGATTTAGCAGAAATGTTTTGTTTGAAAGTGATCGAGCATTCATTAGTGCCAGATTCACAACAGGATTATTTATCGCCAACTGCCTCAAACAGGAGATTCTCCGCAGATTGTTTGTGTTGATACCTCGGGATCTAAAGACGGGTCTCGTAATGGCAGAGCTGAAAAAAGCGTCGGAATGAACAGGACGCAGCCAAGCATACCGCACCTCCAGCGAGCGTTTGGCCATAGACCGGCCGAGCTGCTTAAGCACGCCGGCAGATATAGCAGGACAGCCCGATACACAAGGCGACCATGCCTGCGTATTACACCTCTGTTTCAGCCAGACCAGACAGCCTCCTCTTTTCCCACGTCTCCTACGTCTCTGCCTCCGTCGGATAGATTGCCACTCACAGGTGAAGGTACGGCAAATCTCACCAGGAACAGTCAACGGTCGCGCAAATTTTTGTGAACCAAACGCTGGATCAGATGGAGTTAGCACACTCTCGCGTATATGCAACAGGGTTTCACGATCATAAGAAATCGCAGTATGTCCATGGTATAACATCGCCAACAGCAATAAACAAACACATAAGACAGGTACCAGCACACCTGAGACGTCGTCACACACCGGCGCCATCTTTCCAATCCACACCCAAGTACCAGAATATGAAAATATTCTAGAAATTTAAATGATGTAAACGCTGTGATTTTATGTATTAGTCCCATGTAATTTTTCTTTATGCAGAGTAACGGGGGATCTAATCCTGAAAACATCACAAAGGTACAATAAGTTTTAAAAAAGCCAGATTATCTCAGTTTTGTAGAACTCATCTCACTGGCTTTGCTGAGAGACAAGTGATCAGTGTTTGCTGTTTTGATACTTGTATTCTGTGTCTTCTATTTATTTTTTCACAGGAAAGCACCAAACACATGAGAGAAGGTAAGTTTAGAGAGAATGTTATTTATTACAGTGCTTAATTGTATCCTCTTCTGCAATGACAATGATCATGTTCCCTGTGCCACTTCAAATATATTTTTTAATATTCTTTTAAAATTATTTTAAATCAGTGAAGTATTTGTCCTGCATGAAATGGCATATAAAGGTTTATGTGATGAATGGATGACATTGTCACAGGCGAGGTAAGACAGGATGCAGAGACAAGCAATCCACATACATGTAATTTTATTATAACATAATAGTGTCTTCAAATGTAGCGCTTAGCAAACAGGCAACACTAAATGTAGAACACACGAAATCGACTCACAAAGAAGAGCAAAGGACAGGACTAGCACACACAATATATGCGCAATACATAACGTGCCCCGCGTGTAACACATTAGACTGACGAGATGTATTAACATATATTCAAACAACCACACCCACAGGAAGTACATATATGGATGTGGATTATGTATACACAGACCTGAAGGGAGGGGTCCAGGGCTGTAAAGTGACAGACATGATTTAAATGGAGTACTAAAATATACTGCAAATATTGTAATTTACATAAAAATAAAAACATGCAGATGATGCAGAGGTAAAACGTGCAATGTGGAAGTTGATGTGCCATGTGTTGTGAACTGTTTCTGTACTGTTATTATGTACTGAAGTTACACCCACAGTTATGAAGTGAAGCCTGCAGTAGTTTCACTTATTTGGTTTTAGGCTCCAGATGGACATTGAGACCCCGTCACCACCAGAGGGTCAAATACGTCTCTATCATAAGTGGGAAAACACTTGGTGTTCATGAATGTTTTCTGCAAAGGCTCCACAAACAAATACCAGACCTACAGCAGGTGTCTACAGTGGAGGAGTGTGATGTCATTCTGCTGTTCTGCCCCATTGTGTCATCGGCTAGAACTGACATTGAAGCAGCACTGAAGCTCATTACTGAAGCAGGTAACTCTGATCCTCTTCATTGTGAACACATAAGATATTGGGCACACACTGCTCCATCATGTTTGACAAGATAAAGTCCTGCTCACAAGATCAAGTCTTGCTCTCTGTCCACAGTCTCCAAGCCTGCTGTTCTAGTGGTGCTCCATCACACATTTGACCAAAATTACACTGTACCAGATAGCAGCAGATCTGTAACCAGGAAGAACACGACCACAGTGGACTGTCTGTTCCATGAGGATCGTGGATTATTGAAGTGCCCAAAAAATGAGGACGCAGTAAAAAAAATAGTAGAAAACCTAAAGCGTCAGGTACTGATATTATACTGTCACAATTTTAGCCTGTTAGTTTTCTGTTTATCTCTGAATCTGAGTACTGATATAGGGTCAAATCTTTTGTTAGTTTTAGAGTGTTTTTGCACACATATAGCCTCCAACACCTGAAATCTCCAGTCATCCAGAACAGGTAAAATAGTTGTCAGAAAAGATGAGAGTTACTGGATACAAGTTTCTTTATTAAACATACAAAGTGTGACCGGCGAGGAGTGCAATAAAAAAGAGAAAGCGATCACACTAGTTTCAGGGAAAAGGGAGGGTTCAATGGAGAATGTGCACAACACAAAACCCGTGAACTAATCAAAATGAAGGATACGATAACCAACAGTCAACTGGTACAAAGACAAGACATATATAGACAGACAAACGACCCTCAAGTGTTGTGTTGACTAATGGGCCACACCCACCTGAGGGACAAACACAACGCAACAATGACAGGACAACATGAAATACTGCCGCTGCAGACGTGGGTGGCTGGCAGGGGCCCCCCGTACCATTACACAAAGCAACGAAGCAGGTGAACTCAAAGTGGAAAACAGTGCCATGGCTGTCAACCTCAAATGGAAATTGTTAGATGGTAGAGGTCACTGCACAGAAGGAGAAAACACGTGATGGAGAACTCAGATCGGACTCAAAGGTAGACAGGAGACTCTGTCCAGATTTAAACAGTACAGGTAATGGAGACAGGTGCAGGAGTGTGGCCAATGATCAGGGCAGGTAATGGAGACAGGTGCAGGGGTGTGGCCAATGATCAGTGCAGGTAATGGAGACAGGTGCAGGGGTGTGGCCAATGATCAGGGCAGGTAATGGAGACAGGTGCAGGGGTGTGGCCAATGATCAGTGCAGGTAATGGAGACAGGTGCAGGGGTGTGGCCAATGATCAGTGCAGGTAATGAAGACAGGTGCAGGGGTGTGGCCAATGATCAGGGCAGGTAATGAAGACAGGTGCAGGAGTGTGGCCAATGATCAGTGCAGGTAATGGTGACGGGGTATTGAATGAGGAAGTGCAGGAGAAGAGGACGTGGGGGTGTGACACTAGTACAGAGTGATCAGCTGAGACTCACCTTAGCACAGTTGTAGATTTGAATACTTTGTCATACATTTTTATTCACACGTGTTCATGATTTTGTGATTATAATAATGATGTAACACAATATGTTCCTCTTTTAGGATGAGATGAAGCCATTAACAAGTAAGTGTCTGATGTTCAATGCATTTAAGTATTTAGTATTTTTTACATGTGCTGTGTGAACCCACAAGACAAACAGTGTCCATCCTTTCAGACTCTCCATGGCACTGAGAATTTGAAATGTAGCATATCAGAAAGTCTGTTTTATTATGGAACAAAGCAGATGAAGTTTCTAAAATCATTCCTCCCCTTTATCCTTTACAGGCAGAACATTTGATAACGGAACGTGCACATGTTCTTAGGTGAGGTTCTTTATTACAGGAACTGCTTTCACAAAACACACCAAACAACTTCCATGCAGCTGTGTTACAGGTGAACTCTCACAGGTACCCGTGTTACAGGTGTAGTCTCTTATGTATGTGTATTACAGATGAACTCTCTCAGGTACCTGTGTTACAGACATGCTTTCTCTGGTACCTGTGGTACAAATGTATTCTCTCAGGTGCTAGTTTTACAGAGGTACTTCTTCCCCACCTATCAATCACACCTGTGTTTGATCAATCACACCTGAGAAAATTTTCCATGTGCTTTTAGGGAGGGTCCGCCAAATCTTAAACTTTCCTTAGTTTCTTAATTCTCTGAAGTTCAAACTCAGTGGAGATCTATTTAAATATTTTATAATTAATCTGTTTAGCACACTTCCACATACCATCTCACATCCTGTTTTACTCTGATGTGTTTTATCAAAGGATGAAAACAATTATTGACAAGCTGATGTTCTAGAGATGTTAAGGTGTGTTATTATGATGTAACTTCATGTTTGCAGTAATGATGAAAGATGATATTAGGGAGCCAGTCTTGCAATCAGAGTGTCATGGGTTCGATTCCCAGCTAGGCTATCACTGAAGACTGTTGAGCAAGGTGCTTAACTCCACATGCTCCCCGGGCGCTGGGGCTTGGGCTGCCCACTGTATGTGTGTACTCACAGCCCCCTAGTGTTCATTAGTGTGTCCTCATTGCACAGATGAGTTAAAAGCAGAGTACAAATTCTGATCTGTGTGTTTTGCAAAATTGGCATCTTAAATAATAATTTCCGTAAATCTTGATGTCATGCTGAAAGTTTTGATACAAATTGTAATTTCTGCCTATATACCGGAAAACAAATATTCCTATTAATCAATCATCTTTTTGAACATTTTATTGTACAATAAATATGTAAAATGTAAGTTGGTGTCTGGCACTGGTATATCTGTAACCTTTTACATCAATAATTAATAAAATAATAAATGAAGTGAAATATTAGAATGGGAGTGGCAACTGTACTGAGGATGGTAACTATGGTGACAATGGTAACCATGGTGAGGATTAAACTGAGTTGAAGTTCCTGTGGACCTCCTGTGGACCTCCACTGGTTTATCAGTCCACTGGGTCTCATAAACCATAAGGCGGATTATTGAGGATACGTGGGGTTATTGTAAACCTGTATTGGGGATTACACAAGGGACTCTGGACACTCCTGGAGTGATACAGATCCTACACTCTCAGTCTCTGAGGACCAGACGGTTTAGAAATGACTCACTTGGAAAAACTAATCAAATGTGTCAGTGGACAGAATCTCAGTATTGATTATCAATTCTGTATTGAAAAACTAGAAATTTGGTTTGATTTGTTCAAAAGAATCTGCTTTGGTTTTGTATATTAGTAATGCTGCAATGTAATAATTACTATGTGAAAGTTAAGCTAAAAGACTAGTTGAAACCTAAGAAAATGTATTTCAGTATGAATATACTATTCCCCCAGCGTGTGTGCTTCTGTTCGCAGTAAATGTGAGGATAAAGGCCATTGTAGTAAAAGACTCATCATCCAGAAATAATGTCAAACTACTGGAAATATTTGTCTGTATTTGTATTTGCCATTAAAATGCACCATATCACAGTGTGTGGTTTGTGAATGTGTGTGTTGTGGCTGTGTGTGTGTGATTTTTATGTGGTCAATAAACTCACTGAGCTGGAAGAGCAGATGTGGGGCTGACACAGACTTGACAGTGATAATCTGCTACTAATCTGACGTTCTGGAATGTGGTTTGGAATGTTTGAGATGGTTTGGAATGTTCTCTTGGAATTTGCCCTTTTGCATTCTATTGAGACGTACTTAGACCAACGGTGTGTCCCAATTGCATACTACACACTAATATTATTAACTATATACTATATAATGATCTTAATAGTATGGGTTTGGCAGGGTTAGTACACAAAATATTAAGGTACTAATTTATTTCGTACTAACAGGAAGTGATGAAGCATTACTATGCTGTTGCTATACTATCGTGTCTTTGGAATATGGATTTACAACTTGATGAGGATTTATTTACTTGATAGGGATTTGTTCTTTAAATTTAAAATGAAAATTAATACTTTTTACTGTATTACTTTACACCATCAAAGACACTCAGGCAGAAAAGTGCTACATTTACTGACTTTATGTGTAAATTTGTTTTCTTTTCAAAGATTTTCTGAGTAAATCACAGCCTTCACAAGTTTTCCACAGAAATGGCATGTGACGGGTAGGGAAAGTGCAAATGTCACGGTTTGGCGGGCCCCCTACTGGTCGCCTCCGTATACAGCGACAGCTGTCCTGTTGTTGTGGTTGTTGTGTACATCCCTCAGGTGGAGCCCGCGATCCGTCTCTCCTGAGTGTCGTTTGTTTGCCTATATATGTCTTGTCTTTGTACCAGTTGACCGCTGGTTATTATATCCTTAATTTGGATCAAATCACGGGTTTTTGGTTTGCGCACTTTTCTAAGAAACCATACATTTTCCCTGAGACTTGGCGTGATCACTTCCATTTTGTTTCACTCACCCTGCCCATCACAGAATAACCAGCTGCTTTCGGAAGCCGCCAGTCTCCTTTTCTTTCTCCTTCGTTCGTGGTCATGTCTCGTGGTAAGTGTTTGTCTGTGTGTTTGTCTGAAGAGCTGGGTCGTTTTTAATTTGTCCTGCCATGCTTGAATGTTGTGTGGCACGGCGGTGACTAGGGCAATCGACCTTGATACAGCTCTTCGTGTTGAGTGTGTTGTTGTACACAATCGTGTAGATCAGTGTGCGTGCTCCTGTGTGTTAAATGTTATGTGTGTGACGCGAGTGCCGCACATCACCGTCGCCTCGCTCCCCGATTGTCTTGTTCTGTGTGGAGCGCGCATGTGTGGGTCCCGTCTGTTTGCCGTTTGTACACTGTTTTTTGTTTGTCTTTTTTCGTGTTCGTTTTGTCCTATTGCGTGTTGCATGATTTGTTTTATGTAATTCCTTGCGTGCACTTCCCCCCTAAATGTGTGATGAGTGGGGGCAGCCCCGTCGACAGGGGGGGACAACCGGGTCTGTTGTCCCGGGCCCCAGGGCCAGGGGGGCCCATCAAAGAGCCCAGCAATTTATTTTTTATTTAAAGTCTATAATTTTAAATAATCTTAAAATCATTCATTAATATAAAATTCTGTACTCAAAATAAGCTCAATGGCTAAAATACATGTTTTTTACCTATCTGCATATTTTCCATTAAAGCCCCCAACAATTGGTGACCTCCCGACGTGATGGGAAGAGATAGATTTTTGGAACACGTCTTCTAAATTACCGTTAGTTCGTCCGAGCCAGCTCAACTAAAGGTAAAGCAGAATACCTGTTAAAACGAAATTTCTGCACATTTGTATAATACCAAATTGTGATGAACTAATGGTGTTTGGTCGATGCAAAATTAAATAGCAATTTTTTTTTTATTATCTTTTTTGGTTTGGTTTAAAAGGTAAAATATATGGTTTAAAAGGTAACAAGGAAATAAAGGTAAAATATATGGTTTAAAAGGAAAAAGGAATAAGGAATAAAATAAGGCAAATCGCGTAAAGTATATATGTACTGATAAGTGATTTTTTGTTTCCTGGGGTGTGGCAAACCCTCCCGTTTGCCTGACGAGGCAACGGTAAGACCGAGCGGCGTTCTCGAGTCAGCTGGGTCAGGAGGCGTCCCGGGGACCTGAGGTACCCCCAAAATCGCCCAGTTTCGGACCAAGAACCTGTATTGATTGAGGGAGGTAAACCTTATGGTGTCAACAGAACCCTCAGTCTAGTAAGTAAAGTTGAAGACAACTTCCGGTGAGTACCAGTTTTTTATCAACAATGGCTGGTGAGGAAATGTGAAATGTATGCAAAAGTTTGATGTAAAATGGTTGGTTTACGGTGTTGGTTTATGTGAGTGGAGAACTTTATAGGAACAAATGACTGTGACTTGTAAAGTAATTCATACAACTAATGTTATGAGACATTAAATGTATGGGTGACCAAGACAGGCAAGTGACGACCATGTGTCGTTAGGTGACATCATTGACCATAAATCATCACAGTCTCTCTGCAAATTAGAATAAGTGAAAAGTGCAACATGAAAGTCAGAAAAATGTGCCACCTTATGATCAATGGCCGGTAATGCCCACAGCTTCCTCACAGGAGAGTGCCACCAAAACTCAGGGAGAAGTAAAAGGAATCTATTCAGTGGTTAATGTAGAAACAAGAACAGTCCAAATAGTTAAAACCCCCAATAAAGAGTGTAAAAAACCCATGTTCCAAATAGTTAAAACCCCCAATAAAGAGTGTAAAAAACCCATGTTCCAAATAGTTAAAACCCCCAATAAAGAGTGTAAAAAACCCATGCAAATTCAGTCATTCGACAAGATGAGAGCAAAAAATGAGGGGGGGAGAACTGGGACAGTTCACAGGAAGCTAGCTCAGGAAGTGAGTCTGAGCACTCTGAAGAGACTGACAGAGGAAGTGGTGAACAACATTAGAACACGCTGCACACAGAAGACAGGCAGGCGAGCAGAGGTAAAAAAATATATATAAATAAATATATAAAATAAAAATAAATAAATAAAAATAAAATAAATAAAAGAATTAAACTAGGAAAGACAGAGAAGGGAGTTAAGGGACCAAGAAAAAGGGAAATAGACAATAAAAGTAAGTCAGGCCATGGGGTAAAGTGTTAACTGCGTGTTAGAAGGGACTGAGTGGAGATAGTTATAGATAGCGAACACACCGGGATAAGCGAAGAGAGTAAGTGAGGTAGACATGCCAGAGTGAAACGGTGATGTATTTGGCAAGTTAAACTAGATAAGTTCACAGCAGGAAAAGATCTTGGCTTTGGGAGACTTTAGAGGTGTGGTAGCACGTTGATGCACTGTCATACATTCATTGTATAGTTCTGCCTTCGTTTGCCATCTCAGCTGTTTCTAGTTTATATCTCATTATTGTCTGGGATTTAATTCCTGGTTTTATATGTTCTGATCGTGGGTTATTGTGTTTGTGATCTTGTGTTTTTTCCCTCTGTTACTCTGGTCAGTTCGGTCATAAGTTTGTTTAGGTAAATGTTTAAAAGCTTTGCCGGTATTGGATTTTTACTGGTTTAAATAGCCCCCTGTTCTTAGTTTGTTTTAATGTCTGGTTATTACTGAAAGTATGATAGATGTTCATGCATTATTATTAGTGTTTGCATCTGCCTGTCTAGCAGTTTTGTCTTCGGTTTAGATTACTGACATGTTCCCTTGCTACACATGTTTTTAGTAGTCTGGTTTTGTTACGAAGGTTCTGTTTTGTTTCTGTATCGCTAGTTGCTTTAGTTCCTATGGTGTTTTCCCTGTGTCTTGTGTTATGTTAACATTCCCTTACATATAAATTTCTCTTCCTTGCATAGTCACGGTGGTCCTTCATATTCTTAGTGTTAAAGTGAAGTTACTGTTTAACCTTGTAAATCCTGTAAAGCGCTTTGTGACAACATGTGTTGTGAAAAGCGCTATACAAATATATTTGATTTGATTTTGATTTGAATGTGAAGCCATAAAATGTTTGTCTCATCAGGACCTTCAGGACCTTTTTGGTATTGCTATAATTTTGGTATGGTTGTTCCTGCTATCTCTTTCCCATCAAACGAACGCGCTGGGCTAAAGTGGTTGATAGAAGTTTAAAGCCCCCAACAACGTGTAGCTACAAATTGATGCCAACTGAATCAATTTGTAGCAAACTTAATCATCGTATAATACTAGTGTGTACACTCGGAGTGTGAACTGGTTTTTAGTATTGCACTGCGTTACATTTAATAATTACATCATACAAATATTATGCCTCAGAGATATAGCATTACACAAAATTATACATACGGCAAACTTTGTTTCCTCAAATTTGATGTTGAGTTCTTGTAGGCTGAAATGTCCACAAGTTTGGCAGACACAAATGACAGCACATTATATAAATGTCCTTTTTACACATTTGTAATGTAAACATTGGCTGTGAGGCCAGGGATGCTCGGTAGGTTTTTCTGTCATCATACTTTGCTACGGTGGAGAAAGTTTGCGCATGTGATCACGTGACTGACCGGCTTCATTTGATTGGTCACTCATACTCAGGTGGCGAGACGTTGGCCAGTCTTCTCACTGAAAAGACGAATTATTTACCAAACTAAAGTAACGGTAGCGCGCGGTGCAAATCCGATTGTAACGGAGTAAAAGTCGTGTTTTTCTCAGCACATATTTACTCAAGTAAAAGTAGAAGTCTTTCATATTAAAACTACTCTTACAAGTACATTTTTGTCCAAAAAGCTACTTGAGTAAATGTAACAGAGTAAATGTAACACGTTCCTACCCACCTCTGATTTTAATATGGATCATAACACTTTCTCATTCTTTCTCATTATTCCTTGCAGGACATGAGCTCTGACAGTAACTCAGGTGAGTGGAGAACTGTGTCAGTGCTACCTGTCTCACTCCCATGTGAAGAAAGGTGATGAGACCCAGTCACATGGTCACTTACCTGCCTGTATCTCCCCATGTCTGTGTGTGCTTTATGATCATTAGGATAATGACAAATTCCACTTTCATGAATCCACTCAAGATGAGTTGATATTTTCTGTTTTAGGACCAAACAGATTCTTAAGCCATTTTTACATTACTTTTGAAGAAAATCTCCACTTGACTTGAGTTCCTTATAACTGCTCCCAAAGTTTTTCTTCTGGTACAGGCGTGTGTACGCTTCGACTGGTGTTATGTTTTTTTTATTTTTTATTTAGCCTCTTTTCCACCTTCACCTTTATACAATGAAGTATAAATACTTTCTATTATAAATAGAACAAACAACACATCATTTATATTAGCAGTGCATGGGATCTCTGTAGCTAACAATCTTAATTGATTTCCAATTACCACACATGTTAAACGACAAGTGCCCAAAGGCAAAGTATTAAACCCAAACATACTATGTGCACGAAATTAGGAGAAGTTAGGTTTTATATGCTTTCTTTTGTGAGCAGCTCTCCTCTCATGATCCTTCACATGGCCATTCAACATGCAGCTTACAGCTCGAGCAATAAGCGTAATCACTGAATTGCACATCCACATACTTATTCATACATACACAATAGAACGTGCATCCCAATAGGCTGCCTCTCCAGTAATAAATGCAAAAACCAGAAAAACAGCTACATTCCTTCACACAAGACGAGTTTTATTTTTGACAGCATTCATTCTAGCATGTGAAATTAACTTTTAAGGTTAAAGGTGTTAAAGTTACCATCCTCTCTCCAGTGTTATGATTACCATCCTCTCTCTCAAAAAAAGTGACATGAGACAGAGACAAAAATACCTGTATATTAGATTAAATTAGATTAAATGTTTATGCGTACATCAGGGCCGTAGTGGGCCCCTTTTTCAGCCTGGGAATTTCATGCCCAAATCCGGCCCAAAATAATTTTTCCCTTGCAAACGGACCAAACTTGAGATTGACATGAGCCGGCCCACTGGGAATCCTCCATTATCTCCCGATTTGCCACTCCGGCTCTGGCGTACATTAACGTGATCAACTATCTGTAACCTTATCATAGCAATGACCTGTAAAACATTTATTTTCTTCTAGAGAACTCTCAGCATCCGGTTGAATCAACAGAACAAACATTCTCAAATGAGAGTGAAGGAGGCAGTGATGTCAAAAGCAAGAGTCCACAACCTAGATCTGAAGAACAACCCCTGCAGACCAATCAGAATGAAGGGGACCCACAACTGAACAAAGGGGAACTGAATGAAGAACACAGAAAACAACCAACAATGAAAGAAGACGATGAGAACACACAAAAGAATAGAGAATCCAATCACATGAAAGGTAAAAAGACATGATCTGGAAATAATACTGTATCACGTATCTTCATATTTTCATCATGATTGTGTGAAGTTTATAATATTAAAACTAAATTCACATACAGTAAATCTCAATTGTCTAAAAGCAACTGTCTTGTTTCTTTGCTTCACTGAAAACGCGATTCTCAGATTGTCCAGGAAAAGACATAGATAGTGTAAAATCAATATCTGATGATATCAAGAATGACGCAAAACAAGTAGTGCGGGAGATGGCAGGCTGAATGCGCAGCACTGGACAGCGCGACCTGTGGGAATAAATACAAGCCCTAACTGATAGGTGCAGGTGTCAGTATTCAGGCGACTGTGATGGGGGGAGTGACCGGGAGTGCAAGGGTGTGTTCTGTGTGTTCTGTGTGTTTGTGTGCGTGCGTGAGAGAGACTGAGTGCGTGTGCGCGCCCTCTGGTGGCGTCCAGGCCGACTCACCGTGACACAATGACAATCATATTAACATAGGAGAGGATTTTCTTCATATTTAAGTAAAATGTTATTGTAATGCTAATGTACTATTCCCATCCTATAATATTCGTTAATCAAAGATTAGTTGGTATTTTTTATTGTAGAATCAAATAAATTCTGAAGAACTTTTTTACTTGTTCATTTCGGATGAAGAAAATCCCAAATCGATCGCCATTTAATGTTATGATTACCATCCTCTCTCCAGTGTTATGGTTAACATCCTCTCTCCAGTGTTAGTTCACTTAGCAAGAGTGACATGCAGATACAAAATGACAAAAAAAGATCTGTTTATTATATTATATTGGATTAAATGTTTGAGTCCATTAATGTGATCAACTATCTGTAACCTTGTCATAGCAATAACCTGTAAAACATTTATTTTCTTCTAGAGAACTCTCAGAATCCGGTTGAATCAACAGAACAAAATTTCTCAAATGAGAGTGAAGGAGGCAGTGATGTCAAAAGCAAGGGTCCACAATCTGGATCTGAAGAACAACCCCTGCAGACCAATCAGAATGAAGGGGACCCACAACTGAACAAAGGGGAACTGAATGAAGAACACAGAAAACAACCAATAGTGAAAGAAGACGAGGAGAACACACAAAAGAATAAAGAGATTCAGCAAAAGGCAGGAGAAGTATCCAATCACATGAAAGGTAAAGACATGATCTGGAAATAATACTGTATCATGTACCTTCATATTTTCATCATGATTGTGTGAAGTTTATAATATTAAAACTAAATTCACATACTGTAAATCACAATTGTCGAAAAGCAACTGTCTTGTTTCTTTCCTTCATTGAAAACTCCGCTCTCAGATTGTCCAGGAGAAGACATAGATGGTGCAAAATCAATATCTGATGATATCAAGAATGACGCAAAACAAGTAGTGCGAAAAGGGGAACAGGACGACAAGGACAAAGAACAAAAGAATCAAGAAAAGGATGAAAAAGAGGAGGATAAAGGAGAAGAAAGTAAAGAGATGGCAGGTAAGAGCAAATGTACACAGATGGACATGGTTAATCCATTGGAGCAAGACTAGTGTGATTTTCCAGAAAGCTGGGTGCTGAAATCTTTTGATAAAAGCCAAGGTGTGACGCCGAGGGCATCGAGACAGAAGCAGCCGAAGGCACGGGCTGAGCATGGCTGGTTTTATTATCCATAGTGAAAATAAACTGAAAAACTCAGGCCACTAGGCAGAAACAGTATGGGAACAACAACACAAAGAATAATGGGAGACGAGATGAAATAAAGGTGAGTCGCGTAGCAGACAGGGCAAGGATTCCCACGGCGAGAGGTGAGGGTGCAGGCTGAATGCGCAGCACTGGACAGCGCGACCTGTGGGAATAAATACAAGCCCTAACTGATAGGTGCAGGTGTCAGTATTCAGGCGACTGTGATGGGGGGAGTGACCGGGAGTGCAAGGGTGTGTTCTGTGTGTTCTGTGTGTTTGTGTGCGTGCGTGAGAGAGACTGAGTGCGTGTGCGCGCCCTCTGGTGGCGTCCAGGCCGACTCACCGTGACACAATGACAATCATATTAACATAGGAGAGGATTTTCTTCATATTTAAGTAAAATGTTATTGTAATGCTAATGTACTATTCCCATCCTATAATATTCGTTAATCAAAGATTAGTTGGTATTTTTTATTGTAGAATCAAATAAATTCTGAAGAACTTTTTTTACTTGTTCATTTCGGATGAAGAAAATCCCAAATCGATCGCCATTTAATGTTATGATTATCATCCTCTCTCCAGTGTTATGGTTACCATCCTCTCTCCAGTGTTATTTCACTCAGCAAGAGTGACATGCAGATACAAAATGACAAAAAAAGATCTGTTTATTATATTATATTGGATTAAATGTTTGAGTCCATTAATGTGATCAACTATCTGTAACCTTGTCATAGCAATAACCTGTAAAACATTTATTTTCTTCTAGAGAACTCTCAGAATCCGGTTGAATCAACAGAACAAAATTTCTCAAATGAGAGTGAAGGAGGCAGTGATGTCAAAAGCAAGGGTCCACAATCTGGATCTGAAGAACAACCCCTGCAGACCAATCAGAATGAAGGGGACCCACAACTGAACAAAGGGGAACTGAATGAAGAACACAGAAAACAACCAATAGTGAAAGACGAGGAGAACACACAAGAGAATAAAGAGATTCAGCAAAAGGCAGGAGAAGTATCCAATCACATGAAAGGTAAAGACATGATCTGGAAATAATACTGTATCATGTACCTTCATATTTTCATCATGATTGTGTGAAGTTTATAATATTAAAACTAAATTCACATACTGTAAATCACAATTGTCTAAAAGCAACTGTCTTGTTTCTTTCCTTCATTGAAAACTCGGCTCTCAGATAGTCCAGGAGAAGACATAGATGGTGCAAAATCAATATCTGATGATATCAAGAATGACGCAAAACAAGTAGTGCGAAAAGGGGAACAGGACGACAAGGACAAAGAACAAAAGAATCAAGAAAAGGATGAAAAAGAGGAGGATAAAGGAGAAGAAAGTAAAGAGATGGCAGGTAAGAGCAAATGTACACAGATGGACATGGTTAATCCATTGGAGCAAGACTAGTGTGATTTTCCAGAAAGCTGGGTGCTGAAATCTTTTGATAAAAGCCAAGGTGTGACACCGAGGGCATCGAGACAGAAGCAGCCGAAGGCACGGGCTGAGCATGGCTGGTTTTATTATCCATAGTGAAAATAAACTGAAAAACTCAGGCCACTAGGCAGAAACAGTATGGGAACAACAACACAAAGAATAATGGGAGACGAGATGAAATAAAGGTGAGTCGCGTAGCAGACAGGGCAAGGATTCCCACGGCGAGAGGCGAGGGTGCAGGCTGAATGCGCAGCACTGGACAGCGCGACCTGTGGGAATAAATACAAGCCCTAACTGATAGGTGCAGGTGTCAGTATTCAGGCGACTGTGATGGGGGGAGTGACCGGGAGTGCAAGGGTGTGTTCTGTGTGTTTGTGTGCGTGCGTGAGAGAGACTGAGTGCGTGTGCGCGCCCTCTGGTGGCGTCCAGGCCGACTCACCGTGACACAATGACAATCATATTAACATAGGAGAGGATTTTCTTCATATTTAAGTAAAATGTTATTGTAATGCTAATGTACTATTCCCATCCTATAATATTCGTTAATCAAAGATTAGTTGGTATTTTTTATTGTAGAATCAAATAAATTCTGAAGAACTTTTTTACTTGTTCATTTCGGATGAAGAAAATCCCAAATCGATCGCCATTTAATGTTATGATTATCATCCTCTCTCCAGTGTTATGGTTACCATCCTCTCTCCAGTGTTATTTCACTCAGCAAGAGTGACATGCAGATACAAAATGACAAAAAAAGATCTGTTTATTATATTATATTGGATTAAATGTTTGAGTCCATTAATGTGATCAACTATCTGTAACCTTGTCATAGCAATAACCTGTAAAACATTTATTTTCTTCTAGAGAACTCTCAGAATCCGATTGAATCAACAGAACAAAATTTCTCAAATGAGAGTGAAGGAGGCAGTGATGTCAAAAGCAAGGGTCCACAATCTGGATCTGAAGAACAACCCCTGCAGACCAATCAGAATGAAGGGGACCCACAACTGAACAAAGGGGAACTGAATGAAGAACACAGAAAACAACCAATAGTGAAAGAAGACGAAGAGAACACACAAGAGAATAGAGAGATTCAGCAAAAGGCAGGAGAAGTATCCAATAACATGAAAGGTAAAAAGACATGATCTGGAAATAATACTGTATCACGTATCTTCATATTTTCATCATGATTGTGTGAAGTTTATAATATTAAAACTAAATTCACATACAGTAAATCTCAATTGTCTAAAAGCAACTGTCTTGTTTCTTTGCTTCACTGAAAACGCGATTCTCAGATTGTCCAGGAAAAGACATAGATAGTGTAAAATCAATATCTGATGATATCAAGAATGACGCAAAACAAGTAGTGCGGGAGATGGCAGGCTGAATGCGCAGCACTGGACAGCGCGACCTGTGGGAATAAATACAAGCCCTAACTGATAGGTGCAGGTGTCAGTATTCAGGCGACTGTGATGGGGGGAGTGACCGGGAGTGCAAGGGTGTGTTCTGTGTGTTCTGTGTGTTTGTGTGCGTGCGTGAGAGAGACTGAGTGCGTGTGCGCGCCCTCTGGTGGCGTCCAGGCCGACTCACCGTGACACAATGACAATCATATTAACATAGGAGAGGATTTTCTTCATATTTAAGTAAAATGTTATTGTAATGCTAATGTACTATTCCCATCCTATAATATTCGTTAATCAAAGATTAGTTGGTATTTTTTATTGTAGAATCAAATAAATTCTGAAGAACTTTTTTACTTGTTCATTTCGGATGAAGAAAATCCCAAATCGATCGCCATTTAATGTTATGATTACCATCCTCTCTCCAGTGTTATGGTTAACATCCTCTCTCCAGTGTTAGTTCACTTAGCAAGAGTGACATGCAGATACAAAATGACAAAAAAAGATCTGTTTATTATATTATATTGGATTAAATGTTTGAGTCCATTAATGTGATCAACTATCTGTAACCTTGTCATAGCAATAACCTGTAAAACATTTATTTTCTTCTAGAGAACTCTCAGAATCCGGTTGAATCAACAGAACAAAATTTCTCAAATGAGAGTGAAGGAGGCAGTGATGTCAAAAGCAAGGGTCCACAATCTGGATCTGAAGAACAACCCCTGCAGACCAATCAGAATGAAGGGGACCCACAACTGAACAAAGGGGAACTGAATGAAGAACACAGAAAACAACCAATAGTGAAAGAAGACGAGGAGAACACACAAAAGAATAAAGAGATTCAGCAAAAGGCAGGAGAAGTATCCAATCACATGAAAGGTAAAGACATGATCTGGAAATAATACTGTATCATGTACCTTCATATTTTCATCATGATTGTGTGAAGTTTATAATATTAAAACTAAATTCACATACTGTAAATCTCATTTGTCTAAAAGCAACTGTCTTGTTTCTTTCCTTCATTGAAAACTCCGCTCTCAGATTGTCCAGGAGAAGACATAGATGGTGCAAAATCAATATCTGATGATATCAAGAATGACGCAAAACAAGTAGTGCGAAAAGGGGAACAGGACGACAAGGACAAAGAACAAAAGAATCAAGAAAAGGATGAAAAAGAGGAGGATAAAGGAGAAGAAAGTAAAGAGATGGCAGGTAAGAGCAAATGTACACAGATGGACATGGTTAATCCATTGGAGCAAGACTAGTGTGATTTTCCAGGAAGCTGGGTGCTGAAATCTTTTGATAAAAGCCAAGGTGTGACGCCGAGGGCATCGAGACAGAAGCAGCCGAAGGCACGGGCTGAGCATGGCTGGTTTTATTATCCATAGTGAAAATAAACTGAAAAACTCAGGCCACTAGGCAGAAACAGTATGGGAACAACAACACAAAGAATAATGGGAGACGAGATGAAATAAAGGTGAGTCGCGTAGCAGACAGGGCAAGGATTCCCACGGCGAGAGGTGAGGGTGCAGGCTGAATGCGCAGCACTGGACAGCGCGACCTGTGGGAATAAATACAAGCCCTAACTGATAGGTGCAGGTGTCAGTATTCAGGCGACTGTGATGGGGGGAGTGACCGGGAGTGCAAGGGTGTGTTCTGTGTGTTTGTGTGCGTGCGTGAGAGAGACTGAGTGCGTGTGCGCGCCCTCTGGTGGCGTCCAGGCCGACTCACCGTGACACAATGACAATCATATTAACATAGGAGAGGATTTTCTTCATATTTAAGTAAAATGTTATTGTAATGCTAATGTACTATTCCCATCCTATAATATTCGTTAATCAAAGATTAGTTGGTATTTTTTATTGTAGAATCAAATAAATTCTGAAGAACTTTTTTTACTTGTTCATTTCGGATGAAGAAAATCCCAAATCGATCGCCATTTAATGTTATGATTATCATCCTCTCTCCAGTGTTATGGTTACCATCCTCTCTCCAGTGTTATTTCACTCAGCAAGAGTGACATGCAGATACAAAATGACAAAAAAAGATCTGTTTATTATATTATATTGGATTAAATGTTTGAGTCCATTAATGTGATCAACTATCTGTAACCTTGTCATAGCAATAACCTGTAAAACATTTATTTTCTTCTAGAGAACTCTCAGAATCCGGTTGAATCAACAGAACAAAATTTCTCAAATGAGAGTGAAGGAGGCAGTGATGTCAAAAGCAAGGGTCCACAATCTGGATCTGAAGAACAACCCCTGCAGACCAATCAGAATGAAGGGGACCCACAACTGAACAAAGGGGAACTGAATGAAGAACACAGAAAACAACCAATAGTGAAAGACGAGGAGAACACACAAGAGAATAAAGAGATTCAGCAAAAGGCAGGAGAAGTATCCAATCACATGAAAGGTAAAGACATGATCTGGAAATAATACTGTATCATGTACCTTCATATTTTCATCATGATTGTGTGAAGTTTATAATATTAAAACTAAATTCACATACTGTAAATCACAATTGTCTAAAAGCAACTGTCTTGTTTCTTTCCTTCATTGAAAACTCGGCTCTCAGATAGTCCAGGAGAAGACATAGATGGTGCAAAATCAATATCTGATGATATCAAGAATGACGCAAAACAAGTAGTGCGAAAAGGGGAACAGGACGACAAGGACAAAGAACAAAAGAATCAAGAAAAGGATGAAAAAGAGGAGGATAAAGGAGAAGAAAGTAAAGAGATGGCAGGTAAGAGCAAATGTACACAGATGGACATGGTTAATCCATTGGAGCAAGACTAGTGTGATTTTCCAGAAAGCTGGGTGCTGAAATCTTTTGATAAAAGCCAAGGTGTGACACCGAGGGCATCGAGACAGAAGCAGCCGAAGGCACGGGCTGAGCATGGCTGGTTTTATTATCCATAGTGAAAATAAACTGAAAAACTCAGGCCACTAGGCAGAAACAGTATGGGAACAACAACACAAAGAATAATGGGAGACGAGATGAAATAAAGGTGAGTCGCGTAGCAGACAGGGCAAGGATTCCCACGGCGAGAGGCGAGGGTGCAGGCTGAATGCGCAGCACTGGACAGCGCGACCTGTGGGAATAAATACAAGCCCTAACTGATAGGTGCAGGTGTCAGTATTCAGGCGACTGTGATGGGGGGAGTGACCGGGAGTGCAAGGGTGTGTTCTGTGTGTTTGTGTGCGTGCGTGAGAGAGACTGAGTGCGTGTGCGCGCCCTCTGGTGGCGTCCAGGCCGACTCACCGTGACACAATGACAATCATATTAACATAGGAGAGGATTTTCTTCATATTTAAGTAAAATGTTATTGTAATGCTAATGTACTATTCCCATCCTATAATATTCGTTAATCAAAGATTAGTTGGTATTTTTTATTGTAGAATCAAATAAATTCTGAAGAACTTTTTTACTTGTTCATTTCGGATGAAGAAAATCCCAAATCGATCGCCATTTAATGTTATGATTATCATCCTCTCTCCAGTGTTATGGTTACCATCCTCTCTCCAGTGTTATTTCACTCAGCAAGAGTGACATGCAGATACAAAATGACAAAAAAAGATCTGTTTATTATATTATATTGGATTAAATGTTTGAGTCCATTAATGTGATCAACTATCTGTAACCTTGTCATAGCAATAACCTGTAAAACATTTATTTTCTTCTAGAGAACTCTCAGAATCCGATTGAATCAACAGAACAAAATTTCTCAAATGAGAGTGAAGGAGGCAGTGATGTCAAAAGCAAGGGTCCACAATCTGGATCTGAAGAACAACCCCTGCAGACCAATCAGAATGAAGGGGACCCACAACTGAACAAAGGGGAACTGAATGAAGAACACAGAAAACAACCAATAGTGAAAGAAGACGAAGAGAACACACAAGAGAATAGAGAGATTCAGCAAAAGGCAGGAGAAGTATCCAATAACATGAAAGGTAAAAAGACATGATCTGGAAATAATACTGTATCACGTATCTTCATATTTTCATCATGATTGTGTGAAGTTTATAATATTAAAACTAAATTCACATACAGTAAATCTCAATTGTCTAAAAGCAACTGTCTTGTTTCTTTGCTTCACTGAAAACGCGATTCTCAGATTGTCCAGGAAAAGACATAGATAGTGTAAAATCAATATCTGATGATATCAAGAATGACGCAAAACAAGTAGTGCGGGAGATGGCAGGCTGAATGCGCAGCACTGGACAGCGCGACCTGTGGGAATAAATACAAGCCCTAACTGATAGGTGCAGGTGTCAGTATTCAGGCGACTGTGATGGGGGGAGTGACCGGGAGTGCAAGGGTGTGTTCTGTGTGTTCTGTGTGTTTGTGTGCGTGCGTGAGAGAGACTGAGTGCGTGTGCGCGCCCTCTGGTGGCGTCCAGGCCGACTCACCGTGACACAATGACAATCATATTAACATAGGAGAGGATTTTCTTCATATTTAAGTAAAATGTTATTGTAATGCTAATGTACTATTCCCATCCTATAATATTCGTTAATCAAAGATTAGTTGGTATTTTTTATTGTAGAATCAAATAAATTCTGAAGAACTTTTTTACTTGTTCATTTCGGATGAAGAAAATCCCAAATCGATCGCCATTTAATGTTATGATTACCATCCTCTCTCCAGTGTTATGGTTAACATCCTCTCTCCAGTGTTAGTTCACTTAGCAAGAGTGACATGCAGATACAAAATGACAAAAAAAGATCTGTTTATTATATTATATTGGATTAAATGTTTGAGTCCATTAATGTGATCAACTATCTGTAACCTTGTCATAGCAATAACCTGTAAAACATTTATTTTCTTCTAGAGAACTCTCAGAATCCGGTTGAATCAACAGAACAAAATTTCTCAAATGAGAGTGAAGGAGGCAGTGATGTCAAAAGCAAGGGTCCACAATCTGGATCTGAAGAACAACCCCTGCAGACCAATCAGAATGAAGGGGACCCACAACTGAACAAAGGGGAACTGAATGAAGAACACAGAAAACAACCAATAGTGAAAGAAGACGAGGAGAACACACAAAAGAATAAAGAGATTCAGCAAAAGGCAGGAGAAGTATCCAATCACATGAAAGGTAAAGACATGATCTGGAAATAATACTGTATCATGTACCTTCATATTTTCATCATGATTGTGTGAAGTTTATAATATTAAAACTAAATTCACATACTGTAAATCTCATTTGTCTAAAAGCAACTGTCTTGTTTCTTTCCTTCATTGAAAACTCCGCTCTCAGATTGTCCAGGAGAAGACATAGATGGTGCAAAATCAATATCTGATGATATCAAGAATGACGCAAAACAAGTAGTGCGAAAAGGGGAACAGGACGACAAGGACAAAGAACAAAAGAATCAAGAAAAGGATGAAAAAGAGGAGGATAAAGGAGAAGAAAGTAAAGAGATGGCAGGTAAGAGCAAATGTACACAGATGGACATGGTTAATCCATTGGAGCAAGACTAGTGTGATTTTCCAGGAAGCTGGGTGCTGAAATCTTTTGATAAAAGCCAAGGTGTGACGCCGAGGGCATCGAGACAGAAGCAGCCGAAGGCACGGGCTGAGCATGGCTGGTTTTATTATCCATAGTGAAAATAAACTGAAAAACTCAGGCCACTAGGCAGAAACAGTATGGGAACAACAACACAAAGAATAATGGGAGACGAGATGAAATAAAGGTGAGTCGCGTAGCAGACAGGGCAAGGATTCCCACGGCGAGAGGTGAGGGTGCAGGCTGAATGCGCAGCACTGGACAGCGCGACCTGTGGGAATAAATACAAGCCCTAACTGATAGGTGCAGGTGTCAGTATTCAGGCGACTGTGATGGGGGGAGTGACCGGGAGTGCAAGGGTGTGTTCTGTGTGTTTGTGTGCGTGCGTGAGAGAGACTGAGTGCGTGTGCGCGCCCTCTGGTGGCGTCCAGGCCGACTCACCGTGACACAATGACAATCATATTAACATAGGAGAGGATTTTCTTCATATTTAAGTAAAATGTTATTGTAATGCTAATGTACTATTCCCATCCTATAATATTCGTTAATCAAAGATTAGTTGGTATTTTTTATTGTAGAATCAAATAAATTCTGAAGAACTTTTTTTACTTGTTCATTTCGGATGAAGAAAATCCCAAATCGATCGCCATTTAATGTTATGATTATCATCCTCTCTCCAGTGTTATGGTTACCATCCTCTCTCCAGTGTTATTTCACTCAGCAAGAGTGACATGCAGATACAAAATGACAAAAAAAGATCTGTTTATTATATTATATTGGATTAAATGTTTGAGTCCATTAATGTGATCAACTATCTGTAACCTTGTCATAGCAATAACCTGTAAAACATTTATTTTCTTCTAGAGAACTCTCAGAATCCGGTTGAATCAACAGAACAAAATTTCTCAAATGAGAGTGAAGGAGGCAGTGATGTCAAAAGCAAGGGTCCACAATCTGGATCTGAAGAACAACCCCTGCAGACCAATCAGAATGAAGGGGACCCACAACTGAACAAAGGGGAACTGAATGAAGAACACAGAAAACAACCAATAGTGAAAGAAGACGAGGAGAACACACAAAAGAATAAAGAGATTCAGCAAAAGGCAGGAGAAGTATCCAATCACATGAAAGGTAAAAACATGATCTGGAAATAATACTGTATCATGTACCTTCATATTTTCATCATGATTGTGTGAAGTTTATAATATTAAAACTAAATTCACATACTGTAAATCACAATTGTCTAAAAGCAACTGTCTTGTTTCTTTCCTTCATTGAAAACTCGGCTCTCAGATAGTCCAGGAGAAGACATAGATGGTGCAAAATCAATATCTGATGATATCAAGAATGACGCAAAACAAGTAGTGCGAAAAGGGGAACAGGACGACAAGGACAAAGAACAAAAGAATCAAGAAAAGGATGAAAAAGAGGAGGATAAAGGAGAAGAAATTAAGGAGATGGCAGGTAAGAAGAGCAAATGTACACAGATGGACATGGTTAATCCATTGGAGCAAGACTAGTGTGATTTTCCAGAAATCCTTTCAGTGTACACATAACCATATCGTCAAAAGCTGCATCTCAAGCTGCACCCTTCCATATAAATAACAAAAAACACTTACTTATGTAACTGTTATAGCTAGTTGAACCTTGACATGGTCTTGTTTTTCCCTAAAACTGACAGTGAGTGACTTCACCATTTTAACTGGAAACACAATTAAAATTGATTTCATGAAAGAACATTTTAAACTTTTACCGGGTCTGAAGATCCAATCAGTGAACAACCGTGACGTCATTGTGATGTTCTACCTGCAACCTGACACACCGAAGACGCTTTCTCATATACCTGGTAATGCAAATAAACATGTCCCTCCACCACAAACTTTTAATTTACCTTTGAAAACACGGTACAAATTTCCCACAAACATTTTGATGGCTTATATCCTCATGTAAATGTTGATTAATCAGAATTTATATTGCAGTCCAAAACATAAAAGGTATTTGTCTCTGTCCATAGTCTCCAAGCCTGCATCTACATATCTAGACTGTGTGAAAAAGTGGATTGAGGCTCAGGTATGAGTGAATTCTTCCTATATTTTCTATAATGGTTATTCACTATTTTTGACTTGGAATGTAAGCAAGCATTGTTGGAATATAAACAGATTGAATAAAGTACCAGGATATGAAAATATTCTAGAAATTTAAATGATGTAAACGCTGTGATTTTATGTATTAGTCCCATGTAATTTTTCTTTATGCAGAGTAACAGGGGATCTAATCCTGAAAACATCACAAAGGTACAATAAGTTTTAAAAAAGCCAGATTATCTCAGTTTTGTAGAACTCATCTCACTGGCTTTGCTGAGAGACAAGTGATCAGTGTTTGCTGTTTTGATACTTGTATTCTGTGTGTGAGAGAGTATTTATTTTTTCACAGGAAAGCACCAAACACATGAGAGAAGGTAAGTTTAGAGAGAAGGTTATTTATTACAGTGCTTAATTGTATCCTCTTCTGCAATGACAATGATGATGTTCCCTGTGCCACTTCAGATATATTTTTTAATATTCTTTTAAAATTATTTTAAATCAGTGAAGTATTTGTCCTGCATGAAATGGCATATAAAGGTTTATGTGATGAATGGATGACATTGTCACAGGCGAGGTAAGACAGGATGCAGAGACAAGCAATCCACATACATGTAATTTTATTATAACATAATAGTGTCTTCAAAAGTAGCGCTTAGCAAACAGGCAACACTAAATGTAGAACACACGAAATCGACTCACAAAGAAGAGCAAAGGGCAGGACTAGCACACACAATATATGCGCAATACATAACGTGCCCCGCGTGTAACACATTAGACTGACGAGATGTATTAACATATATTCAAACAACCACACCCACAGGAAGTACATATATGGATGTGGATTATGTATACACAGACCTGAAGGGAGGGGTCCGGGGCTGTAAAGTGACAGACATGATTTAAATGGAGTACTAAAATATACTGCAAATATTGTAATTTACATAAAAATAAAAACATGCAGATGATCAGTGATGTCAGTAACGCGTTACTTAGTTACTTACTCTAATCTTACCACTTTTTTCGGTAACGAGTAATATAACGCGCTACTATTTCCAGTCCAGTAATCAGATTAAAGTTACTTATCCAAATAACTGTGCGTTACTATTTTTATTTTCCCTAGTAAAATATATATTTTATCTTTCTTCTTGGTCAGTTCTACTTTTGCGTCTGACCGTAGCTCTCGACTTCGCACGCTGCGCGCGACCTTGTGAAAGCGCGAGCACGTTTTCCAAGTCATTTTTTGCAGTGTCCTCCCGTAACGATATGTGGTAGTATAAAGAAACACCCCTCAAAAACAGAGGAATGATGAATTTTAATGTTGCTTTGTGTTCCTCGTTTGAAAAGTGCTGGAATTTTGACTAACGTAGCCTACTTTAAAATGCTTGAAATTGTAATGGTATTTCGTTTCACAAGCTGTTTGACTGAACAGTTTGCTTGTATTATGTTTACAAATAAATTTACAAATAACACCGCACAGCTACACAAACGTAATGTCAGGAGATACTACTTAAAGGAGATACGACGTCGCGCGCCAGGGTTGCGTTATCAATAAAGTTTCCCTCCTCTGGATTTTTGGATTAAGCAGTTTCTGCCTCGGTTACCGAACCTGCTTCAATACATTGTTACTGTTAAAAATGCACTTCCAATAAAGTGAGTATTGGAAATATTTATTTTGCTGCTGAATGTAACTATTAAAGTAACTTGTAATCTAACGTAGTTACTTTTAAAATCAAGTAATCAGTAACGTAACTAAGTTACTTTTAAAACTTTTTTCAAAGTAACTTATCCATCACTGCAGATGATGCAGAGGTAAAACGTGCAATGTGGAAGTTGATGTGCCATGTGTTGTGAACTGTTTCTGTACTGTTATTATGTACTGAAGTTACACCCACAGTTATGAAGTGAAGCCTGCAGCAGATTGTCTTATTTGGTTTTAGGCTCCAGATGGACATTGAGACCCCGTCACCACCAGAGGGTCAAATACGTCTCTATCATAAGTGGGAAAACACTTGGTGTTCATGAACACATTCTGCAAATACTCCACAAACAAATACCAGACCTGCAGGATGTGTCTACAGTGGAGGAGTGTGATGTTATTCTGCTGTTCTGCCCCATTGTGTCTCGGGCTGGTACTGACATTGAAGCAGGACTGACGCTCATTACTGAAGCAGGTAACTCTGAACCTCTTCATTGTGAACACATAAGATGTTGGACACACACTGGTCCACAAGATAAAGTCCTGCTCACAACATCAAGTCTTGCTCTCTGTCCACAGACTCCAAGCCTGCTGTTCTAGTGGTGCTCCATCACACATTTGACCCAGACTACACTGTACCAGATAGCAGCAGATCTGTAACCAGGAAGAACACGACCACAGTGGACTGTCTGTTCTATGAGTATCGTGGATTATTGAAGTGCCCAAAAAATGAGGACGCAGTAAAAAAAATAGTAGAAAACCTAAAGCCTCAGGTACTGATATTATACTGTCACAATTTTAGCCTGTTAGTTTTCTGTTTATCTCTGAATCTGAGTACTGATATAGGGTCAAATCTTTTGTTAGTTTTAGAGTGTTTTTGTTAAAACAAAGCACACATATAGCCTCCAACACCTGAAATCTCCAGTCATCCAGAACAGGTAAAATAGTTGTCAGAAATGATGAGAGTTACTGGATACAAGTTTCTTTATTAAACATACAAAGTGTGACCGGCGAGGAGTGCAATAAAAAAGAGAAAGCGATCACACCAGTTTCAGGGAAAAGGGAGGGTTCAATGGAGAATGTGCACAACACAAAACCCGTGAACTAATCAAAATGAAGGATACGATAACCAACAGTCAACTGGTACAAAGACAAGACATATATAGACAGACAAACGACCCTCAAGTGTTGTGTTGACTAATGGGCCACACCCACCTGAGGGACAAACACAACGCAACAATGACAGGACAACATGAAATACTGCCGCTGCAGACGTGGGTGGCTGGCAGGGGCCCCCCGTACCATTACACAAAGCAACGAAGCAGGTGAACTCAAAGTGGAAAACAGTGCCATGGGTGTCAACCTCAAATGGAAATTGTTAGATGGTAGAGGTCACTGCACAGAAGGAGAAAACACGTGATGGAGAACTCAGCTCAGACTCAAAGGTAGACAGGAGACTGTCCAGATTTAAACAGTACAGGTAATGGAGACAGGTGCAGGAGTGTGGCCAATGATCAGGGCAGGTAATGGAGACAGGTGCGGTGCAGGGGTGTGGCCAATGATCAGTGCAGGTAATGGAGACAGGTGCAGGGGTGTGGCCAATGATCAGTGCAGGTAATGGAGACAGGTGCAGGGGTGTGGCCAATGATCAGTGCAGGTAATGGAGACAGGTGCAGGTAATGGAGACGGGGTATTGAATGAGGAAGTGCAGGAGAAGAGGACGTGGGGGTGTGACACTAGTACAGAGTGATCAGAAGAGACTCACCTCAGCACAGTTGTAGATTTGAATACTTTCAGTCATACATTTTTATTCACACATGTTCATGATTTTGTGATTATAATAATGATGTAACGCATTATGTTTCTCTTTTAGGACGAGATGAGGTCACAAACAAGTAAGTGTCTGATGTTCAATGCATTTAAGTATTTAGTATTTTTTACATGTGCTGTGTGAACCCACAAAACAAACAGTGTCCATCCTTTCAGACTCTCCATGGCACTGAGAATTTGAAATGTGGCTTATCAGATGAAGTCTGTTTTATTATGGAACAAAGCAGATGAAGTCTCTAAAATCATTCCTCCCCTTTATCCTTTACAGGCAGAACATTTGATAACGGAACGTGCACATGTTCTTAGGTGAGGTTCTTTATTACAGGAGCTGCTTTCACAAAACACACCAAACAACTCTTTCAGATTTACTGAAAGTAAATATTTACTGAAAAAAATATTTTTTTTTCTTTATTTTTATTTTACAAAAAATGTGGTACAGGTGCACTCTCTCGGGTACGTGTGGTACCGGTGCACTCTCTCAGGTACCTGTGTTACAGGTGCACTCTCTCAGGTACCTGTGTTACAGGTGCACTCTCTCAGGTACCTGTGATACAGGTGCACTCTCTCAGGTACCCGTGGTACAGGTGTAGTCTCTCATGTACGTGTATTACAGAGTTACTCTCAGGTACCCATGTTACAGACGTGCTTTCTCTGGTACCTGTGATACAAATGTATTCTCTCAGGTGCTAGTGTTACTAGGTACTTCTTCCCCACCTATCAATCACACCTGTGTTTTCATTTTCCATGTGCTTTTAGGGAGGGTCCGCCAAATCTTATAGTTATAAAATCTTCTTAGTTTCTTAATTCACTGAAGTTCAAACCCAGTGGAGATCTATACTTTGTAATTAATCTGTTTAGCACACTTCCACATACCATCTCACATCCTGTTTTACTCTGTGTTTTATCAAAGCATGAAAACAATTATTGACAAACTGATGTTCTAGAGATGTTAAGGTGTGTTATAATGATGTTCCTTAATGTTTGCAGTAATGATGAAATGTGAAAGATGAAATTAGGGATCACAATCAGAGAGTCATGGGGTCGATTCCCAGCTAGGCCATGACTGAGGATTGTTGAGCAAGGTGCTTAACCCTACATGCTCCCCGGGCGCTGGGGCTTGGGCTGCCCACTGTATGTGTGTACTCACAGCCCCCTAGTGTTTAACTAGTGTGTATGTGTGTGAACTCACAGCACAAATGAGTTAAAAGCACATTACAAATTCTGATCTGTGTGTATTGCTAAATTAAAATCTTAAGTAATAATTTCCGTAAAGCTTGATTGTACAATTACAAATTGTAATTTCTACCTATATACTGCAAAACAGATAGTCCTATTAATCATCATTTTTTGGAATATTTTATTGTACAATACATATGTAAAATGTATGTTGGTGTCTAGCAGTGGTATATATGTAACCTTTCACACCAATAATTAATAAAAAATAAATGAAGTGAAATATTAAATGGAAATGGCAATTATACTGAGAATGGTAACTATGGTGACAATGGTAACTATGGTGAGGATTAAACTGAGTTGAAGTTCCTGTGGACCTCCTGGGAAATCTGGAAGTCCACTTGGTCTCATAAACCATAAGGTGGAGTATAGAGGATACGTGGGGTTGTTGTAAACCTGTATTGGGGATTAAACTAGGGAATCTGGACACTCCTGGAGTGATACAGATCCTACACTCTCAGTCTCTGGGGACCAGACGGCTTAGAGATGACTGATGTCCCTCAACTTTGACTCTCAATTCTGTATTGAAAAACTAGAAATTTGGTTTTGTCACGTAGCTCTCTCCTAGCTGTCACTCCGGGTTCCCTTGTGTCTGTGTTCCTTGCCCGTTAATCCCGCCCTGCTTGTCTGTCTCTATGGTTTCCCATTGTCTTCCATGCCCTTGTCATCATTGTTATCACCTAGTTGAAAAGACCAGTTGAAACCTAAAAGACCAGTTGAAACCTAAGAAAATGTATTTCAGTATGAATATACCAGAGGTCACCAACAGGCGGACCGCGGTCCGGATCCGGACCCGAACGCAGTCCTGTCCGGACCCAATCTCATTCCTGATTAACTGGATACGGACCCAAATGCCATCCCATCCGGACCCAGAATGAATTGTTAAAAATATTTCTTAATTTTGACGGGAGAATTTATTTTAAACCGGAGCATTTATTTCAGCGCTATTGAAAAAAACACTCCGACACGAGTGTTACGTTCAACGCCACCCCCCCCCCCCCCCCCCCCCCCGCTCAACAACTTACGTTCGCCACCCTCCCTCCCGTCCCCCGGACCGCTGGTTAGAGCTATCTGCCAAATTTGGCCCGCGGAAAAATATAGTTGATTACCCCTGGAATATACCATTCTCCCAGTGTGTGTGCTTCTGTTTGCAGTAAATGTGAGGATAAAGGCCATTGTAGTAAAAGTCTCATCATCCAGAAATAAACACCAGTTGCAAGAGGCAAGGGTAAGGGTAACTCAGGGCACGTCAAACTACTGGAAATATTCGTCTGTTTGATGGATTTGTAATTAAAATGCACCAGATTGCAGTGTGTGGTTTGTGAATATGAAGTGTGTTACAGCTGTGTGTGTGTGATTTTTATGTGTAAACTCACTGAGCTGGAAGAGCAGGTGTGTGACTCAGACTTGACAGTGATAAGCTGCTACTAATCTGTTGTTCTGGAATGTGGTTTGGAATGTTTGAGATGGTCTGGAATGTTCTCTTGGAATTTGTCCTTTTGCATCCCATTGAGATGTACTTGGCTCTCCCATAGACCGGTGTGTCCCAATTGCAGACTGCACACTAATATTATTAGCAATATACTATATAATGATCTGAATAGTATGGGTTTGGCAGGGTTAGTACACAAAATATTAAGGTACTATATTTCGTACTAACAGGAAATGATGAAGCATTACTATGCTGTTGCTATACTAACGTGTCTTTGGAATATGGATTTACAACTTGATGAGGATTTATTTACTTGATAGGGATTTGTTCTTTAAACTTAAAATGAAAATTAATACTTTTTACTGTATTACTTTACAGTGTACACCATCAAAGACACTCAGGCAGAAGAGTGGTTAATTTACTGACTTTGTGTAAATTTGTTATCTTTTCAAAGATTTTCTGAGTAAATCACAGCCTTCACAAGTTTACCACAGAAATGGCATGTGACGGGTAGGGAAAGTGCAAAAAAGGGAAGTGATCATGCCAGTCTCAGGAAAAATTTAATGGATAATGTGCACAAACTCAAAACCCGTGAATTAATCCAATTTAAGGAAACAATAGCCAGCAGTCAACTGGTACAAAAATGACATATATAGACAGACAAACAGTTGACAGCAGACAAAACAAAAAAAATAAAAACAAAATAATATTAATAATACACATATGCACATACACATACATACATATGCAGAACAGGGGAGCAAAGCCATATAATTGTCACGTTGCAGCCCCTGACTCCTCCCTTTTGGGCGTGTGTTTTCATTGTCAAGTCGTCTGCGTCTGTAGATCCCCCTGGGTGCGGTTGTGTCCAAGTGTTTATTAGTCTCACCTGTGGCTCGTCTTGTCAACACTTGGGGCTTATGTGTTTCGTCTATTTATTGTGCGTTCGCGCAGTGTCCTGTGCTGGTCTTTGTTCTGAGTCTACACGTTTTGTGTGTACATGTTGGATGTGCGCTAACTGCGCTATATTTGTAGTAAATAAAGTGACCGTGAGTGAATGCAAGGATTTCTGTGCCTCGTCCTTCGCCCCGCACGTCACAATAATGAGATTAGAACCAAAGTTTTTTAATCTTCTTAATAAAAAATAATATGATTTAAATTCATTCATAAAGCAGAGTGTGATGGGCGAGGAATGGAAAATAAAAAGTCTCAGGGAAAAGGGGAAATTTAATAAAGAAAGTGCACAACACTAAACCCGTGACTTAATCCAAATGAAGGCCACAATAACCAGCAGTCATGGCCTGGCGGTAGGGAACTGGTCTTGTGACCAGAGGGTCGTGGGTTCGATTCCCAGACCTGAGGCCATGACTGAGGTGCCCCTGAGCAAGGCCCTTAACCCTCAAATGCTCACTTGTATATAGAATGAGATAAAAATGTAAGTCGCTCTGGATAAGGGCGTCTGCCAAATGCCGTAAGTGTAAAATGTCAACTGGTATAAAGACGAGACGTATATAGACTGACAAACAACCATCAGGTGTCGGGAAACCTAATGGGCAACAACAGGACAACATGAACTACTGCCGCTGCGGACAGAGGCGGCCGGTAGGACCCCTGTATTGTGACACATAGGAAAGAGGGCTGTGTACCCCTCCACTTACTGTAGTGAATGTGGTGTTTTGCTAAAAGTACAAATACATTTATGGCATCAGAGAAATCCAAACTTAGGTGTTCCATATAAAATGCTATCAATATCAAAAGAATGAATGTTAAGTTTGAGATTAATCCAGTTTCTAATGTCCATGCAAAAACTGTGAATATTGACATAAAAACAAAAACAAATGCTCCTTGGATTCATCTTCTGACTTACAAAAACTACATGAATAAACAAATTTTAATCTTTCAAGAAACATGGTTACAGGATATAGTGTATCTTGTTTATTATTTTAAATGAGTCTCTTTCACTTTAGACTATGGGATCTGGGCCATTTGACAATCAGTAAAATAATAATAATAATAATAATAATAAGGCCTACCCAGCTTTGTAGTCGATTAAGAAGTATTTCATGATCAACAGTGTCAAAAGCGGCACTTAAATTTAGCTGAAAAAGGACAGAGAGTTTGACTGCATCGTTATTCAATCTCAGGTAATTTACTACATTAACTAGTGCTGTTTCAGTGCTGTGGAGGCTCTGAAACCAGACTGAAAAGGGTCATTTATTATTTATCAACTTATCAATGATTTTGTTAAGAAAAGGACTGTTAGATATAGGTCGATAACACAGGTCAACAGCATTTTTGGGGCCAAAGATATTTCAACGAATTTAGGGTAACTTTGGGGTGCTGATTCTGAATATGTCATCAGTTTTGCCAGATTGGCTCAAGTTTTTGAGATTTTTCGTGAAATGTGTAAAAAAAAAGACGTAATTTGCTACACGCGCATTAACTTTATTTTATTTAAAATAGGCCAAATACACTTTTTTATGAGTCTATGTTTTTGCAGTGTATATTCACCACAAATGTAACAGAATGTGTCTGGATCGTTAAGACAACTTCTTCTTGATGAGTTCATGCTTTTCACTGGAAAACAGACAACAACATAAAGTTAGTGCAAAAATCAAGCTATGAACAAACTTTTAGAACACTAATTAAAAAAAACTATATTGAGAACTGCTCAGTTCAAGTACTAATCCCAAGAAATTAATGAGATGATGCGTCGCATTTACCAACAAGTGCTATAAATAAGATACCAGAAATCTCAAAAACCTGAGCCAATCTGGCAAAACTGATAGCATATTCAGAATCAGCACCCAAAAAGTACCCCAAATTCATTAAAATATTTTGGACACCAGTAAATTTTTTTTTGTTGACCTGTGTAATTATTGAGAATTATTGAGAATTGTGGGATCAAGAGTTCTTAATATTCCGTTTTAAGAATATCAGGGAATTCTCCCAGTTGCAGAGACTGATTAACAATCGTTAGAACATCATTAGATAATGAGCTCAGAACCTGCTTAACAAAGCATTGGTGTCACAGTGAGACGGCCCCCTACCGGTCGCCTCCGTCCACAGCGGCTGTTGTTGTTGTTTTGTGACGTCGTGTGCGTCCCTCAGGTGGGCGGAGCCCGTGATCCGTCTCACCTGAGGGTCGTTTGTTTGCCTATATATAGGGACTTGGATATTTCCGCATGACAATGATTGAGCCGTGGCCATTTTTCTCCGGTCGCGTTGTCTAAGCGAAATCAGTCATCGCAAGCGCGCGGTAAAAAAAATCGCTGTTTTCATCGGTTTGTAGGAGGTTTCTTCCCAGAGTTTTCGTAATATGACATAACTGAATGTTCGCTTTCTCTCATCCCGTTAGAAGAATTTGCATTTCGCGCTCCTGTTTCTTTTTGAGCCTGGTTGAATTTTAACTTCGCGTTTGGACCGTTCAAAAACATTGTGGGACTGTTCAAAAGATATTAATAGATACGTGGACCGTTACATTATATTCTTGTTTATTGTTTCCTTAAGTTTTATCCCAGTCTGTACAGTTTAAGGTAGTTTTTTAAGGCTCCCAAGACAACGTGTTGGTCCGATGAACCATGATAACGGCGGGCACGGACTAGCCACATGCTCAAACTAGTCAGGGTTGCCAGGTCCTACAAAAATATCCCGCACAAAGTCGGTGTAAAACCCGCCCTTCAGCAGCCTAAACTAGCCCAAAGCCCAAAGTTATTGACGGGGAGGGGGGTGGCGAGTGTTTAAAATGGAGACAAATTAAGTATTATATCACGATCGATTCTTTGTGTTGACTTGTAAATCCCGCGGTGGCCCAACTCAAAAGTAGCCCAAAAAACTGCACCCTGCGACCCCAGAATTTTTCCCCGCAGCTGGATTTTCAAACAAGCCCAATTTGGCGTGAAAACCGCGAACCTGGCAACATATGGCCACATGCTAAAACTAGCGCACATTTCTTGATCACAAGATTTAGGTTAATTGCATTAAAAAAATAGGGCCGATTTAAATGTGAATATCTTTGGACTGGCTTTATCAAATTTGACAATTGAGGCATCTTTTTTTTAGTTAAATTGTGCTGCATCTAATAAAGCTATTTAAAATGTGATTAAATAATTTTGAAAAAAAATGTCCAAGTTCCTACTATATATGTCTTGTCTTTGTACCAGTTGACCGCTGGTCATTATATCCTTAATTCGGATCTATTCACGGGTTTTTGGTTTGCGCACTTCTTCATTAAACCATTCTTTTTACCTGAGACTTGGTTGATCGCTTCCTTTTTGTTCGCACTCCCTGCCCGTCACAGAATGACCAGCCACTTTCGGAAGCCACCAGTCTCTTTTCTTTCTCCTTCGTTCGTGGTTCGCCGTGCTTTTGTGTTGTGTTTGTGGCACGGCGAGGACCAGGGCTGTCTGCCCTGGGAAAACTCTTCGTGTCTGTTGTCTGTTTGTTCTGAAGAGTTCCGCCGTGCGTTCGTGTTTGTGGCACGGCGAGGACCAGGGCGTCTTCCCTGGGAAGACTCTTCATGTTTTGTGTAGGTTAAAATGTGTACAGGTTAACGGACGTGTCGATCAGTATGCGCGCTTGTTGTGTTAAATGTTACATGTTCTGTGTGTGACGCTGTCGCTGCTCGTCACTGTCGCCTCGCTCCCCGTGTGTCTTGTGTTTTATGTGGGGAGCGACTGCGACTCTGAGCGGCGTGTCACTATTGTGTATGTGTATGTAGAGCGCGCATTTGTGGGTCCCGTCTGTTTGTTTGTACATCGTTTTTGTTTTTGTCTAGTATTAGCGTGTGTGTCTTGTCCTAGCGTGTTGTCAACTGTTTGCGTGTAATTCCACACATGCTCCTCCCCTTAAATGTGTGTTTGGGGGGGGACCGGCTGTGGTCCCGTGCCACGGGGTGTGGCACGGTGGGCGTCGCTCCCGAGGGAGGCCCTGAATAGGGTAGGGCGCATTTGTGTTTTGTGTGTGTGTGTGTGAGTGTGTTTTCTGTGCAAGTGCTTCTCCTTGGCGGTGTTCCTGGACCTTGTGGGGATCTCCACTGTCGAGGGCTGACCACGTTCTCACCACTTCAGCCCAGCGTGTTCGTTCGATTGTAGGAGAAAACAGGAGCCACCAGCCAAATTGTTGCAATGCTATCAAAAGGCTTTATTTAAAAATCAGAGATATATCTCGGGAGAATCTCAGAGACACCAACACTACCTGTGCATCAGAGAATTCTCTAAGAGTATGATTAGACGCAGTCGTTATATACTGTTTTCTCCACCCCTCCGTTCACTCTTCTATACCTTACATGGTAATGTCATCCACACGTATCACACTTCTTCTTTCTGCACCCCCAACACTTTTCCCTAATAGACTTATGGTCTCTGCCGATGGACTGATAGGCCGGAAAGAGGCCACCATCCATGAAGATGCTGTAAATTCATATTTCCTCAACGTCGGCACAATCAGGCCTACGCCTTCTGCTTTTTAGGTCTCACTCTACAGTGTGGTTTGCTCAGCATCCTCCCCCTAGGGTTCACAGCTCGGACACATCTTAGACAGTGGTTACATTTCGCTTCTACATTAAACAGTGGTTACATTTTACTTCTGTATTATGTTAAAAGGATACTGTATTATGTTAAAAGAATACTGTATTATGTTAAAAGAATAAACAAAGCATGTGTTAATTGCTAAGCAAAAAACCCCAAATCACAACACCACCTTGGCAGGAGCCACCTTGTGTTGTGGGGTGACCGGAGCCCGGTCATAAAGAGCCCCTGCCTAGAGGGCTGGGGCCCCCGGATGTTTGGGGACCATGGGGCTCTGGTCTGAAAAGCTCCTGCTGAGGAAGGAGATCCTCCCTCCTGCCCGGGGTGACCAGGAGGCCCTTGGGGCTGCTCTCCAGCCCGCGTAGGGGGTGCTCTGGGCCTCGGTCTCTGGCGCTCCTGGGTTGGGTGGAGGAGTGCACCTTGCAATGAGAGGCCCCTGGAGGGGTTGGCTCCCCAGGAGGCTGGGGTGACCCCTAGCAGAAGGCAGGGGTCAGCTCTGGGAGGAGGTAGGTCCAGGAGGTGAAGTAGCCACGCCTTGGAGAGGTAGCCTGCACACACACACATACACGAGGGACGAGAAAGGAGCCGTAGCTCCTCGTCCTCACACCTGTGGGGCTCACCAGCTGAAGGCCGGTTAGGGCGTGAGGGCCCTGTGACCGACCGGGGCGTGGTTTTGTGTTATTAACGGCCCAGTCGGTCCAGGGTCCCGCCCAAGGAGGTGAGCTGATTACCTTTTGTATAAACCTTTGTATAAACTTTAATGGTAAAACTCAGTTTACATGCTACTGTGAAACAGAACCCCGCGTTCCGCTATGTTTGAAAACGCTGGGAAGCTGGTGGGGTGGGCGTGGCTTGGTCCCAGAGGCGGTCTCAGAGCTCTGTGTCAGTACGGAATCAGTGACCAATGGAGATTGCAGAGGAACGCCTTCATCTAAGACCCTCCCACACGTGAAATGTGTTCCAAAAGTCAGAAGCAAAAAACGAAGCAGAAGCAAAGAGAGATTCCAGAAGCAAAAGACCTTACTGGGAAAATCCAAAAAAACAAAAACAATGGAACCAAAAACTTGTCAAAATGCAAACGAAAATAAGTTTCAAATAACCAATTATATTAAAAAATATACTTTTGATATATTTTTTTCTGTTTTGCATTCATAACATATACTTTCTGCTCTTGGATTTACTTTTGCTTTTGTGGAACTATTGAAACAAAAATCACACCATACCACATAAGTGACTGTATAAATCTAGAAGAAGGTTTTTTACTGTAGAATATTTTTTTTATTGACCTGTGAACTTGGCATGTCAGGCCATAGAATGTAATGTGCATATAGTGCATTGGTCTTAGTTTGTATGGCAGTATCTCCTGATTCTTACATCATCTCAAAGATCTGACAAGCATGTTTAGTTGACCATATAAGGGACTGTTTAAATCCAGAAGAAGAAGAGTTTTTACTGTAGAATATTTTTTTTATTGACCTGTGAAGTTGACATGTCAGGCAATTTAATGTACTATGCATACAGTGCATTGGTCTTAGTTTGTATGGCTGTATCTCCTGATTCTTACATCGTCTCAAAGATCTGACAAACAGGTTTAGTTGACCATATAAGTGACTGTATGAATCCAGAAGAAGAAGAGTTTTTACTGTAGAAATTTTTTTTTATTGACCTGTGAAGTTGGCATGTCAGGCGATAGAATAATGTGCATATAGTGCATTGGTCTTAGTTTGTATGGCAGTATCTCCTGATTCTTACATCGTCTCAAAGATCTGACAAGCAGGTTTAGTTGACCACATAAGTGACTGTATAAAACCAGAAGAAGAAGAGTTTTTACTGTAGATTATTTTTTTATTGACCCGTGAACTTGGTATGTCAGGCCATATAATATGTTCAGTATATTTTACTTTTGTCTTATTTCATACGGTTTTATCTCCTCATTATCACCTTTTTTTTAACTCATTTTCTGTGCCATTAT
The DNA here is from genome assembly GCF_052324685.1 of Brachyhypopomus gauderio. NCBI lineage: Eukaryota > Metazoa > Chordata > Actinopteri > Gymnotiformes > Hypopomidae > Brachyhypopomus > Brachyhypopomus gauderio. The sequence goes on from NC_135217.1 coordinate 2,623,460, forward strand.
TTGCTTATTGTCAAACTTTCAGGCAATTAATTAAACCAGTGTAACCCATTTGTATACTTTTGAGTACAGTGACATTTTACTGCACTATCTTCACTTGCCCTTTTTAGGCACTTAAGTTCAAATGTATGTACTTTCTGTCTTTTCCTTTCTGTCCTTGCTCGGTAATCTTTAAAATATCACTCTAACATGAAACATAATTTAGCCTACTCCAATAGACTTTTTCTTTCAGCGCTTGTAAAGGAAATTGGGTATTGGAATGATTCATAATCAATAAAGGGCATTATTAATTATTATTTTCTCTAATTAAGTAATGATAATGTATGCTTGTGTAACTGAAACTGTTCGTTCTCAAACTCTCAGTGTGGGCAGCAGGCTTATGTATGTGCGTAGTGAGCGGTGGTGTGCTCAAGGATATTTAGCAAGAGAATGAATACGCTGTCTAATGTAACTTCACTGGTAGCCATGTAAGGTTTATAACTGTTGAATGAATACGCTGTCTAATGTAACTTCACTGGTAGCCATGTAAGGTTTATAACTGTTGAATGAATACGCTGTCTAATGTAACTTCACTGGTAGCCATGTAAGGTTTATAACTGTTGAATGAATACGCTGTCTAATGTAACTTCACTGGTAGCCATGTAAGGTTTATAACTGTTGAATGAATACGCTGTCTAATGTAACTTCACTGGTAGCCATGTAAGGTTTATAACTGTTGAATGAATACGCTGTCTAATGTAACTTCACTGGTAGCCATGTAAGGTTTATAACTGTTGAATGAATACGCTGTCTAATGTAACTTCACTGGTAGCCATGTAAGGTTTATAACTGTTGAATGAATACGCTGTCTAATGTAACTTCACTGGTAGCCATGTAAGGTTTATAACTGTTGTGTGAATACGCTGTCTAATGTAACTTCACTGGTAGCCATGTAAGGTTTATAACTGTTGTGTGGCGAGGGTGGGACTAGGGGTATACCGGCTTTGAGAAGCTGTTCCATTGTTTTGAGAAGACTTTATGCATTGCTTTGTCTTGCTTCAATAAACTTGCTACTCACTTTGATCAAGACTCAGAGACTCTGCATTTTATTTCTGTCACTATTTTTCTGTCACACTCTCAACAAATGTTATTTTTCCCTATCCCTTCTGGTCATCAAATTGTCTCCAAATTTGGTTAACAGCAAGCGTGGTTTCTTTTATTTACCTCAAGTCCAAGAACTGAGAAGCTGAGCTTGAGTAGACTATCTCCATTGTGAGGACAATGAAACATAATATCAAAGGAAACAAAGAGCAGGAATAAAACACAAATTGACAAAATAACACCAATCTAAACCAAAATCCCACAGAACCTCTATAATAACTATAAAAAAGCTATAACCCTACTATTCTATACTCTGTACTAATGTATAAAAGATTAAAAAATAGTAAGTCCTTATAGATATGAGTGTGTGATGAATTAAGATATAGAATTAATATTATAATAAACATAAATACAACAAATGAAAATTATATTAAATTTTATATATTGATTGCAAAAATAAATTTAAAAGAATGCATGTTTGTTTACCCTGACATCATTTTAATCATAATTCATCAACAGCATTAATTTAAATAGCTCTGAAATTGGATGATTTTAAATTATTTGTAAATGATTAAGCAAACACACTCATACGCATAAAACCATAATTTAGAGCTTTTTATTATTATTCATTATGTGTATTGTTGTTGTTTGTCTGTATTTATTCTAATGCTTGCGCTCATAGATTTAATAAATGGCACACACACACACATATATACATATATATATATATATATATATATATATATATATATATATATATATATATATATATTGCTCAAAAAAATCAATTTCACCTGCTGTTGTGTAAATGGAATAGACAACAGGTAGAAATGAGAGGCAATTAGCAAGACCCCCCCTATAAAGGAGTGGTTCTGCACTTCTCAGTACCTATGCTTTCTGGCTGATGTTTTGGTCACTTTTGAATGTTGGTGGTCCTTTCACACTTGTGGTAGCATGAGACGGACTCTACAACCCACACAAGTGGCTCAGGTAGTGCAGCTCAACCAGGATGGCACATCAATACGAGCTGTGGCAAGAAGGTTTGCTGTGTCTGTCAGCGTAGTGTCCAGAGGCTGAAGGCGCTACCAGGAGACAGACCAGTACACCAGGATACGTGGAGGAGGCCGTAGGAGGGCAACAACCCAGCAGCAGGACCGCTACCCCCGCCTTTGTGCAAGAAGGTACAGGAGGAGCACTGCCAGAGCCCTGCAAAATGACCTCCAGCAGGCCACAAATGTGCATGTGTCTGCACAAACGGTTAGAAACCGACTCCATGAGGATGGTATGAGGGCCCGACGTCCACAGATGGGGGGTTGTGCTCACAGCCCAACACCGTGCAGGACGCTTGGCATTTGCCAGAGAACACCAGGATTTGTAAATTTGCCACTGGCGCCTTGGGCTCTTCACAGATGAAAGCAGGTTCACACTGAGCATGTGACAGACGTGACAGAGTCTGGAGACGCCGTGGAGAGCGATCTGCTGCCTGCAACATCCTTCAGCATGACCACAGCCATACAAACTAAGACAAATGCACTGTATGCACAGTACATTATCGCCTGACATGCCAAGTTCACAGGACAATAAAAAAAATATTCTACAGTAAAAAACCTTCTTCTTCTGGTTTTATACAGTCACTTATGTGGTCAACCAAACCTGCTTGTCAGATCTTTGAGACGATGTAAGAATCAGGAGATACAGCCATACAAACTAAGACCAATGCACTATATGCACATTACATTCTATCGCCTGACATGCCAAGTTCACAGGTCATCAGGCACGTGCAGAGGGGGGGGCGGAGGGTGCTGGAGCACCTGCCCCTTTGGCCCTTTCTGCCCAAAGTGCCCTTTTGTCAATTTTTGTATGTGTGAAAGTCTGTCTGTGTGGCATAATAATAATAATAATAATAATAATAATAATAATCACCATTCACATGTGAATCACGTTGATTCACATTGACCCTTACGTGCCCTCCTGACTTTACGTGACGTCAGCACGTGACCTAGGCGCTACTAAGCTGCTAACTCTAGATACGGAGAGAGAACAGCTACCGGTCCGGTAGGTAGGTTTTGCCGTGGTATTTGTTTGTGCACGCCACATTGTTTTCTTGCAAGATAACTGACAAAGTTAGTGAAGTTAGCAGCATTCTGTGTGTGTGAGACTCTACACACACTCTCACGAGTTACAGTGTGCCTGTCACTGTGTGTGTATATGTATGTTGCCAGGTTCGCGGTTTTACCGCCAAATTGGGCTTGTTTGAAAAGTCAGTCGCGGGTGAAAATTCAGGAATGTCGGGGTGCGTTTTATTACCGGACTACTTAAAAAATTACCACGACCGCCAAAAAACAAAAAAAGTGTCTGTTGTCTGCTGAGAGAGAGAGAGAGAGAGAGAGAGAGAGAGAGAGAGAGAGAGAGAGAGAGAGAGAGAGAGAGACACACACACACCCTTCCTCTATTCTCTTTCTCCCATTAAAAATGTTAAGTTTATACATGAGTTTATGAGTATCAATTAATAAAAACAGGATGGAACATTACATGTTGAAGTCATGTTTGTGTCAAAACAAATGGTTGCATTTGTTTTTTAGAAACCAAAACTACAGCTGTGAAATTAAAATAAAGAGGTGTAAGAATTGTTCCATTTTTGTCCAAGGACTCCAGGAAGAGAAGCCACAGTTAGTCCAGTGTCTAATGGGGATCTGAATTCAACTTAATACATTATCTTTCTATGTCCTAAATTAATGCAGAGCTTGAATTATAGCTTAGTGGATATAGGCTGTACCTCCACCCCTCTTTTATTCTTGTCCTCCCATTAATGTTCCCCTTTCTTTTTACGAATGTGCAACTTGATCTGTTTAGTTCAGTCAGCCTGCTGTATCAGCCACTATCTCTCCCATGCTCTTTTTAGTCACTTCAATATCAGAACAATACAGCGTCTCCACCAACCCCCTCAACAGTAGCTGTTCAATGTACTCAATCAGGTAAATATAGACTATAGATGTAGACTACTTTTGCCCTCTATCAAAGATATGAGATGTGGACAATAATATGGTATGTTGTGATTCCATGTTATATTATTTATGAATAAGGGTTGCTACAAATCAAACTGTTATATTTCAAGGTATGTTTCTGTATGGTGTTTCAAATTTGTGCTCCATGTGCCCCCTTTTCACTTTGAGCACCTGCCCCTCCAAAGGTCTCTGCACGGCCCTGCAGGTCAATCAAAAAAATATTCTACAGTAAAAAACCTTCTTCTGGATTTATACAGTCACTTATATGTTCAATCAAACCTGCTCGTCAGATCTCTGAGACGATGTAAGAATCAGGAGATACAGCCATACAAACTAAGACCAATGCACTGTATGCATAGTACATTTTCGCCTGACATGCCAACTTCACAGGACGATAGGGCTGAACGATTAATTGCATTTGCGATAATTTCGCGATTTTTTAAAACGCGATTGTCTAATCGCACAGGCTGCGATTTAAACTGGTCACGTGACTTGGGAGCGAGCCGAGCCGAGGACGAACGGAGCAGACCCGAGCAGGAGGCAGGGAGGTGGAGAAGTGAAGTTAACACAGCGCACTTTAACTTGTTGCACAATGGCTTCAGGCTCGACAGAAGCTGACACAACTGAAAGTCTAATACCAAAGAGGGGCAGCACATAAGTTGTGTGAAATTACTTTGGCTTTTAAAAAGATGCTGCTCAACGTCAGGTACCCTGCAAAACATGCCTTGCTACTGTTGCTACGACGCGAGGTAACACTACAAACCTTCAGCATTAAAAAAACACCACAAAGCCTCGTATGATATTTGTAAGGCTAAAATGCCAACGACCAGTGCTGCATCTTCAAATACGCCAAAGTGTTTCTCTGCGCTTATACAGCTTTAGTATGCGGTGAGCAGCGAAATACCGTAAAATCACGCATATAGGCGCAATAAGATTTAAAGCACGGATGAATCGCGAAAGCGCGGATAGCTTGACCGCGGTCCAGCACCGAGGGTTCACTGACCGAACCGTTTGAAAGTGTAACTCCTTATGGATGTAATTCGAAGCGGCACGCTGAAATAACTCGGGCAGTAACGGAGTTCATAGTGAAAGACATGATGCCCGTTAATATAGTGAACAAGCCCGGCTTCATGGCTTTGTTAAACACACTGGATATGCGCTACCAAACGCCCTCACGCACATATTTTAGCCATGTTGCTATACCTGCAGGGCTGCCAACTCTCACGCATTGAGCGTCTTAGACTAAAAAATTAGTAGTTCGCTCTGGCGCCAACCACATGGCGATCGATCGATCACGATATAATAATAATACTTAAATTTAGTCCATTTTACACCCAGTGGCGGACATAGCAATTTGGAGGCTCAAGGCGAATTTAGCTAGGGGGCCCATCAACATTAATATGCGAGAAATAAGTTCAGGTTCACACTACAAGATTTTAGGCTGGTTTTTCAGTCGCCGACTGTTTTTGTAGATCGCCGACAGAAACTGTGGTCGGACGCAAATAGGGGATCATTCGGCGCTCGCTCAGTCGTGTAGTGTGAACTGCTGAAAGACGCTCGCCGAGTGGCCGCCAACTCATCGCAGACGACCGGCAGATATCTAGCATGTTTAATATCTAGCATGTTTCATATCTAGCCCAGTCGGCGACTGTGAGTCAACAGCAGCGTCTAGCTTCATACAACTTTACTACAAGACTGTGTTTAAGTTATTGTGACAGCACTGGAGAAATAGTGCGATTGACTATATGTTCACTGCAACGGAGAGATGAAATAATTCTGGCAATTTGGGACTATGGGGTGGTTAAACGGTAAAAAAATAATAATAATAACTGTCACGTAGGGCAACGCCCCCTCTCGTAGCTGTCACTCTGGGTTCCCTTGTGTCTGTGTTTCCGTGCTTGTTTCTCTCGCCCCGCTCGTTTGTCTTTGTGATTCCTTGTTTATTACCACGCCCCGTGTTATTACCGTCACCTGCCCCTCGTTAGATTCCTTGTATTTAAGCCCCTGAGTCTCCCTTGTCCTTTGTCTGGTATTTTGTTTGATTCATGTGGATGTTACCTGGTTCTATGTTCAGTGCTATACCTGACCGTCTATTGTTCCCGTCTTTTGGTTTCCTGTTTGTTCTTGTGTTCCCTCGTGTTCAGTATGCCCGTGTACGCCTGTTTTAGTGACTGCCCTCCCGTTATGGACCCTGCCTGGCTTTCTGACGACGATTATGGTATTCCCTTCAATAAATCTCGCTCTTCTCAGCGATTGTGTCCGTCTCCTCGCTCCGTGGCGCGAGCCACGTTACATAATTGAGGGGGGGTTCTGTCACGTAGGGCAACGCCCCCTCTCGTAGCTGTCACTCTGGGTTCCCTTGTGTCTGTGTTTCCGTGCTTGTTTCTCTCGCCCCGCTCGTTTGTCTTTGTGATTCCTTGTTTATTACCACGCCCCGTGTTATTACCGTCACCTGCCCCTCGTTAGATTCCTTGTATTTAAGCCCCTGAGTCTCCCTTGTCCTTTGTCTGGTATTTTGTTTGATTCATGTGGATGTTACCTGGTTCTATGTTCAGTGCTATACCTGACCGTCTATTGTTCCCGTCTTTTGGTTTCCTGTTTGTTCTTGTGTTCCCTCGTGTTCAGTATGCCCGTGTACGCCTGTTTTAGTGACTGCCCTCCCGTTATGGACCCTGCCTGGCTTTCTGACGACGATTATGGTATTCCCTTCAATAAATCTCGCTCTTCTCAGCGATTGTGTCCGTCTCCTCGCTCCGTGGCGCGAGCCACGTTACATAATACCAGACCATACAAGGACACAGCGAGAGAGCGAGACTCTGGTAAGTTCAATCGCTGTAATGAGATGTTGGCTGGTTTAATTCGGTTCGACTCTCCGGTATTACAGCGTGAACGAACCAGAGACAGGAATTCCCCTTGCGCTGTGGGTACAGGGGAGTCTCGTCGCTGTAAAAAAAAGCGAAATCACTTTCGGTTTCTAGCTTTAGCGACGAGCTCCCTGATAAGCGCTACGTGTCTGCCCGACTCGACACACGCTACAGGGAGGAGCAACCTCTAGCGCGAGATTCGGGTAGACGGAATGAATGTGCAGACGAGCGTTGGCTTGGCTCTCGGTTGGCTTTCAAAAGCCATTGTGAGCTCCCGATACCTCCGACGAGGTGGAGTCACAATGAAAGCCACCGAGAAGCAGTTGTGTCTGTATGTTCTTCCAGGCGCAGACCAGACCGGGGAAGGAAGACCGCGCCCCCGGTTCAGAGCCCCGCCGCTACAGCGCATGACATCGTCGTCCTCCCGGAAGCCGCTCCCCGAAGGCCCCCCAAGAATTTTTTGGGGGGGAGTACTAGCCACTCAACCCAGGAGTGGCCGGCTCGGACCCCCGGTGACGTCAGTATGGCGGTCACGCCCCCCGAGGACGTCAGTATGGCGGACACGCCCCCCGATGACGTCAGTATGGCGGACACGCCCCCCGATGACGTCAGTGCGGCGACTCCGCCCCCCGAGGACGTCAGTGCGGCGACTCCGCCCCCCGAGGACGTCAGTGCGGCGACTCCGCCCCCCGAGGACGTCAGTGCGGCGACTCCGCCCCCCGAGGACGTCAGTGCGGCGACTCCGCCCCCCGAGGACGTCAGTGCGGCGACTCCGCCCCCCGAGGACGTCATGTCACGTCTGCGGCCTGTTCCTGCGACACAGGAGAGGTCGTCCACGCCGGTTCCTGTCCCCGCTGCCCGTAGGCAGTCCGTGCCTGTTCCTGTCCCCGCGACCCAGGAGAGGTCGTCCACGCCGGTTCCTGTCCCTGCGACCCAGGAGAGGTCGTCCACGCCGGTTCCTGTCCCCGCTGCCCGTAGGCAGTCCGTGCCTGTTCCTGTCCCCGCGACCCAGGAGGGGTCGTCCACGCCAGTTCCAGTTCCCGCTGCCCGTCGGCAGTCCGCGCCGGTTCCTGTCCCTGCGACCCAGGAGAGGTCGTCCACGCCGGTCCCTATCCCTGCGACCCAGGAGAGGTCGTCCACGCCGGCTCCTGTTCCCGCTGTCTGCCTGCCGGCTCCTGTTCTCGCTGCCTGCCTGCCGGCTCCTGTTCCCGCTGCCTGCCTGCCGGCTCCTGTTCCCGCTGCCCGCCAGCGGACCCTGCCGGTTCCCGCTGCCCGCCGCCCGGCCGCGCCTGTGCCCGCTGCCCGCCGCCCGGCCGCGCCTGTGCCCGCTGCCCGCCGCCCGGCCGCGCCTGTGCCCGCTGCCCGCCGCCCGGCCGCGCCTGTGACCCCAGAGACTGTGCTGCCCTCTATTGGGCCTGGACTTTTTGTGCCCCCTGCTCTGCCCTGTACTCCTGTCTCATTGCCCATGTTCCCCTTGCTCCCATGTTCTGTCCCTGGATTTGTGTTGGTCCCAGTCCCTGTGTGTGTACCTGTTCGTGTCCTTGTGCCCGTCCCTGTGTCTGTGTCTGGTCGGTCCCTCCAGGTCCCTGTCCCTGTGTCTGTTCCCCAAGTAATCACCCACTTTGTTCCTGTCCCAGTCTCGGTTGTTCAAGCCGTGTTTGCCTCAGTGTTTACCTCTGCCCTGTCCCCTGGCCCCGCTCCAGTGTCTGTCCCCGGTCCTGTCCTGTCCAGCCCTGCTCCTGTGCCTCGCCCTGGCCCTGTCCGGTCTCCCTGTATCCCATGTCATGCCGTGTCCCCGTCCAGCTCTAGGCCAGTCTCCGCGTCTCCTGTCTTTGTCCCTGCCATGCCCCTGGTCCCATGTCCTGTCCCTCTGGTCCGTCCCGTGTCTGCTGTCCCTTGCCGTGTGCCGTAGTTCCCTGTCCTGTCCTAGTCGGTGTCCCTGTCCTGTCTGCCCTTGCGTGCCCCGGAGTGGCACGCTTTGAGGGGGGGTTCTGTCACGTAGGGCAACGCCCCCTCTCGTAGCTGTCACTCTGGGTTCCCTTGTGTCTGTGTTTCCGTGCTTGTTTCTCTCGCCCCGCTCGTTTGTCTTTGTGATTCCTTGTTTATTACCACGCCCCGTGTTATTACCGTCACCTGCCCCTCGTTAGATTCCTTGTATTTAAGCCCCTGAGTCTCCCTTGTCCTTTGTCTGGTATTTTGTTTGATTCATGTGGATGTTACCTGGTTCTATGTTCAGTGCTATACCTGACCGTCTATTGTTCCCGTCTTTTGGTTTCCTGTTTGTTCTTGTGTTCCCTCGTGTTCAGTATGCCCGTGTACGCCTGTTTTAGTGACTGCCCTCCCGTTATGGACCCTGCCTGGCTTTCTGACGACGATTATGGTATTCCCTTCAATAAATCTCGCTCTTCTCAGCGATTGTGTCCGTCTCCTCGCTCCGTGGCGCGAGCCACGTTACAATAACGAAAATGTGGAGTACATGTACGTTGTTTTTATTTTCTTCGTGGTGTTGCTGGTTCTCGCGAGTGTTTCATTTTCGTGTTCTCGTGTTTTTGGACGGCAGCCAGATGAGTCGGCGATTCCCCAGTCGTTTAATTCGTGAGCCCACGTCACCGATCAGTCATGTAGTGTGAAAGCCACAACAACTGAAAGACTTGCGATTACAGCACAACCAGTCGTGCGAACGGCACAAAAACCTGATGACTGAAAAGTCGTGTAGTGTGAACCTGGCTTTAGCTAGACAAGGGGGCCCTACAGTGGGAGGGGCCCAAGGCAATTGCCTAGCAACGCCTCTACGCAAAGACCGCCTCTGTTTACACCCCCCCTCCCGCAACCCTGTATCTGAGCTGTATAAAAAATGCCGAAACCGAGTTTCCTGAAGTGGAACAATGGGAAAAAATCGCGATTTTAAATCGCAATCGCAATTTATAGATAAAAAATTGCAATTAGATTATTTTCCAAAATCGTTCAGCCCTACAGGACGATTATAAAAATATTCTACAGTAAAAAACCTTCTTCTGGATTTATACAGTCACTTATATGTTCAATCAAACCTGCTCGTCAGATTTCTGAGACGATGTAAGAATCAGGAGATACAGCCATAGAAACGTACAATACATTACATTGCGGCGACAATGAAACTACCGCTTTATTTTTTTAAGGTGGAACGGAAAGTGCGAATAAGACACTGGCGAATAAGGAACCAACTTCAGCCTCGTAGGAGAACTAAGGGAAACGCGGAGAGAACTCGACGCGAGGTAAGTATAAAAATAACAAAATAATTCACTAGTGAAAACAAAATGCAGAATGGAGCAGACGTGAAGAGGACAACAGCAAAAAACAAACAAACGCAGGAGAGAATACTCGAAACGACAGGGGATAGCGGAGAGAAAACGCAGTAGAGAAAGCACCGGGAGAAATACAACGAGAGATCACGATACCGGCTGACCGCTTGAAAGACCAAACAACTCAGCAAAGATGATCCGCAGTCGACTTCCTTAAGAAGGATGAAATCCGGCTGCGGATCATTTTCGCCGATTGCATGATGCATACCTGTCAAGTTTTGTATTTAAAAATACGGGACATTTCCCGTATATGACGTCATCGCCTAATTTGCATAATCAGTTATTTGCATATAGCCGCAATCAAGGCTGTAGGAGAAACGAAAACATCTTTGGAGTGGCAAAAAGTGAAGAAAAAACACCCCAAATGTGTTTTGAACTACAAATGAATAAAAAAATTAAAAATTTCTAGTGGTATTTCTAGCTACAAATGGAGACATCTCCTGGGCATATTTCTGTGCCTTTAGCCCGCGTTTGTGCTTGGCAGATTGTTCGTGCTGACGGACATTGTTCCTTCCCCCATGAGAGACACTAAAATCACAGCTACATATCTTACAGAATGAGTAGCTATGCCCCTTCATGCTCCTCTTTAGGAAAGTAAATTCCCTGTCCCAGTCGTCAAGGTACTTACACGTACGCTTAGCTTTTTAGGCAGGAGTGCCTTCTCTCGTTAAATCCATCTCTGATTTGTTGTTCCAGGTATATTTTTTAAGCATTCATGTTCCGCGCCAAACAGATTCTGTCACTAGCCTCGCGAGACCTGCTACCTGCAGTAGTTTGGGTGGCAGTTCTCGCGAGGCTAGTGACAGAATTCTGTTTGGAGCGGCACATGAATGCTTTAAAAAAATAAAAATTGAAAACTGAAAATACAGGAAAATAAAAATACGGGACGACGCCGGGACAGAGCGGTAAAATACGGGACTGTCCCGGCCAAAACGGGACACTTGACAGGTATGATGATGTAGACTGTGAACGCCCTCTGATAGTCATAACGTGAGTATAGACGGTTTCATGAGCAACGTCACCAAAAAGATGCTCGCGCATTTTGGCAACGGAAGTGGAGATTTGTCCCATGGGACCACAGTGCCGATCCAAATTCTTTACCATATAAACAAGATAATAAACATTACTATTTTCAAGCACTGTATGTATGTGTAGCAAGACATTATTGCACTATTATCCTCACACAATGATGATGCATATACGCAGGGATTTAGATTTAATTCGATATTTCAAAATAAAAGTCTCTCAATAATAGCCGAATCTACTGTAAGTCTCTACGTCAGTCAGCTTAATAATCAAGATCGTATCAATTATATGAGCAAACTCACCCTGCCGACAGGAGAAATTCTTCCAGATCCTTACAAAATATTAGAATGGGAGGATGATTTGTCAAAATGGCCTCCAGTTCAGTGGCCAGATATCTTTACTTATTTGATTGAGAAACCTAGCGTTTACACTAAAGAGAAACGGCGCGCCTACAAGTCACTGGATGAAATGAGGTGATTATTTTGGTGAACATGCTACAATGATTAAAATTGTGCAAAATAAAGTACAGAGACATATATTGTAGAAAAATATTTTATTTGTTACTGTACTCAGTTTAATAAACGTGGCAAATGAAATTATAAATCTCATATGTCTATATACAATAGACAATGCATATACAATGTATGAAATACATACGTGAAATCCGAAAGTGCTTGCACTAGCTAGTTAGCAATAGCACTTCGGACAAGCCCATTTTTATTTTAAGCCCTGGCCGAGTAATTGACAGTTATAACCAGACGTCCTGAATTAAATAAATGTACGAAAATCCACCTGACCTAAAATGAAATGGGCGCTACAGACTCTGTCCAGTCCACCCTGTTAATAGCCTGCAGCCATAGCCGTCTCCTATTGCTCTGAAATGGACGCGATCCAGATGGTATTCGATAAAACTTTAAACCTTTACCCGACGAATAACTGTTCAAACAGCCGTATACACAACAACCAGACATCTCTATTTTGAACAACACTACATATTTTAAAAAACAGCGCTGATGCTAACGCAAGTCAATGATAAAATGCTACACTTTCGTTGCCAATATGCGCGCGCATCTTCGTGACGTCATCTTTGTATACAAACTTTGAAAGGGTCGTAGTCCCTACGTATTTCCGCCTAAAAACCAGCCAGTTTGCCGACTTCCGGTGCGGCGTTTTCAGTAGCAAATAGCTTGTTCGGCGGTGAGTGCGGTTTCTATTTGAACACATTATAACACATTTTACCATTTTTTTGTAAATGTTTTTTTTCACAGTTGTTACCTATTAGCCCACAATTCTACTGAACATGAGCTTAAGACCGTTTAAAAAGCAGCGATGTATTGGCTCTACAGCAGAACATTGCTGTGTACCCCTGTGTGAGGCATCTGCTAAGTACAATACTGTGCTTAGCTTTCATACTTTTCTGGTGGATAAAGATTTACGTAAAACATGGATTGTAAACATTCGACGGGACAGTTTTACTATTACCAACCATACAAGGGTGTGCAGTCGACATTTCCTTCAAGAGGATCTAATTGAACCACCAAAAACTAACGGACGTCGGACACTTCGCAAGGGAGCTGTTCCAGTTTTATTTCAATGGAACAACTACAGTGTTCCAGTATCGAGACCAAGCATTTGGCAAAGGAGAAAACATCCATCTGATGAACCTCTGGGTGAAGAGGAGCCAGTGGAAGAGAATCACCTGTTTGAACATGACTATTGCGCTGTCCCCGATCCCGCAGCCCTTGATCTGGCACTCCAGCAGACTGATGAGCTGCGTGAAGAGGTAGAGAGATTACGGTCTCAAATAGAAGATTTATCCGTAAGACAGCGGTTCTGTTTGAGGAGATTTGCATCTTCTGACGAAGACATACGCTTCTATACAAGGTAGGTTAAACGTGATGTATGCATAGCTACCATACTCAACCAAGATACTGTATGTGTTTAGTCCTAATTCACGAGCAATACCCCTTTGATGTTTAAAAAGAGGGCTGCTTCCTAGTAATACAAAGTAAGCAAGTGTTCAAAATGGCTCATTCCTTGAATCAACCCAATACTGATCCAGAGATTCTAGTTAAGAATAACTTTTTCCAGAAGCTGGTTTGAAGATGATTTAAGCCAGTGTTTTTTTTCTACAACACAGGTTTGCAACATACAACCATCTAATGGCATTTTGGAGCCTTATAGAACCATCAACGGGCAAAATGTTGCGTATCACCAGAGCAAGAGCGGCATCCAAGAAGAATCAAGACATCATTCCTTGTCCTGCAGTAAGTCTAATAAACTAATGTCATTTCTAAATGATTTTGTTCACAGAGATAAGATTTATGCATCAAACATATTTATCATTTTCCAGACACAATCCCTGCAACCCATAGATGAATTTTTTTTATTTATGAACTACCTCTCCCTGGGACTGAAACAGAGGGACCTGGCCCACAGATTTAACATCAGTCAATCCACTGTGAGTCGAATTCTGGTAAAATGGGCAAATTACTTGTACACAGTGCTTGGGGCTGTGTGCATATGGATGTCACAGAAAGCAACCAAGGCTCACCTACCAGAAGAATTCAAGGACTATGCAGATACACAGGTCATCCTTGATTGCACAGAACTGCGTTGTCAAACACCATCTTCTCTTCTCCTGCAAAGTGAAGTGTTCTCAAGCTACAAGTCTCATTGCACTTTCAAGGGCTTGGTTGGCATGGCACCTCATGGTGCTGTCACTTTCGTCTCTGCCTTGTACGCAGGTTCTATCAGCGACAAACAAATTCTGAAGGAGTCAGGGATTGTGCAGTTGCTAACACAAGAGATGGCCATAATGGTGGACAGAGGCTTTCTTGTGGATGACTGTGTGCCATGTAAAGTCCACAGACCTGCTTTCCTGTCCAGCAGATCCCAGATGCCAGCCTCTGAGGTCAGGGAGACACAGTCAATTGCACAACTTCGGGTTCACGTGGAGCGCCTGATACGCAGGGTGAAGCAGCACAAGCTTTTTGACACAGTTATCCCTCTGAGCATCACAGGAACTATTAACCAGTTTTACACTGTTGCGTGTCTACTAGTGAACTACCAGAATGGACCTTTAGTAAAAGAATGTGCAAAAGGTCAGTAGACAAAGTTTACACACAAACAGCAAAGCAATTTAAAAAGTGAATCTATAAATATATAATTTAGAAGATACTGATGATATTACATGTTTGTTTTGCTATTTAACTTTGATTACCAAATTGTATACTGTGTACTTATGGAGGAATTAAGACTAATTAGATTTACAGGCCTGCACTTCTGACTATTCGATTTGTTTTAAAGTCAAACAGCAGCATTTGATATTACATATTACAAAAATATAAAAGATTTTTATTTACACACAATACTGTACAATCATCAAATCTACTTATACAATGTTCTGTTCTACCCATGTATCAATACTAAAGTTTATCATTCAAATTAGAATGTTACTCAAAGTTCAAATATTACAAATAAACCTTTACACACACCATTGCATGTATTTCTGTAGTATTATTCCCCATACATGTATGTAGTATTGATCGTACCTTAAAAATAATCAATGATTAAATGTAGGTTTTACATTTCATCATGTGTATTTTGAAGAAACAAAAGTAATTGTGTGGAAAAAATGAATAACTTGTGTACACATTATGAACTCTGCATTACATGAAAACATGTTTTATATGTTAATGAACTAAGAGGCAACAAAATAAACACTGAAACAATTCTTTCCTGATGAACAACAAAAACATGACATTATGTCATACAGGTAAACCAGGTAAGTATTTAACGAAACAGGATTACTTAACAATATAACCATTTTTAATAAATAATTAAGCCTACCAATAGGGGGGGGGCTTACTGGGAAGTCCTCAACTCTGGGCTTATGTGGTGTATCTACATATGAGCCATTATATCAACACATCTTTGAAGAAAGACACTTATGCAGATAAATGTAAAAAAAAAAAAATCAGACTTTTCTCTTATTGTCTTTCTCACTTGGCTATCAATGTGAATTCGCTCAATGAATATGTCATCATGTGTATAAACCACAAAGTCACACCATTTCAGCCCTGAGATCAACAGCTGTCCCTGAATTTGCCAGTAATAGGCATGCTGGTGCTTCAGAGCAAGGGTGCCATTCATAGCACCAAGGTAAGTGCAGTCAACATAACTCCTGATATTTTGGCATTTAACCTCTACAAGGCCATAAGGTGGGTACTCTCTGGGATCATAAATGAGACCATCAGGAGAGGCCCCCAACCAAGGAGCATCTGGGTGTACAAGAAAACCACAAGGTGAGAAGTTGACATTTCTCAAGCCACAGTACTCTTCCACAGCAGCAGTCTCCATTGCCAGCCCCCGTCTCATGTCAGCTGTCTGGTGAGTGCCCTTCAAAATTCTTTGAGCCAGATTTTCTGCTGAACTCCACCCCCTGACGTGGCAAATCTCTCTGAAGCGTGAAGCTGTCACGCGTGGCTTCCGTAGTTCATGCCACTCTCGGGATGAACTCTGTGACCTTGTTGCCTTCTCAATCTGGTTAGCGATCTCAGGTGTTACTGCCAATGAAATCAGGTGTAACATCTCCTGCTCACTGGGTACAAATGTGCACTGAGATTGCTCAAGATGGTAGTCCTTCAATGGCAAAAGTGGTGGAGGTGGAGCATCCTCATGTCGTGTGATGTGCGGGGATTTCTTTGCTGGCTGCTGATAAGAAAGCACACTACCTGCTTGAACTTTACCTGCTTTACCAAAGGCTGAGTCAACCAATGGTATACCGGGAGACATGTCCATTGTTGTAATCATCGGTGCAACATCCTTCTTGAAACCAGCATATACCTCTGCCACTCGAAGCACTGAAACATCAGGCAGATCCCCAGTCACAGCTTTGAAGACTGTGCTCCTGCGTAAAACACAAAACAAAACAAATTCTACCAAGCACAGTCTGTGTATATGTTTTTACATTTGTTGTATTTTACTGAAATTCAAAGTCAGAATTAAAATGATATATATTTTATATCTTACCTCACTCCCTCAGCCACTTTCCTCTCTTCATGTCTTGCTGAAACAATTGCCATACTTTCCACAGGGCCTGGTTTTATTCCCTGGCAATATAAAAATAAACAAAAACATGTAAATAAGGTAAAATTACTTAAAACTTCACTATTCAAAAAGTTTTCAAACAGGCATACCATTGTTCGAGGTTTGTGCCAAGCCTGCTCCTTCTCTGTGCAGCTACGGACTGGAGGAACTGCATGTATTCCCAGCTGGGAATAATGTGCTGTCTGGTACAGTAAAGCAACAGCATGGTTGCATAAAACTGTTCCAGCAACACAAGAGCACTGACAGTGTGTCAAAATCACAGGCTTGGAGTCCTTTAACACAATCTGCAAGAGAATGGTAAACATACAAAAAAGAGACATACTGCATAGTAAGTGAACAAGTGATATGAGCCAAGTGAGTTATATGTAATGAATAATATTTCACACATCAATAAGACAACAGATTATCAAAAACAGTTTAAAGCAGTTTCTTGAAGACTAAGGATTTGATTTCACAGTCACAATACAGAAATTCTCTTGTTCTACTCTCTCATCAACACCATACCCTTTGTGTTATGTTTACTATATGTCTTCAAGAAACTGTTTTAATCACATTAATAAAACATAATCAAATAATTTAGCTAAACTTTCTCTTTTATTCTGTCGCTAACTATAAGCCTACTCTCAAACTGTGTGGCTTCTCCGTCTTTCTCATCGAACGATAGCATATCGCCCTTACGCAGTTATCCCAGGGAAACTGATAACTGCTCCTGGGAAGCAGCATCCTTAGTTTTTTCTACACACACACTTTGACTATAAGAATCTGGACTGAGAGACAGTTCAGAGTTACTGCATGAAGCGTACGCTTCACATCGTACTTTTATACTTTTATATTTTGTAACTCTCTTGCTATCAAATAAATACTGCTTAATTCCACCACAGGACATAACTAGACGCAGACGACATAAACACACACCCAAAAAGGAGGGGTCCAGAACTGTTCCATGACAAATACTAAAATTGACTAAAATTCTCCAGTAACTAAAATTTTTAAAATCAAAATAAATTAAAATTCTAGAAAGCATTTCTGTAACATCAAGAAAATCTGTATGTAGTCTGGGAGGATGATAGATAACAATCAAAAGAACTGGATAAGTACTGTTGAGTTGTACTGCCAGATATTCAAACGTAGGATGTTCCCCTAATGAGATCTGCTTACAGAGGAATGCGTTATGGTAAAAACATGCAACACCACCACCTCTGTTATTTACTCTAGAGACATTAAAATATTTACAATTAGGAGGGCAAGCTTCATTTAGCACTATTGCTCCATTTCTATCAAGGCAATTCTCTGTTGGGAATAGAAAGTCAAGACAATGAGCAGACATTTAGTCAGGAGACTTTGAAGACCTGATGTGATTGATCAACATAGCATACATTACTTCAAACAACAAGTAGATGAGTTCCTATAAAGATTCATGGGAATCCTATAACAGTTTGCAGAAGTACACCCTCAGGTTACAGAAGTACTCACACACAAACCAGTGGTACAGAGGGACTCTTTTTCAATGCAACATATTGCTTTGAACCGGTCAATGCCTAATCATTTAAATTTGAAACATTTAAATGACCCCCTCTGAAGTATTGGTTTCCAGGCAACATTATATGTCTTGCAGTGTATTGGAATTGTGACATCAGGGGCGTCATGAAGTGATGGGGCAGACACATATGCTGAGAAGAGCAGGTTTATTGAGGGCAAATCCACTGTAGGGGTCACAGTCCAGGGTCAACAAGCAGACACTGAGATTCATAAAAATAACATCATGATTGATCAGCCAATCAGATTCAAGGTATATAATTCCGCATAGTTGTAGTGTAATTGTTGTAGATGACTGAAACTGTTAAAAAGTAAACTTTTTTTTTTCATTTTCCAGGGTTGATCTGAACCTGCTTGTCATGCTGGACTGAACATATCTACACATTCACCCCCTTGCAGTTTTTGGTTGAGTACTAGCAATAGTCTACTTAGCTAGCTAGCTAACTAACAATGGATACAATGATAATGTCGGACTTATTTTAACATACACACAGAAACGGTTTGCTGTAAAATATTGTTAGATTTCTCATTAAGATAAATGACCAGTAGGCCTCTGGAATTATCTCACCTCTACATGCTTCCTTACATTGGATGGGGAATTTTTGGAGGAAGAATTCGTATGATACTGAGGCAGACAGAGAAGGCACTTGAATGAGACTAATTGTCTTTTTAATATCTTTATATCTTGTAATAAATTAATAATTTTAACCACGCCTGTGTCCTCATCCATTTCCAGAAAATCTCAACGACAAAGTGAATGCGTCTTTTTTCCTTGACTACTTCAAAAAAGGCCATGGATTGTGTGGCGTGTCACAATGAGTAGATTCATCCATTCGAAGTAGATATATTTTTATTCAGTTTTGTATGCTGTTACGCTACCATTGAACTGTACACTGATTGGTGCACTTGCAGCGCCGTTGAACCCAACACTGATTGGTGCGCGTGCTTTGCGCTTCTTTTGTTTTGACGTTACTTTGTTGAACACATGAAGCCTGAAGTAACAACAGCTTTCACATAATGTAGTGGAGTAAAAAGTAAGATATTTCACTTTCAAATGTAGTGGAGTAAAAGTAAAAAAAAGGGAAATACTTGAGTAAAGTAAAAAAAAACACAAAAAAATTACTTATGTACAGTAACAAAGTACATTTACTTCGTTATTGTCCACCACTGTTGAATTATCGGATAGAACTGTGTACTGTAATCGCATACTTAAAAATGGTGCCCAATTCAGAAGGCTATCCGGGTACTTTTCGCTTACTGTTTAATGCTTACTGTGTATTCGGACACAATACCCTTTATCTCGGACTGCTTTGGCCTACTGAATAGAAGAGAAGTACGGCATTTCGGATGGAGCCAGGACGTCTCTGGAAGCTTAAGTAGTGAGTTGAGTATGTGCAGGTGAGTGTGATATGTTGTCATGGTGATGCTAGAACTCCAGGGAGGGCGACCTCTGGTGGTCTGGCATGTGTTCAGCAGTGTCCATACTGACATCTATAAAGCAGTGTTGAAATGTCATATACTGTAATTTTGCATACACCTTTAAAATTAACACAAAATCCAAAAAGAGATGTGCAAAGTTACTGATTTGGAACAGAAGGCTTATTAAGCATGCCCCCTCCTGTGGTGCGCCAGTAATGGCCTTTGTGAGGGTTTAGTATCGTTCAAGGGCAATACCCCGGGAATTACACATGACCAGGTGGGTGTGGATTATGGAGCTGGATGGTATTAAAATGGTACTCCAGCATTATGGTGCACTGTGTTTAATTCTCTTACTTCACACTTGCAGATTACACTTCACAATGAGGGTTGTTCAGTTTGCACCAGAGTATACTTCTAATACATGATCTACTCAAAGCATTATTCTTCAATAATACAAATGGTTACCAGCAGCTAACCGCAGTCCTCTTTAGCAGGCACAGGTGGTTTGTGATAGCAAGTCACATCATGAACAAGGAAGGATCTCCCCCATACACCTGATTAGGCTTTTTTATACTTATATATAAATAAGTAACCCCCCCCTCCCCCCCCCGGCTAAACCAACTTCCCCCACAAGGGACGATGTCCTTTAGACTTGACATAAAACACATTTCACAGATACAAATACATATACATACATACATACATACATATATAGTGTCACCAACCACTATCCCAAAACAATAATGTGTTTTAATTATATTTAAAAAGCTTTACTATATACTAGGGACTCTCGTCACCCCTGCAGCTGGATCCGTCCCTGCTGGGACAACTCCCTTTGTATCTGTTTTGTGTCCATATTTCAGTGATGGGCTACCTTGCACCATCACAGCCTTATTTACAGAACAAAAGCGCCTGTTCACAGCTCATTATAGGATGTCAGCTAAAATCCTTCAAGTCAATCAACTCGTCTCTGGGTTCCAAAGGTAGAAATGTTAAATTACCCTTCTCTGGGACTTCTAGTGTTAAGGTTTAGGTTCAGTGAAAATCACTGTTGAGTTATAGGTCAGCAATCAGATGGCATGTAGAAACTAAGTTGTAAAAGATTCACGCACACACACACACACACACACACACACACACACACACACACACACTTTAAAAACACACTTTAGTCACTGTAGTGGTGCTCCAACAGACATTTCATGTAGTTTTATTGTACGAGACAGGAGCAGATCAGTTACCACAATCACAGTGTCTGTGCTTGTACCAGAGTGTCTGTGCTTGTAACAATAAAGACTCTGGTCACAGGCGGGGATTGCAAGCAGATCTTTGAGAGTTAGGGTTTGTTGCAGTGCAGAAAGGAAAATTGTGAAATCCATAAGATGGATACATATACATTATATAATAAATAGTTGACCCTCCTCTTTAGTTCATTCTACAAAGAATCTGAATGTGTTTGCTTTGTATATGCAAAACCCACATTGTCATAATAATAATACGTACTCCAAAGTGAAAGTGAAAGCACATTAGTTCTCGGGTCTCACGACACGAAGACAAACGGAGGTGAGTAGATACTTCAGACTGAAATGTGTTAATCTCTGCAAACACAGCATGATCACAGCCTAAAAGATCATAAACGCGGGTTTGGATAATTTGCAAAGCAATCACAGGTTTTCGTTCGTGTCCTTGTGGCCTTTCAGATAAATACATCGCTGGACTGCTTGTTGTAAATGCGAATAGGTAATAAACGAACGCTTATCTTTTATGATTCCATAATAAACCGTGTACACAGGTGAGTAAACATGTGAGTACAGCTGAAGTAAATGCAATACACAGGGTTGCCAACTCTCACGCATTGAGCGTGAGACACATGCATTGCCCTTCTTCACACGCTCTCACGCCACACATCCGATTTCTCACGCCGAAAAAAAAATCTAGTTTATTTACCTCTGATCCATATATGTGATTCAATGAGTTACTAGCCAACCACCGGCGATCGATCGATCGCGATATAACACTTAATTTGTGACCATTTTACACCCCCCCCCCCCTTAAACTATTTACACTCGCCACCCCCTCCAGGTTCAAATCTCTCTCCAAGTGATCTTGGAAAGTTGGCAACCCTGCAATATATGGTATAATAATATGGAGATAACAGGGTCCTTCTCGTTTTTTTCCTGCAGAAATAATGGGCGGTGTAACAAGTGGTGAGTGGAAAACTGGCTGGTGACATCCACAAACAGAACAACCGAACAGAATAATAAACCCGATTAATCAAACAACCACACCCACCTCGTTCAACATTTACTGAATTTCAATGTCCTGCACGTGTCACTTCCTTTTGGATTCTTATTTAACCTCTGTCCCCTTACCGCGGTGAAGTTAGTTTCAAGTTGGATATTGGATATTCAAGCTCCGCGTAGATTGCGGCATCTACCTCACGGTTGATCCGAATCAAGCACTATGATCTCGGCCAGCCGCTCTCTGTCGCTCCTTCCTCTCACGCGCGGAGGTTCACTTAGGGACCATCAATAAATTTCCCAACTAGACACTCTTGAGAAACCAAAATAATTATAAATCATTGTCTTATTACCACCTGTGTGGAAAATGATATCAAATCAAAAAGAATTGATATCATTACGATAGATTACATCAGTGAGGCACACTCATTTATATGCCATTTTAGGCTTTTTTCCATTTTTAGCAATTTTTTATATGGAAATATCACAATTTTTCTTCAATAGCTTTCAGGTCATGTGACCCACTGACTCAGAATCAGAGTGAAAATATTCTGCTACACTGGACAGATGAGGCACACTCATTTATATGGCATTTTAGGCTTTTTTCCATTTTTAGCAAATTTTTATATGGAAAAATAGTGATTTTCCTTCAATAGCTTCCAGGTCATTTGACCCACTGACTCAAAATGGGACTGAAAATATTCTGCTACAATGGACAGATGAGGCACACTCACTTATATGCCATTTTATGCTTTTTTCCATTTTTACCTATTTTTTTATATGGAAATATCACGATTTTTCTTCAATATCTTTCAGGTCATGTGACCCACAGACTCAGAATCAGAGTGAAAATATTCTGCTACACTGGACAGATGAGGCACACTCATTCTTAGGCATTTTAGGCTTTTTTCCATTTTTAGCAATTTTTTATTTGAAAATATCGCGATTTTTCTTCAATCGCTTCAAGGTCATGTGACCCACTGACTCAAAATCAGAGTGAAAATATTCTGCTACACTGGACAGATGAGGCACACTCATTTATATGGCATTTTAGGCTTTTTTCCATTTTTAGCAATTTTTTATTTGAAAATATCGTGATTTTTCTTCAATAGCTTCAAGGTCATGTGACCTACTGACTCAAAATTAGACTGAAAATATTCTGCTACACTGGACAGATGAGGCACACTCATTTATATTGGCATTTTAGGCTTTTTTTCCATTTTTAGCAATTTTTTTATTTGAAAATATTGCAATTTTTCTTCAATAGCTTCAAGGTCATGTGACCCACTGACTCTAAATTAGACTGAAAATATTCTGCTACACTGGACAGATGAGGTACACTCATTTATATGGCATTTTAGGCTTTTTTCCATTTTTAGCAATTTTTATATGGAAAAATTTTAATTTTCCTTCAATAGCTTCCAGGTCATTTGACCCACTGACTCAAAATCGGACTGAAAACATTCTGCTACAATGGACAGATGAGGCACACTCATTTATATGCCATATTAAACTTTATTGAACAAAAAAATATACAAAACAAACAAAAAAGAACAGCGCATCAAAAGCAATGGCAAGATATAATATATACTGCTAAAAAAAATAAAGGGAACACTCAAATAACACATCCTAGATCTGAATGAATGAAATATTCTCATTGAATACTTTGTTCTGTATAAAGTGGAATGTGCTGACAACAAAATCACACAAAAATCATCAATGGAAATCAAATTTATTAACCAATGGAGGCCTGGATTTGGAGCCACACACAAAATTAAAGTGGAAAAACACACTACAGGCTGATCCAACTTTGATGTAATGTCCTTAAAACAAGTCAAAATGAGGCTCAGTATTGTGTGTGGCCTCCACGTGCCTGTATGACCTCACTACAACGCCTGGGCATGCTCCTGATGAGGTGGCGGATGGTCTCCTGAGGGATCTCCTCCCAGACCTGGACTAAAGCATCCGCCAACTCCTGGACTGTGGTGCAATGTGACATTGGTGGATGGAGCGAGACATGATGTCCCAGATGTGCTCAATCGGATTCAGGTCTGGGGAACGGGTCGGGCCAGTCCATAGCTTCAATGCCTTCATCTTGTAGGAACTGCTGACACACTCCAGCTACATGAGGTCTAGCAATGTCCTGCATTAGGAGGAACCCAGGGCCAACCGCACCAGCATATGGTCTCACAAGGGGTCTGAGGATCTCATCTCAGTACCTAATGGCAGTCAGGCTACCTCTGGTGAGCATATGGAGGGCTGTGCGGCCCTCCAAAGAAATGCCACCCCACACCATTACTGACCCACTGCCAAACCGGTCATGCTGAAGGATGTTATATATATATATATGGGTTCCTGATGCTTCAAGGATTTGAAGATCCAGAGCTCTTCTTTCATCTTTCATTGCCTTTTTGCTCGTGTCAAATTCCACCTCTGGCATAAGAGGAAAGGCTTCCATCAGTGCTTTTGCCATCTAAAGAAACAACACTGCTTTGAAAGACACTGTTTTTTATTGCATACTGTAATAATACATGTGGAGATGTAACTGTCCAGTATGTGTGTATAAGGGATACACACATACTCAAAAATGTCTAAATACATTTAGAAGATGCGGAAAGAACTGGTATTGCAAAGACTGTGTGGCATGTTGCACTGATCCTTGTTGTTCTGTTTTTTTCCCCTACACTATCCCTTGGGAGATACTGGTTAAACACTCACCAAAATGTACAAAATACTAGCAGTCTAGCCAGACAAATTCTTATTTGATGGCAAATTACATTTCCCTATGATAATAATGTTATTGTAATGTTCACACCTTCCATACTTGCACAACACAAAAAACAACTCAATTTACTTTGACTACAATGACTCCACAGCTGCTTCCATCTCGTTGAATAGGGTGGCTCATAGCCCCCCCTTTCCATTGGATCCCGACCATGTCTGTTTTGCCATGGCGGGTCCTTCTTATTTTGAAGTATTCCCTGGATAATGAATGACATGATTTGTACACTGCTCAAAAAAATAAAGGGAACACTTAAACAACACAATATAACTCCAAGTCAACCACACTTCTGTGAAACCAACCTGTTCAGTTAGGAAGCAACACTGATTGTGATTGTGAATCAATTTCACCTGCTGTTGTGCAAATGGAATAGACAACAGGTAGAAATGAGAGGCAATTAGCAAGACCCCCCCCTATAAAGGAGTGGTTCTGCAGGTGGGGACCACAGACCACTTCTCAGTACCTATGCTTTCTGGCTGATGTTTTGTATCACTTTTGAATGTTGGTGGTCCTTTCACACTCATGGTAGCATGAGACGGACTCTACAACCCACACAAGTGGCTCAGGTAGTGCAGCTCATCCAGATTGGCACATCAATACGAGCTGTGACAAGAAGGTTTGCTGTGTCTGTCAGTGTAGTGTCCAGAGGCTGGAGGCGCTACCAGGAGACAGGCCAGTACACCAGGAGACGTGGAGGAGGCCGTAGGAGGGCAACAACCCGGCAGCAGGACCGCTACCTCCGCCTTTGTGCAAGAAGGAACAGGAGGAGCACTGCCAGAGCCCTGCAAACTGACCTCCAGCAGGCCACAAATGTGCATGTGTCTGCACAAACGGTTAGAAACTGACTCCATGAGGATGGTATAAGGGCCTGACGTCCACAGATGGGGGTTGTGCTCACAGCCCAACACCGCGCAGGACACTTGGCATTTGCCAGAGAACACCAGGATTGGCAAATTCGCCACTGGAGCCTTGTGCTTTTCACAGATGAAAGCAGGTTCACACTGAGCATATGTGACAGACGTGACAGAGTCTGGAGACGCCGTGGAGAGCGATCTGCTGCCTGCAACATCCTTCAGCATGACCGGTTTGGCAGTAGGTCAGTAATGGTGTGGGGTGGCATTTCTTTGGATGGCCGCACAGCCCTCCATGTGCTCACCAGAGGTAGCCTGACTGCCATTAGGTACCGAGATGAGATCCTCAGACCCCTTGTGAGACCATATGCTGGTGCGGTTGGCCCTGGGTACCTCCTAATGCAGGACAATGCTAGACCTCATGTGGCTGGAGTGTGTCAGCAGTTCCTGCAAGATGAAGGCATTGAAGCTATGGACTGGCCCGCCCGTTCCCCAGACCTGAATCCGATTGAGCACATCTGGGACATCATGTCTCGCTCCATCCACCAATGTCACATTGCACCACAGACTGTCCAGGAGTTGGCGGATGCTTTAGTCCAGGTCTGGGACGAGATCCCTCAGGAGACCATCTGCCACCTCATCAGGAGCATGCCCAGGCGTTTTAGGGAGGTCATACAGGCACGTGGAGGCCACACACAATACTGAGCCTCATTTTGACTTGTTTTAAGGACATTACATCAAAGTTGGATCAGCCTGTAGTGTGTTTTTCCACTTTAATTTTGTGTGTGGCTCCAAATCCAGGCCTCCATTGGTTAATACATTTGATTTCCATTGATTTTTGTGTGATTTTGTTGTCAGCACATTCAACTTTGTACAGAACAAAGTATTCAATGAGAATATTTCATTCATTCAGATCTAGGATGTGTTATTTGAGTGTTCCCTTTATTTTTTTGAGCAGTGTATATTATATCTTGCCATTGCTTTTGATGCGCTGTTCTTTTTTGTTTGTTTTGTATATTTTTTTGTTCAATAAAGTTTAATATGGCATATAAATGAGTGTGCCTCATCTGTCCATTGTAGCAGAATGTTTTCAGTCCGATTTTGAGTCAGTGGGTCAAATGACCTGGAAACTATTGAAGGAAAATCACAATTTTTCCATATAAAAATTGCTAAAAATGGAAAAAAGCCTAAAATGCCATATAAATGAGTGTGCCTCATCTGTCCAGTGTAGCAGAATATTTTTACTCTGATTTTGAGTCAGTGGGTCACATGACCTTGAAGCTATTGAAGACAAATCGCGATATTTTCAAATAAAAATTGCTAAAAATGGAAAAAAGCCTAAAATGCCATATGAATGAGTGTGCCTCATCTGTCCAGTGTAGCAGAATATTTTCACTCTGATTCTGAGTCAGTGGGTTACATGACCTGAAAGCTATTGAAGAAAAATTGTGATATTTCCATATAAAAAATTGCTAAAAATGGAAAAAAGCCTAAAATGGCATTTAAATGAGTGTGCCTCACTGATGTAATCTTTTTGGCATGATTTGATATCATTTTCCACACAGGAGGTCATAAGACAATGATTTATAATTATTTTGGTTTCTCAAGAGTGTCTAGTTGGGAAATTTATTGATGGTCCCTAAGTGAACCTCCGCGCGTGAGAGGAGGGAGCAACAGAGAGCGGCTGGCCGAGATCATAGTGCTTGATTCAGATCAACCATGAGGTAGATGCTGCAATCTCCGTGGAGCTTGAATATCCAATATCCAACTTGAAACTAACTAACTGAGCATTTCTATTGTTTTGGTGATTTTAATTCTCCTTTTGTCTGTTCTGTCTGTTGTTTTTGTGTCTTTATTCTCTGGATGTTTGGAAATGTATCTGTCTTAGTTCAGTCCTGTCTGAATCTGCTGCTCTGTAGCTACTGTCACTTGTTATTTAATCCTTAACACTTCATGTTTGGATCCCAGTCTGTAATATGCTCATCTGCCCGTCTTCTACACTATGAAGAAAGGCCTGTTTCATGGTCACTTACCTGCACCTTTTACCCCATTTGTGTGTGTGTAGTTTATATGTATCACGCTAATGCCAGATTCACATATTGTAAAAATCAATTGTCCAAAGGCAGCAGTCTGTTTATGCGTTTGTTTCTTTTAGGGACATCAAAGGTTGGTGTAAGTGTGAAGGATGAAGGAGCTACACCAGTATTAGCAGAAGGAGGTTCCAGATACGCTAGAAACACACTGGACCATGCTGGCTCTGAAAAGATGGACAAAGAAAAAGTAAATAAAAAAGAAAAGAAAGCATCAGTGACAAGTAAACACAAGAGGAAAGAGGAAAAAAAGTGGAGAGGTAAGAGGACACATGCCGTACAACATGAAGAATCCACTAGAGAAAGAACACTGATGTACCAGAGAGAGCTGAAATCTGTCAGTAATACCCAATGAAAAAGAGTGACTGGCTCTAGTGTGTGCTGATCTGGTGAACGTTGGAGGTTGGAAGCTTCGGTCAGAAAGCTGGGCTCCGAGAGATTTTGGTTTTCCACTTTTGCTTTATTGAACATGGAATATTACAAGGATTGGATGAGAGATGGATGATACAGACATGAATTGGGATAGATGCCCGAAAAGATATGTGTAGATGGTTGTATATGTGTGGCTGTAATTACAGAAAAAAACAGATGAATTACTCAAATAGTACATTCAATCAATTACTACAAGGCTAAACAAACAAACACATCCTCCAAATGAGTACAGTGACAAACGGAAATTAATCCAATGAATGAAAATGTTACATCTAACAGATCACCGATCATGTGTAGATACATTGAATGATATAACAGAACACCTGTAAATTACTCAATCGCTCGTAACGAGCTAACAACAACACAGGTCGAAATAATAACGGCTCGCATCGACCTAGTACATATATCACACTCGCTGCAGCATGTACTACATTAGTACTAACAATATTGAACTCACTTTTGATATATTGACGCACACAACTTTCAGATAAAGATGAGACACACCGCTGTACAAAGTTATCTCTCCTATCTTTCGGTAAGGACCAACGGACGCTGCGCGTGCGCATTCTACAAGCCCGGACTAATGTACTGCAACGCAATGAGAACAACTTCTTATATAAAACAACAAGATAAAACGACAGTCTTTCGTACACGGCCGCCCCCAAATTTAGCGTTAAATTTGTCCTTATACTGTACATTAAAGAAACATTAAATCTTTGGACTGTCCTCATCATCTGTCCATGCCGGTAGTCTGACCAGCCGTGCAACCGGTCGTAAGTAGGTCCGATCCTTGACCTGCACCTCTGCTGTACGGACAAGTCCATCGCCACCTGGGAAAACATTAATCACCCGACCAATGGGCCACAAAGCTCGTGGCAGCTGAGCATCTACCACCATCACCACTTGCCCGACAGACAAATTGTCCAAGTCCTGATGCCACTTCTGCCGCTTCTGGAGATCAGGCAGGTGATAACGAATAAAATTAGACCAGAAATGGTCTGCTAGGACTTGACTATGTCTCCAGCGTCGCCTACCGAGGAGATCGGCTGAGGCATAGATCGCTTGTGGGAGCGATGCATCCCGTCGACCCATCAGTAATAGATTTGGTGTAACTGGGTCTGGATCAGCGACATCTGATGAGATATAGCCTAGTGGTTTTGAATTAATGATGCCTTCCACCTCAATCATGACAGTGCGTAGCACAGACTCACTCACCATCTGTCCTCCCAGGACCACATGTAAAGAAGCTTTAACAGACTTGATCTCTCTCTCCCATGTGCCACCGAAGTGTGGAGCGTTTGGTGGATTGAATCTGAATGTGATCTGCTGCGCCGAGAGATGTTGCCGGAGTGAGTTCTCAAGCGAGGCGAAGGATTCTTGGAGTTCCACAGCTCCACCTCTGAAGTTTGTGCCCCTGTCCGAGAGGATCTCGAAAGGTTTACCCCTCCGGGCTACAAACCTTCTCAATGCCATCAAGAACGCGTCTATATCTATACTCTCTAGTATGTCTAGATGGACACAACTGGTCGTCATACATTTAAATATGATTCCCCAGCGTTTCTCTGTACGCCGTCCGATTTTGACACTGTAAGGGCCAAAACAGTCCACCCCTGTGGACCAGAATGGTGGTTTGAACAGACGGAGTCTGGCAGGTGGTAGATCAGCCATCTTAGGAATCACTGGTGTAGCTCTCCATTTGCGACATTCAAAGCAGTTGTACTGATGTCGTCTGATAGCCTCTCTACCCCGTAGGATCCAGTACCTGCGTCTAATCTCGCCAAAGACGCGTTCTGCTCCAGGGTGATGTAAATCTTCATCATATTTCTGAATGAGCAGCTGTGTTACACGATGCTTAGCGTCCAGCACTATGGGATGAATAGTGTCTGGATCTAGATCCACTGCTCTTCTAAGTCTTCCTCCTACACGTATAAGACCTAAAGCTCTGTCATACTCCGGAGCAAGAGTGATCAGGCGGCTCCGTGGAGTCACTGACTTATCTGTAGACAGGGTGTCTAATTCTTCTGGGAAACTTTCTTTCTGAGCCTGTTTGAGCAGGTAAAGTTCAGTAGCCAAGACATCCGCGGCAGTCATCTCAACACCTTTCTGAGGGTTGGCCGCCCCGTGAAGGAACTGGTGAGTGACATTCAGGAGAGCTGACCAAGTTTGGATCTGTGTGAGATCAGGTAGCTTAGGACTGCTGACTGTCATATTCCCCAAAAATGCACTTCTCTTCTCTTCAACATCCTCCTGAGGAGGTTTTAATGTGGGTAGTATTGGCCATGAGTCCTCATGTTGATGGAGAAATGATGGGCCGTGCCGCCATCGGTGTGGGTGACTCAACTCTATTAGAGTCTTTCCCCTTGTCAAGTCATCTGCTGGGTTATCCGCTGTATTCACGTATCTCCAGTTGGTTAATTCTGTGAGATCTTGTATCTCAGCGATCCGTGTGCCTACAAACACCTTGTAGCGACAGGAATCAGACTTAATCCAATTTAGCACTGTTGTTGAATCAGACCACAGGGTTATGTCTCTGACAGGAATTTCTAACTCAGCACTGATGACTCCCGCCAGCTGTGCTCCAGTGAGTGCTGCACACAATTCTAAACGCGGCATAGATATCTGTTTTCGAGGAGCCACCCTAGATCTCGCCATAATGAACGACACATGTACATGTTCTTGTATACACTGCGTGCGAAGATAACTCACGGAACCATAGGCTCGTTCTGAAGCGTCACAGAATATGTGAGCTTCAATCCTAGACTCGTCATTATCTGCGCAGGGAGGACGGTAGCATCGAGGTATCTGCACTGAAGGTAAATGTTTGAGCTCGGCTTCCCATGCTCTCCATCTCTCTAGCAATTCCTCATTAGGTATGCGCTCATCCCAGTTTATTTCTGACTTCCAGAGATCTTGAACCAGGACTTTAGCTCTTGTCGTGTAGGGTATGAGGTACCCTAGGGGGTCGTACTGTGTTGCTAGAACTTTATATACATTTCTGAGAGTGGGCTCTGAATACTCTACGGGTCGATGCCTGTAACCCAGGCAGTCTGTGAGACAATTCCAGCGCAGTCCGAGAGTCGACTCTTGTGGATCCCCACACTGTTCGGAGAGCCACAATTCTGTATTGGTAGCTCTAGCCTCAGTTGGAAGATGTTCTACTGCAGCTGGAGTATTGCTGGCCCACTGTCTTATCTCAAACCCTCCCAGAGCCAACAATCCACGCAGCCGGTCTATAAGGTCTCTAGCCGCCTCTACGGAAGTGAGACTTTGGAGGCAGTTGTCCACATAGAAGGCTCGTTCTATTGACTGCACGATGTCCTCGTTGCCTTCTCTCTGCTCTCTCACATGGTACTGAAGTGCATAAGTGGCACAGCATGGGCTACACGTAGTACTGAACGGGAGCACCTGCCATTCGAATACTGTTGGCTCTTCCTCCTTCTTATCTCTCCAGAGGAAACGCAGTAATGGCTTGTCTTGAGGGAGGAGGCGGATTTGATGAAACATCGCTCTAATATCCCCACTTATGGCTACAGTGTGTTCTCGAAACCGGAGGAGGACACCCAACAAGGAGGGTCCCAAGGTAGGACCAGTCAGGAGATTACTGTTGAGGCTTTGGCCCCCATACTGGAACGAGCAGTTGAACACCAGCCTCGTCTTACCGTTGTGATACACCAGATGGTGCGGTAGAAACCAGGACTCTTCTGTGGAGTTTACCTCCTCAGGAGCCACTCTTTGTATGTAACCGGCCTGTACTAACTTCTTTACCTCCTGGTGGTAAGCTTTGGCTCGCTCAACATCTCTAGCCAATCGTCGTTCTGTACTACGTAGTAAGGAAATGCAGGCAGTTTCAGGTGCTCTAAGTGGTGGTGAATTCTTACGTCGTAACAGTGGGGTTGCATACCTCTCAACTCCACTCACTTTTACTCGAGTAGTTTGGCTCTCTAGTAGCGCTAGAGCCTGCTGGTCTAACTTTGAGCGTATAGCCTCCTTGCCTCTGATGTAGGGCAGGGTATCGACTTGCCACAGCTTCTCTACGTGATGCAGGAGGTCGGAGGTAGGGGGTGAAAGTGCTGTGAAAAGACACCTCTGCTCCCCTGCAGGCGGGTGGATTAAGCTAGCAGGTCCTTGGAGGGTCCACCCAAGGGGTGTACACACCGCTACCGGAGCTCCCGGTGGACCAGCGATTATTGGTTGCGTAGGGAGAAGCAGATGGGGGAAGTCGGAACCTATAAGTACTAGGGGACATACTCTATCTAGAGTTTGAAGAGGTAAATCCTGTAGATGTCGGTATTTTCCCATTAGGGATCTAACAGGGTGACTATGCTCCGAGAGGCCGAGTTCATCTGCCGTGAAGGCATGATGAACTCTGAATCTCTTGCTTGAGTCATTTGCAGGTGATATGTCGAAGGCCACAGAGGCACCTTGAAGATCTACGACATCATGTCGAACCGTTCTTAATGCCAGGATCTCAGGCTTTGTCTTCAAGCCCAGGTGCTGAACAGCAGGGGAAAGGATAAGGGTCCGTTCGGAGCCATCATCCAGTACAGCATACGTTTCTAGTGAACGGCCGCCATTGTGAAGGTTAACCTTGACTACTTTTAACATGACTCTCTGCGGTCGATTGGGACGATCAAGGTAGATTGTCTCGGTGGGAGTGTTGACTATAAGGACCTGGTTAGGCTCCTGATAGACCGCTTCATGTAGTATTGTGAGGTGCCGCCCCTTACAGATGCTGCAGGGTTTCTTAAGCGTGCAGGAGTCCGGTTTATGATTGCGTCCACAGCGCCAGCAGCTTTTGTCTTTAAGCCATTCCGAGATCTGGCTGGGAGTCAGTGACTTGAACTTAGCACAGACACTCAAATAGTGTTCTCTCGCATTGCAGTAAGGGCAGTAAGGTTTTGGCTTCTCCTTAGGCTTGGAGAAGGCTTCCTTAAGTTCAGGGGGTTTATTGGGCCTCCTACAGGCACCTTCATCTGCTCCATAGTAGACAGTTGAGGTCATACTAGAGGCTTTCTTAGTTTTCCTCACCGACGTAACTTGTTCCGAGGATAAGGCAGCGGCTCGACTAGAAATGCGCTTAGCTTGCGCTTTGAGTTGTAGCCACGCAGAGAACTCACTTAGGGTGTAAGTTCTATCTGTTCCAGTTTGGAGTATGCCACGGTTAAGACAATACTCTA
This sequence comes from Brachyhypopomus gauderio, assembly GCF_052324685.1. Lineage (NCBI taxonomy): Eukaryota > Metazoa > Chordata > Actinopteri > Gymnotiformes > Hypopomidae > Brachyhypopomus > Brachyhypopomus gauderio. Next base: position 2,656,412 of record NC_135217.1, read on the forward strand.
CAAATCCATCACGATAGTTTACAGGGAGTTTGCTAAGGAGTCTATCTACATGTGAACCGCATCTCAGTTCGTAACCATTCTCGCCTTCTAATGAGATAAGATAAGATAAGATAAGATAAGCCTTTATTAGTCCCGCAATGGGGAAATTCACAATTTCCCCATTGCGGGACTAATAGCGGAGCATACCGACTAATGAATGCACAGATAGAGCGAAGTTATCAAAGCATTCTGCGTCGCCTATCCGGACAGGAGGGGAGTTCAGTATAGTGCCCAGTTCACTCTGAACTAGCTGACGAGGCTGTCCATATTTATCCTGTAGGGCCTGCATAGCTGTGGTGTATGGAGTAGGATCATGCATATAAGATTGAGCTAGTCTATATGCGCTTGGCAATTTTAAATGGTCTAGGAGCACCTGGTACTTAAATGGCTCAGTCAAATGAGAGTGCGCACCCATGAGGTTATCGAAGCCCATTTTCAATAAAGCGAAGTCAGACTCCTTACCACTGCTAAATCTAGGCAGAGAGGGTTTAGGTATCCCGTAGGATGTAGCAATAAGCAGCTCCATTAAATTGGCATTGGGTGTGCTTGGCTGTGGATAAGCAGGCATATGATCTGGAATTGGGGATTGTACTCGAGGTTCATTCCAGGGCTGTGCCGGCATTAGAGGAGGGTCCTGTGATAAGGGCCGATGTGTTTCATTCCTCCCTGCAGGTTGGATGACAGCTTCTGGACAGGAGTCCCTATGCTGATTAGGTGATTGGGTCCTTTGAGTAGCTTGTAACTGCGTTTGTATCACTGCTGAAGGTATCGGTTTAGCAGGGTTCGTCTTACAGCTCTCGGTAGGAAATACAGAATTCACGGGCTGAATCTGATGTACTGGTAACACTGCTATGCCTTCCTTAGGTGTGGAGTGCTGTGGGTAAGCACAGCTCGGTGGTATTGTGTCTAAAGCCGCTACTATGGGTTGAATCACAGGTGTAGGCGCGCGAATGTGTGAGGGTTGAGAAGACTCCTTAAGATACGCTGCAGTGAGACGTGCTTTCTCCAACTCTATCTCTTTATCCTTCAGTCGTTTCCGAAGAATGGACTGCTTGGTCAGGAACTCTTTACTTCTATGCGCAGCGTGAGCTTCCTCATCTAAATGACGGCTCTGTCGCTCCTTTTCTCTAATAAGTTCCTCTCTCTGAAAGAGGGCTTTACGCGCCTGATTATCTAGTAGCCGACACTGTTCCTCTATTTGGCACTCCTCCTCAAACTGGCGGTGTAGTTCTGTCAGTTCCAGGCGTCTAATATGTTCATCTAGTTCGGCTGCTTTGACATCGCTTAGGGCGTCAGTTATGGAGCGAACTGGAGTGGAGCTTGCACTGACCTGTGACATCGGTTTACTACCTCGGGATCCAGGATCAGTTCCGCCTGAGGGAGAGAGGCTATGCGGCGGATGGGGTGCATCAGCTGGCTTCGGGTGGTATTCCACTTCATAGTCATCAAGGTAGGCTGGTGGACATCTCTCTCGCTGGATACGTGGCTGCACTGAAGGTACGTGAGGGCCTTCGCGTGATGTATCCATAACCTCTGTAGTTATCACCGATCCGGCTCGAAGGACCATGAAAAAGAGTGACTGGCTCTAGTGTGTGCTGATCTGGTGAACGTTGGAGGTTGGAAGCTTCGGTCAGAAAGCTGGGCTCCGAGAGATTTTGGTTTTCCACTTTCGCTTTATTGAACATGGAATATTACAAGGATTGGATGAGAGATGGATGATACAGACATGAATTGGGATAGATGCCCGAAAAGATATGTGTAGATGGTTGTATATGTGTGGCTGTAATTACAGGAAAAAACAGATGAATTACTCAAATAGTACATTCAATCAATTACTACAAGGCTAAACAAACACATCCTCCAAATGAGTACAGTGACAAACGGAAATTAATCCAATGAATGAAAATGTTACATCTAACAGATCACCGATCATGTGTAGATACATTGAATGATATAACAGAACACTGTAAATTACTCAATCGCTCGTAACGAGCTAACAACAACACAGGTCGAAATAATAACGGCTCGCATCGACCTAGTACATATATCACACTCGCTGCAGCATGTACTACATTAGTACTAACAATATTGAACTCACTTTTGATATATTGACGCACACAACTTTCAGATAAAGATGAGACACACCGCTGTACAAAGTTATCTATCCTATCTTTCGGTAAGGACCAACGGACGCTGCGCGTGCGCATTCTACAAGCCCGGACTAATGTACTGCAACGCAATGAGAACAACTTCTTATATAAAACAACAAGATAAAACGACAGTCTTTCGTACAGAGAGTGTTTAAAATGACCAACGATTTTCCTCCCGCTAGCCAGTGCATCACAAACGCTACGTTGTGACAAGAGACCTTCGTGCACAACGAGGTTTAGCGAGTGGGCAACACAACCTAAACTAGGTAGCCCCAAATCATTCATGGCCTTTACCATGTTCTTGGCATTGTCTCTCAACACTACATGGACACGGTTCTTCGGAATATTCCATTCCTTCAGCATATCCTCGAAAGTTGCCGCGATAGCCTCAGCAGTGTGTGAGCCGCGGAATGGCTTGGCTTGCAGAACTGCGCTTTTCAACGTGAAACCCGCATCCACCCACGAAGCAGTCAAACTTAATAAGGTCATCGGACACACGTCTGAACTCCATATGTCTGAGGTAAAGCTAATCATAGGGACATCTTTCAAGCTCTCCTTCACATGTTCATAGACTCGGGTGTACAGCTGCGGTAGAGCCGTCTCAGTAAGGTAGCGCCGATTAGGCAAGTTGTACCTTGGCTCTAACTGTTCAATTAGTCGTCGAAAACCTATATTATCAACGACTGATAAGGGCTGGTCATCCAACGCGACAAATTCAACCAGTTTCTCTGTTATTGCTTTCGCTTTGACACTGTCAGGTGGGTATTTGTCACGTCTGTGAAACACACATTCTAAGGATTGCTGCTGACCTGTGCTAGCTTGCTTCTTTGAGCTTGCTTGGATGAAGTCGCTGTGTTCTTTGACGTGGTTTCGCTTTAAATGCTTAATTAAATTCGACGTATTGAAGTCTTTGGTGGTCGTGCCACCCCTCGAAATGCTGGCATTACAAATTTTGCAGCGGGCATTTTTGCTGCTGCCCGTCTCAGCCGAGAAATACTCCCACACCGCGGACATGCCGTTGGCTTCAGTCAAGCGCCATTTAGTGGTGCGCATGCGCGTCAATAAGCTTCACCATATCGGCGCTCTCTATTGCCGATACCGATGCTTTGTGTAAGTGGCAGTATCGGTGCCGATACCGATACGGTATCGGTATCGGTGCAACTCTAATTGAAACGCCTAATTAAAACTCCAAGGGGCAGCATGTACATAGAAAATAAAATTGGCCCGAGAATGGAGCCCTGAGGTACTCCACAAGTGAGCTCAACCACTGAAGATTCTGTGCTCCCTGTGGACACAGAAAATTTCCTGTTTGACAAGTAGGAGGACAACCAATCATGTGCAGAACCTGATATGCCAACCCATTCAGATAAGTGGCTTTTTAAAATACTGTGGTCTACTGTATCAAATGCAGCACTCATATCCAACAACACCAGAATAGACACCTTTCCAGCATCGGCGTTTAGCAGTAAGTCATTTACAATTCTCACGAGTGCTGTTTCAGTGCTATGCTTCTTTCGAAAACCTGACTGGAACTTTTCGAAAATATTGTTTGTCTCCAATGCCTGGATGAGTTGCCCTGCGACCACCTTCTCCAAAACTTTAGCCATAAAGCAAAGTTTAGAGATGGGTCTGTAGCTAGAGCAAACATTGGGGTCAAGGCTCTGTTTCTTCAGAAGAGGCTGTACACTTGCCACTTTAAAACAATCAGGAACACACCCAGAACTAAGAGAAAGATTAACCACATTCAGCAGATAAGGACCCACAGATTCTAAAACGTTTTTAAGAAATCTAGGAGGAAGAATATCAAGTGGGCTAGAGGATGGTCGCAAGTGCTGCACAGTCTCTGTTAACTCACCCAGAGAAATTTGTGTAAACTGAGTTAAAATGTCCCTGTTACAGCAGACAGGAGTAACATCCATGCACCTGGATGACAGGGGAATATCAGCTCTGATATCAGTGATCTTGTTTGTAAAGTATTTAAAAAACTGTTCACAGCTGATAGCAGAAGGCTGGATTGCCAAAGTTGTCCCATTCAAAAGGGAATCGATTGTAGAAAATAAAAACCTTGGATTATGCTTATTAGACATAATTTAAGTGTTAAAATAAGCAGCTCTTGCATCTCTGACCACATTATTGTATTGCAACATCAAGTCCTTCATATAAAGAAAATGTACCTTAAGTTGAGACTGCTTCCATTTACGCTCTGCTTGTCTATATTTTCTTCTGAGATCTACAACATCACCATTTAGCCATGGAGTGATATTGGATAGGGGTTTTGATCTGGTCTTATATGGAGCCACGTCATCTAAAATATCTACACACAACATATTAAAAATTATTTACAAAGTCATTTAACTCCATATACTGATGTAGTTGTGCAGATAGACTGTTAAAAGAAGATGTGAATCTAGCAGCTGACTTCTCATTTAAAACCCGAGAGCTTATAATATGTTTAGAGGACTCAGCTTTAGATAGAAAAACAGACTTGAACATAATGGCTTTGTGGTCAGAAACACATAAGTCCTCCAGCCTGAGAGCCTCCAGGTTAAGCCCAAGAGTAAAAACTAAATCCAACTTATGACCATGAATATGAGTGGGTCCAGAAATATGTTGCACAAAATTAAAAGATTCAACCATATTCAAAAAATCTGTTGCAAACCCATTCGTCTCTTCATCAATATGGATATTAAAATCCCCCACAAGCAACACTTTATCGAAATCAATGACAATAGAAGCTAACAGCTCTGATAGTTCTGATAAAAAGCCTCCACGTGGCTTAGGTGGTCTATATAAAACAATAGCACAGGTGTCTCGCTCAGAACTTTAAAAGCTAGCAACTCAAAACTTTCTTATACACCCAGGGACAAACTGGAGCATTTAAAACTGGACTTAAAAACAACAGCAAGTCCCTCACCTCGCCCACTCCGTCTCGGACAATTTAAATATCCATAGTCTGCAGGGCACAATTCACAAAGCTGCGAGTTCTCCCCCGGTTTAAGCCAGGTTTCTACTAGAAACATGAAGTCCACATCATTTGTAGAAATAAAATGATTTAGCAGAAATGTTTTGTTTGAAAGTGATCGAGCATTCATTAGTGCCAGATTCACAACAGGATTATTTATCGCCAACTGCCTCAAACAGGAGATTCTCCGCAGATTGTTTGTGTTGATACCTCGGGATCTAAAGACGGGTCTCGTAATGGCAGAGCTGAAAAAAGCGTCGGAATGAACAGGACGCAGCCAAGCATACCGCACCTCCAGCGAGCGTTTGGCCATAGACCGGCCGAGCTACTTAAGCACGCCGGCAGATATAGCAGGACAGCCCGATACACAAGGCGACCATACCTGCGTATTACACCTCTGTTTCAGCCAGACCAGACAGCCTCCTCTTTTCCCACGTCTCCTACGTCTCTGCCTCCGTCGGATAGATTGCCACTCACAGGTGAAGGTACGGCAAATCTCACCAGGAACAGTCAACGGTCGCGCAAATTTTTGTGAACCAAACGCTGGATCAGATGGAGTTAGCACACTCTCGCGTATATGCAACAGGGTTTCACGATCATAAGAAATCGCAGTATGTCCATGGTATAACATCGCCAACAGCAATAAACAAACACATAAGACAGGTACCAGCACACCTGAGACGTCGCCACACACCGGCGCCATCTATGGAAGAAAAATAGTTCCATCGGATTTTGAATTCGTATTTGAAGCACTGAATTTGTTTGCCCTTGAATTTGAAGCTCTGAATTTTTTTTGCACTGAAATTATGCATCTGAATTTTGTTGCCTTTGAATTTAATGCTTATTAAAATACAATGAAAAATAATTCGAGCATTAAAAAATTCAAAAGATTTTTTTTCAAGTTGCTCGAATTCGATTGGTCAAATTTGGCTCACAAAATACGCGTGCAAAATTTCGCGTGCTAAAATACGAGTTCAAAGATATTCAGAGTACACATCCGGGACACAAAGGATGAGCAATCGATTCAAGACTCCAATCGAACCAAATCCAACCAATCACGCTCCACTGGTCACGGCGCTGTTTGAAGCCACAGGCGGAGAGAGAAAGTGAGTTATGTCGGCGCACGGGATCGGCTCCTCTTCGGTGAGTGTATTTACTCCTTTATTTGTCTATTGTGGTGTTTTTAAGATTCAGTAAGATACAGTAAACGACGTGTTGCACATCAGAGGTTTGCGCTGGACTGATCTTTTTTTTAACTCGCTATGTAGTCAACATAGCTGCGTATGTGTGTGTCCGTCAGTCCACACTGTGCTTTATGATATTATATTTATCATAAAATCATTACATTCGTTTATTATTTCCTTACCAGTCGAGTAGTTTACAACTGTTTTTAATTCTCCGTGGGGTAATGGTTAGTGACGAGAGGTTCGGACAAACCGGGCCTGGGTTCGATACCCGCGACTGACGAGCGATTTGTTATAATTAATATTTTTTATTCATTTATATATATACTGGACCGGCGCCAGGACATATACAGTGGGGGTGGCGGCGTGTGACGATTGTTAAGCGGGCAAGGGGGCAGTAGCAATAGTAAAATAAATGGGTCTTATTATTTAAATTGAGGGGGCGGGACACCTCGCCTGAGGGGGCGACGCCCTTTTTTGAAGTGGAAGTTTCAGAACTTGAGTGCAAGTTGTTTTGTTTTTTTAATACAAGGTATTTCAGTTTGATCATATTCCAGGATTGAAAGGTTGTGGTGAGATCTATGGGTAGCTGTAACAAGCATCTACTATGATGTTCTCCATTACCTTGAAGGAGAGGGCTCAGCATTTCCAACATCACACACATCTTCTGTTGCCACTATGTGTTCCTACCATGCCTGCAGGAAGACCTAGATACTTTTTGTAGTGGTTGGGACAATCATCCAATAAGAACAGAGAGCCACATGACCCCTAATCAACTGTGGGTGCTGGGTCATTCACATCACCCAATTCCTGCAGCAGATAGCACAGAGGTACATGCAAGTGTAATATGATTTTAACAAATAGTGTGGTTTATGTATAAAGTTTGGAAGTGGCTATTTTATCCACATAAGTGTATACAACTTATTTGTAGGGAATGGAGATTCCCAATATTGAGTGGGACAACACTGGACTTCCCATTGATGACCACTCAAATATCATTGTACCACACACAGAATGCCCACTGACAGATGAACAGATGACAGCTTTGAGAGATGCAGTTAACCCAGGAGCTGCATCCCAGTCCTCTGGCTGTGATCTTTACATTTCAGCTGTCCAGTTTTGTGAGAATTTCCTGTCTATTTGAAACAACTGGTCTGAGAATTGGAATAAAATAACATCTTTACAAAGTTAAGACCATATGAATGAAAAATTAATGGCAAATTTTGTCATCAGTTTTAGTTTGAGTAATAAAAAAAACAATAAAAAACTGAGATGCAGCTTCATTAATTTTTTTAATTATTTACAGAGTAGGAGACATTGCAGTAAATGGATACAATCAAAAGTTGTTTGATTGCCCAATTTTGTTATTCTGATGTTTGACATAAAGGTAAAAATTATACACCACAGAAAATAAAACTAATTAAAACTCATGCTTGACTCACTTTCATTTTATTAAGAGTTGAAGTTTTCAAAAATGAGTTAGTCAAATTCCCTTCTGCCTCTTTTGGAAAAAGCAAGGCCACTGTCAGGTCGTCGAGTGAGCACTGTCCACATTGGGGATTCTTTAATCCCTCGTCTAATGCCACACTACACGACTTTTCAGTCGCCAGGTTTTTGTGCCGTTCGCACTACACGACTGGTCGTGCTGTAATCGCGAGTCTGTCAGTTGTTGTGGCTTTCACACTACATGACTGATCGGCGACGCGGGCTCACGAATTACACGACTGGGGAATCGCCGACTCATCTGGCTGCCGTCCAAAAACACGAGAACACGAAAACGAAACTCTCGCGAGAACCAGCAACACCACATAGAAGAAAAAAACAATGTACATGTACTCCACATTTTCGTTATTATTTTTTTTACCGTTTAAACACTCCATAGTCCCAAGTTGCCAGAATTATTTCATCTCTCCGTTGCAGTGAACATATATATAATCAATCGCACTATTTCTCCAGTGCTGTCACAATAACTTAAACACAGTGTTGTAGTAAAGTTGTAAGAAAGGTGAGGAGTTTGTGTGTTTGCTGGGTTACTGTTTTGAAAGCATTCTTGAAAGTTTTTTACATTCTTCAGAGATATCTTCAGCGGTGCCGCGGTTCTCTCTCCGCGTTCCCATTGGCTGTAGCTAGACGCTGCTGCCGACTCTCAGTCGCCGACTGCTAGATATTAAACATGCTAGATATCTGCCGGTCGTCTGCGACGAGTCGGCGACGGCTCGGCGAGCGTCTTTCAGCAGTTCACACGAGTGATCGCCGATTTGCCTCCGACCACAGTTTCTGTCGCCGATCAGTCGGCGACTGAAAAACCAGCCTAAAATCGTGTAGTGTGAACCGGGCATTAACTGCTTGATCTGTCTTGTGACACGTCCAACTACCTGTTTAGAGTAATAAACAGAAGAGAAAATGAAAAAATAAATTCCTTATCCAAAAGTAAACTCAGAGAGAAAGATTTTATACATATAATAATAATTTAAAAAAACAAATCGCTCGTCAGGCCCGTTTTGTCCGAAGCTCTCGTCACTAACCATTACCCCACGGAGACAGTTGAAAACAGCTGTAAACTACTCGACTGGTAAGGAAGTAATAAACGAATGTAATGATTTTATGATAAATATAATATCATAAAGCACAGTGTGGACTGACGGACACACACATACGCAGCTACGTTGACTACATAGCGAGTTCAGAGCGAGTTAAAAAAAGATCAGTCCAGCGCAAACCTCTGATGTGCAACACGTCGTTTACTGTATCTTACTGAATCTTAAAAACACCACAATAGACAAATAAAGGAGTAAATACACTCACCGAAGAGGAGCCGATCCCGTGCGCCGACATAACTCACTTTCTCTCTCCGCCTGTGGCTTCAAACAGCGCCGTGACCAGTGGAGCGTGATTGGTTGGATTTGGTTCGATTGGAGTCTTGAATCGATTGCTCATCCTTTGTGTCCCGGATGTTTACTCTGAATATCTTTGAACTCGTATTTTAGCACGCGAAATTTTGCACGCGTATTTTGTGAGCCAAATTTGACCAATCGAATTCGAGCAACTTGAAAAAAAATCTTTTGAATTTTTTAACGCTCGAATTTTTTTTCATTGTATTTTAATAAGCATTAAATTCAAAGGCAACAAAATTCAGATGCATAATTTCAGTGCAAAAAAAATTCAGAGCTTCAAATTCAAGGGCAAACAAATTCAGTGCTTCAAATACGAATTCAAAATCCGATGGAACTATTTTTCTTCCATACCATCTTTCCACACCCAAGTACCAGAATATGAAAATATTCTAGAAATTTAAATGATGTAAACGCTGTGATTTTATGTATTAGTCCCATGTAATTTTTCTTTATGCAGAGTAACAGGGGATCTAATCCTGAAAACATCACAAAGGTACAATAAGTTTTAAAAAAGCCAGATTATCTCAGTTTTGTAGAACTCATCTCACTGGCTTTGCTGAGAGACAAGTGATCAGTGTTTGCTGTTTTGATACTTGTATTCTGTGTGTGAGAGAGTATTTATTTTTTCACAGGAAAGCACCAAACACATGAGAGAAGGTAAGTTTAGAGAGAATGTTATTTATTACAGTGCTTAATTGTATCCTCTTCTGCAATGACAATGATCATGTTCCCTGTGCCACTTCAAATATATTTTTTATGATTTTATATATTTTAAATCAGTGAAGTATTTGTCCTGCATGAAATGGCATATAAAGGTTTATGTGATGAATGGATGACATTGTCACAGGCGAGGTAAGACAGGATGCAGAGACAAGCAATCCACATACATGTAATTTTATTATAACATAATAGTGTCTTCAAATGTAGCGCTTAGCAAACAGGCAACACTAAATGTAGAACACACGAAATCGACTCACAAAGAAGAGCAAAGGACAGGACTAGCACACACAATATATGCGCAATACATAACGTGCCCCGCGTGTAACACATTAGACTGACGAGATGTATTAACATATATTCAAACAACCACACCCACAGGAAGTACATATATGGATGTGGATTATGTATACACAGACCTGAAGTGAGGGGTCCAGGGCTGTAAAGTGACAGACATGATTTAAATGGAGTACTAAAATATACTGCAAATATTGTAATTTACATAAAAATAAAAACATGCAGATGATGCAGAGGTAAAACGTGCAATGTGGAAGTTGATGTGCCATGTGTTGTGAACTGTTTCTGTACTGTTATTATGTACTGAAGTTACACCCACAGTTATGAAGTGAAGCCTGCAGTAGTTTCACTTATTTGGTTTTAGGCTCCAGATGGACATTGAGACCCCGTCACCACCAGAGGGTCAAATACGTCTCTATCATAAGTGGGAAAACACTTGGTGTTCATGAATGTTTTCTGCAAAGGCTCCACAAACAAATACCAGACCTACAGCAGGTGTCTACAGTGGAGGAGTGTGATGTCATTCTGCTGTTCTGCCCCATTGTGTCATCGGCTAGAAGTGACATTGAAGCAGCACTGAAGCTCATTACTGAAGCAGGTAACTCTGAGCCTCTTCACTGTGAACACATAAGATATTGGGCACACACTGCTCCATCATGTTTGACAAGATAAAGTCCTGCTCACAAGATCAAGTCTTGCTCTCTGTCCACAGTCTCCAAGCCTGCTGTTCTAGTGGTGCTCCATCACACATTTGACCAAAATTACACTGTACCAGATAGCAGCAGATCTGTAACCAGGAAGAACACGACCACAGTGGACTGTCTGTTCCATGAGGATCGTGGATTATTGAAGTGCCCAAAAAATGAGGACGCAGTAAAAAAAATAGTAGAAAACCTAAAGCGTCAGGTACTGATATTATACTGTCACAATTTTAGCCTGTTAGTTTTCTGTTTATCTCTGAATCTGAGTACTGATATAGGGTCAAATCTTTTGTTAGTTTTAGAGTGTTTTTGCACACATATAGCCTCCAACACCTGAAATCTCCAGTCATCCAGAACAGGTAAAATAGTTGTCAGAAAAGATGAGAGTTACTGGATACAAGTTTCTTTATTAAACATACAAAGTGTGACCGGCGAGGAGTGCAATAAAAAAGAGAAAGCGATCACACCAGTTTCAGGGAAAAGGGAGGGTTCAATGGAGAATGTGCACAACACAAAACCCGTGAACTAATCAAAATGAAGGATACGATAACCAACAGTCAACTGGTACAAAGACAAGACATATATAGACAGACAAACGACCCTCAAGTGTTGTGTTGACTAATGGGCCACACCCACCTGAGGGACGAACACAACGCAACAATGACAGGACAACATGAAATACTGCCACTGCAGACGTGGGTGGCTGGCAGGGGCCCCCCGTACCATTACACAAAGCAACGAAGCAGGTGAACTCAAAGTGGAAAACAGTGCCATGGCTGTCAACCTCAAATGGAAATTGTTAGATGGTAGAGGTCACTGCACAGAAGGAGAAAACACGTGATGGAGAACTCAGATCGGACTCAAAGGTAGACAGGAGACTCTGTCCAGATTTAAACAGTACAGGTAATGGAGACAGGTGCAGGAGTGTGGCCAATGATCAGGGCAGGTAATGGAGACAGGTGCAGGGGTGTGGCCAATGATCAGTGCAGGTAATGGAGACAGGTGCAGGGGTGTGGCCAATGATCAGGGCAGGTAATGGAGACAGGTGCAGGGGTGTGGCCAATGATCAGGGCAGGTAATGAACACAGGTGCAGGGGTGTGGCCAATGATCAGGGCAGGTAATGAAGACAGGTGCAGGAGTGTGGCCAATGATCAGGGCAGGTAATGGAGACAGGTGCAGGGGTGTAGCCAGTGATCAGTGCAGGTAATGGTGACGGGGTATTGAATGAGGAAGTGCAGGAGAAGAGGACGTGGGGGTGTGACACTAGTACAGAGTGATCAGCTGAGACTCACCTTAGCACAGTTGTAGATTTGAATACTTTGTCATACATTTTTATTCACACGTGTTCATGATTTTGTGATTATAATAATGATGTAACACAATATGTTCCTCTTTTAGGATGAGATGAAGCCATTAACAAGTAAGTGTCTGATGTTCAATGCATTTAAGTATTTAGTATTTTTTACATGTGCTGTGTGAACCCACAAGACAAACAGTGTCCATCCTTTCAGACTCTCCATGGCACTGAGAATTTGAAATGTAGCATATCAGAAAGTCTGTTTTATTATGGAACAAATCAGATGAAGTTTCTAAAATCATTCCTCCCCTTTATCCTTTACAGGCAGAATATTTGAAAACACAATGTGCAAATCTTCTTAGGTGAGGTTCTTTACAACAGGAACTGCTTTCACAAAACACACCAAACAACTTTCATGCAGCTGTGTTACAGGTGAACTCTCACAGGTACCCGTGTTACAGGTGTAGTCTCTTATGTATGTGTATTACAGATGAACTCTCTCAGGTACCTGTGTTACAGACATGCTTTCTCTGGTACCTGTGGTACAAATGTATTCTCTCAGGTGCTAGTTTTACAGAGGTACTTCTTCCCCACCTATCAATCACACCTGAGAAAATTTTCCATGTGCTTTTAGGGAGGGTCCGCCAAATCTTAAACTCTTCTTAGTTTCTTAATTCTCTGAAGTTCAAACTCAGTGGAGATCTATTTAAATATTTTAGAATTAATCTGTTTAGCACACTTCCACATACCATCTCACATCCTGTTTTACTCTGATGTGTTTTATCAAAGGATGAAAACAATTATTGACAAGCTGATGTTCTAGAGATGTTAAGGTGTGTTATTATGATGTAACTTCATGTTTGCAGTAATGATGAAATATGAAAGATGATATTAGGGAGCCAGTCTTGCAATCAGAGTGTCATGGGTTCGATTCCCAGCTAGGCTATCACTGAAGACTGTTGAGCAAGGTGCTTAACTCCACATGCTCCCCGGGCGCTGGGGCTTGGGCTGCCCACTGTATGTGTGTACTCACAGCCCCCTAGTGTTCACTAGTGTGTCCTCATTGCACAGATTAGTTAAAAGTAGAGTACAAATTCTGATCTGTGTGTTTTGCAAAATTGGCATCTTAAATAATAATTTCCGTAAATCTTGATGTCATGCTGAAAGTTTTGATACAAATTGTAATTTCTGCCTATATACCGGAAAACAAATATTCCTATTAATCAATCATCTTTTTGAACATTTTATTGTACAATAAATATGTAAAATGCAAGTTGGTGTCTGGCACTGGTATATCTGTAACCTTTTACATCAATAATTAATAAAATAATAAATGAAGTGAAATATTAGAATGGGAGTGGCAACTGTACTGAGGATGGTAACTATGGTGACAATGGTAACCATGGTGAGGATTAAACTGAGTTGAAGTTCCTGTGGGCCTCCTGTGGACCTCCACTGGTTTATCAGTCCACTGGGTCTCATAAACCATAAGGCGGATTATTGAGGATACGTGGGGTTATTGTAAACCTGTATTGGGGATTACACAAGGGACTCTGGACACTCCTGGAGTGATACAGATCCTACACTCTCAGTCTCTGAGGACCAGACGGTTTAGAAATGACTCACTTGGAAAAACTAATCAAATGTGTCAGTGGACAGAATCTCAGTATTGATTATCAATTCTGTATTGAAAAACTAGAAATTTGGTTTGATTTGTTCAAAAGAATCTGCTTTGGTTTTGTATATTAGTAATGCTGCAATGTAATAATTACTATGTGAAAGTTAAGCTAAAAGACTAGTTGAAACCTAAGAAAATGTATTTCAGTATGAATATACTATTCCCCCAGCGTGTGTGCTTCTGTTCGCAGTAAATGTGAGGATAAAGGCCATTGTAGTAAAAGACTCATCATCCAGAAATAATGTCAAACTACTGGAAATATTTGTCTGTATTTGTATTTGCCATTAAAATGCACCATATCACAGTGTGTGGTTTGTGAATGTGTGTGTTGTGGCTGTGTGTGTGTGATTTTTATGTGGTCAATAAACTCACTGAGCTGGAAGAGCAGATGTGGGGCTGACACAGACTTGACAGTGATAATCTGCTACTAATCTGACGTTCTGGAATGTGGTTTGGAATGTTTGAGATGGTTTGGAATGTTCTCTTGGAATTTGCCCGTTTGCATTCTATTGAGACGTACTTAGACCAACGGTGTGTCCCAATTGCATACTACACACTAATATTATTAACTATATACTATATAATGATCTTAATAGTATGGGTTTGGCAGGGTTAGTACACAAAATATTAAGGTACTAATTTATTTCGTACTAACAGGAAGTGATGAAGCATTACTATGCTGTTGCTATACTATCGTGTCTTTGGAATATGGATTTACAACTTGATGAGGATTTATTTACTTGATAGGGATTTGTTCTTTAAATTTAAAATGAAAATTAATACTTTTTACTGTATTACTTTACACCATCAAAGACACTCAGGCAGAAAAGTGCTACATTTACTGACTTTATGTGTAAATTTGTTTTCTTTTCAAAGATTTTCTGAGTAAATCACAGCCTTCACAAGTTTTCCACAGAAATGGCATGTGACGGGTAGGGAAAGTGCAAATGTCACGGTTTGGCGGGCCCCCTACTGGTCGCCTCCGTATACAGCGACAGCTGTCCTGTTGTTGTGGTTGTTGTGTACATCCCTCAGGTGGAGCCCGCGATCCGTCTCTCCTGAGTGTCGTTTGTTTGCCTATATATGTCTTGTCTTTGTACCAGTTGACCGCTGGTTATTATATCCTTAATTTGGATCAAATCACGGGTTTTTGGTTTGCGCACTTTTCTAAGAAACCATACATTTTCCCTGAGACTTGGCGTGATCGCTTCCATTTTGTTTCACTCACCCTGCCCATCACAGAATAACCAGCTGCTTTCGGAAGCCGCCAGTCTCCTTTTCTTTCTCCTTCGTTCGTGGTCATGTCTCGTGGTAAGTGTTTGTCTGTGTGTTTGTCTGAAGAGCTGGGTCGTTTTTAATTTGTCCTGCCATGCTTGAATGTTGTGTGGCACGGCGGTGACTAGGGCAATCGACCTTGATACAGCTCTTCGTGTTGAGTGTGTTGTTGTACACAATCGTGTAGATCAGTGTGCGTGCTCCTGTGTGTTAAATGTTATGTGTGTGACGCGAGTGCCGCACATCACCGTCGCCTCGCTCCCCGATTGTCTTGTTCTGTGTGGAGCACGCATGTGTGGGTCCCGTCTGTTTGCCGTTTGTACACTGTTTTTTGTTTGTCTTTTTTCGTGTTCGTTTTGTCCTATTGCGTGTTGCATGATTTGTTTTATGTAATTCCTTGCGTGCACTTCCCCCCTAAATGTGTGATGAGTGGGGGCAGCCCCGTCGACAGGGGGGGACAACCGGGTCTGTTGTCCCGGGCCCCAGGGCCAGGGGGGCCCATCAAAGAGCCCAGCAATTTATTTTTTATTTAAAGTCTATAATTTTAAATAATCTTGAAATCATTCATTAATATTCTGTACTCAAAATAAGCTCAATGGCTAAAATACATGTTTTTTACCTATCTGCATATTTTCCATTAAAGCCCCCAACAATTGGTGACCTCCCGACGTGATGGGAAGAGATAGATTTTTGGAACACGTCTTCTAAATTACCGTTAGCTTGTCCGAGCCAGCTCAACTAAAGGTAAAGCAGAATACCTGTTAAAACGAAATTTCTGCACATTTGTATAATACCAAATTGTGATGAACTAATGGTGTTTGGTCGATGCTAAATTAAATAGCAATTTTTTTTAAATGATCTTTTTTGGTTTGGTTTAAAAGGTAAAATATATGGTTTAAAAGGTAACAAGGAAATAAAGGTAAAATATATGGTTTAAAAGGAAAAAGGAATAAGGAATAAAATAAGGCAAATCGCGTAAAGTATATATGTAATGATAAGTGATTTTTTGTTTCCTGGGGTGTGGCAAACCCTCCCGTTTGCCTGACGAGGCAACGGTAAGACCGAGCGGCGTTCTCGAGTCAGCTGGGTCAGGAGGCGTCCCGGGGACCTGAGGTACCCCCAAAATCGCCCAGTTTCGGACCAAGAACCTGTATTGATTGAGGGTGGTAAACCTTACGGTGTCAACAGAACCCTCAGTCTAGTAAGTAAAGTTGAAGACAACTTCCGGTGAGTACCAGTTTTTTATCAACAATGGCTGGTGAGGAAATGCGAAATGTATGCAAAAGTTTGATGTAAAATGGTTGGTTTACGGTGTTGGTTTATGTGAGTGGAGAACTTTATAGGAACAAATGACTGTGACTTGTAAAGTAATTCATACAACTAATGTTATGAGACATTAAATGTATGGGTGACCAAGACAGGCAAGTGACGACCATGTGTCGTTAGGTGACATCATTGACCATAAATCATC
Organism: Brachyhypopomus gauderio; assembly: GCF_052324685.1. Taxonomy (NCBI): domain Eukaryota; kingdom Metazoa; phylum Chordata; class Actinopteri; order Gymnotiformes; family Hypopomidae; genus Brachyhypopomus; species Brachyhypopomus gauderio. Next base: position 2,673,078 of record NC_135217.1, read on the forward strand.
ACAGTCTCTCTGCAAATTAGAATAAGTGAAAAGTGCAACATGAAAGTCAGAAAAATGTGCCACCTTATGATCAATGGCCGGTAATGCCCACAGCTTCCTCACAGGAGAGTGCCACCAAAACTCAGGGAGAAGTAAAAGGAATCTATTCAGTGGTTAATGTAGAAACAAGAACAGTCCAAATAGTTAAAAACCCCAATAAAGAGTGTAAAAAACCCATGTTCCAAATAGTTAAAACCCCCAATAAAGAGTGTAAAAAACCCATGCAAATTCAGTCATTCGACAAGATGAGAGCAAAAAAGGAGGGGGAGAGAACTGGGACAGTTCACAGGAAGCTAGCTCAGGAAGTGAGTCTGAGCACTCTGAAGAGACTGACAGAGGAAGTGGTGAACAACATTAGAACACGCTGCACACAGAAGACAGGCAGGCGAGCAGAGGTAAAAAAATATATAAATAAATATATAAAATAAAAATAAATAAATAAAAATAAAATAAATAAAAGAATTAAACTAGGAAAGACAGAGAAGGTAGTTAAGGGACCAAGAAAAAGGGAAATAGACAATAAAAGTAAGTCAGGCCATGGGGTAAAGTGTTAACTGCGTGTTAGAAGGGACTGAGTGGAGATAGTTATAGATAGCGAACACACCGGGATAAGCGAAGAGAGTAAGTGAGGTAGACATGCCAGAGTGAAACGGTGATGTATTTGGCAAGTTAAACTAGATAAGTTGACAGCAGGAAAAGATCTTGGCTTTGGGAGACTTTAGAGGTGTGGTAGCACGTTGATGCACTGTCATACATTCATTGTATAGTTCTGCCTTTGTTTGCCATCTCAGCTGTTTCTAGTTTATATCTCATTATTGTCTGGGATTTAATTCCTGGTTTTATATGTTCTGATCGTGGGTTATTGTGTTTGTGATCTTGTGTTTTTTCCCTCTGTTACTCTGGTCAGTTCGGTCATAAGTTTGTTTAGGTAAATGTTTAAAAGCTTTGCCGGTATTGGATTTTTACTGGTTTAAATAGCCCCCTGTTCTTAGTTTGTTTTAATGTCTGGTTATTACTGAAAGTATGATAGATGTTCATGCATTATTATTAGTGTTTGCATCTGCCTGTCTAGCAGTTTTGTCTTCGGTTTAGGTTACTGACATGTTCCCTTGCTACACATGTTTTTAGTAGTCTGGTTTTGTTACGAAGGTTCTGTTTTGTTTCTGTATCGCTAGTTGCTTTAGTTCTTATGGTGTTTTCCCTGTGTCTTGTGTTATGTTAACATTCCTTTACATATAAATTTCTCTTCCTTGCATAGTCACGGTGGTCCTTCATATTCTTAGTGTTAAAGTGAAGTTACTGTTTAACCTTGTAAATCCTGTAAAGCGCTTTGTGACAACATGTGTTGTGAAAAGCGCTATACAAATATATTTTATTTGATTTTGATTTGAATGTGAAGCCATAAAATGTTTGTCTCACCAGGACCTTCAGGACCTTTTTGGTATTGCTATAATTTTGGTATGGTTGTTCCTGCTATCTCTTTCCCATTAAACGAACGCGCTGGGCTAAAGTGGTTGATAGAAGTTTAAAGCCCCCAACAACATGTAGCTACAAATTGATGCCAACTGAATCAATTTGTAGCAAACTTAATCATCGTATATTACTAGTGTGTACACTCGGAGTGTGAACTGGTTTTTAGTATTGCACTGCGTTACATTTAATAATTACATCATACAAATATTATGCCTCAGCATTACACAAAATTATACATACGGCAAACTTTGTTTCCTCAAATTTGATGTTGAGTTCTTGTAGGCTGAAATGTCCACAAGTTTGGCAGACACAAATGACAGCACATTATATAAATGTCCTTTTTACACGTTTGTAATGTAAACATTGGCTGTGAGGCCAGGGGTGCTCGGTAGGTTTTTCTGTCATCATACTTTGCTACGGTGGAGAAAGTTTGCGCATGTGATCACGTGACTGACCGGCTTCATTTGATTGGTCACTCATACTCAGGTGGCGAGACGTTGGCCAGTCTTCTCACTGAAAAGACGAATTATTTACCAAACTAAAGTAACGGTAGCGCGCGGTGCAAATCCGATTGTAACGGAGTAAAAGTCGCGTTTTTCTCAGCACATATTTACTCAAGTAAAAGTAGAAGTCTTTCATATTAAAACTACTCTTACAAGTACATTTTTGTCCAAAAAGCTACTTGAGTAAATGTAACAGAGTAAATGTAACACGTTCCTACCCACCTCTGATTTTAATATGAATCATATCTCATTCTTTCTCATTATTCCTTGCAGGACATGAGCTCTGACAGTAACTCAGGTGAGTGGAGAACTGTGTCAGTGCTACCTGTCTCACTCCCATGTGAAGAAAGGTGATGAGACCCAGTCACATGGTCACTTACCTGCCTGTATCTCCCCATGTCTGTGTGTGCTTTATGATCATTAGGATAATGACAAATTCCACTTTCATGAATCCACTCAAGATGAGTTGATATTTTCTGTTTTAGGACCAAACAGATTCTTAAGCCATTTTTACATTACTTTTGAAGAAAATCTCCACTTGACTTGAGTTCCTTATAACTGCTCCCAAAGTTTTTCTTCTGGTACAGGCGTGTGTACGCTTCGACTGGTGTTATGTTTTTTTTTTTTTACTTAGCCTCTTTTCCACCTTCACCTTTATACAATGAAGTATAAATACTTTCTATTATAAATAGAACAAACAACACATCATTTATATTAGCAGTGCATGGGATCTCTGTAGCTAACAATCTTAATTGATTTCCAATTACCACACATGTTAAACGACAAGTGCCCAAAGGCAAAGTATTAAACCCAAACATACTATGTGCACGAAATTAGGAGAAGTTAGGTTTTATATGCTTTGTTTTGTGAGCAGCTCTCCTCTCATGATCCTTCACATGGCCACTCAACATGCAGCTTACAGCTCGAGCAATAAGCGTAATCACTGAATTGCACATCCACATACTTATTCATACATACACAATAGAACGTGCATCCCAATAGGCTGCCTCTCCAGTAATAAATGCAAAAACCAGAAAAACAGCTACATTCCTTCACACAAGACGAGTTTTATTTTTGACAGCATTCATTCTAGCATGTGAAATTAACTTTTAAGGTTAAAGGTGTTAAAGTTACCATCCTCTCTCCAGTGTTATGATTACCATCCTCTCTCTCAAAAAAAGTGACATGAGACAGAGACAAAAATACCTGTATATTAGATTATATTAGATTAAATGTTTATGCGTACATCAGGGCCATAGTGGGCCGTTTTTCAGCCTGGGAATTTCATGCCCAAATCCGGCCCAAAATAATTTTTCCCTTGCAAACAGCCCAAACTTGAGATTGACATGAGCCGGCCCACTGGGAATCCTCCATTATCTCCCGATTTGCCACTCCGGCTCTGGCGTACATTAATGTGATCAACTATCTGTAACCTTATCATAGCAATGACCTGTAAAACATTTATTTCCTTTTAGAGAAAACTCAGCATCCGGTTGAATCAACAGAACAAAAATTCTCAAATGAGAGTGAAGGAGGCAGTGATGTCAAAAGCAAGAGTCCACAACCTGGATCTGAAGAACAACCCCTGCAGACCAATCAGAATGAAGGGGACCCACAACTGAACAAAGAGGAAATGAATGAAGAACACAGAACACAACCAATAGTGAAAGAAGATGAGGAGAACACACAAGAGAATAAAGAGATTCAGCAAAAGGCAGGAGAAGAATCCAATCACATGAAAGGTAAAGACATGATCTGGAAATAATACTGTATCATGTACCTTCATATTTTCATCATGATTGTGTGAAGTTTATAATATTAAAACTAAATTCACATACTGTAAATCTCATTTGTCTAAAAGCAATTGTCTTGTTTCTTTTCTTCATTGAAAACGCGATTCTCAAATTGTCCAGGAAAAGACATAGATGGTGCAAAATCAATATCTGATGATATCAAGAATGACGCAAAACAAGTAGTGCGAAAAGGGGAACAGGAGGACAAGGACAAAGAACAAAAGAATCAAGAAAAGGATGAAAAAGAGGAGGATAAAGGAGAAGAAAGTAAAGAGATGGCAGGTAAGAGCAAATGTACACAGATGGACATGGTTAATCCATTGGAGCAAGACTAGTGTGATTTTCCAGAAAGCTGGGTGCTGAAATCTTTTGATAAAAGCCAAGGTGTGACGCCGAGGGCATCGAGACAGAAGCAGCCAGAGGCACGGGCTGAGCATGGCTGGTTTTATTATCCATAGTGAAAATAAACTGAAAAACTCAGGCCACTAGGCAGAAACAGTATGAGAACAACAACACAAAGAATAATGGGAGACGAGATGAAATAAAGGTGAGTTGCGTAGCAGACAGGGCAAGGATTCCCACGGCGAGAGGCGAGGGTGCAGGCTGAATGCGCAGCACTGGACAGCGCGACCTGTGGGAATAAATACAAGCCCTAACTGATAGGTGCAGGTGTCAGTATTCAAGCGACTGTGATGGGGGGAGTGACCGGGAGTGCAAGGGTGTGTTCTGTGTGTTTGTGTGCGTGCGTGAGAGAGACTGAGTGCGTGTGCGCGCCCTCTGGTGGCGTCCAGGCCGACTCACCGTGACACAATGATAATCATATTAACATAGGAGAGGATTTTCTTCATATTTAAGTAAAATGTTATTGTAATGCTAATGTACTATTCCCATCCTATAATATTCGTTAATCAAAGATTAGTTGGTATTTTTTATTGTAGAATCAAATAAATTCTGAAGAACTTTTTTTACTTGTTCATTTCGGATAAAGAAAATCCCAAATCGATCGCCATTTATTGTTATGATTATCATCCTCTCTCCAGTGTTATGGTTACCATCCTCTCTCCAGTGTTATGGTTAACATCCTCTCGCCAGTGTTATTTCACTCAGCAAGAGTGACATGCAGATACAAAATGACAAAAAAAGATCTGTTTATTATATTATATTGGATTAAATGTTTGAGTCCATTAATGTGATCAACTATCTGTAACCTTGTCATAGCAATAACCTGTAAAACATTTATTTTCTTCTAGAGAACTCTCAGAATCCGGTTGAATCAACAGAACAAAATTTCTCAAATGAGAGTGAAGGAGGCAGTGATGTCAAAAGCAAGGGTCCACAATCTGGATCTGAAGAACAACCCCTGCAGACCAATCAGAATGAAGGGGACCCACAACTGAACAAAGGGGAACTGAATGAAGAACACAGAAAACAACCAATAGTGAAAGAAGACGAGGAGAACACACAAAAGAATAAAGAGATTCAGCAAAAGGCAGGAGAAGTATCCAATCACATGAAAGGTAAAGACATGATCTGGAAATAATACTGTATCATGTACCTTCATATTTTCATCATGATTGTGTGAAGTTTATAATATTAAAACTAAATTCACATACTGTAAGTCACAATTGTCTAAAAGCAACTGTCTTGTTTCTTTCCTTCATTGAAAACTCGGCTCTCAGATTGTCCAGGAGAAGACATAGATGGTGCAAAATCAATATCTGATGATATCAAGAATGACGCAAAACAAGTAGTGCGAAAAGGGGAACAGGACGACAAGGACAAAGAACAAAAGAATCAAGAAAAGGATGAAAAAGAGGAGGATAAAGGAGAAGAAAGTAAAGAGATGGCAGGTAAGAGCAAATGTACACAGATGGACATGGTTAATCCATTGGAGCAAGACTAGTGTGATTTTCCAGAAAGCTGGGTGCTGAAATCTTTTGATAAAAGCCAAGGTGTGACGCCGAGGGCATCGAGACAGAAGGAGCCGGAGGCACGGGCTGAGCATGGCTGGTTTTATTATCCATAGTGAAAATAAACTGAAAAACTCAGGCCACTAGGCAGAAACAGTATGGGAACAACAACACAAAGAATAATGGGAGACGAGATGAAATAAAGGTGAGTTGCGTAGCAGACAGGGCAAGGATTCCCACGGCGAGAGGCGAGGGTGCAGGCTGAATGCGCAGCACTGGACAGCGCGACCTGTGGGAATAAATACAAGCCCTAACTGATAGGTGCAGGTGTCAGTATTCAGGCGACTGTGATGGGGGGAGTGACCGGGAGTGCAAGGGTGTGTTCTGTGTGTTTGTGTGCGTGCGTGAGAGAGACTGAGTGCATGTGCACGCCCTCTGGTGGCGTCCAGGCCGACTCACCGTGACACAATGACAATCATATTAACCTAGGAGAGGATTTTCTTCATATTTAAGTAAAATGTTATTGTAATGCTAATGTACTATTCCCATCCTATAATATTCGTTAATCAAAGATTAGTTGGTATTTTTTATTGTAGAATCAAATAAATTCTGAAGAACTTTTTTTACTTGTTCATTTCGGATGAAGAAAATCCCAAATCGATCGCAATTTAATGTTATGATTACCATCCTCTCTCCAGTGTTATGGTTACCATCCTCTCGCCAGTGTTATTTCACTCAGCAAGAGTGACATGCAGATACAAAATGACAAAAAAAGATCTGTTTATTATATTATATTGGATTAAATGTTTGAGTCCATTAATGTGATCAACTATCTGTAACCTTGTCATAGCAATAACCTGTAAAACATTTATTTTCTTCTAGAGAACTCTCAGAATCCGGTTGAATCAACAGAACAAAATTTCTCAAATGAGAGTGAAGGAGGCAGTGATGTCAAAAGCAAGGGTCCACAATCTGGATCTGAAGAACAACCCCTGCAGACCAATCAGAATGAAGGGGACCCACAACTGAACAAAGGGGAACTGAATGAAGAACACAGAACACAACCAATAGTGAAAGAAGACGAAGAGAACACACAAGAGAATAAAGAGATTCAGCAAAAGGCAGGAGAAGTATCCAATCACATGAAAGGTAAAGACATGATCTGGAAATAATACTGTATCATGTACCTTCATATTTTCATCATGATTGTGTGAAGTTTATAATATTAAAACTAAATTCACATACTGTAAATCTCAATTGTCTAAAAGCAACTGTCTGATACCTTGTTTCTTTCGTTCATTGAAAACGCGATTCTCAAATTGTCCAGGAAAAGACATAGATGGTGCAAAATCAATATCTGATGATATCAAGAATGACGCAAAACAAGAAGTGAGAAAAGGGGAACAGGAGGACAAAGACAAAGAACAAAAGAATCAAGAAAAGGATGAAAAAGAGGAGGATAAAGGAGAAGAAATTAAGGAGATGGCAGGTAAGAAGAGCAAATGTACACAGATGGACATGGTTAATCCATTGGAGCAAAACTAGTGTGATTTTCCAGAAATCCTTTCAGTGTACACATAACCATATCGTCAAAAGCTGCATCTCAAGCTGCACCCTTCCATATAAATAACAAAAAACACTTACTTATGTAACTGTTATAGCTAGTTGAACCTTGACATGGTCTTGTTTTTCCCTAAAACTGACAGTGAGGGACTTCACCATTTTAACTGGAAACACAATTAAAATTGATTTCATGAAAGAACATTTTAAACTTTTACCGGGTCTGAAGATCCAATCAGTGAACAACCGTGACGTCATTGTGATGTTCTACCTGCAACCTGACACACCGAAGACGCTTTCTCATATACCTGGTAATGCAAATAAACATGTCCCTCCACCACAAACTTTTAATTTACCTTTGAAAACACGGTACAAATTTCCCACAAACATTTTGATGGCTTATATCCTCATGTAAATGTTGATTAATCAGAATTTATATTGCAGTCCAAAACATAAAAGGTATTTGTCTCTGTCCATAGTCTCCAAGCCTGCATCTACATATCTAGACTGTGTGAAAAAGTGGATTGAGGCTCAGGTATGAGTGAATTCTTCCTATATTTTCTATAATGGTTATTCACTATTTTTGACTTGGAATGTAAGCAAGCATTGTTGGAATATAAACAGATTGAATAAAGTACCAGGATATGAAAATATTCTAGAAATTTAAATGATGTAAACGCTGTGATTTTATGTATTAGTCCCATGTAATTTTTCTTTATGCAGAGTAACAGGGGATCTAATCCTGAAAACATCACAAAGGTACAATAAGTTTTAAAAAAGCCAGATTATCTCAGTTTTGTAGAACTCATCTCACTGGCTTTGCTGAGAGACAAGTGATCAGTGTTTGCTGTTTTGATACTTGTATTCTGTGTGTGAGAGAGTATTTATTTTTTCACAGGAAAGCACCAAACACATGAGAGAAGGTAAGTTTAGAGAGAAGGTTATTTATTACAGTGCTTAATTGTATCCTCTTCTGCAATGACAATGATGATGTTCCCTGTGCCACTTCAGATATATTTTTTAATATTCTTTTAAAATTATTTTAAATCAGTGAAGTATTTGTCCTGCATGAAATGGCATATAAAGGTTTATGTGATGAATGGATGACATTGTCACAGGCGAGGTAAGACAGGATGCAGAGACAAGCAATCCACATACATGTAATTTTATTATAACATAATAGTGTCTTCAAAAGTAGCGCTTAGCAAACAGGCAACACTAAATGTAGAACACACGAAATCGACTCACAAAGAAGAGCAAAGGGCAGGACTAGCACACACAATATATGCGCAATACATAACGTGCCCCGCGTGTAACACATTAGACTGACGAGATGTATTAACATATATTCAAACAACCACACCCACAGGAAGTACATATATGGATGTGGATTATGTATACACAGACCTGAAGGGAGGGGTCCGGGGCTGTAAAGTGACAGACATGATTTAAATGGAGTACTAAAATATACTGCAAATATTGTAATTTACATAAAAATAAAAACATGCAGATGATCAATGATGTCAGTAACGCGTTACTTAGTAACGCGTTACTCTAATCTTACCACTTTTTTCGGTAACGAGTAATATAACGCGCTACTATTTCCAGTCCAGTAATCAGATTAAAGTTACTTATCCAAATAACTGTGCGTTACTATTTTTATTTTCCCTAGTAAAATATATATTTTATCTTTCTTCTTGGTCAGTTCTACTTTTGCGTCTGACCGTAGCTCTCGACTTCGCACGCTGCGCGCGACCTTGTGAAAGCGCGAGCACGTTTTCCAAGTCATTTTTTGCAGTGTCCTCCCGTAACGATATGTGGTAGTATAAAGAAACACCCCTCAAAAACAGAGGAATGATGAATTTTAATGTTGCTTTGTGTTCCTCGTTTGAAAAGTGCTGGAATTTTGACTAACGTAGCCTACTTTAAAATGCTTGAAATTGTAATGGTATTTCGTTTCACAAGCTGTTTGACTGAACAGTTTGCTTGTATTATGTTTACAAATAAATTTACAAATAACACCGCACAGCTACACAAACGTAATGTCAGGAGATACTACTTAAAGGAGATACGACGTCGCGCGCCAGGGTTGCGTTATCAATAAAGTTTCCCTCCTCTGGATTTTTGGATTAAGCAGTTTCTGCCTCGGTTACCGAACCTGCTTCAATACATTGTTACTGTTAAAAATGCACTTCCAATAAAGTGAGTATTGGAAATATTTATTTTGCTGCTGAATGAAACTATTAAAGTAACTTGTAATCTAACGTAGTTACTTTTAAAATCAAGTAATCAGTAACGTAACTAAGTTACTTTTAAAAGGAGTAATCTGTAATCAGTAATCAGATTACTTTTTCAAAGTAACTTAGCCATCACTGCAGATGATGCAGAGGTAAAACGTGCAATGTGGAAGTTGATGTGCCATGTGTTGTGAACTGTTTCTGTACTGTTATTATGTACTGAAGTTACACCCACAGTTATGAAGTGAAGCCTGCAGCAGATTGTCTTATTTGGTTTTAGGCTCCAGATGGACATTGAGACCCCGTCACCACCAGAGGGTCAAATACGTCTCTATCATAAGTGGGAAAACACTTGGTGTTCATGAACACATTCTGCAAATACTCCACAAACAAATACCAGACCTGCAGGATGTGTCTACAGTGGAGGAGTGTGATGTTATTCTGCTGTTCTGCCCCATTGTGTCTCGGGCTGGTACTGACATTGAAGCAGCACTGACGCTCATTACTGAAGCAGGTAACTCTGAACCTCTTCATTGTGAACACATAAGATGTTGGACACACACTGCTCCATCATGTTTGACAAGATAAAGTCCTGCTCACAACATCAAGTCTTGCTCTCTGTCCACAGACTCCAAGCCTGCTGTTCTAGTGGTGCTCCATCACACATTTGACCCAGACAGCACTGTACCAGACAGCAGCAGATCTGTAACCAGGAAGAACACGACCACAGTGGACTGTCTGTTCCATGAGTATCGTGGATTATTGAAGTGCCCAAAAAATGAGGACACAGTAAAAAAAATAGTAGAAAACCTAAAGCCTCAGGTACTGATCACAATTTTAGCATGTTAGTTTTCTGTTTATCTCTGAATCTGAGTACTGATGTAGGGTCAAATCTTTTGTTAGTTTTAGAGTGTTTTTGTTAAAACAAAGCACACATATAGCCTCCAACACCTGAAATCTCCAGTCATCCAGAACAGGTAAAATAGTTGTCAGAAATGATGAGTTACTGGATACAAGTTTCTTTATTAAACATACAAAGTGTGACCGGCGAGGAGTGCAATAAAAAAGAGAAAGCGATCACACCAGTTTCAATTCTGCATAGATTACCGTGGTCTTAACAAGATCACCGTTAAGGACAGGCACCCTTTACCCCTCATGCCGTCTGCCTTCGAAGCACTGCAGCAAGCCACCATTTTCACTAAGCTGGACTTGCGCAGTGCTTACAATCTTATCAGAGTGCGTGAGGGGGATGAATGGAAGACTGCTTTTATTACCCCTTCGGGTCACTACGAGTACCTCGTGATGCCGTTTGGGCTCATGAACGCCCCAGCAGTCTTCCAGCGGTACATAAATGAGGTATTGAGGGAGGCCTTGGACCACTATGCATTCATCTACTTGGACGACATACTGATATACAGCCAGTCACTCAAGGAACACGTCGGGCACATCAGAAGGGTTCTCCAGTTGTTGCTGGAGAATCATTTGTATGTCAAACTGAAAAAGTCTGTGTTCCATACGGAAGAGGTCTCATTCCTCGGTTTCCGGGTCTCCGAAGGCAAGTTGGCCATGGAACCGGCTAAAACCAAAGCTGTAGCCTCCTGGCCTGTGCCCACGTCGATCCGTCAGGTTCAGCGCTTCTTGGGGTTCGCCAACTTCTACCGCCGGTTCATCAAGGACTACGGTTCTGTGGCGGCCCCCCTCTCTGCGCTCACCAGCAAAACCCTAAGGGGTTTTGAATGGACCCATCAGGCCCAGGCCGCGTTCGACGACCTCAAGGGAAGGTTCGTTTCCGCCCCTGTGCTCCAGATGCCGGATCCCGACCTCCCCTTCATTGTGGAGGTGGATGCCTCTGAGGCAGGGGTGGGGGCCATCCTGTCTCAACCGTCTGGGAGCCCCCCTAAACTCCACCCCTGCGCCTTCTACTCCCACCGTCTCACTCCGCCCGAACGCAACTACGACGTGGGCGATAAGGAGCTCCTGGCCCTCAAATTGGCCCTCGAGAAGTGGAGGCATTGGCTGGAGGGTGCCAAACACCCTTTTGTGGTCTGGACAGACCACAAGAACTTGGCATACCTCCAGCAGGCCAAAAGGCTTAATCCGAGGCAGGCTAGGTGATCGCTCTTTTTCGAGCGGTTCAATTTCACTTTGTCATACCGGCCCGGATCCAAGAACACCAAGCCCGATGCCCTCTCTCGCCTGTGGGAACCATCCTCTGTTTCCTCCGGCCCTGAAACTGTGATTCCTCCCACCAAGATCCTTGGTCCCTTGGTCAGGGATACCGACCCTGGGGGGGGACCAGCAGGACGACTCTACGTCCCGGCCCTGGTCCGTGGGCAAGTCATGAAATGGGCTCATGCCTCACAGTTTGCCGCCCATCCGGGTGCTCGGCGCACCCTTGAACTGGTCAGGCGTCGCTTTTGGTGGCCCAACATGGACCAATCTGTGGGCAGCTTTGTGGCCGCCTGCGCTGTATGCGCCCAGGGGAAAAGCCCACGGACCAAGCCCACGGGGCTGCTCCACCCGCTTCCGGTCCCTTCTCGTCCGTGGTCGCACCTCTCCCTGGACTTTGTGACTGGTTTGTCCCCCTCCTGGGGCAACACAGTCATTCTGGTCATTGTAGATCATTTTTCGAAGTCCACTAAGTTCATAGCCCTACCTAAACTCCCCTCTGCTCGTGAGACAGCTAACGTCTTCCTACAGCACGTGGTTCGTGCTCACGGTTTTCCCGTGGACGTGGTTTCTGACCGTGGACCACAGTTCACAAGCCGTTTTTGGGGTGCCTTCCTTAAGCTCCTGGGTGCCAGGGCCAGCCTCTCCTCTGGGTTTCATCCCCAGAGCAATGGCCAGACGGAGCGGGTCAACCAAGACCTCGAACAGACGCTCCAATGCCTGGCTTCTTCCAATGCTACCTCCTGGTCTGATCAGCTGATGTGGGCAGGGTATGCCCACAACACCCTCTGGCACTCGTCCCTGGGCATGTCGCCCTTCGAGTGCCTTTACGGCTATGCTCTGCCTATGTTCGCTGACCAGGAAGGGGATGTGGCGGTACCCAATGCCAGGGCCCTGGTTCGCCGCTGCAGGTCGACCTGGCAGTGGGCCCGCGGGGCCCTGCTCAAGGCCTCGGCTGGCCACAAGCGCTATGCGGATAGGCATCGCCTTCCGGCCCTGTCTTTCCGTCCTGGATAACGGGTGTGGCTGTCGTCCAGGGACCTGCCGGTTTGCGGTGGAACTCGGAAACTGGTGCCGCGCTTTCTGGGTCCCTTTAAGGTCGAGCGGCGGGTCAATCCGGTGTCTTACCACCTGTCCCTTCCTTCATCTCTCCGGGTGCACCCTGTGTTTCACGCCTCGCAGCTTCGGCCGGTTCTGTGACGTCTTCCCCGCACCGCGACGCCGCCTGCCCCTCGTACGGTCGGTGGGGGCCCTGCCTACACCGTCCGTCGGTTGTTGCATGTCCGTCGGGTCCGGGAGCAGTTCCTGGTTGATTGGCAGGGGTGCGGTCCTGCTGACCGCTCCTGGGTTCCGGCCAGCCGGGTCCTGGATCAGACCCTGGTCCGGAATTTCCGCTGGGACAGGGCCATCGCCTTGGGCCCGCGGGGTCTCGGGCCTAGAGGGGGGGCTCTGTCAGGGCTGGCCCCAGGGCGGCTCCTCCGGTTGCCACCAGGAGGAGCCTGCGAGTCAGACCACAGACATTTTTAGTAGACATCTGGTTTTGTTACTAAGGTTATGTTTTGTTTCTGTATCGCTAGTTGCTTTAGTTCCTATGATGTTTTCCCTGTGTCTTGTGTTATGTTAACATTCCCTTACATATAAATTTCTCTTCCTTGCATAGTCACGGTGGTCCTTCATATTCTTAGTGTTAAAGTGAAGTTACTGTTTAACCTTGTAAATCCTGTAAAGCGCTTTGTGACAACATGTGTTGTGAAAAGCGCTATACAAATATATTTGATTTGATTTTGATTTGAATGTGAAGCCATAAAATGTTTGTCTCACCAGGACCTTCAGGGGACTGCCCCCTGTGTATGTGGGTCCATGGTGGGTCAAAGCCTTTATTGTCTTAATAGTAACTGCAAAATTGTTGTTGTATTCCATGCGTAAGAAACTTAGTGTGATGCTTTATCAGCACTGATTGAACAGAGGGATCCTCAGGGACAAGCAGCTATGATGTCACTGTTGTATCATGGGGAGTCAGATGAGAGGGTAACATTGGAAGATATTTTGTGATCTGTTTTATCAGAGATCAAGAGAGGGTTTGTTGTGATTTTTGGTTTTTGCTTAGCACTAGCATTAGCAATAATATATTTTGCTTACCCTTTAAACATAATATAGGAATTAAATGCAACTACTGTTTTAGATGTGTCCGAGCTGTGAACCCTAAAGAGGGGCCTTAGGAAATCATGATGTGTAAGGAGTTTAAAAGAGAAGATGACCCGGTCAACGGGAAGTTGAGGACCGCAGTGTTAGACTGATAAAGGAGAAGTACAACATACCGGTGTATGACAGCATCCCTTTGAACAGATATTCTAATATGTTGAAACAAATGGATAAGTCATGTCTGCTTGAACAGCAAAATCATGTTTGCTCGAACAACAACACCATGTAAGGCATAGAACAGGTATCACCAAATGGCGGACCGCGGTCCGGATCCGGACCCGAACGCCGTCCTGTCCGGACCCAATCACATTCCTGATTAACTGGATACGGACCCAAATGCCAAAAAAATTTTAACGGGAGACTATATTTTAAAACGGAGAATTTATTTTCAGACGAGTGTTACGGTCACCACCCATTTGAGTGTTACGTTCAACCCCCCCCGCTCAACAACTTTCGTTCGCCACCCCCCCCCCCCCCCCCGCTCAACAACTTTCGTTCGCCACCGCGAACCCGGACCTAAGGTCTGAGCTATCTGCCAAAAATGGACCGCGGAAAGATTTAATTGATTACCCCTGGCATAGAAGAAGATCTGAGCGTTTGGGGGTGGGGTAATAGTATATAAAGACTGCTTGCACACACGCTTGTCGGGTCTCTCTGATGTAAATGTTAGAATGTGAGATCCCCAGAGATATCTCTGTTTTAATAAAGGCCTTTTTGATATTGCTATAATTTTGGTATGGTTGTTCCTGCTATCTCTTTCCCATCAAACGAACGCGCTGGGCTATAGTGGTTGATATAAGTTTAAAGCCCCCAACAATGTGTAGCTACAAATTGATGCCAACTGAATCAATTTGTAGCAAACTTAATCATCGTGTATTACTAGTGTGTACACTCGGAGTGTGAACTGGTTTTTAGTATTGCACTGCGTTACATTTAATAATTACATCATACAAATATTATGCCTCAGAGATATAGCATTACACAAAATTATACATACGGCAAACTTTGTTTCCTCAAATTTGATGTTGAGTTCTTGTAGGCTTAAATGTCCACAAGTTTGGCAGACACAAATGACAGCACATTATATAAATGTCCTTTTTACACGTTTGTAATGTAAACATTGGCTGTGAGGCCAGGGATGCTCGGTAGGTTTTTCTGTCACCATACTTTGCTACGGTGGAGAAAGTTTGCGCATGGGATCACGTGACTGACCGGCTTCATTTGATTGGTCACTCATACTCAGGTGGCGAGACGTTGGCCAGTCTTCTCACTGAAAAGACGAATTATTTACCAAACTAAAGTCACGGTAGCGCGCGGTTCAAATCCGATTGTAACGGAGTAAAAGTCGCGTTTTTCTCAGCACATATTAACTCAAGTAAAAGTAGAAGTCTTTCATATTAAAACTACTCTTACAAGTACATTTTTGTCCAAAAAGCTACTTGAGTAAATGTAACAGAGTAAATGTAACACGTTCTTACCCACCTCTGATTTTAATATGGATCATAACACTTTCTCATTCTTTCTCATTATTCCCTGCAGGACATGAGCTCTGACAGTAACTCAGGTGAGTGGAGAACTGTGTCAGTGCTACCTGTCTCACTCCCATGTGAAGAAAGGTGATGAGACCCAGTCACATGGTCACTTACCTGCCTGTATCTCCCCATGTCTTTGTGTGCTTTATGATCATTAGGATAATGACAAATTCCACTTTCATGAATCCACTCAAGATGAGTTGATATTTTCTGTTTTAGGACCAAACAGATTCTTAAGCCATTTTTACATTACTTTTGAAGAAAATCTCCACTTGACTTCTTAGTTCCTTATAACTGCTCCCAAAGTTTTTCTTCTGGTACAGACGTGTGTACGCTTCAACTGGTGGGTTTTTTTTATTTAGCCTCTTTTCCATCTTCACCTTTATACAATGAAGTATAAATACTTTCTATTATAAATAGAACACATCAACACATTGTTTATATTAGCAGTGCATGGGATCTCTGTAGCTAACAATATTAATTGATTTCCAATTACCACACATGTTAAATGACAAGTGCCCAAAGGCAAACTATTAAACCGAAACATACTGTGTGCATGAAATTAGGAGAAGTTAGGTTTTATATGCTTTCTTTTGTGAGCAGCTCTCCTCTCATGATCCTTCACATGGTCACTCAACATGCAGCTCACAGCTCGAGCAATAAGCGTAATCACTGAATTGCACATCCGCATATGTATTCATACATACACAATAGAACGTGCATCCCAATAGGCTGCCTCTCCAGTAATAAATGCAAAAACCAGAAAAACAGCTACATTCCTTCACACAAGACGAGTTTTATTTTTGACAGCATTCATTCTAGCATGTGAAATTAACTTTTAAGGTTAAAGGTGTTAAAGTTACCATCCTCTCTCCAGTGTTATGATTACCATCCTCTCTCTCAAAAAAAGTGACATGAGACAGAGACAAAAATACCTGTATATTAGATTATATTAGATTAAATGTTTATGCGTACATCAGGGCCATAGTGGGCCGTTTTTCAGCCTGGGAATTTCATGCCCAAATCCGGCCCAAAATAATTTTTCCCTTGCAAACAGCCCAAACTTGAGATTGACATGAGCTGGCCCACTGGGAATCCTCCATTATCTCCCGATTTGCCACTCCGGCTCTGGCGTACATTAATGTGATCAACTATCTGTAACCTTATCATAGCAATGACCTGTAAAACATTTATTTCCTTTTAGAGAAAACTCAGCATCCGGTTGAATCAACAGAACAAAAATTCTCAAATGAGAGTGAAGGAGGCAGTGATGTCAAAAGCAAGAGTCCACAATCTGGATCTGAAGAACAACCCCTGCAGACCAATCAGAATGAAGGGGACCCACAACTGAACAAAGGGGAACTGAATGAAGAACACAGAAAACAACCAATAGTGAAAGAAGACGAGGAGAACACACAAGAGAATAAAGAGATTCAGCAAAAGGCAGGAGAAGTATCCAATCACATGAAAGGTAAAGACATGATCTGGAAATAATACTGTATCATGTACCTTCATATTTTCATCATGATTGTGTGAAGTTTATAATATTAAAACTAAATTCACATACTGTAAGTCACAATTGTCTAAAAGCAACTGTCTTGTTTCTTTCCTTCATTGAAAACTCGGCTCTCAGATTGTCCAGGAGAAGACATAGATGGTGCAAAATCAATATCTGATGATATCAAGAATGACGCAAAACAAGTAGTGCGAAAAGGGGAACAGGACGACAAGGACAAAGAACAAAAGAATCAAGAAAAGGATGAAAAAGAGGAGGATAAAGGAGAAGAAAGTAAAGAGATGGCAGGTAAGAGCAAATGTACACAGATGGACATGGTTAATCCATTGGAGCAAGACTAGTGTGATTTTCCAGAAAGCTGGGTGCTGAAATCTTTTGATAAAAGCCAAGGTGTGACGCCGAGGGCATCGAGACAGAAGGAGCCGGAGGCACGGGCTGAGCATGGCTGGTTTTATTATCCATAGTGAAAATAAACTGAAAAACTCAGGCCACTAGGCAGAAACAGTATGGGAACAACAACACAAAGAATAATGGGAGACGAGATGAAATAAAGGTGAGTCGCGTAGCAGACAGGGCAAGGATTCCCACGGCGAGAGGCGAGGGTGCAGGCTGAATGCGCAGCACTGGACAGCGCGATCGGTGGGAATAAATACAAGCCCTAACTAATAGGTGCAGGTGTCAGTATTCAGGCGACTGTGATGGGGGGAGTGACCGGGAGTGCAAGGGTGTGTTCTGTGTGTTTGTGTGCGTGCGTGAGAGAGACTGAGTGCGTGTGCACGCCCTCTGGTGGCGTCCAGGCCGACTCACCGTGACACAATGACAATCATATTAACCTAGGAGAGGATTTTCTTCATATTTAAGTAAAATGTTATTGTAATGCTAATGTACTATTCCCATCCTATAATATTCGTTAATCAAAGATTAGTTGGTATTTTTTATTGTAGAATCAAATAAATTCTGAAGAACTTTTTTTACTTGTTCATTTCGGATGAAGAAAATCCCAAATCGATCGCAATTTAATGTTATGATTATCATCCTCTCTCCAGTGTTATGGTTACCATCCTCTCTCCAGTGTTATGGTTACCATCCTCTCTCCAGTGTTATGGTTACCATCCTCTCTCCAGTGTTATGGTTAACATCCTCTCTCCAGTGTTATGGTTACCATCCTCTCTCCAGTGTTATGGTTACCATCCTCTCGCCAGTGTTATTTCACTCAGCAAGAGTGACATGCAGATACAAAATGACAAAAAAAGATCTGTTTATTATATTATATTGGATTAAATGTTTGAGTCCATTAATGTGATCAACTATCTGTAACCTTGTCATAGCAATAACCTGTAAAACATTTATTTTCTTCTAGAGAACTCTCAGAATCCGGTTGAATCAACAGAACAAAATTTCTCAAATGAGAGTGAAGGAGGCAGTGATGTCAAAAGCAAGGGTCCACAATCTGGATCTGAAGAACAACCCCTGCAGACCAATCAGAATGAAGGGGACCCACAACTGAACAAAGGGGAACTGAATGAAGAACACAGAACACAACCAATAGTGAAAGAAGACGAAGAGAACACACAAGAGAATAAAGAGATTCAGCAAAAGGCAGGAGAAGTATCCAATCACATGAAAGGTAAAGACATGATCTGGAAATAATACTGTATCATGTACCTTCATATTTTCATCATGATTGTGTGAAGTTTATAATATTAAAACTAAATTCACATACTGTAAATCTCAATTGTCTAAAAGCAACTGTCTGATACCTTGTTTCTTTCGTTCATTGAAAACGCGATTCTCAAATTGTCCAGGAAAAGACATAGATGGTGCAAAATCAATATCTGATGATATCAAGAATGACGCAAAACAAGAAGTGAGAAAAGGGGAACAGGAGGACAAAGACAAAGAACAAAAGAATCAAGAAAAGGATGAAAAAGAGGAGGATAAAGGAGAAGAAATTAAGGAGATGGCAGGTAAGAAGAGCAAATGTACACAGATGGACATGGTTAATCCATTGGAGCAAGACTAGTGTGATTTTCCAGAAAGCTGGGTGCTGAAATCTTTTGATAAAAGCCAAGGTGTGACGCCGAGGGCATCGAGACAGAAGGAGCCGGAGGCACGGGCTGAGCATGGCTGGTTTTATTATCCATAGTGAAAATAAACTGAAAAACTCAGGCCACTAGGCAGAAACAGTATGGGAACAACAACACAAAGAATAATGGGAGACGAGATGAAATAAAGGTGAGTCGCGTAGCAGACAGGGCAAGGATTCCCACGGCGAGAGGCGAGGGTGCAGGCTGAATGCGCAGCACTGGACAGCGCGATCGGTGGGAATAAATACAAGCCCTAACTAATAGGTGCAGGTGTCAGTATTCAGGCGACTGTGATGGGGGGAGTGACCGGGAGTGCAAGGGTGTGTTCTGTGTGTTTGTGTGCGTGCGTGAGAGAGACTGAGTGCGTGTGCACGCCCTCTGGTGGCGTCCAGGCCGACTCACCGTGACACAATGACAATCATATTAACCTAGGAGAGGATTTTCTTCATATTTAAGTAAAATGTTATTGTAATGCTAATGTACTATTCCCATCCTATAATATTCGTTAATCAAAGATTAGTTGGTATTTTTTATTGTAGAATAAAATAAATTCTGAAGAACTTTTTTTACTTGTTCATTTCGGATGAAGAAAATCCCAAATCGATCGCAATTTAATGTTATGATTATCATCCTCTCTCCAGTGTTATGGTTACCATCCTCTCTCCAGTGTTATGGTTACCATCCTCTCTCCAGTGTTATGGTTACCATCCTCTCTCCAGTGTTATGGTTAACATCCTCTCTCCAGTGTTATGGTTACCATCCTCTCTCCAGTGTTATGGTTACCATCCTCTCGCCAGTGTTATTTCACTCAGCAAGAGTGACATGCAGATACAAAATGACAAAAAAAGATCTGTTTATTATATTATATTGGATTAAATGTTTGAGTCCATTAATGTGATCAACTATCTGTAACCTTGTCATAGCAATAACCTGTAAAACATTTATTTTCTTCTAGAGAACTCTCAGAATCCGGTTGAATCAACAGAACAAAATTTCTCAAATGAGAGTGAAGGAGGCAGTGATGTCAAAAGCAAGGGTCCACAATCTGGATCTGAAGAACAACCCCTGCAGACCAATCAGAATGAAGGGGACCCACAACTGAACAAAGGGGAACTGAATGAAGAACACAGAACACAACCAATAGTGAAAGAAGACGAAGAGAACACACAAGAGAATAAAGAGATTCAGCAAAAGGCAGGAGAAGTATCCAATCACATGAAAGGTAAAGACATGATCTGGAAATAATACTGTATCATGTACCTTCATATTTTCATCATGATTGTGTGAAGTTTATAATATTAAAACTAAATTCACATACTGTAAATCTCAATTGTCTAAAAGCAACTGTCTGATACCTTGTTTCTTTCGTTCATTGAAAACGCGATTCTCAAATTGTCCAGGAAAAGACATAGATGGTGCAAAATCAATATCTGATGATATCAAGAATGACGCAAAACAAGAAGTGAGAAAAGGGGAACAGGAGGACAAAGACAAAGAACAAAAGAATCAAGAAAAGGATGAAAAAGAGGAGGATAAAGGAGAAGAAATTAAGGAGATGGCAGGTAAGAAGAGCAAATGTACACAGATGGACATGGTTAATCCATTGGAGCAAGACTAGTGTGATTTTCCAGAAAGCTGGGTGCTGAAATCTTTTGATAAAAGCCAAGGTGTGACGCCGAGGGCATCGAGACAGAAGGAGCCGGAGGCACGGGCTGAGCATGGCTGGTTTTATTATCCATAGTGAAAATAAACTGAAAAACTCAGGCCACTAGGCAGAAACAGTATGGGAACAACAACACAAAGAATAATGGGAGACGAGATGAAATAAAGGTGAGTCGCGTAGCAGACAGGGCAAGGATTCCCACGGCGAGAGGCGAGGGTGCAGGCTGAATGCGCAGCACTGGACAGCGCGATCGGTGGGAATAAATACAAGCCCTAACTAATAGGTGCAGGTGTCAGTATTCAGGCGACTGTGATGGGGGGAGTGACCGGGAGTGCAAGGGTGTGTTCTGTGTGTTTGTGTGCGTGCGTGAGAGAGACTGAGTGCGTGTGCACGCCCTCTGGTGGCGTCCAGGCCGACTCACCGTGACACAATGACAATCATATGAATGGATGACATTGTCACAGGCGAGGTAAGACAGGATGCAGAGACAAGCAATCCACATACATGTAATTTTATTATAACATAATAGTGTCTTCAAAAGTAGCGCTTAGCAAACAGGCAACACTAAATGTAGAACACACGAAATCGACTCACAAAGAAGAGCAAAGGGCAGGACTAGCACACACAATATATGCGCAATACATAACGTGCCCCGCGTGTAACACATTAGACTGACGAGATGTATTAACATATATTCAAACAACCACACCCACAGGAAGTACATATATGGATGTGGATTATGTATACACAGACCTGAAGGGAGGGGTCCGGGGCTGTAAAGTGACAGACATGATTTAAATGGAGTACTAAAATATACTGCAAATATTGTAATTTACATAAAAATAAAAACATGCAGATGATCAATGATGTCAGTAACGCGTTACTTAGTAACGCGTTACTCTAATCTTACCACTTTTTTCGGTAACGAGTAATATAACGCGCTACTATTTCCAGTCCAGTAATCAGATTAAAGTTACTTATCCAAATAACTGTGCGTTACTATTTTTATTTTCCCTAGTAAAATATATATTTTATCTTTCTTCTTGGTCAGTTCTACTTTTGCGTCTGACCGTAGCTCTCGACTTCGCACGCTGCGCGCGACCTTGTGAAAGCGCGAGCACGTTTTCCAAGTCATTTTTTGCAGTGTCCTCCCGTAACGATATGTGGTAGTATAAAGAAACACCCCTCAAAAACAGAGGAATGATGAATTTTAATGTTGCTTTGTGTTCCTCGTTTGAAAAGTGCTGGAATTTTGACTAACGTAGCCTACTTTAAAATGCTTGAAATTGTAATGGTATTTCGTTTCACAAGCTGTTTGACTGAACAGTTTGCTTGTATTATGTTTACAAATAAATTTACAAATAACACCGCACAGCTACACAA
Organism: Brachyhypopomus gauderio; assembly: GCF_052324685.1. Classification (NCBI taxonomy): domain Eukaryota; kingdom Metazoa; phylum Chordata; class Actinopteri; order Gymnotiformes; family Hypopomidae; genus Brachyhypopomus; species Brachyhypopomus gauderio. The sequence goes on from NC_135217.1 coordinate 2,695,145, forward strand.
ACGTAATGTCAGGAGATACTACTTAAAGGAGATACGACGTCGCGCGCCAGGGTTGCGTTATCAATAAAGTTTCCCTCCTCTGGATTTTTGGATTAAGCAGTTTCTGCCTCGGTTACCGAACCTGCTTCAATACATTGTTACTGTTAAAAATGCACTTCCAATAAAGTGAGTATTGGAAATATTTATTTTGCTGCTGAATGTAACTATTAAAGTAACTTGTAATCTAACGTAGTTACTTTTAAAATCAAGTAATCAGTAACGTAACTAAGTTACTTTTAAAAGGAGTAATCTGTAATCAGTAATCAGATTACTTTTTCAAAGTAACTTAGCCATCACTGCAGATGATGCAGAGGTAAAACGTGCAATGTGGAAGTTGATGTGCCATGTGTTGTGAACTGTTTCTGTACTGTTATTATGTACTGAAGTTACACCCACAGTTATGAAGTGAAGCCTGCAGCAGATTGTCTTATTTGGTTTTAGGCTCCAGATGGACATTGAGACCCCGTCACCACCAGAGGGTCAAATACGTCTCTATCATAAGTGGGAAAACACTTGGTGTTCATGAACACATTCTGCAAATACTCCACAAACAAATACCAGACCTGCAGGATGTGTCTACAGTGGAGGAGTGTGATGTTATTCTGCTGTTCTGCCCCATTGTGTCTCGGGCTGGTACTGACATTGAAGCAGCACTGACGCTCATTACTGAAGCAGGTAACTCTGAACCTCTTCATTGTGAACACATAAGATGTTGGACACACACTGCTCCATCATGTTTGACAAGATAAAGTCCTGCTCACAACATCAAGTCTTGCTCTCTGTCCACAGACTCCAAGCCTGCTGTTCTAGTGGTGCTCCATCACACATTTGACCCAGACAGCACTGTACCAGACAGCAGCAGATCTGTAACCAGGAAGAACACGACCACAGTGGACTGTCTGTTCCATGAGTATCGTGGATTATTGAAGTGCCCAAAAAATGAGGACACAGTAAAAAAAATAGTAGAAAACCTAAAGCCTCAGGTACTGATCACAATTTTAGCATGTTAGTTTTCTGTTTATCTCTGAATCTGAGTACTGATGTAGGGTCAAATCTTTTGTTAGTTTTAGAGTGTTTTTGTTAAAACAAAGCACACATATAGCCTCCAACACCTGAAATCTCCAGTCATCCAGAACAGGTAAAATAGTTGTCAGAAATGATGAGTTACTGGATACAAGTTTCTTTATTAAACATACAAAGTGTGACCGGCGAGGAGTGCAATAAAAAAGAGAAAGCGATCACACCAGTTTCAATTCTGCATAGATTACCGTGGTCTTAACAAGATCACCGTTAAGGACAGGCACCCTTTACCCCTCATGCCGTCTGCCTTCGAAGCACTGCAGCAAGCCACCATTTTCACTAAGCTGGACTTGCGCAGTGCTTACAATCTTATCAGAGTGCGTGAGGGGGATGAATGGAAGACTGCTTTTATTACCCCTTCGGGTCACTACGAGTACCTCGTGATGCCGTTTGGGCTCATGAACGCCCCAGCAGTCTTCCAGCGGTACATAAATGAGGTATTGAGGGAGGCCTTGGACCACTATGCATTCATCTACTTGGACGACATACTGATATACAGCCAGTCACTCAAGGAACACGTCGGGCACATCAGAAGGGTTCTCCAGTTGTTGCTGGAGAATCATTTGTATGTCAAACTGAAAAAGTCTGTGTTCCATACGGAAGAGGTCTCATTCCTCGGTTTCCAGGTCTCCGAAGGCAAGTTGGCCATGGAACCGGCTAAAACCAAAGCTGTAGCCTCCTGGCCTGTGCCCACGTCGGTCCGTCAGATTCAGCGCTTCTTGGGGTTCGCCAACTTCTACCGCCGGTTCATCAAGGACTACGGTTCTGTGGCGGCCCCCCTCTCTGCGCTCACCAGCAAAACCCTAAGGGGTTTTGAATGGACCCATCAGGCCCAGGCCGCGTTCAACGACCTCAAGGGAAGGTTCGTTTCCGCCCCTGTGCTCCAGATGCCGGATCCCGACCTCCCCTTCATTGTGGAGGTGGATGCCTCTGAGGCAGGGGTGGGGGCCATCCTGTCTCAACCGTCTGGGAGCCCCCCTAAACTCCACCCCTGCGCCTTCTACTCCCACCGTCTCACTCCGCCCGAACGCAACTACGACGTGGGCGATAAGGAGCTCCTGGCCCTCAAATTGGCCCTCGAGAAGTGGAGGCATTGGCTGGAGGGTGCCAAACACCCTTTTGTGGTCTGGACAGACCACAAGAACTTGGCATACCTCCAGCAGGCCAAAAGGCTTAATCCGAGGCAGGCTAGGTGATCGCTCTTTTTCGAGCGGTTCAATTTCACTTTGTCATACCGGCCCGGATCCAAGAACACCAAGCCCGATGCCCTCTCTCGCCTGTGGGAACCATCCTCTGTTTCCTCCGGCCCTGAAACTGTGATTCCTCCCACCAAGATCCTTGGTCCCTTGGTCAGGGATACCGACCCTGGGGGGGGACCAGCAGGACGACTCTACGTCCCGGCCCTGGTCCGTGGGCAAGTCATGAAATGGGCTCATGCCTCACAGTTTGCCGCCCATCCGGGTGCTCGGCGCACCCTTGAACTGGTCAGGCGTCGCTTTTGGTGGCCCAACATGGACCAATCTGTGGGCAGCTTTGTGGCCGCCTGCGCTGTATGCGCCCAGGGGAAAAGCCCACGGACCAAGCCCACGGGGCTGCTCCACCCGCTTCCGGTCCCTTCTCGTCCGTGGTCGCACCTCTCCCTGGACTTTGTGACTGGTTTGTCCCCCTCCTGGGGCAACACAGTCATTCTGGTCATTGTAGATCATTTTTCGAAGTCCACTAAGTTCATAGCCCTACCTAAACTCCCCTCTGCTCGTGAGACAGCTAACGTCTTCCTACAGCACGTGGTTCGTGCTCACGGTTTTCCCGTGGACGTGGTTTCTGACCGTGGACCACAGTTCACAAGCCGTTTTTGGGGTGCCTTCCTTAAGCTCCTGGGTGCCAGGGCCAGCCTCTCCTCTGGGTTTCATCCCCAGAGCAATGGCCAGACGGAGCGGGTCAACCAAGACCTCGAACAGACGCTCCAATGCCTGGCTTCTTCCAATGCCACCTCCTGGTCTGATCAGCTGATGTGGGCAGGGTACGCCCACAACACCCTCTGGCACTCGTCCCTGGGCATGTCGCCCTTCGAGTGCCTTTACGGCTATGCTCTGCCTATGTTCGCTGACCAGGAAGGGGATGTGGCGGTACCCAATGCCAGGGCCCTGGTTCGCCGCTGCAGGTCGACCTGGCAGTGGGCCCGCGGGGCCCTGCTCAAGGCCTCGGCTGGCCACAAGCGCTATGCGGATAGGCATCGCCTTCCGGCCCTGTCTTTCCGTCCTGGATAACGGGTGTGGCTGTCGTCCAGGGACCTGCCGGTTTGCGGTGGAACTCGGAAACTGGTGCCGCGCTTTCTGGGTCCCTTTAAGGTCGAGCGGCGGGTCAATCCGGTGTCTTACCACCTGTCCCTTCCTTCATCTCTCCGGGTGCACCCTGTGTTTCACGCCTCGCAGCTTCGGCCGGTTCTGTGACGTCTTTCCCGCACCGCGACGCCGCCTGCCCCTCGTACGGTCGGTGGGGGCCCTGCCTACACCGTCCGTCGGTTGTTGCATGTCCGTCGGGTCCGGGAGCAGTTCCTGGTTGATTGGCAGGGGTGCGGTCCTGCTGACCGCTCCTGGGTTCCGGCCAGCCGGGTCCTGGATCAGACCCTGGTCCGGAATTTCCGCTGGGACAGGGCCATCGCCTTGGGCCCGCGGGGTCTCGGGCCTAGAGGGGGGGCTCTGTCAGGGCTGGCCCCAGGGCGGCTCCTCCGGTTGCCACCAGGAGGAGCCTGCGAGTCAGACCACAGACATTTTTAGTAGACATCTGGTTTTGTTACTAAGGTTATGTTTTGTTTCTGTATCGCTAGTTGCTTTAGTTCCTATGATGTTTTCCCTGTGTCTTGTGTTATGTTAACATTCCCTTACATATAAATTTCTCTTCCTTGCATAGTCACGGTGGTCCTTCATATTCTTAGTGTTAAAGTGAAGTTACTGTTTAACCTTGTAAATCCTGTAAAGCGCTTTGTGACAACATGTGTTGTGAAAAGCGCTATACAAATATATTTGATTTGATTTTGATTTGAATGTGAAGCCATAAAATGTTTGTCTCACCAGGACCTTCAGGGGACTGACCCCTGTGTATGTGGGTCCATGGTGGGTCAAAGCCTTTATTGTCTTAATAGTAACTGCAAAATTGTTGTTGTATTCCATGCGTAAGAAACTTAGTGTGATGCTTTATCAGCACTGATTGAACAGAGGGATCCTCAGGGACAAGCAGCTATGATGTCACTGTTGTATCATGGGGAGTCAGATGAGAGGGTAACATTGGAAGATATTTTGTGATCTGTTTTATCAGAGATCAAGAGAGGGTTTGTTGTGATTTTTGGTTTTTGCTTAGCACTAGCATTAGCAATAATATATTTTGCTTACCCTTTAAACATAATATAGGAATTAAATGCAACTACTGTTTTAGATGTGTCCGAGCTGTGAACCCTAAAGAGGGGCCTTAGGAAATCATGATGTGTAAGGAGTTTAAAAGAGAAGATGACCCGGTCAACGGGAAGTTGAGGACCGCAGTGTTAGACTGATAAAGGAGAAGTACAACATACCGGTGTATGACAGCATCCCTTTGAACAGATATTCTAATATGTTGAAACAAATGGATAAGTCATGTCTGCTTGAACAGCAAAATCATGTTTGCTCGAACAACAACACCATGTAAGGCATAGAAGAAGATCTGAGCGTTTGGGGGTGGGGTAATAGTATATAAAGACTGCTTGCACACACGCTTGTCGGGTCTCTCTGATGTAAATGTTAGAATGTGAGATCCCCAGAGATATCTCTGTTTTAATAAAGGCCTTTTTGATATTGCTATAATTTTGGTATGGTTGTTCCTGCTATCTCTTTCCCATCAAACGAACGCGCTGGGCTATAGTGGTTGATATAAGTTTAAAGCCCCCAACAATGTGTAGCTACAAATTGATGCCAACTGAATCAATTTGTAGCAAACTTAATCATCGTGTATTACTAGTGTGTACACTCGGAGTGTGAACTGGTTTTTAGTATTGCACTGCGTTACATTTAATAATTACATCATACAAATATTATGCCTCAGAGATATAGCATTACACAAAATTATACATACGGCAAACTTTGTTTCCTCAAATTTGATGTTGAGTTCTTGTAGGCTTAAATGTCCACAAGTTTGGCAGACACAAATGACAGCACATTATATAAATGTCCTTTTTACACGTTTGTAATGTAAACATTGGCTGTGAGGCCAGGGATGCTCGGTAGGTTTTTCTGTCACCATACTTTGCTACGGTGGAGAAAGTTTGCGCATGTGATCACGTGACTGACCGGCTTCATTTGATTGGTCACTCATACTCAGGTGGCGAGACGTTGGCCAGTCTTCTCACTGAAAAGACGAATTATTTACCAAACTAAAGTCACGGTAGCGCGCGGTTCAAATCCGATTGTAACGGAGTAAAAGTCGCGTTTTTCTCAGCACATATTTACTCAAGTAAAAGTAGAAGTCTTTCATATTAAAACTACTCTTACAAGTACATTTTTGTCCAAAAAGCTACTTGAGTAAATGTAACAGAGTAAATGTAACACGTTCTTACCCACCTCTGATTTTAATATGGATCATAACACTTTCTCATTCTTTCTCATTATTCCCTGCAGGACATGAGCTCTGACAGTAACTCAGGTGAGTGGAGAACTGTGTCAGTGCTACCTGTCTCACTCCCATGTGAAGAAAGGTGATGAGACCCAGTCACATGGTCACTTACCTGCCTGTATCTCCCCATGTCTGTGTGTGCTTTATGATCATTAGGATAATGACAAATTCCACTTTCATGAATCCACTCAAGATGAGTTGATATTTTCTGTTTTAGGACCAAACAGATTCTTAAGCCATTTTTACATTACTTTTGAAGAAAATCTCCACTTGACTTCTTAGTTCCTTATAACTGCTCCCAAAGTTTTTCTTTTGGTACAGGCGTGTGTACGCTTCGACTGGTGTTATGTTTTTTTTTATTTTTTATTTAGCCTCTTTTCCACCTTCACCTTTATACAATGAAGTATAAATACTTTCTATTATAAATAGAACAAACAACACATCATTTATATTAGCAGTGCATGGGATCTCTGTAGCTAACAATCTTAATTGATTTCCAATTACCACACATGTTAAACGACAAGTGCCCAAAGGCAAAGTATAAACCCAAACATACTATGTGCACGAAATTAGGAGAAGTTAGGTTTTATATGCTTTCTTTTGTGAGCAGCTCTCCTCTCATGATCCTTCACATGGCCACTCAACATGCAGCTTACAGCTCGAGCAATAAGCGTAATCACTGAATTGCACATCCGCATATGTATTCATACATACACAATAGAACGTGCATCCCAATAGGCTGCCTCTCCAGTAATAAATGCAAAAACCAGAAAAACAGCTACATTCCTTCACACAAGACGAGTTTTATTTTTGACAGCATTCATTCTAGCATGTGAAATTAACTTTTAAGGTTAAAGGTGTTAAAGTTACCATCCTCTCTCCAGTGTTATGATTACCATCCTCTCTCTCAAAAAAAGTGACATGCAGAGACAAAAATACCTGTATATTAGATTATATTAGATTAAATGTTTATGCGTACATCAGGGCCATAGTGGGCCGTTTTTTAGCCTGGGAATTTCATGCCCAAATCCGGCCCAAAATAATTTTTCCCTTGCAAACAGCCCAAACTTGAGATTGACATGAGCCGGCCCACTGGGAATCCTCCATTATCTCCCGATTTGCCACTCCGGCTCTGGCGTACATTAATGTGATCAACTATCTGTAACCTTATCATAGCAATGACCTGTAAAACATTTATTTCCTTTTAGAGAAAACTCAGCATCCGGTTGAATCAACAGAACAAAAATTCTCAAATGAGAGTGAAGGAGGCAGTGATGTCAAAAGCAAGAGTCCACAATCTGGATCTGAAGAACAACCCCTGCAGACCAATCAGAATGAAGGGGACCCACAACTGAACAAAGGGGAACTGAATGAAGAACACAGAAAACAACCAATAGTGAAAGAAGACGAGGAGAACACACAAGAGAATAAAGAGATTCAGCAAAAGGCAGGAGAAGTATCCAATCACATGAAAGGTAAAGACATGATCTGGAAATAATACTGTATCATGTACCTTCATATTTTCATCATGATTGTGTGAAGTTTATAATATTAAAACTAAATTCACATACTGTAAGTCACAATTGTCTAAAAGCAACTGTCTTGTTTCTTTCCTTCATTGAAAACTCGGCTCTCAGATTGTCCAGGAGAAGACATAGATGGTGCAAAATCAATATCTGATGATATCAAGAATGACGCAAAACAAGTAGTGCGAAAAGGGGAACAGGACGACAAGGACAAAGAACAAAAGAATCAAGAAAAGGATGAAAAAGAGGAGGATAAAGGAGAAGAAAGTAAAGAGATGGCAGGTAAGAGCAAATGTACACAGATGGACATGGTTAATCCATTGGAGCAAGACTAGTGTGATTTTCCAGAAAGCTGGGTGCTGAAATCTTTTGATAAAAGCCAAGGTGTGACGCCGAGGGCATCGAGACAGAAGGAGCCGGAGGCACGGGCTGAGCATGGCTGGTTTTATTATCCATAGTGAAAATAAACTGAAAAACTCAGGCCACTAGGCAGAAACAGTATGGGAACAACAACACAAAGAATAATGGGAGACGAGATGAAATAAAGGTGAGTCGCGTAGCAGACAGGGCAAGGATTCCCACGGCGAGAGGCGAGGGTGCAGGCTGAATGCGCAGCACTGGACAGCGCGATCGGTGGGAATAAATACAAGCCCTAACTAATAGGTGCAGGTGTCAGTATTCAGGCGACTGTGATGGGGGGAGTGACCGGGAGTGCAAGGGTGTGTTCTGTGTGTTTGTGTGCGTGCGTGAGAGAGACTGAGTGCGTGTGCACGCCCTCTGGTGGCGTCCAGGCCGACTCACCGTGACACAATGACAATCATATTAACCTAGGAGAGGATTTTCTTCATATTTAAGTAAAATGTTATTGTAATGCTAATGTACTATTCCCATCCTATAATATTCGTTAATCAAAGATTAGTTGGTATTTTTTATTGTAGAATCAAATAAATTCTGAAGAACTTTTTTTACTTGTTCATTTCGGATGAAGAAAATCCCAAATCGATCGCAATTTAATGTTATGATTATCATCCTCTCTCCAGTGTTATGGTTACCATCCTCTCTCCAGTGTTATGGTTACCATCCTCTCTCCAGTGTTATGGTTACCATCCTCTCTCCAGTGTTATGGTTAACATCCTCTCTCCAGTGTTATGGTTACCATCCTCTCTCCAGTGTTATGGTTACCATCCTCTCGCCAGTGTTATTTCACTCAGCAAGAGTGACATGCAGATACAAAATGACAAAAAAAGATCTGTTTATTATATTATATTGGATTAAATGTTTGAGTCCATTAATGTGATCAACTATCTGTAACCTTGTCATAGCAATAACCTGTAAAACATTTATTTTCTTCTAGAGAACTCTCAGAATCCGGTTGAATCAACAGAACAAAATTTCTCAAATGAGAGTGAAGGAGGCAGTGATGTCAAAAGCAAGGGTCCACAATCTGGATCTGAAGAACAACCCCTGCAGACCAATCAGAATGAAGGGGACCCACAACTGAACAAAGGGGAACTGAATGAAGAACACAGAACACAACCAATAGTGAAAGAAGACGAAGAGAACACACAAGAGAATAAAGAGATTCAGCAAAAGGCAGGAGAAGTATCCAATCACATGAAAGGTAAAGACATGATCTGGAAATAATACTGTATCATGTACCTTCATATTTTCATCATGATTGTGTGAAGTTTATAATATTAAAACTAAATTCACATACTGTAAATCTCAATTGTCTAAAAGCAACTGTCTGATACCTTGTTTCTTTCGTTCATTGAAAACGCGATTCTCAAATTGTCCAGGAAAAGACATAGATGGTGCAAAATCAATATCTGATGATATCAAGAATGACGCAAAACAAGAAGTGAGAAAAGGGGAACAGGAGGACAAAGACAAAGAACAAAAGAATCAAGAAAAGGATGAAAAAGAGGAGGATAAAGGAGAAGAAATTAAGGAGATGGCAGGTAAGAAGAGCAAATGTACACAGATGGACATGGTTAATCCATTGGAGCAAGACTAGTGTGATTTTCCAGAAAGCTGGGTGCTGAAATCTTTTGATAAAAGCCAAGGTGTGACGCCGAGGGCATCGAGACAGAAGGAGCCGGAGGCACGGGCTGAGCATGGCTGGTTTTATTATCCATAGTGAAAATAAACTGAAAAACTCAGGCCACTAGGCAGAAACAGTATGGGAACAACAACACAAAGAATAATGGGAGACGAGATGAAATAAAGGTGAGTCGCGTAGCAGACAGGGCAAGGATTCCCACGGCGAGAGGCGAGGGTGCAGGCTGAATGCGCAGCACTGGACAGCGCGATCGGTGGGAATAAATACAAGCCCTAACTAATAGGTGCAGGTGTCAGTATTCAGGCGACTGTGATGGGGGGAGTGACCGGGAGTGCAAGGGTGTGTTCTGTGTGTTTGTGTGCGTGCGTGAGAGAGACTGAGTGCGTGTGCACGCCCTCTGGTGGCGTCCAGGCCGACTCACCGTGACACAATGACAATCATATGAATGGATGACATTGTCACAGGCGAGGTAAGACAGGATGCAGAGACAAGCAATCCACATACATGTAATTTTATTATAACATAATAGTGTCTTCAAAAGTAGCGCTTAGCAAACAGGCAACACTAAATGTAGAACACACGAAATCGACTCACAAAGAAGAGCAAAGGGCAGGACTAGCACACACAATATATGCGCAATACATAACGTGCCCCGCGTGTAACACATTAGACTGACGAGATGTATTAACATATATTCAAACAACCACACCCACAGGAAGTACATATATGGATGTGGATTATGTATACACAGACCTGAAGGGAGGGGTCCGGGGCTGTAAAGTGACAGACATGATTTAAATGGAGTACTAAAATATACTGCAAATATTGTAATTTACATAAAAATAAAAACATGCAGATGATCAATGATGTCAGTAACGCGTTACTTAGTAACGCGTTACTCTAATCTTACCACTTTTTTCGGTAACGAGTAATATAACGCGCTACTATTTCCAGTCCAGTAATCAGATTAAAGTTACTTATCCAAATAACTGTGCGTTACTATTTTTATTTTCCCTAGTAAAATATATATTTTATCTTTCTTCTTGGTCAGTTCTACTTTTGCGTCTGACCGTAGCTCTCGACTTCGCACGCTGCGCGCGACCTTGTGAAAGCGCGAGCACGTTTTCCAAGTCATTTTTTGCAGTGTCCTCCCGTAACGATATGTGGTAGTATAAAGAAACACCCCTCAAAAACAGAGGAATGATGAATTTTAATGTTGCTTTGTGTTCCTCGTTTGAAAAGTGCTGGAATTTTGACTAACGTAGCCTACTTTAAAATGCTTGAAATTGTAATGGTATTTCGTTTCACAAGCTGTTTGACTGAACAGTTTGCTTGTATTATGTTTACAAATAAATTTACAAATAACACCGCACAGCTACACAAACGTAATGTCAGGAGATACTACTTAAAGGAGATACGACGTCGCGCGCCAGGGTTGCGTTATCAATAAAGTTTCCCTCCTCTGGATTTTTGGATTAAGCAGTTTCTGCCTCGGTTACCGAACCTGCTTCAATACATTGTTACTGTTAAAAATGCACTTCCAATAAAGTGAGTATTGGAAATATTTATTTTGCTGCTGAATGTAACTATTAAAGTAACTTGTAATCTAACGTAGTTACTTTTAAAATCAAGTAATCAGTAACGTAACTAAGTTACTTTTAAAAGGAGTAATCTGTAATCAGTAATCAGATTACTTTTTCAAAGTAACTTAGCCATCACTGCAGATGATGCAGAGGTAAAACGTGCAATGTGGAAGTTGATGTGCCATGTGTTGTGAACTGTTTCTGTACTGTTATTATGTACTGAAGTTACACCCACAGTTATGAAGTGAAGCCTGCAGCAGATTGTCTTATTTGGTTTTAGGCTCCAGATGGACATTGAGACCCCGTCACCACCAGAGGGTCAAATACGTCTCTATCATAAGTGGGAAAACACTTGGTGTTCATGAACACATTCTGCAAATACTCCACAAACAAATACCAGACCTGCAGGATGTGTCTACAGTGGAGGAGTGTGATGTTATTCTGCTGTTCTGCCCCATTGTGTCTCGGGCTGGTACTGACATTGAAGCAGCACTGACGCTCATTACTGAAGCAGGTAACTCTGAACCTCTTCATTGTGAACACATAAGATGTTGGACACACACTGCTCCATCATGTTTGACAAGATAAAGTCCTGCTCACAACATCAAGTCTTGCTCTCTGTCCACAGACTCCAAGCCTGCTGTTCTAGTGGTGCTCCATCACACATTTGACCCAGACAGCACTGTACCAGACAGCAGCAGATCTGTAACCAGGAAGAACACGACCACAGTGGACTGTCTGTTCCATGAGTATCGTGGATTATTGAAGTGCCCAAAAAATGAGGACACAGTAAAAAAAATAGTAGAAAACCTAAAGCCTCAGGTACTGATCACAATTTTAGCATGTTAGTTTTCTGTTTATCTCTGAATCTGAGTACTGATGTAGGGTCAAATCTTTTGTTAGTTTTAGAGTGTTTTTGTTAAAACAAAGCACACATATAGCCTCCAACACCTGAAATCTCCAGTCATCCAGAACAGGTAAAATAGTTGTCAGAAATGATGAGTTACTGGATACAAGTTTCTTTATTAAACATACAAAGTGTGACCGGCGAGGAGTGCAATAAAAAAGAGAAAGCGATCACACCAGTTTCAATTCTGCATAGATTACCGTGGTCTTAACAAGATCACCGTTAAGGACAGGCACCCTTTACCCCTCATGCCGTCTGCCTTCGAAGCACTGCAGCAAGCCACCATTTTCACTAAGCTGGACTTGCGCAGTGCTTACAATCTTATCAGAGTGCGTGAGGGGGATGAATGGAAGACTGCTTTTATTACCCCTTCGGGTCACTACGAGTACCTCGTGATGCCGTTTGGGCTCATGAACGCCCCAGCAGTCTTCCAGCGGTACATAAATGAGGTATTGAGGGAGGCCTTGGACCACTATGCATTCATCTACTTGGACGACATACTGATATACAGCCAGTCACTCAAGGAACACGTCGGGCACATCAGAAGGGTTCTCCAGTTGTTGCTGGAGAATCATTTGTATGTCAAACTGAAAAAGTCTGTGTTCCATACGGAAGAGGTCTCATTCCTCGGTTTCCGGGTCTCCGAAGGCAAGTTGGCCATGGAACCGGCTAAAACCAAAGCTGTAGCCTCCTGGCCTGTGCCCACGTCGGTCCGTCAGGTTCAGCGCTTCTTGGGGTTCGCCAACTTCTACCGCCGGTTCATCAAGGACTACGGTTCTGTGGCGGCCCCCCTCTCTGCGCTCACCAGCAAAACCCTAAGGGGTTTTGAATGGACCCATCAGGCCCAGGCCGCGTTCGACGACCTCAAGGGAAGGTTCGTTTCCGCCCCTGTGCTCCAGATGCCGGATCCCGACCTCCCCTTCATTGTGGAGGTGGATGCCTCTGAGGCAGGGGTGGGGGCCATCCTGTCTCAACCGTCTGGGAGCCCCCCTAAACTCCACCCCTGCACCTTCTACTCCCACCGTCTCACTCCGCCCGAACGCAACTACGACGTGGGCGATAAGGAGCTCCTGGCCCTCAAATTGGCCCTCGAGAAGTGGAGGCATTGGCTGGAGGGTGCCAAACACCCTTTTGTGGTCTGGACAGACCACAAGAACTTGGCATACCTCCAGCAGGCCAAAAGGCTTAATCCGAGGCAGGCTAGGTGATCGCTCTTTTTCGAGCGGTTCAATTTCACTTTGTCATACCGGCCCGGATCCAAGAACACCAAGCCCGATGCCCTCTCTCGCCTGTGGGAACCATCCTCTGTTTCCTCCGGCCCTGAAACTGTGATTCCTCCCACCAAGATCCTTGGTCCCTTGGTCAGGGATACCGACCCTGGGGGGGGACCAGCAGGACGACTCTACGTCCTGGCCCTGGTCCGTGGGCAAGTCATGAAATGGGCTCATGCCTCACAGTTTGCCGCCCATCCGGGTGCTCGGCGCACCCTTGAACTGGTCAGGCGTCGCTTTTGGTGGCCCAACATGGACCAATCTGTGGGCAGCTTTGTGGCCGCCTGCGCTGTATGCGCCCAGGGGAAAAGCCCACGGACCAAGCCCACGGGGCTGCTCCACCCGCTTCCGGTCCCTTCTCGTCCGTGGTCGCACCTCTCCCTGGACTTTGTGACTGGTTTGTCCCCCTCCTGGGGCAACACAGTCATTCTGGTCATTGTAGATCATTTTTCGAAGTCCACTAAGTTCATAGCCCTACCTAAACTCCCCTCTGCTCGTGAGACAGCTAACGTCTTCCTACAGCACGTGGTTCGTGCTCACGGTTTTCCCGTGGACGTGGTTTCTGACCGTGGACCACAGTTCACAAGCCGTTTTTGGGGTGCCTTCCTTAAGCTCCTGGGTGCCAGGGCCAGCCTCTCCTCTGGGTTTCATCCCCAGAGCAATGGCCAGACGGAGCGGGTCAACCAAGACCTCGAACAGACGCTCCAATGCCTGGCTTCTTCCAATGCCACCTCCTGGTCTGATCAGCTGATGTGGGCAGGGTATGCCCACAACACCCTCTGGCACTCGTCCCTGGGCATGTCGCCCTTCGAGTGCCTTTACGGCTATGCTCTGCCTATGTTCGCTGACCAGGAAGGGGATGTGGCGGTACCCAATGCCAGGGCCCTGGTTCGCCGCTGCAGGTCGACCTGGCAGTGGGCCCGCGGGGCCCTGCTCAAGGCCTCGGCTGGCCACAAGCGCTATGCGGATAGGCATCGCCTTCCGGCCCTGTCTTTCCGTCCTGGATAACGGGTGTGGCTGTCGTCCAGGGACCTGCCGGTTTGCGGTGGAACTCGGAAACTGGTGCCGCGCTTTCTGGGTCCCTTTAAGGTCGAGCGGCGGGTCAATCCGGTGTCTTACCACCTGTCCCTTCCTTCATCTCTCCGGGTGCACCCTGTGTTTCACGCCTCGCAGCTTCGGCCGGTTCTGTGACGTCTTTCCCGCACCGCGACGCCGCCTGCCCCTCGTACGGTCGGTGGGGGCCCTGCCTACACCGTCCGTCGGTTGTTGCATGTCCGTCGGGTCCGGGAGCAGTTCCTGGTTGATTGGCAGGGGTGCGGTCCTGCTGACCGCTCCTGGGTTCCGGCCAGCCGGGTCCTGGATCAGACCCTGGTCCGGAATTTCCGCTGGGACAGGGCCATCGCCTTGGGCCCGCGGGGTCTCGGGCCTAGAGGGGGGGCTCTGTCAGGGCTGGCCCCAGGGCGGCTCCTCCGGTTGCCACCAGGAGGAGCCTGCGAGTCAGACCACAGACATTTTTAGTAGACATCTGGTTTTGTTACTAAGGTTATGTTTTGTTTCTGTATCGCTAGTTGCTTTAGTTCCTATGATGTTTTCCCTGTGTCTTGTGTTATGTTAACATTCCCTTACATATAAATTTCTCTTCCTTGCATAGTCACGGTGGTCCTTCATATTCTTAGTGTTAAAGTGAAGTTACTGTTTAACCTTGTAAATCCTGTAAAGCGCTTTGTGACAACATGTGTTGTGAAAAGCGCTATACAAATATATTTGATTTGATTTTGATTTGAATGTGAAGCCATAAAATGTTTGTCTCACCAGGACCTTCAGGGGACTGACCCCTGTGTATGTGGGTCCATGGTGGGTCAAAGCCTTTATTGTCTTAATAGTAACTGCAAAATTGTTGTTGTATTCCATGCGTAAGAAACTTAGTGTGATGCTTTATCAGCACTGATTGAACAGAGGGATCCTCAGGGACAAGCAGCTATGATGTCACTGTTGTATCATGGGGAGTCAGATGAGAGGGTAACATTGGAAGATATTTTGTGATCTGTTTTATCAGAGATCAAGAGAGGGTTTGTTGTGATTTTTGGTTTTTGCTTAGCACTAGCATTAGCAATAATATATTTTGCTTACCCTTTAAACATAATATAGGAATTAAATGCAACTACTGTTTTAGATGTGTCCGAGCTGTGAACCCTAAAGAGGGGCCTTAGGAAATCATGATGTGTAAGGAGTTTAAAAGAGAAGATGACCCGGTCAACGGGAAGTTGAGGACCGCAGTGTTAGACTGATAAAGGAGAAGTACAACATACCGGTGTATGACAGCATCCCTTTGAACAGATATTCTAATATGTTGAAACAAATGGATAAGTCATGTCTGCTTGAACAGCAAAATCATGTTTGCTCGAACAACAACACCATGTAAGGCATAGAAGAAGATCTGAGCGTTTGGGGGTGGGGTAATAGTATATAAAGACTGCTTGCACACACGCTTGTCGGGTCTCTCTGATGTAAATGTTAGAATGTGAGATCCCCAGAGATATCTCTGTTTTAATAAAGGCCTTTTTGATATTGCTATAATTTTGGTATGGTTGTTCCTGCTATCTCTTTCCCATCAAACGAACGCGCTGGGCTATAGTGGTTGATATAAGTTTAAAGCCCCCAACAATGTGTAGCTACAAATTGATGCCAACTGAATCAATTTGTAGCAAACTTAATCATCGTGTATTACTAGTGTGTACACTCGGAGTGTGAACTGGTTTTTAGTATTGCACTGCGTTACATTTAATAATTACATCATACAAATATTATGCCTCAGAGATATAGCATTACACAAAATTATACATACGGCAAACTTTGTTTCCTCAAATTTGATGTTGAGTTCTTGTAGGCTTAAATGTCCACAAGTTTGGCAGACACAAATGACAGCACATTATATAAATGTCCTTTTTACACGTTTGTAATGTAAACATTGGCTGTGAGGCCAGGGATGCTCGGTAGGTTTTTCTGTCACCATACTTTGCTACGGTGGAGAAAGTTTGCGCATGTGATCACGTGACTGACCGGCTTCATTTGATTGGTCACTCATACTCAGGTGGCGAGACGTTGGCCAGTCTTCTCACTGAAAAGACGAATTATTTACCAAACTAAAGTCACGGTAGCGCGCGGTTCAAATCCGATTGTAACGGAGTAAAAGTCGCGTTTTTCTCAGCACATATTTACTCAAGTAAAAGTAGAAGTCTTTCATATTAAAACTACTCTTACAAGTACATTTTTGTCCAAAAAGCTACTTGAGTAAATGTAACAGAGTAAATGTAACACGTTCTTACCCACCTCTGATTTTAATATGGATCATAACACTTTCTCATTCTTTCTCATTATTCCCTGCAGGACATGAGCTCTGACAGTAACTCAGGTGAGTGGAGAACTGTGTCAGTGCTACCTGTCTCACTCCCATGTGAAGAAAGGTGATGAGACCCAGTCACATGGTCACTTACCTGCCTGTATCTCCCCATGTCTGTGTGTGCTTTATGATCATTAGGATAATGACAAATTCCACTTTCATGAATCCACTCAAGATGAGTTGATATTTTCTGTTTTAGGACCAAACAGATTCTTAAGCCATTTTTACATTACTTTTGAAGAAAATCTCCACTTGACTTCTTAGTTCCTTATAACTGCTCTCAAAGTTTTTCTTTTGGTACAGGCGTGTGTACGCTTCGACTGGTGTTATGTTTTTTTTTTTTTAATTTAGCCTCTTTTCCACCTTCACCTTTATACAATGAATTAATTGATTTCCAATTACCACACATGTTAAACGACAAGTGCCCAAAGGCAAAGTATTAAACCCAAACATACTATGTGCACGAAATTAGGAGAAGTTAGGTTTTATATGCTTTCTTTTGTGAGCAGCTCTCCTCTCATGATCCTTCACATGGTCACTCAACATGCAGCTTACAGCTCGAGCAATAAGCGTAATCACTGAATTGCACATCCGCATATGTATTCATACATACACAATAGAACGTGCATCCCAATAGGCTGCCTCTCCAGTAATAAATGCAAAAACCAGAAAAACAGCTACATTCCTTCACACAAGACGAGTTTTATTTTTGACAGCATTCATTCTAGCATGTGAAATTAACTTTTAAGGTTAAAGGTGTTAAAGTTACCATCCTCTCTCCAGTGTTATGATTACCATCCTCTCTCTCAAAAAAAGTGACATGCAGAGACAAAAATACCTGTATATTAGATTATATTAGATTAAATGTTTAAGCGTACATCAGGGCCATAGTGGGCCCCTTTTTCAGCCTGGGAATTTCATGCCCAAATCCGGCCCAAAATAATTTTTCCCTTGCAAACGGCCCAAACTTGAGATTGACATGAGCCGGTCCATTGGGAATCCTCCAGTATCTCCCGATTTGCCACTCCGGCTCTGGCATACATTAATGTGATCAACTATCTGTAACCTTATCATAGCAATGACCTGTAAAACATTTATTTTCTTCTAGAGAACTCTAAGCATCCGGTTGAATCAACAGAACAAAAATTCTCAAATGAAAGAGAAGGAGGCAGTGATGTCAAAAGCAAGAGTCCACAACCTGGATCTGAAGAACAAGCCCCGCAGAGCAATCAGAAAGAAGGGGACCCACAACTGAACAAAGGGGAACTGAATGAAGAACACAGAACTCAACCAACAGTGAAAGAAGACGAGGAGAACACACAAGATAATAAAGAGATTCAGCCAAAGGCAGAAGAAGAATCCAATCACATGAAAGGTAAAGACATGATCTGGAAATAATACTGTATCATGTACCTTCATATTTTCATCATGATTGTGTGAAGTTTATAATATTAAAACTAAATTCACATACTGTAAATCTCAATTGTCTAAAAGCAACAGTCTGATAACTTGTTTCTTTCCTTCATTGAAAACTCTACTCTCAGATAGTCCAAGAAAAGACATAGATGGTGCAAAGTCAAGACCTGATGATATCAAGAATGACACAAAACAAGAAGAGAGAAAAGGGGAACAGGAGGACAAAGACAAAAAACAAAAGAATCAAAAGGAAGATAAAGAGGAGGATAAAGGAGGAGAAAGTAAAGAGATGGCAGGTAAGAGCAAATGTACACAGATGGACATGGTTAATCCACTGGAGCAAGACTAGTGTGATGTTTCAGAAAGCTGGGTGCTGAAATCTTTTGATAAAAGCCAAGGACAATCATATGAACATAGAAGATTTTTCCCATATTTGAGTAAAATGTTATAGTAATGCTAATGTACTATTCCCATCCTGTAAAATTCAATAATCAAAGATTATTTTGTATTTTTATTGTAGAATCAAATAAATTCTCAAGAAAGTTTTTACTTGTTTATTTCATTTGAAGAAAATCCCAACTCGATCGCCATTTAATGTTATGGTTACCATCCTCTCTCCAGTGTTATGGTTACTAATATCTTTCCAGTGATATGGTTACCATCCTCTCTCTTAGATAGTCCAAGAAAAGACATAGATGGTGCAAAGTCAAGACCTGATGATATCAAGAATGACACAAAACAAGAAGAGAGAAAAGGGGAACAGGAGGACAAAGACAAAAAACAAAAGAATCAAGAAAAGGAAGATAAAGAGGAGGATAAAGGAAAAGAAAGTAAAGAGATGGCAGGTAAGAGCAAATGTACACAGATGGACATGGTTACCACCCTCTCTCCAGTGTTATGGTTAGTATCCTCTCTCTGGTGTTATGGTTTCAATCCTATCTCCAGTGTTATGGTTACCATCTTCTCTCCACTATTATGGTTTTAATCCTATCTCCAGTGGTATGATTACCATCCTCTCTCTAGTGTTATGGTTACCATCGTCTCTCCAGTGTTATGGTTAGTGTCCTCTCTCTGGTGTTATGGTTTCAATCCTATCTCCAGTGTTATGGTTACCATCTTCTCTCCACTATTATGGTTTTAATCCTATCTCCAGTGGTATGATTACCATCCTCTCTCTAGTGTTATGGTTACCATCGTCTCTCCAGTGTTATGGTTAGTGTCCTCTCTCTGGTGTTATGGTTTCAATCCTATCTCCAGTGTTATGGTTACCATCTTCTCTCCACTGTTATGGTTTTAATCCTATCTCCAGTGTTATGATTACCATCCTCTATCTAGTGTTATGGTTACCATCTTCTCTCCAGTGTTATGGTTACCATCCTCTCACCAGTGTTATGGTTACCATCCTATCTGCAGTGTTATGGTTACCATCTGGAAATATGATCTGGAAATAATACTGTATCATGTACCTTCATCTTTTCATCATGATTGTGTGAAGTTTATAATATTAAAACTAAATTCACATACTGCAAAAAACAATTGTCTAAAAGCAACAGTCTGATAACTTGTTTCTTTCCTTCATTGAAAACTCTACTCTCAGATAGTCCAAGAAAAGACATAGATGGTGCAAAGTCAAGACCTGATGATATCAAGAATGATACAGAACAAGAAGAGAGAAAAGGGTACCAGGAGGACAAAGACAAAAAACAAAAGAATCAAGAAAAGGAAGATAAAGAGGAGGATAAAGGAGGAGAAAGTAAAGAGATGGCAGGTAAGAGCAAATGTACACAGATGGACATGGTTAATCCACTGGAGCAAGACTAGTGTGATGTTTCAGAAAGCTGGGTGCTGAAATCTTTTGATAAAAGCCAAGGACAATCATATTAACATAGGAGAGGATTTTCTCCATATTTAAGTAAAATGTTATTGTAATGCTAATGTACTATTCCCATCCTATAAAATTTGTTAATTAAAGATTAGTTGGTATTTATTATTGTGGAATCAAATACCCCAACTCCCAACTCGATCGCCATTTAATGTTATGATTATCATCCTCTCTCCAGTGTTATGGTTACCATCCTCAGCAAGAGTGACATGCAGAGACAAAATGACAAAAAAAGATCTGTTTATTATATTATATTAGATTAAATGTTTAATGTTATGTAATGTTATGGTTACCATCCTCTCTCCAGTGTTATGATTTCCATCCTCTCTCCAGTGTGCTGGTTACGATGCTTTCTCTCCAGACATATTGTTACTTTCCTCTCTCTTGTTACCAACCTATTGTGTTCACCATGGGGCAAGTTCTTTTGGGTTGTTTAGTTTGCATATTTGTCCTCTGATGTACACCATTCTAACTAGAAACACAATAAAATTATACACATAAAACCCTATCCTTAAACACCGTAAAGTTATTGTCACAAACCCTTTCAGTATACACATAACCATATCGTCAAAAGCTGCATCTCAAGCTGCACCCTTCCATATAAATAACAAAAAACACTTGTGTAACTGTTATAGCTACATTTTCAAGTTGAACCTTGACATGAGTTTTCCCTAAAACTGACAGTGAAGGACTTCACCATTTTAACTGGAAACAAAATAAAATTTGATTCCATGAAAGAACATTTTAAACATTTACCGGGTCTGATGATGGAATCAGTGAACAAGATTGATGTCATTGTGATGTTCTACCAGCAACCTGGAACACAGAAGACGCTTTCTCATTGTCATGCCAACTTACAAAACATCAGAACAGCCAAATATCTTAATCCACTATCAAAACAAACATCAACTGGTTCTCATCCGGACCTGCAGGGGGCAGACAAGTTTGCAACACCCATTTACTTCCTGTCGGATCTGAGGGATTTTTCTGAAAAGCGGCCATCTTTCTCTCAGATTAATATCATGCTGCAGAGGACAAAGGAGCTAAAGTTTGAAACATGAAACAGAAACCTGGGAGATGACAAATGAAAGAAAACAAGAAAATCCTTCAGTTCACCCGTAAAACGCTACTGGTTATCAACCTGACTGTTTGACTAGCTATCTGTATGGCTAATTGTTTGGCTATCTGTTTGGCTATCTGTTTGACTAACTGTTTGACTGTTTGGCTAACTGTCTGGCTAACTATCTGCCTAGCTGATACCCTTCGTCGATCGAACTAAATGATCTAAAGAACTCCAATAAAAAACAAAAAGGGGAAAACGCCTTCGAGTTGTTCCTTGCGTGACTGGGCTCTTTCAAGTTGGAGCATAACTGAGGGAAAATCAAAATAAAACACCAAGAAACTTGACAGTTGATAACCAGCGTGGCAACAGAGACGAAGGATCAACGGCCTCCAGTCAACCTTGTCTACGCAAAAAAGCAACTCCCAAGTATGGCGGAAGAGGCCATTGGAAAGTCCATCAAACAGCTGAAGATGGATAGGACTTCAGCAAAGATGGCCTTCACGAAACAGGCCAACTACCTCACAAGAGGAGTCGAGCACCTAACAAAACCAGAGATACAAAAGGAATACAGGGAACTCTGCTCACTCTCCAGGAAAGTCAACGATGCAAACGATGAGTATGAGCTTGGTCTGCTAGCGGAGGTTGACGAGGAGAAAGGAGAGGTGAAGCTGAACCCCAAAGACCAAGCAGACCTTTCAAAGACCACAGAAGACTGCAGAATTAGACTAGAAGAGGTCAGAACAAGCGTGCAGTCCAGTCTCTGGTCGAGGTACGCTGAAGGGGAGTTGACCTTCGCCATTGAGGAGGCAGAGTCGGCTTGCGAACAAGCTTGTGGAACCCCTGTGGTCCTAGCCAACAAAAATGTATATGAGCACCAGGTGGAAAACGCGAAGCAACTTGTCGCAGATGCAATGGCTGTATTCAAACAGTGGCAAGACTGGATACCCAACGGGGAAAGCGATGACTGGGATGGCAGGACAAAGGGCTTAAGGAAGATGAAGAATAACCTTGAGGCAAAAAAGGTTGAATACCTGATCTTGCAGAGAACTGCAGAGGAGGAACGGCATGGAATAACTCTTCAGGCCCAGTCAGCACAGCAGGTAGTCCAGCAGCCTATCTTGAAAATAAAACCTACCAGCCTACCCAGATTCCATGGCTCAAAAAGAGAGTTCTATCAATGGAAAAAGGACTGGGAGAGTCTGCAGAGGCAAGGTGAACATACCGGTTCGGCAGAGGCAAAGAAGATGCAGCTCCTCGACAGTGTTGATGACAAAATCCGCAGAGACCTACGGCTCTCCACCTACAAAACTGCTGAGGATATGTTCAAGGTCCTGGAAAACCGGTTCGGCAATAAAACCACCATCGCCCTGGAGATCATCGAGGATCTGGAGAAGATTCCACCTCTGAAATCCTACCAGCCCAGGAAAATGATTGAATTGATCCAGTCTGTTGAGAAGGCCTTGAACGACCTCACAGAGCTCGGAAACACCGGAGCCGTTAAAAACCCTCTTGTAGTCAAAATGATCGAGAGCAAACTGCCTTACATGATGAAGAGGGATTGGTTAGTCTTCATGGTGAACCCAATAAATGGTGTCACTCCAGACAACCATTTCGACAGCCTCCTGACCTACCTGAAAACTCAGGAAGAAGTTTTGGAGAGGCTTGAGCAACTTGGAGTAGGTGAAAAGCCAGAAAAGAGGCCGGCTGACACCAAAAAGTACGCCTTGACCAAGTCCACAAGCAAAGGGGGATGCATAGTCTGTGGTGATGAGCGGCACACAGAAAAGCTCTACTTCTGCAAGAGGTTCAAAGAACTGAAGCTGAAAGACAAACTGAGTGCTGCGGAGAGACTGGGAGCCTGCACAAAATGTCTGGAGTGTCATGAAGGAGACGATACCACCTGCAAGGACACTTACCTGTGCAGAAAGCCGGGCTGTAGGAGAGATCATCACTACTTCCTGTGCCAGAGAGGAGACCCTAAAAAGGTTGAGACAGAGACATCAAAGCCGAATACGAAGAGGCACCAACTGACAGAAGAGCAACAACAATTTGTGTCAGAACTGTCCCCTCAAATGGCAGAAAAGTTCAAGAGAGCCTTTACAAATGTCTCTGCGAGATCTCTCTGCACAGATAAACCTGCAGGCATGAAAGTAAGTACAGTTCATGAACTCCCAGTGATCCTCATGCTCCTCGAAGTCACCACCAATGCAGGTCAGAAGATCGGAACTCTGATCGACCTGGCATCCGACACAAATTACATTACCCACCGTGCAGCCAGGAGACTTGATTTGGAGAGTGAGAAAATCACACTAGACATCCAAGGGGTTGGAGGAATGGCCCTAAAAGTGAAGACAAGGAGATACCATCTCAGAGTGAGAGTGAAGACCCCCAGAGGGAGCGAACGAGCCCATGAGCTTCTCTGCTATGGCTTGGAAGAGATAGCCAAGGTACAAAACAGTCACACCCCAACAACTAAAAAGGTTCTTTCCAATTGACAGCTTGGATGACCTTCGCAGACCGGAGCAAATAGAACTGCTGATCAGCCATCGAGAGGGACGACTCGTACCGCAGAGGGTGAAGGTGGTCGGTGACCTTGTACTCTGGGACGGCCCACTAGGAAAGATGGTCAGTGGAACTCACCCAGACCTCTTTGAAAAGGTGTGGCAGCACACACATCAAAGACCCACTTTGCGCGATCCATGAGGGCTACAGCTGCAAGATATCAAGAACTCTGTGACACACATGGAATTAAAGCTACCAAAACTACTGTAACCAACAAAGAAATCCTCAACTGGTGGAAATGGGACAGTATTGGAGCAGCCTGTGAACCTAAGTGTGGAGGATGCAGATGCGGCAACTGTCAGCCAGGAGGCAAGGACATGACATTAAGTGAGGAAAAGGAGCTCAAAATCATCAGGACAGGCCTCACCTACAGCACAGGCGACGATCACAGCAGTGAACCACACTGGGACACAAAGTACCCATGGATTGAAGATCCAACCTCTCTGCCCAATAACAGAAGTGGAGTGGAAGCCACTTTTCTGAGGACAGAGAAACAACTCAAAAGAGAACCAGAGTGGAAAGTGGCATATGCGGCTCAAGTTCGTGAAATGGTGGAGAGAGGAGCAGCAATAAAACTCACCGAAGAGACGATGGCCAACTGGACAGGACCAGTATGGTACATCAGCCACTTGGTGGCACCAAACCCACATTCTGTCACAAGACCTGTACGCCTGGTCTGGAACAGCAGCCAGAAGTTCAAGGGTCTCAGCATGAACGATCTTCTACTGAAAGGACCTGACGTCCTCAATCCAATTCGAGCAGTGCTACTTAGGTTCAGAAGAGGTGTGCACGCAGCACTCGGTGACATCAAAAAGATGTACAATTCAGTGTGGTTGGAGGACGTGGAGATGCATCTTCACAGATTTCTCTGGAGAGACACCGAAGACAGTGAATTGGAAGAGTATGCAATCACCCGAGTCAACATGGGTGACCGACCAGCACGGTGCATCGCACAGCTGGCCATGAGAGAGACTGCAAAGTTACCCATGTTTACTCACCTGGAGGAGGAGCGCAGGATCCTGGAGGAAGACTCTTATGTTGATGATGTGCTCACTTCTCACAATGACTTGGAAAAGTTGGACAAAAACACCAGAGGAGTTGTTGAAATCCTGAAAGCTGGCGGATTCCACCTGAAGCCCTGGGTCCGGTCAGGTCAAAGTGGGAGGGACATACACACATCAGAAACGCCAGCAAACAAAATCCTTATTCTCCCAAATCAAAGAAGAGAAGATGATGACAAAGCCCTGGGAGTTGGCTACCTTGTTGAAAGTGACAAATTGTACCCTATGACCTCAGTCAACTTCTCAAAGAGAAGGAAAAAAATGAGATTGGGTCCAAATCTAACGGAAGAAGAGGTGAGGGGAAAAACTCCCAAGCCACTGACTAGAAGACATTTGTTGAGCCAAGTAGCTAGCCTGTATGACCCAATAGGTCTCGTCACTCCTGTGAAACAGAAGGGTACCATTCTAGTCAGGAGAGCCTTCCAAGAGGCAGGAACCAGCACAGCCCGAGACACTTGGGACAAGCCACTGTCAGAACAACTGAGGGGGGAAGCAGTCCAGCTGTTTGAGGACTACATCCGCCTCAGCCGAATAACCTTCCACAGGAGCTTCACACCATGCAACTGGACCAAAAAACCATGGGGAGTAACATTCTCTGATGGGAGTGACCAGAGCTACGGAGCCGTGGTGTACTTCAGGTGGAAGACTGAGCAGGGCATTGACATCAGACTCGTTGAGTCAAAAGCAAAGCTTACACCACTCGACCAGAAGGGGGACTCAGTCAAAGCTGAAATCTGTGGTGCTGTCTACGCAGTCCGCCTCAGAAGATACATTGAGAAACATAGTCGGCTGGAGGTTGAAAAATGGCTCCACCTGCTGGACAGTCAAACTCTGTTGGGTGCAATCCAAAGAGACAGTTACGGGTATCAGACGTTCTTTGCAAACAGGGTCGGAGAGATCCAGAAGACCTTATCCCCTGATGACTGGAGGTGGATCCAGGGAGACCTCAATGTGGCGGACATCATAACAAGAGGTGCAGCTCCAGAAGATCTCAAAGAGGAATCTGTGTGGCAGAATGGACCAGACTTCCTGAGATTACCTTTGGAAAAGTGGCCAATAAAGTCTGCCAAAGAAGTTGCAGCCCATGCCAGAGAAGGTATAAATAAGCTCCAAAGGAAGTCCTTCTCAGCAGTACTGACCAGAGCACAGCTAAAGAAAACAATGCAGGATGTGCCATCTGGTGGTACAAGCGGCTCAGCGAAAGTGATAGGCAAAAGAGACATTGATGCTCAGCAAGGCACTGCAGATAGAAAAGAGCCCAAGACTCAACTCCGAAGAACACCAGCTGGTTCTGCAGTGAAAGAACTGATCAATGTCAGGAAATTCAGCGACCTAACCAAGGTCATCAGAGTTGTTGCCTGGGTATGGAGAGCTGCAGTTAGATGGAAAAAATTACTGGACAGAACCCAATCCACAAGTAAGCCAAAGTGGGAGGGGTTTTCACCAGAAGAACTTAAGTCCAGAGCCAAACAAGCTGTACTCACCATCAGTGAGTGTGAAGACGCACAGAGAGACCTCTTCCTCGCAGCACAAGAGGGTACATCCTTCCAAGACACTACCCTTAATAGACCGGCGGTGTACAAAGATGCAGAAACCGGACTCTTGGTCTGCGGAGGAAGATTTCAGATCTTCGATGACGACAAAACTACGGTACCAATCTTACCTTGTGATGCGTGGATATCCTCTCTTCTGGCACAAGAAGCTCACAAGGCAAATCACGAAGAAATAGCAGGTACACTCCTGCGTATGAGAAAGAAAGCATGGGTCATAAGAGGCCGGAAACTGGTTCAGAAGATTGTGGACAGCTGTGTGACATGCAGAAAGGCTAGAGCCAAAAAGTGCCAACAAATCATGAGTGACCTCCCGTCCGAACGGATAACACCAGCAAGACCATTCGAATTCACAACAGTGGATCTATTTGGACCTTATGAAGTGAAGGATGAAGTTAAGAAGAAATCAAGGCTCAAGGTATGGGGGTTAGTCTTCTGCTGTATGGCATCCAGAGCTCTGCACACAGATGTCGTAAGTGACCAGTCTTCTGAAGGTTTCCTGTTGGCTTACAAGAGATTCACAGCACTAAGAGGTCATCCAAAAAAGCTGTGGTCAGATCCTGGAAAAAACTTTGTGGGTGTCAGACCCGCCCTCAATCAGCTGTACACCTTTCTGAACCAGCTACAGTCGTCAGAGGTTGAAAATGAAGCCTCCAAGCATGGGACAGAATGGAGCTGGAAACTTCACCCCGCTGATTCCCCTCACAGGAATGGAGCTGCGGAAGCCGCTGTGAGAACAGCGAAACACGCTCTGCACAACCTGGGAGGAGCTGGATGCTTTACTTGGAGTGAGTTCCAAACCTTCCTCTACATGGCTGCAAACCTTGCCAATGAGAGACCCATAGATGCCAGAACTCAGAGTCGAGAGGGCTGTATAGAATACATAAGCCCAAACACACTTCTGCTCGGGAGAACAGGACCCAGGGGAGACCTAGGAAGCTTTGACTTTGATGGCTATCCCTACAAAAGACTAAGAGCAATCCAAACAGAAGTTGACCGGTTCTGGAGGAAGTGGAGTCAGTTGGCGGGGCCCAATCTATTCATTAGGAGCAAGTGGCACACAACGCACAGAAATGTAGCCATAGGAGACATCGTCTGGCTTGCCGACCAAAATGCATTGAGAAGTCAGTATAAACTTGCCAGAGTCATCAATGTAAACCCTGACAAGAAGGGTGTTGTCAGAGATGTTCATGTTCGAACCTTTCCCAGCTACCCAGTCTCGACCATGAAGTCTGATCAAAGGCCAACAAAGAAACTCTTAACTAAAATCCCCTCTACAATTCTGCACAGAGATGTACGACGGGTCGTTGTTCTACTACCAATCGAAGAACAAAAGTAACCAAAAGTAACCACCTACTAAGGAAAAGAAACAACCCTGACCATCCACAACTCTTGTGACCTCTCTGAGTTCTAGAACCGAGAGGTCAAGTGGGAGGTGTCATGCCAACTTACAAAACATCAGAACAGCCAAATATCTTAATCCACTATCAAAACAAACATCAACTGGTTCTCATCCGGACCTGCAGGGGGCAGACAAGTTTGCAACACCCATTTACTTCCTGTCGGATCTGAGGGATTTCCTGAAAAGCGGCCATCTTTCTCTCAGATTAATATCATGCTGCAGAGGACAAAGGAGCTAAAGTTTGAAACATGAAACAGAAACCTGGGAGATGACAAATGAAAGAAAACAAGAAAATCCTTCAGTTCACCGGTAAAACGCTACTGGTTATCAACCTGACTGTTTGACTAGCTATCTGTATGGCTAATTGTTTGGCTATCTGTTTGGCTAATTGTTTGGCTATCTGTTTGGCTATCTGTTTGACTAACTGTTTGACTATCTGTTTGGCTAACTGTCTGGCTAACTATCTGCCTAGCTGATACCCTTCGTCGATCGAACTAAATGATCTAAAGAACTCCAATAAAAAACAAAAAGGGGAAAACGCCTTCGAGTTGTTCCTTGCGTGCCTGGGCTCTTTCAAGTTGGAGCATAACTGAGGGAAAATCAAAATAAAACACCAAGAAACTTGACACTCATATACCTGGTAATGCAAATAAACATGTCCCTCCACCACAAACTTTTAATTTACCTTTGAAAACACGGTACGAATTTCCCACAAACATTTTGATGGCTTATATCCTCATGTGAATGTTGATTAATCAGAATTAATATTGCAGTCCAAAACATAAAGGTCTTTGTCTCTGTCCTTAGTCTCCAAGCCTGCATCTACACATCTAGACTGTGTGAAGGATAAAGAGATCCTCAATGGCATTTCAAAGTGGATTGAGGCTCAGGTATGAGTGAATTCTTCCTATATTTTCTATAAAGGTTATTCACTATTTTAGTCTTGGAATGTAAGCAAGCATGTTGGAATATAAACAGATTGAATAAAGTACCAGAATATGAAAATATTATAGAGATCTTTATGATGTAAATGCTGTGATTTTATGTATTAGTCACATGTAATTTTTCTTTATGCAGAGTAACAGGGGATCTAATCCTGAAAACATCACAAAGGTACAATGAGGTTTAAAAAGCCAGATTATCTCAGTTTTGTAGAACTCATCTCACTGGCTTTGCTGAGAGATAAGTGATCAGTGTTTGCTGTTTTGATACTTGTATTCTGTGTGAGAGAGTATTTATTTTTTTCACAGGAAAAAACCAAACACATGAGAAAAGGTAAGTAATGTTATTTATTACAGTGCTTAAACGTCTTCTCCTCTGCAATGACAATGATCATGTTCCCTGTGCCACTTCAGATATATTTTTTTTATATTCTTTTAAATTTATTTTAAATCAGTGAAGTATTTGTCCTGCATGAAATGGCATATAAAGGTTTATGTGATGAATGGATGACATTGTCACAGGAGAGGTAAGACAGGATGCAGAGACAAGCAATCTACATACATGTAATTTTATTATAACACAATAGTGTCTTCAAATGTAGCACTTAGCAAACAGGCAACACTAAATGTAGAACACATGAAATCGACTCACAAAGAAGGCCACAGGACAGGACTGGCACACACAATATATGTGCAACACATAACGTGCCCCGCGTGTAACACATTAGACTGAAGAGATGTATTAACATATACACAAACATCCACACCCACAGGAAGTACATATATGGATGCGGATTATGTATACACAGACCTGAATGGAGGGGTCCAGGGCTGTAACGTGACAGACATGATTTAAATGGAGTACTAAAATATACTGCAAATATTGTAATTTACATAAAAATAAAAACATGCAGATGATGCAGAGGTAAAACGTGCAATGTGGAAGTTGATGTGCCAGTACTGTTTCTGTACTGTTATTATGTACTGAAGTTACACCCACAGTTATGAATTGAAGCCTGGAGCAGATTCTCTTATTTGGTTTTAGGCACGGTGGCTTGGTGGTTAGCACGTTTGCCTCTCAGCACTGGGGTCTTGGGTTCAAGCCCCTATCTGAGTGGAGTTTCCATGTTCTCCCCATGTTTGCGTGGGTTTCCTCCGGGGTCTCCGGTTTCCTCCCACAGTCCAAAGACATGGAGGTTAGGTGAATTGGCAGTCCCTGACAAATTCTCCCTGAGTGTGTGTCTGTGTCTCTCCCTGAGTGTGTGTCTGTGTCTCTCTCTGTTCAATAAAAACAAGTTGTTGTCTGAGTGTGTGTGTTTGTATGCCCAGTGGTGGATGGTGCTCTGCCACTAGGGTCTGTCCTCTCTCCGCTTCCTGCACCCCATTCAGTCCCCCAGGGGGCTGTGGATCCCGGTAGAGAGTATGCTGTGTGTGATTGGCTGCCGCTTCTCGCTGGTGTGTGATTGGTTGTCTGTGACGTAACTGTGATAATAATTGTAAAGCGCCTTGGGTATCCAGATAAGGCGCTATATAAATTGAAATATTAATTAATTGATTCATTAGTCTCCAGATGGACACGGAGCCCCCGTCACCACCAGAGGGTGAAATATGTCTCTATCATAAGTGGGAAAACACTTGGTGCTCATGAAAGTTTTCTGCAAAGGCTCCACAAACAAATACCAGACCTGCAGGAGGTGTCTACAGTGGAGGAGTGTGATGTAATTCTGCTGTTCTGCCCCATTGTGTCGTCGGCTAGAACTGATATTGAAGCAGCACTGAAGCTCATTACTGAAGCAGGTAACTCTGAGCCTCTACATTGTGAACACTTATAAGATATTGGGCACACACTGCTCCATCATGTTTGACAAGATAAAGTCCTGCTCACAAGATCAAGACTTGCTCTCTGTCCACAGACTCCAAGCCTGCAGTTCTAGTGGTGCTCCATCACACATTTGACCGATACTGCACTGTACCAGACAGCAGCAGATCTGTAACCAGAGAGAACACAACCACAGTGGACTGTCTGTTCCATGAGGATCGTGGATTATTGAACTGCTCAAAAAATGAGGAAGCAGTAAAAAAAATAGTAGAAAAACTAAAGCCTCAGGTACTGATATTATACTGTCACAATTTTAGCATGTTAGTTTTTGTTTTATCTCTGAATCTGAGTAGGCTACTGATGTATGGTCAAAATCTTTGTTAGTTTTAGAGTGTTTTAGTTAAAATAAAGCACAAATATTGCCTCCAACACCTATAATCTCCAGTCATCCAGAACAGGCAAAATAGTTCTCAGAAATGATGAGCGTTACTTTATACAATCGGAGTTTCTTTATTAAACATACAAAGTGTGACGGGCGAGGAGTACAAAAAAAGTACGCGGGGGAAAAGGGAAGATTCTCAGGGAATCCAGTTTCAGGGAAAAGGGAGGATTCAGTGGAGAATGTGCACAACACAAAACCCGCGAACTAATCCAAATTAAGGATATAATAACCAGCAATCAACTGGTACAAAGACAAGACATATATAGACTGACAAACGACCCTCAAGTGTCGTGTTGTTTAATTGGCCCCGCCCACCTGAGGGATGAACACAGCACAACAATGACAGGACAACATGAAATATTGCAGCTCCAGATGCAGGTGGCTGGGAGGGGGCTCCCGTACCATGACACAAATCAATAAAGCAGGCAAACTCAAAGTGGAAAAGCAGGCAAACTCCAAAGAGAAGTGATTAACAGATGGTAGAGATCACTGTACAGAAGGAGAACACACATGCTGGAGAACTCAGCTCAGACTCAAAGGTAGACAGGAGACTCTGTCCAGATTTAAACAGTAAAGGTAATGGAGACAGGTGCAGGAGTGTGGCCAATGATCAGTGCAGGTAATGGAGACAGGTGCAGGGGTGTGGCCAATGATCAGTGCAGGTAATGGAGACAGGTGCAGGGGTGTGGCCAATGATCAGTGCAGGTAATGGAGACAGATACAGGGGTGTGGCCAATGATCAGTTCAGGTAATGGGAGACAGGTGCAGGGGTGTGGCCAATGATCAGTACAGGTAATGGAGACAGGTGCAGGGGTGTGGCCAATGATCAGTGCAGGTAATGGAGACAGGGTATTGAATGAGGAAGTGCAGGAGAAGAGGACGTGGGGGTGTGACACTAGTACAGAGTGATCAGATGAGACTCACCTTAGCACAGTTGTTGATTTGAATACTTTCAGTCATACATTTTTATTCAGTTTGTCATTATAATAATGATGTAATGCAATATGTTCCTCTTTTAGGACGAGATGAAGCCACAAACAAGTAAGTGTCTGATGTTCAATGCATTGCATAGGGAGTTTTTCCTTGCCACTGTCGCCCTTGGCTTGCTCACTGGGGGCTAGGACTCGGCACTTGTAAAGCTGCTTTGTGACAACAACTGTTGTAAAAAGTGCTATATAAATAAAATTTGATTGATTGAAGTAGTTAGTATTTTTAACATGTGCTGTGTGAACCCACAAGACAACCAGTGTCCATCCTTTCAGACTCTCCCTGGCACTGAGAATTTGAAATGTAGCTTATGAGATGAAGTTTTTTTTATTATGTAACAAAGTAGATGAAGTCTCTAAAATCATTCCTCCCCTTTATCTTTTACAGGCACAAAATCTGATAATGAAATGTGCACATGTTCTTAGGTGAGGTTCTTTATTACAGGAGCTGCTTTCACAAAACACACCAAACAACTCTTTCACATTTACATATTTCTTTATTTTTATTTTACAAAAAATATAAGTGAAAAGAAAATGGACCTTTCATGCAGCTGTGTTACAGGTGTACTGTAGTGTTACAGAAGTACTTCTTCCCCACCTATCAATCACACCTGTGTTTTCATTTTCCATGTGCTTTTAGGGAGGGCCAGCTATATTTTATAGTTATAAACTCTTCTTAGTTTCTTAATTCTCTGAAGTTCAAACCCAGTGGAGAT
Source organism: Brachyhypopomus gauderio (assembly GCF_052324685.1). Lineage (NCBI taxonomy): Eukaryota > Metazoa > Chordata > Actinopteri > Gymnotiformes > Hypopomidae > Brachyhypopomus > Brachyhypopomus gauderio. The sequence goes on from NC_135217.1 coordinate 2,727,494, forward strand.
CTATTTAAATACTTTATAATATAATAATCTGTTTAGCACACTTCCACATACCATCTCACATCCTGCTTTACTCTGATGTGTTTTATCAAAGCATGAAAACAATTATTGATAACTTGATGTTCTAGAGATGTTAAGGTGTGTTATAATGATGTTACTTCATGTTTGCAGTAATGATGAAATGTGAAAGATGAAATAAGGGAGCCAGTCTTGCAATCAGAGAGTCATGGGTTCAATTCCCAGCTAGACCATGACTGAAGACTCAAACATGCCTCCCGGGCGCTGAACTTGGGCTGCTCACTCTAGTGTTCACTAGTGTATATGTGTGTACTCACAGCCCCTTAGAGTTCACTAGTGTGTATGTGTGTGTTCTCACTGCACAGATGAGTTAAAAGCAGAGTACAAATTCTGATCTGTGTGAATTGCAAAATTGGCATCTTAAGTAATAATTTCCGTAAAACTTGATGTCCTGCTGAAAGTTTTGATACAAATTGTAATTTCTACCTATATACTGGAAAACAAATAGTCCTATCAATCATCTTTTGGATTATTTTATTGTACAATAAATATGTAAAATGTATGTTGGTGTCTGGCACTGGTATATTTGTAACCTTTCACATCAATAATTAATAAAAAAGAATATTGACTAATAAAAAATAAAATGAAGTGAAATATTTAGATGGGAATGGCAACTGTACTGAGGATGGTAACTATGGTAACAGTGGTAACTATGGTGAGGATTAAACTGAGTTGAAGTTCCTGTGGACCTCCTGGGAGGTCTGGAAGTCCACTGGTTTATCAGTCCATTGGGTCTCATAAACCAGCGGAGTATTGAGGATACGTGGGGTTATTGTAAACCTGTATTGGGGACTACACTAGGGACTCTGGACACTCCTGGAGTGATACAGATCCTACACTCTCAGTCTCTGGGGACCAGGGGGCTTAGAGACGACTGATGTCCCTCACCTAGAGACAAACTCCTAATCAAATGTGTCAGTGGACAGAATCTCAGTATTGACTCTCAATTCTATATTGAAAAACTAGAAATTTGGTTTGATTTGTTCAAAAGAATCTGCTTTGGTTTTGTTTATTAGTAAGGCTGCCATGGAATAAGAACCATGATGTGAAAGTTAAGCTAAAAGACCAGTTGAAACCTAAGAAAATGTATTTCAGTATGAATATACCATTCTCCCAGCGTGTGTGTTTCTGTTCACAGTAAATGTGAGGATAAAGGCCATTGTAGTACATTTTTATTTTTTTTTATTAGATTTTTATGTGGTCAATAAACTCATTGAGCTGGAAGAGCAGGTGTGTGACTCAGACTTGATAGTGATAATCTGCTACTGACCTGATGTTGTTCTGGAATGGGGTTTGGAATTTTTGAGATGGTTTGGAATGTTCTCTTGGAATTTGCCCTTTTGCATCACATTGAGATGTACTTGGCTCTCCCATAGACCAAAGGTGTGTCCCAATTGCATACTACACACTACAGTTTTTCTCAGTCGATTTGGTTTATTTCTCACATCATGATTTACATTGGCATCACAACTAGTGCATTTCTCAAAACAGTTAGTGCAAACAGCAAAACTCAATGAAATACCTGCAAAAGCAGATACTTCACTCAACATTCTTTGTTTTTGCCCCAAAAGCAAATATTTAGGTCAGTCAATTTGTCAGTGCCATCAGAGTATCTAGTCCGTGTGCCATTGCCTATGAACAAGGCAGTCAAAATACTTATTTCTTCATGTTTCAGTCATGTTTTCAGTACAACTTTAAGTCTCAGTCAGTGCAGACTGTAAGTATATTCTGATGGAAACTAGCTAAGCTTTTGATTTCAAGAATGCTGCACATTCTGTGGTATATCAAATGAAACAATACGTTACACACAAAATACAAACTTACACAGAGTTACACATCACTGTATGTGGGAGACTGATAGAAAGAAATTGGACTGGAATCAAATTTGTACAGCAATATTGTTCGCAATGCAATTTGTTGACAAAAGCAAATCTGATTGAAATTCAGAAAAGACAGACAACTGACTGGAAAACTACAAAATTAGAAACTTACTCTACACATTCAAAACAACCTAAGCACATACAGCCTCCTCTTGTTGAGGTGTGAAAATGGAACCTCTACCCCCCTCTGAACCACTGGAATGTGTTCTTCCAATATTCAGCTGCACCCAACGACTAGCTTCAGCCATTGTGAGACCATGACTTGCATGTAAAACATGGTCCACAATTGTTGCCATTATTTCACTGTTTTGTTCACTCAGCCTTACACCACACAGTCTTACTCCTCTTCTTGGCTGTTGACCCTGTACATGGCCTTGTCTTTCCATTATGAGACTTTGTGATCCTGTAGTGTTTAGCATCTATAAATGTTTGCCAATTACAGTAAAGGTTCATGAATTATCTAAACCTTAACAAGGTACTACTCTGTTTCGTACGAACAGGAAGTGGTGAAGCATTGCTATGCTGTTGCTATACTAACATGTCTTTGGAATATGGATTTACAACTTGATGAGGATTTATTTACTTGATAGGGATTTGTTCTTTAAATTTAAAATGAAAATTAATACTTTTTACTGTATTACTTTACAGTCCCTGACACAAGTTCTGTCGCTTATCCATGTTGTGGAAACAAAAGCTTATAACCTGACTTTAAATTCATCGATTGGTTTTAGAAATGACTCATATGAAAGCTGAAACCCTCCCAAATGAGATTTAATTTACAAAAATAAATTTGCTTCACTGCAGAAATATTGATCATTCAATGAACACAGAACGGTCAGATTTTGGCAAGACAAAGTTTTGTCGCCCACAGAAAGTAAGGTGAAAATCAAACAAATAATTCACTTCATATAATAATAATAATAATAATCTTTATTTGTATAGCACCTTTCATACATACATGTAACTCAGTGCTTTACAGTATAAATAAAAGAAACATTAAAAGGAGATAAGACAAAGACAAATTTCAGGAACAGCACATGATACCCGTGTGATGCGGTTCACCTGTCGCTCATCGCCCCTCCCCTTTGCTACTATTTAAGCTTCCTCCTCTCTCTTCCGGGTTGCGAAGTATTGTTGCCATGCCACATACCAAGCGTTTTCTCAGTGTTACTGCTCTCCCGTGTACCGACCTCTGCTCTCCTCCTAGACCTCGTCCCCTGCCTAGTCCCTTTGTACCTCCTGGCTTCTGTCTCATCGGCGTGACCCTGGACTGTCCTGACTACGATTACATCACTCCTGCACTACACCCCCTGAACAGAGTTACTAGCCTGTTTGATCACTCCGTAATTGCTGTTTCAATAAAAGCGGCTATTATCCGCACTTGGATCCTTGTCTGCCTGATCAGTACGTTACAACAAAAAGACAAAAAGAAAATGTTAAAAGAAATTAAAGATAAAAATATTAAAATAACATAAAAAGTAAAATAAAAAGTAAGTAAGATAATAAAAAGTAAAGTAATTAAGATAAAACTATTAAGATAGAGTTTCTTAACTAAAAGCGGATCTAAACAGGAATGTTTTGAGACTGCTCTTAAAACTATGCAAGGATGAAATGCCTCTGAGCTCTTCAGGAAGAGAATTCCAGAGCTTTGGGCCATAGTGGCTAAAAGCAGCCTCGCCAATCTTTAATCGGCTTTTAGGAATCACCAGTAGATTACTGTTTGAAGATCTGAGAGACCTGACTGGAACATATCTAACCATCATTTCACTTAGGTAAAGAGGGGCAAGACCATGAAGACATTTAAAAACCATGACTAGAACCTTAAAATCTATTCTAAAGCTGACAGGTAACCAGTGCAATGAGTGGAGTGCGGGTGTAATATGATCTCTCTTTCTCCTGTGGGTCAGAACCCTTGCAGCCGCGTTCTGAACTCGCTGTAGGTGCGAAATAGAGCTCTTTGGAAGAGCAGATAGAACAGCGTTACAATAATCTAGCCTTGATGTGATAAATGCATGGACAAGTTTTTCACTGTCAGCAGGAGAGAGCATATCTCGGACCTTAGCGATGTTCCGAAGATGAAAGTAAGCTGTCTTGAATGTAGTCATGATGTGTGATTTGAAGCTGAGCTCATTATCAAAGGTGACGCCCAGGTTCTTAACACATTGTCTGGCTTTCAGATTCATTTGATTTAAATAAGTCTGGACATCATTCCTTTGTGAATCACTGCCAAGAACAAGAACCTCTGTCTTCTGTTTATTTAACTGCAGAAAATTGTCAGACATCCATGTCTGTATATCATCTATGCAGTCAAACAGTGAGCAAATTGATTTTAGGGCTTTAGGTTCTAGCGAAATATAAAGTTGAGTGTCATCTGCATATTGATGATAACTAATACCATGTTTATTAATGATGTGTGGTAACGGAAGCATATATAGGTTGAATAGTAACGGCCCAAGAATTGATCCTTGGGGGACGCCACAAGTTATTTTTTGATGTGTGGAGGAAGAGGTACCTAATGCTACATAGTAATCACGCCCAGTTAGGTACGATCTAAACCAGTCTAAGACTAAGCCACTAAGGCCTACCCAGCTCTGTAGTCGATCAAGAAGTATTTCATGATCAACGGTGTCAAAAGCGGCGCTTAAATCTAGCAGAAAAAGGACTGAGAGTTTGCCTGCATCCTTATTCAATCTCAAGTCATTTACTACCTTAACTAGGGCTGTTTCAGTGCTGTGGAGAGCTCTGAAACCAGATTGAAAAGTGTCATTTATTTGATTTACTTTGACATAGTCATTCAACTGGATTGACACTACTTTTTCAATGATTTTGCTAAGAAAGGAAAGGTTAGATATAGGTCGATAATTATTAAGAATTGTGGGATCAAGATTTCTGTTCTTTAATAGTGGTTTAACCATTGCAGTTTTAAAAATTTTAGGGAATTCTCCCAATTGCAGAGACTGATTAACAATCGTTAGAACTTCATTTGCTAATGAGCTCAGAACCTGCTTGAAAAAGCTTGTTGGTAAAGGGTCCAGTTCACAAGTAGAGGATTTTAGTGATGAAATCACATCAAGTAGTGTTACCATGTCAACTTCTTGGAAATAAGACATATTAAAGTTAGGCTGAGTAACTGATATAAGGGTGGATGGTCTATTAGTGCTTGTTGCTATGTTCCGCCTTATACTAGTAATCTTGTCCCTAAAAAATATAGCAAACTCCTCACATTTTTCAACTGAAACAGTCTCAGGGAAGCCACAGGAGGTGGGGTTTACTAGCTGATCTATGCTTCTGAACAAGACAGCTGAGTTATTATTGGATGAATTGATTAAGGTAGAGAAATAGTTTTTCCTTGCTGATTTCACTTCACTGTTGTAATTCTGCAATGTTGTTTTATAAATATCAAAATGTACTTGCAATTTTGACTTTCGCCAACGTCTCTCAGCCTGCCTACAATCTTGCCTAAATTTTACAATAGATGGAGTGTTTCTCCAGGTCATCTTAATTTTACCAGAGAGTATTTTAGTTACCTTTGGTGCCACAGCATCAATACAGTTCCTAACTCTGTGTGTGAATGTTTCAACTAGCTCATTCCCATTTTCTGAGAGGGGAGGGAGGGACTGTATCATGTCTGTGAAGGCCACGGCACTGCCATCACTGAGATAACGCTTGGTTATTGTGCGCTTTTCACTGAGTGTTCTAGTAGATAATGACATGTTGAAAAATACACCAAAATGGTCAGAGATTGCAACATCAGTAATTTCAGTATTATTAACCTCTATACGTTTAGAAATGACCAAATCTAAGATGTGGCCATGCTTATGAGTTGGGCCTGATACATGCTGTATGAGATGAAAAGAGTTAAGCATCCTCATGAATTCTGAAGTGATTGGATTTGTGGATATATCCATGTGAATATTAAAATCCCCAGCAATTAAAACATAATCAAAGTCAATTAAAATCCTTGAAAGCATTTCTTCAAAATCTTCAAGAAAATCTGCATGTAGTCTGGGAGGATGATAGATAACAATCAAAAGAACTGAATAAGTACTGTTGAGTTGTACTGCCAGATATTCAAACGTAGGATGTTCCCCTAATGAGATCTGCTTACAGCGGAATGCTTTATGGTAAAAACATGCAACACCACCACCTCTCTTATTTACCCTGGAGACATTAAAATAGTTAAAGTCGGGAGGTGAAGCTTCATTTAGCACTATTGCTCCATTGCTATCAAGCCAAGTCTCTGTTAGAAAAAGAAAGTCCAGACAGTAATCTTCAATTAATTTAGCTATTACAAAAGACTTGTTTGTGAGTGAGCGGACGTTTAGTAAGGAGACTTTGAAGACTTGATGTGTTTGATCAGCATCGCTTACATCACTTGTGCATTTCACTGGGATCAAATTTTGTTTGTTACAATGTTTTGTACCCTTATGTTTTCTTCTGATTACATTTTTATTTCGATTCTGAGAGCCATGCCACCGGCTATTTAAAATAACTGGAATGTAGCACTGACTAGGAGCATGGGTTCCAGTGTGTCAGACCTGAGAAATCACTGAGTGTGCAGGAGAAGTAGGTGAGTTCCTACAAGACTGCAGACTGTAGTGTTGTGGAACCTCTTCAATCTCCTGGAGTTTACCTCTGAGACTGTGGACAGATTCTCTGACAGGAGATGGGCTCCTTTGACTGACATTACTGACGTTACTGCTGGCGGTTGGGTGCAGATTCCGCATGTGAGTGATTCCATACATTAGATTATCCACAAGCATTTGAGTCCCAGCCCTGTTAGGGTGAAGCTGATCAGGTTTAAAAAGCTCAGGACGCCTCCAAAAGATGTTGAAATTGTCAATGAAGTTTACCTTCCGATGTGCACAGGCTGTAGTGAGCCAGCTGTTTAGAGCCAGCAGTCTGGTAAAGTGACCACTGCCTCGACATGCAGTTGGTATTGGTCCAGAAATGAACACTTCACACCGGGAAAACTCCAGAATGTCGAGCAGATGGTTAAAATCCTGTTTCAGTATCTCAGACTGTTGTTTGTAAACATCGCTAGAGCCGACATGTACAATCAGTCTTTCCGTGGCTGGATGGCCATGCAATATGTGTGGAATCATGGGTATCACTTCACAGACAGTAACACGAGGAAAGCAAAAGGCCTTAATACTGTTGCTCCATACATCTCTGATGACTGAGTCCCCAATTAGCAGCGTTTTGGGCTGTGGCGGTGTTCCTCGTCTTCTTTCACCGTTAATGCCTCGGCGGCTAACATGGTTAGCATCCCGATGGCCAACATGGTTACCACCCCGATGGCCAACATGGTTACCACCCCGATGGCCAGCATGGTTACCACCCCGATGGCCAACATGGTTACCACCCCGATGGCCAACATGGTTAGCATCCCGATGGCTAACCCTCTTAGCATGCTTGTTAGCATGCTGCTGGCTAACACAGTTGGCAGCCTGGTGGTTGGTCCGCGAATGGCCAGAGTTATTTGCAAGCTTAGCAGCCAGACTGGAGTCGGATCTCTGATGCTGATTGGGGTGCGTTTGATGTCCTTGATGTCCTGGAGAGGGAGGCAGTATGTTGTGATGAGACTGCTCAGTTTCTGCTACTTCAGTTGAGGCAAGAGCTTCATATCTGTTATCGAGAAGAATGTTCTGTTCTGAAGATTGCTGCTTGCCGCCGCTGCTGTGCTGGTTTCTGCTACGTTCCTTCCCCCGAACAAGAGTCCAGCCCTTATCATTGTTGTTGTTAACGGGATTAGGAGTTGAGGCCAAGATGAGCTTAGGCTTTGCCCCCAGTACATCCCAGCGACAATGGAGAGAAACGTCTCTTTCTTTGCCAGTCACAGGGACGGTTTTGTCAGCAGTTTGTGTGGCAAGAATCGAGTCCAGATATTCTTCCTCCTCCCTTATAGAATGTAAGGTATGGATTCTTTCCTGAAGTTCTGCAACCCTCTGAGACAGTTTGATACACTCAGAGCAAATAGATGATGTGGAAGCATGAGCCATAATCGCAAAAGCACCGGGCACAAGGCTCAAATATCCAAGTTAAAAATCCAAAGTGCAAAAATAACACCCAATAAGTTCTGGCAGGTATTTCACAGCTGAAAACAATATCAGCTGCTGATAAAACAGTGCACAAAAACCACTCACAAGGATGAGGCGCAAAAAACAGTTCACTCGCAGTGTCGGACTGTCGGAATGTAAAAAATGCTAAATAATCCTTTATAGATGAATGTAAAAAAGCTTACCAAGTGAAGTAACGAGTAATGGATCCTTTTAACTTGTAAAAATAACTTGAACTTGTAGATATAACTCAAATAAATGAAAGGACAGGCAGAGCTGACAGAAAAGCGTCTGTACAGGAGGAAAGCAGGAAGCAGAAAAACAAATATATACAAATATATATAAATATATACAAATATATGCTTCATAACACTGGTGAATGACGTTGTGGTGCTATTAGAGCCACATTTAATATCACATTTAATATTTTGTATGACTTCCACGAGCTTGAAGGACCGCATCCATTCGGTTCGACAATGATTCATACAATTTATTGATGAGTCATCAGGAATAGCAAAGAATGCAGTCCCAGAGTTCATCAAAATTCTTTGGTTTTGTCTTCCAAGCTTCCTCTTTCATCCTACCCCAAACATGCTCAATGATGTTCATGTCTGGTGACTGGGCTGGCCAGTCCTGGAGCACCTTGATCTTCTTCACCTTGAGGAACTTTGATGTAGAGATGGATGTATGAGATGGAGTACCATCCTGCTGCAAAATTTGACCCCTTTTATGATTGAGAATGTAAGATGTAGCTAATAATTTTTGATATTTTAGGGTATTGATATTGGTAGGGCCCCCGTATTGTGACAGAGGAAAAAGGGCTCCACTTACTGTAGTGAATGTGGTATTCACTAAAAATTCACTATATTTATAGCACCAGAGAAATCAAAACTTAAGTTTTCCGCATAAAATAAAATGCTATCAACATCAAAAGAAGGAATGTTAAGTTTGAGATTAATTCAGTTTCTAATGTCCATGCAAAAACTTTGTGAATATTGACATGAAAAAAACAAATGCCCCTGAGACATGCCCAAAAGTCACATGAATCAACATCAAATTTAAATCTCTCAAGAAACAGAGCTACAGGATATATCTTATTTATTATTTTGATTAGTCTCTCTTTTTTTGACCCACCTCACCCCCACATCTTTGGAGGACAACTTTGTTTGTATGTACTGATCAAATGATAACAATTCTGTATAATACAGTGCAATAGTGATAACAATAATTGGGGTTAAGTGGACCATAAGTTAGAAGACAGAAAAGAGGAGGAGAGAAAAGAGGGGGAGAGAAAATAAAAAGGGAAAAGACAGAAGGGCAGGGAAAAATAAACAACCGGCTCAAGTGTACCCAAGACATGACTGTGTGTACAAATGACTGTGATGTATGTGTATGTGTGAGTGTGTGTTTATGTAAGTGCAACATAGGATAAATGTACGGAATGTACTTATTAGCAAGGGTAGAAAGTTTCTACAACATTCCCCCGGAGGCCAGAGGCAGGCAGAGAAGACCAGGGAATCCCACCTGCCCGCAGCCCCTCCAGGAGCAGTGGAGTCCCAGGGCCGCATTTCCCAGCGGGCGGGAGGGGGGGACCCCAGACAGCACCCCCCCCAACCAAGGAACGCAGGCCCAGGGGAACCAGAGGAAACCGAGCCACACCCCAAGGTGCACATCCTCTGGAGGGGAGAAGTAACCACAGTGGAGCAGCCGGGAGAGGACCAGGCACGACTGGCCCCCGACCCAGAACCAGCTGTCCTCACACATACACTCAACCTCTTATATACATTCACCCCTTATATACACCCCTACATACATATACACACCCCCTTATATACACCCTTACTATATATACACCTACACACAACCATATACACATACACACACACACCCACACTCACTCTCATATAGACCCTCACACATATATACACCTACACGCACATGTACATCCACACAAACATTTACACTCCCACACACATTCACCCACCCATATACACTCTTATGAACATATAAGTATCTCTGTAATATTGCCATCATCGCCTACACTTCAAGACTGTGATTCTCTTTTCTGCCAGCGGGTGTCGCAAAGATTCGTATGTATTTAATATTTAGTATAATATATATATAATTCAAAACTAAATTAATCACAAAGTTCAAACTGATTATGTCAGGGCTGGCTCGGATGCCACACCTTCTACCTCCACAAGAGGCACCCGAGTCAGTCCTAGACTTGTGGGACGTAATCAGCAATGATCCGTTTCAGCTGTCTGAAGGCTTCTTAAGGAAGATTTGGGAAATGGATCATTGCTGATTCGTTTTGGTCTCGTCCCGTGGCGTTCTCAGCCTTTTCTCTGGTCTCTTGGTCTCTCGTTCTCTCACTCTCTTCTCTGCCTTTTTACTATTACTTATTCGAGTGTTATCTCCTGCGCCGCTTACTGGCCTCCCTCAAGTTTTCCTCCAGCTTTTTACTTCCTATCAGTTTATCTTTTATTTTGAAGTGTTTTGTTTTGTCACGGCGTTTTTGCCTGCTGTCAGTCTTTCCCTGATGTCCTTAGTTTCGTTTTTCACGTGTTGTATTCTTTCTGTTGCCTTTGTTATTTTCCTCCCGTGCCTAGACGGTTGAGTTTCGTTTTTCACGTGTTGAGTATTCCACGTTGTTTTCTGTTGGATTTTTTTCCCCGAGCGCTACGGTCGTGTTTTCTTTTTTACGCGAGTTTTTCTGCGCCCATTTCGTTTTGCTTCTGCGTGTGTTTTTATGTGCATGCAGATTGGTTTCTCTGTTGCATTTAATCACTCACACGGCTTTAGTGATAAGCTTATTTTACTCTTGGTTTCATACGGCATTTGGGTTCACGTTCCCCTTCAATTTCTAACGCAGTGTGTACCGATCTGTACGCCCTGCGTTACAGAACGAATCAGCCTAATATGAACCCAGCCGATTCATGTGACGCTGCAGCATTAAAAGCTGCAGTCATAAACCAAGGACAACTATTAGGTAACCATGATCAAATACTTCACCAGATCATGAAGCAAGTTAATAATATTACAGCTACATTACAGACATTGAGTAGCTCACTTCCTGCTCCTTGTAATCCACCTCCTAATAACCCTGTCACAGCACCCTTTGCCGGGAGTCATCCGGAAATGGCATTACCGCCTCCAGCTCGCTACTCTGGGAATCCAGATGGGTGTCGAGGTTTTCTTTTACAATGCACGCTCATTTTTGAACAACAACCCTCATGCTTCCCAACGGAACGCTCCAAGATTGCCTATGTTATGGCATGGCTATCCGACAAAGCGTTAGCTTGGGCCACGCCCATTTGGGAGAAACAGACCGACGTGTGTCTCATATGAACGTTTTTCTAGCGCAATGAGAAGTGCTTTCTACCACCCATCGTCAGGAGGAGTTATCGGCTCACGACTATAGAGGTTACGTCAGGGAAACTTATCAGTGGCAGAGTATTCTCTTGAATTTAGAACACTGGCTTCTGAGAGCGGATGGGGTTGAGAGGCTCTTATGACTGTCTATCAGGAAGGGTTATCTGAAGAACTAAAAGACGAACTAGCACTCCGCGATCCCCCGGCCGATCTTGATACACTCATAGCACTCACAGTGCATCTTGACAACCGGTACCACGAATGTACATGTGCAAAAAGGCAATATCGAGACACTACACCTACGGTAACCCAGTCGCGGGTCTTTGAATCCCCTAAATCCGGTACTGACCCTCAACCCATGCAGATAGGCCATACACGACTGTCACGTCTAGAAAGACAAGCGCGTCTCCAGGAAGGCAAGTGTTTATACTGCGGTAGGGCGGGTCACCGACGCTCCAGGTGTCCCAAGCTTGTAGGGGTTATAGTTGCCCCCCATGGTTTTATGGAGGAACACCAGATCCTGCATCTCCCACTGGAACACATCCGGGCACTCCTACAAATCCCCCCTCAGGGACGCCAAAATGTAGAAACATTCAACGGCCCGAGAGTGAGTTTCTCTGTCAGAGTGGAGCGAAGGGCAGTGATGTGCTTCCTGAAATAGCAGAACTGGATCAGGGTGTTCAGCCATGTCACTCCCTTGCTGTGCTCCCTCCACTGGCTTCTGGTAGCTGCCTGCATCAAATATAAAACCCTGGTGCTGGCCTACAAAGCAAAGAATGGTCCAGCTCCTTACTTGATGGCCATGGTAAAACCCAGATGCATACCTAGAGCCCTCTGCGCCTCAAGTATGTCTCGTCTTGACCCTCCATCATCCAGGACACATGGGAGACAAGCAACCAGACTTTTCTCTGTCCTGGCTCCAAGGTGGTGGAATGAACTTCCCTTGTGTGTCCGAACATCGGAGTCACTTGCTGTCTTCAGACGCCAACTGAAGACCCACCTCTTTCAAGTGCACTTTGCATAATTATGCTTCGTCTATTGTGCTTTATTGTCTCTTTCCTCAGGTGTTTGTTACAGGTATTGCTTACTGTCATTTTCTCAGGTATTGTGCATAATTGGGTTATAGGAATTGTTTACTGTCTATTTCCTCAGGTGATGTGTATATTCAGGTATAATTGTTAGGTATCATTTGACCTTCGTCTAGTGGTTTTTCCAGCTCAGAGTACCTTGTGTTCAGGACTATGTATTCTACCTTGGAGATTCCAAGCAACTACATAGCACTTTTGTAAGTCGCTCTGGATAAGAGCGTCTGCTAAATGCCATAAATGTAAATGTAAATGTGATGGTGAGTATTAAAAAACTGGCCAGGACGCATCCCCGGAAAACCGAGTCCCACCAGGTATACATGTATTCTGCTGAAAGAGTTGAGGTACTGGTCAGGATTCTCACAGTCTCACTGGCGAGATGCACTTCCATTTGTGCTTGACGAAGATGATATCTGGTTGTCTGAATCAGGCGCTGAACCAGCTGTACAGTGTCTGTTAGAGGTTTTGTGCTTTCTTCATAGAAAGTGTCTTCCCACCATGGAGAAACATCAGTGTCCATTGGTATCCTACCCAGAATGCTTAAAGGTCCCATTGTGAAGTCATCTCTCATCTCTAGACAGAACAAGTGATTGGCAGGGCACAGAAGACCCCCATAACTGAAAGACGTCATTTCACTAATCACACACCACTGGGTGTGCGACACTTGGACTGCATCAGAGTACCCATGCAACGAATGAACATTGATCAACTTAGTATCATTTGAAGAGACAGGTTGTAATGTATTGCATGTACAGATTACATTACTGGATGTTTCATGGCAGCAAGAATGTGTAGTAAGCAACATTTCAGAACCCTTTACAGTCATATAACCAGTCACCTGATCCCATTTGACAACCTGATCCCTGATAACCGTACCCAATGAACCTATAGTGGTGGAATCTGGAAAAATTTGCTCAGGGTGAATAAAAGGATGAGTTGCATAAAAACCAATACAACCAATACAATACAAGACTTTACTGCTTTAATAATATTATCTTCACCATTAGTCAGATGTTGAAAACCAGTTGCAAACTGATTGGTAAGCCAAGATGTATACTGTGATTGTTTGGAAATTTGGTATGTGTTTATTAGTGAATTACTACTACCAAATAATCCAGTGATGTCCGAGAAAAGATCTCGCTTCATGCGTGACTGTGAGTATGGAATTTGGACAGCTAATCTGCTTTTGTAGTCATACACTAAATCTTCAATCTGAGTTTTGAGCCATGTGTATGTTTTAGTGTAGGCTTTGCAATGTGTCAGATAAGCTGAGAGGATATTTGAAATATTGTAACTAACATGAACCATAATAAGGCATGCAATAGTGTCTTATTAATGTTTCCTCTAATAAGACCAGCTAGAGGGACAGGGTATGTATTCGGACACTGTGTTGGTTTGTGGTAGCCGCATGTCGTTAAATTGAAACAATATTTACGTGTCCATGTGCAATTTTCTGTACCTGTCCACAAATTTTGGTCAGCTTCACACCTACCAACACAATACATGCCTTCCCGACATTTTGTCCTGTGGAGAAGAGAGATTAAAAAGATGGGATGTATATGTGTTGTGTGTAGAATTGAGTGGTTCTATATGTGTGCACTAATACATGGCAGGTTCAAGTTCTTTTGTGTTATAGCACTTCTGAGGATCTACTCCATTATTTCCTCGCTTGTATAATGTGCTTAAAACACCTGCTTCTTGACCCTCAATTGATTTTAGTTTTATCCATGTTGTAGAATTGGCTTGGTTTGGAACATGGATAATAGGGATAGAAAAACTAATTGTAGGAGGATGAGTGGAACCTGAATTACAGCAAATTTGAGTTATACAATTTGGTTCTGGTGCTACACCAGGAGGCCATGTAACTATTTGCTTAGGTAAAATTGTCAGTGAATTTGAATTTGGTGAATTTGAATGGCCCCTTGAAGTATTTCCATACCCATCTCCCACATCCGAGCATGTGGCTCAATTTGACTCGCTGTCCTAGCTCTATGCAGGTTTCTTTGGTCACCATCCTAGCATCAGGGATCCATGGAACTGCAGTAGTGAGTCTGTGAATGTGAGAATGAAAACAGAACAACATGCTCTACATTTACTCACTACGTTTGAATAGCTTACATTGGGTCATATGGTACCACTTTAGTTTCTGCCTTGCTTTGACAGCTATACAGCTGTTGCAAACTCCTTTGACTTCATAAGGTCCATGCCAGCATGGAGCAAATGCATTGTCTTACACAAAAACTCTGATAAGAACCAAATCACCTTCTGAGAACTTGGTTTCTGTTGTGGGATTAAACAGAGCATCATTTCAGAGCTGCATGAGCATTCAGAACCTTGAGTCTATCTTGCAATTGCAGCAAGACAGTTTGCTGAGTGGTTTGTATTAAGGGACCCAAATCAGCAGGTGACACCTCTGGATCAATTGGGAGCTTCATGACTCTTCCTGTCATAAGCTCATAAGGGCTGATACCTGTGGCCCTTGAAGGAACGGCCCTCAAGACGGTTCACAATGTGGGCTTATAGGTCAGTGGAAGTGTAGGATCTGTACATGAATAGGCAGCTCCCGTATCAACAAGCACATTACATAACCAGCCTCCAAGGTTAGCTCTAGTTTTGATACGGTTACCACAGTGGATAACACTGCCTACAGTAATGGAGGCCACGCACCCTTATTGAGGACTGCTGTTTCTATCTGACCGGTTTTTGAGGTCAGATTTTATGAGCTTCGCTTGTACTGCATCTAACTGCTGACTGATCAGTGCAAGCTGCTCTCTTAATATCTGATATTCACCAGTAGGTCTCACCTCTTGTCGTTCCTTTGGCTTATGTGGCTTTATAGACTTCTGTTTGTTTAACTGGAAACAGTCCTCAATTACGTGTCCTACCTTGTTACAAAATTTGCAACGTTTCTCAAAAGTAGTTGGTTTGCTAGCAACTCCACTCTCAGCTACCCACTGAACTGTTGCAAGAGGTCTCTTGTTTGTTTTCAAGTGACTCTCCGTCCCCTGACTATGGAGTCAAATGTGTTATCTGGAGTTGCAACAGGATTTCATCATCCTTAGTTGGCTCTTCAATTCCTGAATTCCTAAAAACTACCCAAAGGCGCTCTGCAAACTGTTCAAATGGTTCTTTCCCTTGTTTTGCATCAATGATCTTATCCCATGCTGCCGGAACCGTACCCCTAATATCTAGAAGGGTATCTTTCAGTCTGGCTAACACATCCGTATGTGTTTCTCCCAGTAAGAGAGTCATGATTGTCCCATCCAGAAGTTGTTCTGGAGCTTTAGATATTAGCTCTGGAGGGATAGTTGTGAGTGCTATTTGCCAAATATCCTTTGGTTCTAAGCTAAAAGAGCTAGCTTGACGCATTAATGCACTCCAATATGGCTCAAATGGACC
Source organism: Brachyhypopomus gauderio (assembly GCF_052324685.1). Taxonomy (NCBI): domain Eukaryota; kingdom Metazoa; phylum Chordata; class Actinopteri; order Gymnotiformes; family Hypopomidae; genus Brachyhypopomus; species Brachyhypopomus gauderio. Next base: position 2,743,367 of record NC_135217.1, read on the forward strand.
TTTACAGGGAAGCTTCCCAACAACGCTGGAATGTGCTGCACATTCATGAAAAGTTAGCTGTTGGCTAACATTAAAGCATTCACCATTGGGATCTGTCATTGTTTTAATGACGGCTACTTTAGATGCATTAGCATTTTTAGACCTGGTGCAAATAGGACTATGCTCCCTGTGCTCAGGTAACCCTGGAATTGCTGCTGCGAGCACCTGACTGCTCTTGTCTTGTCTCCATCTTCTTGGACTTACGGCCACATGGTCTTCCTTAACCAAATCTGCAAGTGGGGGTGTGGGTTTTGACCCCACAGCCTGGGCAAACCCAGCTGCTCCAGCTAGCTGTGGTATCACAGCTGGAGACTGCTGATAAACACCATCTGTATGAGGCCATGGCACTACCCCAGGTGCAAGGACTGGTGCTGGTGGGGGTGGTAACACAACCCCCTGCTGGCGGGCCTGATCTAATCTACTGTTTGCAAAGGCCATTAACATAACATCTTCATCACCCTCAGTGTCATCCAACAAAGGCGTGATTTGAATTTGAGGGTTAAAGATCTGTCGCACAGCAGCCACAGGAATTCCAGCATTATATTAATAATAATAATAATCTTTATTTGTATAGCACCTTTCATACATACTGTCACGTTGTGGGGGGGCCCCCTACCGGTCGCCCCCGGTTACAGCGGCAGCGGTCCTGTTTTTGGTCACGTGATGTTCGTCCCTCGGGTGGGCGGGACCCGTGATCCGTCTCACCTGAGGGTCATTTGTTCGTCTATATATGTCTTGTCTTTGTACCAGTTGACTGCTGGTTATTATTTCCTTAATCTGGAACCATGCACGGGTTTTTGGTTTGCACACTTTCTATTAAACCATCCTCTTTCCCTGAGACCTCTTTCCTTTTTAGTTGCTCACACCTGCCCGTCACACATACATGTAACTCAAAGTGCTTTACAGTATAAATAAAAGAAACATTAAAAGGAGATAAGACAAAAAGACAAAAAGAAAATGTTAAAAGAAATTAAAGATAAAAATATTAAAATAACATAAAAAGTAAAAAAGTAAAGTAAATAAAATAATAAAAGTAAAGTAAATAAGATAAAACTATTAAGATAGAGTTTCTTAACTAAAAGCGGATCTAAACAGGAATGTTTTGAGACTGCTCTTAAAACTATGCAGGGATGAAATGTCTCTGAGCTCTTCAGGAAGAAAATTCCAGAGCTTTGGGCCATAGTGGCTAAAAGCACCCTCGCCAATCTTTAATCGGCTTTTAGGAATCACCAGTAGATTACTGTTTGAAGACCTGAGAGACCTGACTGGAACATATCTAACCATCATTTCACTCAGGTAAAGAGGGGCAAGACCATGAAGACATTTAAAAACCATGACTAGAACCTTAAAATCTATTCTAAAGCTGACAGGTAACCAGTGCAGTGAGTGGAGTGCAGGTGTAATATGATCTCTCTTTCTCCTGCGGGTCAGAACCCTTGCAGCCGCGTTCTGAACTCGCTGTAGGTGTGAAATAGAGCTCTTTGGAAGAGCAGATAGAACAGCGTTACAATAATCTAGCCTTGGTGTGATAAATGCATGGACAAGTTTTTCACTGTCAGCAGGAGAGAGCATATCTCGGACCTTAGCGATGTTTCGAAGATGAAAGTAAGCTGTCTTGCATGTAGTCATGATGTGTGATTTGATATCACAGCATTTCTCCAAAGTTGAGGCATAATTCGTACCTGCTCTCAACTTACTTTGGAGACTAGCTATTTGCCTAGTGAATGCCTCACTCTGACATGCCCAAGTTAGCTTATCATACGCAAAGCTGTCTATTTGTAAACACATTCTCCTGATCTCCTCAGATCGGAGGCTTTCCAAGTTGCGCATACTGTCCAGTGCTTTCTTGTGTTGCTCTAAAGAGTTTAGGCTGTTGCGGAGGACTAAATAGCATGTGGCGGCTAATAATTTGTGTTGCTTAGGCTTTTTCAAAAAAATATGTTGGAGTTTACTCCTAGTGCTAAGCTTACAACCCTCAGATGAGAGCCAATTTAAAGTGAACTCATTGCTAGCATTTAGCGACAATCCATTGATGCCCATGCTAACCAGAGTTTCTTTTACCTCCAAAGCCCAATCCTCCATGAAGGCCTGCTCTTCTACACTAGCATATCCCTGAGCCATTGTGTGTACAAGCTAAAATCCTTGTCTTTTTACACGTGTCGGCACGCCTGCTACTCTGTGGGTATTCCGACCCGTTCTACAAATGTGTCTGTATGGTGCACCTATGTTTTCCCTGCTGCTAAAAAGAAGGGTAGATTTGTCTTACCTCAGAAGAGACCAAACCCAAAGATGCAGCAACATAGGTGTGAATCACAGACAGCAATCCGGTGGACGGTCGTAATCTGCTTGCAAAACTGTAAACTGGTTACTTTGTACTAGTAATGAATCACACTAGTACACCAATTTCTGTACTAGTACCATATCACGTCGGGGTCACCAAATTCTGTAGGGGTTATAGTTATGAGATATAACTAACCTACCTGCTTGCCTACAACCAAGGACGGAAATAGGTGCAGAAGAAGGATTGACATGCATAAAACTTAAATATCTGACTCCAAATTATAGTTGGTAAGAATCTAAAAGAACTCACTTCCCAAATAGATCATTACAGGTTATACAATATACCTAACCAACTTTTTAAAGTACCTTGCTATAAACAATAGCCTGCTTTGTCAGAGGTTTATCATAAACATGCGTAGCAGATCGGATACTTTAGAGGGAATTGGTATTAGCATTGATTTACCTTTTAACTGATACTAATAATGAGCTCATCTGGCCCAGTACAGCTATAATCAAGGAAGACCGTGGGAAGGCTACACAATTAACCAGATTTATTCAATAACCAACAAAATATAAAACAATAACATAACCATACTAGATTAAAGTAACAATAATACCTAATGGAAACAGAGATACCAACCGGTGCAGGCTGCCTCACGGAGAAGAACATAGGAGAGGATGAGAGAGAGAGCCAAGAGCAAGAGCGCAGATAAAAGAAGAGCAAGAGAGAAGAGAAGAGACCCCTGCACCCACAAACTTCTCCCTTTATACCCCCCAGCATCTCAAAGGGACAGCAGTCACAAAAACCAGGTTAACCAATGGGAATCAGGTTGCTGGTAAAGACAACAGAGTACATTTGCATACAGAGTGCATTCCATACAGGACTGCCACCTTTGGGGTGAAGTCTACAAACCTTCTCAGGGAGTGATGGAACTCTTACCCTGTTAGCATAATCTCTCCCAGCACACAACAAGCTGCAAAATGAGACTAAACATGCCACACAAACACACTGATATAACTAAAATACAAATGGTCAATTTTATCCCACCGCTATGGGAACCTCTTGAGGTAAACCACCATTTGTTGCCCCCCATGGTTTTATGGAGGAACACCAGATCTTGCATCCCCCACAGGAACACATCCGGGCACTCCTACAAGCTACAGGGGAAAAAGGTCAACCCACCAGTCAACGCTGAGGCTCTGGCGGGTTCTTTCTCAAGTCCTCCCGTTAATGCTCTATATGTTCGTGTCTCTGACGTGGAGGGAGTCAGAGAAAAGACGTCTGATGGCCTTCATTGATTCAGGGGCAGCCGCAAACTTTATTGACGTCTCTCTCATAGAAGAATTGGGAATACCCCTGTTTAACTTGGATAAGCCTCTCAAGGTAACTGCCGTAGATGGCCGAGCTTTGAGTTCTGGTGAGGTCGCCAAACAAACTGTGCCCATCGAGATGAGTATAGGAGGGCATCATGAACAGATCTCTCTTTATGTAATCAGTGCTCCCCAAATGTGTCTTATCCTGGGTTTTCCCTGGTTACAACGGCACAACCCGGAAGTCGACTGGTTGTCGCACACAGTAAAGGATTGGAGCCAGATCTGTAAAGAGACCTGTTTAAAGAAGGAGCTCGGTTCCCCTATTGATTGTCCACACGAAGCCATGGACCTTACTCAGGTCCCCACTGAATATCATGACCTAGTGGAGGTATTTAGCAAACAAAAAGCTGGCTTCCTTCCTCTTCACAGGGCTTATGATATGGCCATAGACCTGCTACCCGGGGCGAGGCCTCCCAGGGGCCGTCTCTTCTCTTTGGCTGTCCCGGAACGCAAGGCTATGGAAGACTATGTTAAGGAGGCACTTGCTGCGGGTTTTATTCGTCCCTCAACTTCACCCGCCGGTGCTGGTTTCTTCTTCGTAGGGAAGAAAGATGGCGGATTGAGGCCATGTATAGATTACCGTGGTCTCAATAAGGCAACCGTCAAAGACCGCCACCCATTACCCCTCATGGCCACAGCATTCGAGGCATTAAAAAAAGCCACTATATTTACCAAATTAGACCTTCGTAGTGTTTACAACCTGGTCAGGATTAGAGAAGGGGATGAGTGGAAGACCGCCTTTATTACCCCGTCAGGCCACTATGAATATTTAGTGATGTCATTTGGTTTAATGAACGCCCCTGCTGTTTTTCAGCGCTTTATAAATGAAGTGCTCAGAGAAGCCCTTGATAGGTATGCCTTCGTCTACCTAGACAATATCCTCATCTACAGCGACTCTGGGTCCGAGCATATCAAACATGTGAGGCGTGTCCTCCAACTCTTGCATGAAAACCATTTGTACGTTAAGTTGGAGAAATCGCTCTTCCATATCCAGGAAGTAGCCTTCTTAGGGTACAGGATAGCCCCTAATACTCTGGCTATGGACCCGTCCATTATTCGGGCAGTGACCCAATGGCCTACTCCCGCATCACTACGCCAAGTCCAGCGGTTCCTGGGTTTTGCCAATTTCTATCGCCGCTTCATAAAGGGGTTTAGTACCCTGGCGGCCCCGCTCATTAATCTCACTAAGAAAACCCCAGGTCCGTTTATGTGGTCTCCTGAGGCCCAGCAGTCATTCGATAGGCTCAAAAGGCAGTTCACCTCTGAGCCAAACCTGCGTATGCCTGACCCTGACCTGCCCTTTATTGTTGAGATCGATGCCTCAGATTACGGAGTGGGCGCCATTCTCTCCCAACGATCAGGTACCCCCCAGAAACTTCATCCATGTGCTTATTTTCCACACCGCATGACACCTGGCTAGAGAAACTACGACGTCGGCGACAAGGAGTTTCTGGCTGTGAAACTGGCACTAGAGGACTGGAGACATTGGTTAGAGGGGGCCAAAAACCCGTTCCTGGTCTGGACTGACCATAAAAACTTGGCTTACCTGCAGCAGGCCAAACGTCTTAACCCTAGACAAGCTAGGTGGTCACTTTTCTTTAGCCGGTTTGACTTTACTCTCTCCTATTGGCCTGGCACCAAAAACACAAAACCTGATGCACTGTCTCACCAGTGGGAGGTGCCAGCCGAATTGGTCGAGCCAAGCACAGTAATTCCCTCATCCAAGATAGTAGCACCCATTCAGTGGGACGTCGAGGCTGCTGTCAAACGGTCGCATACCCGTAGGCCTGGTCCTAGTGGGGTTCCCCCTGGCTGTCTGTATATACATCCTTCTATGAGGAAGAAGGTGATGAAGTGGGGCCATGACTCCCCTTTCGCTGCTCACCTGGGGGCACACCGCACCCTTGAACTACTGCGACGGCGGTTCTGGTGGTCCGGGATGGACCAGGAGGTGAGGAACTACGTTTCGGCCTGTGGGACATGCGCCCGCAATAAGGCCTCTCATGCCAAACCCTCCGGTCTGCTGCGTCCCTTCCCCATCCCGCCCAGGCCTTGGACCCATGTGGCTCTTGACTTTGTTACTGGGTTGCCCCCCTCTCGGGGCAACACTACTATCCTGGTTATCGTTGACCGATTCTCAAAAGTGGCAAGGTTCCTAGCCCTGCCTAAGCTCCCCTCTGCTTGTGAAATGGCCTCCTTATTTCTCCACATCGTCAGGCACCACGGTTTCCCTTCGGACGTGGTGTCCGATAGGGGGCCGCAGTTCACGAGTTGGTTTTAGGGAGCTTTCCTGAGCCTGTTGGGTGCCAAGGGCAGTCTATCGTCAGGGTTTCATCCTCAGACCAATGGCCAGACAGAAAGGACCAATCAGGATCCTCTAATCCGTCCTCCTGGTCTGACCAGCTCTTGTGGACCGAGTCACCTTTTGAGTGTCTCTACAGGTACGCACCTCCCATGTTCGCTGACCAAGAAAGGGAGGTGGCTGTTCCGGGAGCCCGTGCCTTGGTGCGGCGGTGCCGGTTGGCATGGCGTAAGGCCCGCAAAGCCCTGTTGTCCACCTCGGCTGGTTACTGCCGCAGTGCTGATAGGCACCGTCTCCTTGCCTTGTCCTTCCGCCCAGGGCAACGTGTCTGGCTGTCCGCCAAGGATCTGCCGGTTCGGGGTGGGACCAAGAAGTTGGCACCTCAATATCTGGGTCCCTTCAAGGTTGATGGGCGGATAAATCCGGTTTCCTACCGGCTGTTGCTTCCCCCTTCCATGCGGGTCCATCCTGTTTTCCACGTCTCCCGTCTACGCCCGGTTCTGTGTGGCATGCCTCGTGCTCCGGCTCAGCCGCCCCCCCGCAAGGTCGATGGTGGCCCAGTGTACACCGTTAATCGGTTGTTGGACCATCGCCGTGTGCGGGGTCGGGACCAGTACCTGGTGGACTGGGCAAGTTACGGGCCAGAGGAACGTTCCTGGGTCCCCGCCTCGCGCATTGTCGATTGGACCCTGATTCGCGACTTCTGCCGTGACAGGGCTGTCGCCCTGGGCCCGTGGGGTCTCAGGCCTAGGGGGGGGGCTCTATCAGGACTGGCTCGGATGCCACACCTTCTACCTCCACAAGAGGCACCCGAGTCAGTCCTAGACTTGCGGGACGTAATCAGCAATGATCCGTTTCAGCTGTCTGAAAGCTTCTTAAGGAAGCTTTGGGAAACAGATCATTGCTGATTCGTTTTGGTCTCGTCCCGTTGCGTTCTCAGCCTTTTCTCTGGTCTCTCAGTCTCTCACTCTCTCTTCTCTGCCTTTTTACTATTACTTATTCAAGTGTTATCTCCTGCGCCGCTTACTGGCCTCCCTCAAGTTTTCCTCCAGCTTTTTACTTCCTATCAGTTTATCTTTTATTTTGGGAAGTGTTTTGTTTTGTCGCGGCGTTTTTGCCTGCTGTCAGTCTTCCCCTGACATCCTTAGTTTCGTTTTTCACGCGTTGTATTTTTTCCGCGTTCTTTCTGTTGCCTTTGTTATTTTCCTCCCGTGCCTAGATGGTTGAGTTTCGTTTTTCACGTGTTAAGTATTCCACGTTGTTTTCTGTTGGATTTTTACTTTAATTACTCTCATTTACAGGCACTATTTAAGACCCACATATTCTTGCTGTCGACACTACTCATGTACTACAGACCAGTGAGAGATGAACGTCCCTGAGACCCTCACGACTGTTTGTTACGAATTGACCAGGCGGAGAGGGATCCAAATGCGGAAGTCGCTTTTATTTACATAAATCAAATACACAGAGTGTAACCAGTAGATCGCTAGCATTACTCTGAGTAGTGGTAACGTTTTCTTTGAGTGGTCGGGATGGTCCAGCGTCATAACGGGAGAGCCGAATCCAGGAGGCACAGAAGGGCTAGGCAGGAGATGAGGTCTAAGAAGCGAACAAGGGTCAGAGCACGGGAGATCAAACAGGAGAAAGAAATGCTCGGTATGTGGCATGAGCCAACAATACTTCGCGACTGAGACATGTAGGGGAAGGTGTATAAGTGTGACTGAAAGGGGGCATGGTAATGAGAGGCAGGTGAGGCTGGTTAGGGATGATAAGGTGGCATTCTTTACACTGTTATTACTTTACCTGGAGTGCACACATATGCTGAGTTTAAAATTGAGCTGTTGATTTTCTGCTGCTTTTATGGCCTCCATTTTGTTTATTTGGTTGTACTATGGAGAATAAAGTCCATTAAACAAACCTCTCACCTCTCACCCTCTTCCTACCACGCTGCTCTTTTGAATGAACTTTCAGTTAGGGCAATATTGGTATAATACTCATACTGTATATTAGTGTAATGTGGTAATACTCCCTTCAGTCACTGGGGTAATACTGGTATAATACTCATACTGTATATTAGTGTAATGTTGTGGTAATACTGTCTTCAGTCACTGGGGTAATATTGGTATAATACTCATACTGTATATTAGTGTAATGTGGTAATACTCTCTTCGTATAATACTCATTATACCAGGGAACACCCAGAGCTCTTTCCATAAGCGGCTCTCCCAAAGTCATGTTCAGATACTTGACACCTTCAGCACGTTCTTCATCTGGTATTGACTCCAATACCTTTCGGCTGTTTGAATTTATGGAGCCGAAACTTGCCTCTGCTGCAGAGCGCACTAGCTTCCTTGATAAGCTGGATTGCTTCAGCCTCAGATGATACACTCCCAAGACCATCATCGACATAAATATTTTTTTGGATGAATTTAACAGTGCTTTGAATAAACTGATCCTGAACTTCAGCAGCTAGATGTTTAAGACCAAATTGAGCAAAGGTGAGGAGGCTGCACCAAAGAGATGGACTTTCATCCAAAAAATTGATGGCATAGGGGTCATTCTCCATTTAGTCCTCCACAAAGGTTGGAGGACTAAAAAAAAGCCTAAAATATTAGGGACAATTCCAAGAGTCAGTATATACATTTTCACAGTTAACCTAAGATTAAAAACATATTTTCCTCATGATTTCTTTGATTTTCTGTCACGTTGGGCAACGCCCCCTCTCGTAGCTGTCACTCTGGGTTCCCTCATGTCTGTGTTCCCTGCCTGTTTGTCCCGCCCTGCTCGTTTATTTTGATGATGCCTCGTTTGTTACCACGCCCCTGTGTCATTGTCATCACCTGTCCCTAGTTTGGTTCTATGTATATAAGTCCCGTCATTCCCCAGTCGTGTCATCCGTGATTTTGTCTATCAGTTGGTTTGTTCATCCCGTCGGTACGTGCATTCGTGAGTTTACGCTGTGTTTCTGTTTTCCGTGTTTGTTCTGCCTGCTCCGTGTCTCCCCGTCGTGTTTAAGTTCCCTGTCCCATTATGCCCGTGTACCTTACCTGTTCTGGCTGCCCTCCCGGTTTGACCCACGCCTGTCCTTTCGACTCTGATTTTGGTATTCCCTTTAATAAATCTCGCTCCTCTCAGCGATTGTGTCCGTCTCCTCGCTCCGTAGCGCGAGCTACGTTACATAATCACGGATCCAACCAGGACACAGCGAGAGAGCGAGACTCCGGTGAGTTTAGTCGCTGTAACGAGTTGTTGGCTGCTTCCGTGCAGTTTAACTCTCATGTGTTACAGTGCGAACGAGCCGGAGACAGGAATACCCCTTGCGCTGTGGGAACAAGGAAGTCTCGTCGCAGACCGAAGAAAGCGCAGTCTCTCACTGCTGGCTTTCACGACGAGACTCCTATTGAGCGCTGGGAGTCTGCCCCGCTTGGCGAACACCACAGGGGTGAGCAACCTGTGGTGCAAGCAGCGGGCAGACGGAACGAGCGCACAGACGAGCCGTGGCTTAACCCTCGGTTGGCTCTCAATGGCTGCTGCGAGCTCCCGACGCCTCAGAGGAGGCGGAGCCATCGCAGAGAGAGCCACCGAGGGGCGTGTGTGTCTGTGTGTTCTTCCAGGCTCGCCCAGGACCCCGTGGGAGAGGACCTCCCTCCGCTGATTCCGGAAGCCGCTCCCCGAAGGCCCCTTAAGAATTTTTTTGGGGGGAGTACTAGCCACTCACCCCAGGAGTGGCCAGCTCGGACCCGGGAGGACGTCAGTATGGCGGTCACGCCCCCCGAGGACGTCAGTATGGCGGACACGCCCCCCGAGGACGTCCGTATGGCGGACACGCCCCCTGAGGACGTCGGCTTGGTGGCTCCGCCCCCCGAGGACGTCGGCTTGGTGGCTCCGCCCCCCGAGGACATCGGCTTGGTGGCTCCGCCCCCGAGGACGTCGGCTTGGTGGCTCCGCCCCCTGAGTGCATCTCCTCACCTCAGGTTCCTGTTCCCGCTGCCCGTAGGCAGTCCGTGCCGGTTCCTGTCCCCGCTGCCCGTCGGCAGTCCGCGCCTGTTCCTGTCCCTGCGACCCAGGAGAGGTCGTCCACGCCGGTTCCTGTCCCTGCGACCCAGGAGAGGTCGTCCACGTCTGTGTCTGGTCGTTTCCTCCAGGTCCCTGTCCCCGTGTCTGTTCCCCAAGTCCTGACCCACTTTGTTCCTGTGCCGGTCTCTGTAGTCCATGCCGTGTTTGCCTCTGTCCTTGTCTCTGCCCCGTCCCCTGGCCCCACTCCTGTGTCTGTTCCCGGTCCTGTCCCGTCCAGCCCTGCTCCCGTGCCTCGCCCGGTCCCTGCCTGTGTTGCCATTCCCCGGCCCAGCTCATGGCCAGCCTCCATGTCCCCTGTCTTTGTCCCTGCCATGCCCCAGGCCCCATGTCCTGTTCTGCCCGGTCCTGTCCCTCTGGTCTGTCCTGTGTCTGCTGTTCCTGTCCCTCGCCGTGTACCGTAGTTCCCTGTCCTGTCCTAGTCTGTGTCCCTGTCCTGTCTGCCCTTGCGTGCCCCGGAGTGGCACGCTTTGAGGGGGGGTTCTGTCACGTTGGGCAACGCCCCCTCTCGTAGCTGTCACTCTGGGTTCCCTCATGTCTGTGTTCCCTGCCTGTTTGTCCCGCCCTGCTCGTTTATTTTAATGATGCCTCGTTTGTTACCACGCCCCTGTGTCATTGTCATCACCTGTCCCTAGTTTGGTTCTATGTATATAAGTCCCGTCATTTCCCAGTCGTGTCATCCGTGATTTTGTCTATCAGTTGGTTTGTTCATCCCGTCGGTACGTGCATTCGTGAGTTTACGCTGTGTTTCTGTTTTCCGTGTTTGTTCTGCCTGCTCCGTGTCTCCCCGTCGTGTTTAAGTTCCCTGTCCCATTATGCCCGTGTACCTTACCTGTTCTGGCTGCCCTCCCGGTTTGACCCACGCCTATCCTTTCGACTCTGATTTTGGTATTCCCTTTAATAAATCTCGCTCCTCTCAGCGATTGTGTCCGTCTCCTCGCTCCGTAGCGCGAGCTACGTTACATTTTCCTTTTTTCAATCATATTTCAAAGGCGCTTTACATATGTAAAATAGCTCGTCACATAACCAATTTTCTACACTTAAGTAAAAATTTTTAGTGTAAAGAAATATTTTAAAAGGTTTAACTTTTGAGATTTCATAAAACAGATCCAGATTTACTATACACTGTGTGCAGAATTATTAGGCAAGTTGTATTTGAGAGGATTATTTTTATTATTGAACAAAAACTATGTTCTCAATGAACCCAAAATACTCATAAATATCAAAGTTTAATATTTTAGAAAGTTGGAGTGTTTTTTTTTAGATTTGGCTATCTTAGGAGGATATCTGTTTATGCAGGCAATTATTACTGTGCAGAATTATTAGGCAACCTAATAAAAGACAAATATATACCCATCTCACTTGTTTATTTTCACCAGGTAAACCAATATAACACAAAATTTAGAAATAAACATTTCTGACATTCAAAATCAAAACCAAAAACAAATTAGTGACCAATATAGCCACCTTTCTTCCATACATAGATTCTGTCAGTTGCTTGATCTGTTTACGATCAACATGGCGTGCAGCAGCCACTACAGCCTCCCAGACACTGTTCAGAGAGGTGTACTGTTTTCCCTCCCTGTAGATCTCACGTTTTATGATGGACCACAGGTTCTCTATGGGGTTCAGATCAGGTGAACAAGGGGGCCATGTCATTATTTTTTCTTCTTTTAGACCTTTACTGGCCAGCCACGCTGTGGAGTATTTGGATGCATGTGATGGGGCATTGTCCTGCATGAAAATCATGTTTTTCTTGAACGATACCGACTTCTTCCTGTACCACTGCTTGAAGAAGGTGTCTTCCAGAAACTGGCAGTAGGTCTGGGAGTTGATCTTCACTCCATCCTCAACCCGAAAAGGTCCCACAAGTTCATTTTTGATTATACCAACCCATAACAGTACTCCACCTCCACCTTGCTGGCGTCTGAGTCTAATTGGAGCTCTCTGCCCTTTACTGATCCAGCTTCGGGCCCATCCATCTGGTCCATCAAGAGTCACTCTCATTTCATCAGTCCATAAAACCTTAGAAAAATCAGTCTTAAGATATTTCTTGGCCCAGTCTTGACGTTTTAGCTTATGTTTCTTGTTCAAAGGTGGTCGGGTTTTCAGCCTTCCTTACCCTGAGTACTGCACACCTTGTGCTTTTTGATACTCCAGTAACGTTGCAGCTCTGAAATATGGTAGAACTGGTGGCAAATGGCATCTTGGCAACTTCACGCTTGATTTTCCTCAGTTCATGGGCTGTTATTTTGCGCCTTTTCTTTTCAACACGCTTCCTGCGACCCTGTAGGCTATTTGTCACAAAAAGCTTGATTGTTCGGTGATCCCGCTTCAAAAGTTTGGCAATTTCAAGACTGCTGCATCCCTCTGCAAGACATCTCACAATTTTTGACTTTTCAGAGTCCGTCAAATCTCACTTCTGACCCATTTTGCCAAAGGAAAGGAAGTTGCCTAATAATTAAGCACACCTTATATAAGGTGTTGATGTCATTGGGCCACACCCCTTCTCATTACAGAGATGCACATCACCTGATTTACTTAATTGGTAGTTGGCTTTCAAGCCTATACAGCTTGGAGTAGGACAACATGTATAAAAAGGATGATGTGATCAAAATACTCACTTGCCTAATAATTATGCACACACTACATTTAAAAAATATGTATTTTATTTTTAAAATATTTTTGTCACAAAGATTTCTGTCACTGGTGTTATCAGGACTCTTATGTTATATTTTATCATAGATATTTTTAGCTCTGTTAAACTGCTTCCCTGGGTCACAGGTCATCAAAGAATAAGCATCTCAAGGCATTGGAAGATGAGTCCATACTTGCTCATTTTATAATAATAATTTGATGATAATTCTGTTCATTAGGAAGAACATAACTTCTTTGTGTCACTGGTGTTATGTGCTTTAATTGTAAAAAAATAGATTTTTTTTTCAAATATCTTGTCATATGTTTTTTTTTTTCCATTCATTTTAAGTAGTTGCACATGGTCTCTTTACTGCCAATGAGGCAGCCATTTCACAAAATCTTACATTTTAACTAAAATGTCACTGGTGTCACAGTCACTGGTGTTATGTCATATTTATGTAACACCAGTGACATGTTTTGTCACCAGTGACTACTTTTATGAATGATCACAACACTTGAAAAACTATATGAAAGTGTGATAAATATTTTATTTAAAAAAATAAATAATTTTGGTAAGTATTTAAGTCTGTTAATGTTGTCATTTTGCTATCATAGCTAGGTATGGCCAGACAGAGTGCAGCAGAGAGACAGAGGCTGTATAGGCAGCGTAGAGATGCAGATCCAGAACGTAGGGCTGCTTACCTGGTAAAAAAGCAAGAGAAATACAGGAGAGACATTGTACGGAATAAAAGAAAACTAATAGGGGATCTCTCAGAGAGAGGGAAACGTCAAAAAAAGAAAAAGATGGCGAGAAAGGCAGGCAAGGTATAGAGCAGGCGTACTCAACTCAACTCAATTTTGGCAGATACCTGTGACCCGAGGTCCGGTGCGGGCGGGGGTGGCGAACGTAAGTTGTTGAGCGGGGGGGTGGCGAACGTAACACTCGTGACGGAGTGTTTTTTCAATAGCCCTGAAATAAATGCTACGGTTTTGTTTTGGTCCGTATCCAGTTAATCAGGAATGAGATTGGGTCCGGACAGGACTGCGTTCGGGTCCGGATCCGGACCGCGGTCCGCCAGTTGAGTACCCCTGGTATAGAGCACAGTTAAGGGCAGCACCAGCCACTGTAACTCCAACCCCCCCAGCCACACCAGACACTGAACATAACTCAAGGTTAGTTGCAAGATTAAGCACTGTTTGTCAGTATTTAATTATTTGACTATTTGATTGAAATTTTTCAGATCAGGTTTAAGTTAAGTTAAGTTTTGTTTGTTTTTAAAGTTGCCTAAACACATTTCTTATTTCAATAGACAGCAACACTATGTGAGGAAAGTAGTTACAAAGCAAAAGTGGAAGTGCTATCAAAAAATAAAACAGTTGGAAATAGAACTGAAGAAGATCACTCAACTTTATGCCAAAATTAAGCAGAGATACCACCGTGCAGTTACAAATACTAAAATGGAAAAAAACAGTCCACAGATGCGCGCAGAAGCACTACTAAAGGGGTCATCTGTACAATCCCCTGTGAAGAGAACATTAACTTTCCATTTTGCCCTAGTGAGAAGTCTGCGGGAGAAGTATCGCAATGCAAAACAAGAAAAAGAAAAGCAACTTTATGGCCGATTGTTTACTTCCAATTTGTTGAAAAAGTATCACATGCAATTTCTGTGTGAGAAAAATCTAGGGTTCTCCTACAGACAATGGACATTTGGAAATGTGGAAAGCGCAGAATTTCCCAGGAATAGAAATACAGCTTCTCAGGCTAAGAAAAGATCAAGAAAGGCAGCACGGTGGCTTGGTGGTTAGCACGTTTGTCTCTCAGCACTGGGGTCATGGGTTCAAGTCCCTATCTGAGTGGAGTTTCCATGTTCTCCCTGTGTTTGCGTGGGTTTCCTCCGGGATCTCCGGTTTCCTCCCAACGTCCAAAAACATGGAGGTTAGGTAAATTGGCAAAATTCTCCCTGAGTGTGTGTCTGTGTCTCTCCCTGAGTGTGTGTCTGTGTCTCTCTCTGTTCAATAAAAATAAAAACAAGTTGTTGCCACTAGGGTCTGTCCTCTCTCCCCTTCCTGCACCCCATTCAGTCCCCCAGGGGGCTGTGGATCCCGGTAGAGAGTACGCTGTGCACAATTGGCTGCTGCTTCTCGCCGGTGTGTGACTGGTTGTCTGTGATGTAGCTGTGTTAACAATTATAAAGCGCCTTGGGTATCCTGATAAGGCGCTATATAAATTGAAACATTCATTCATCAGTGAAGATATTTTTTCTACATGATGATGTGAGCAGGATGACCACTGGAACAAAGAACACAATTACCCTAAGGAAGGTTAAAAAGCAGCGACGACTTCTTTGAGACACCCTTCTAAATCTGCATAGGAGACTTTTTGGCAGAAAGTCCTGATGCAGTGTCCTATCCCTTCTTTTGCAGACAAAGACCTTTTTGGGTCATGCATCCAACTGAAGCTGACAGGAACACATGTCAGTGTAAAACTCACAAAAACCTCCAATACATGGCAGGAAGTCTTTACAATCAAGGCTTGTTACAAACTAAACATCTGGATGAGATGGCAGATGCTATAGTTTGTGACACAAAGAGTAAAATGTGTGCATATTCAGAGTGTCCAGAATGCCGTGTGACAACACTGTCACTGGTGTTACAGATGTGTTACCATGTGGTGTTTGTTCTTTTTCATTATTTTTTTATTATTAAAAGTTTCCTGCATGAAATGTTAGAATCATTCATTTCTGCACTGTTTCTTATATCAGTAGTTAAATTTTCATGTTTATTGGACAAGAATGTATTACTGTTTTTTTAAAAATAGTATAGGAAGATGCATTTAAGTATAAAGAAAGACCACTTTATTTTTGTTATTTTCAGTGCTTGTGTATAAACATACTTTGGTAACATGTTAAGTTAAATGGAATTTCTTTATCACATTCAGTCACATTGTAATTTCAATTAAAAATAAATAAATTGATGACAAAATAAATTCTTCAAGATGGGGTAACACCAGTGACAAATTGACCAAAACTTTGCATTTTATGTTAAAATATATTAAAATCTATTTGGAATTAAGCTCTCCCTTTTGCATATTTGGTAAGTAGAGGTGTTAATAGACATTTTAAGGTTGTTTGTTTCTGGGACAAATTAAATTTATTTTTTTTTATGTATTCACTTGAATTCCCACTCCAAATGGAGAATGACCCATAGATTCTAAATCCCCATTCTCCCACCATAAGAACCTCAGGTAGTCTTGGTCTTCAGGCCTTACATACAACTGATGGAACATTCGTTCTACATCACACATAATAGCAATTGGACCTTTGCGAAACCTACAAAGTACTCCAATCAAGTTGTTTGTGAGTTCTGACCCAGTAAGAAGGTGGTCATTTAGTGACGTATCTTGGTATCATGCTGAACAATCGAAGACCACTCGTGTCTTCCCAGGCTTCTGAGGGTGGTACACCCCATGATGGGGAATGTACCAAACTGGTTGATTGCTGAGCTCTTCCTCTGGAACCTTTTCTGCTTCACCACGAGCAATAATATCTTTAATGAAGTTCACGTAGTCTGAGCAGTAATCTTTGTCCCTTTTGAGCTTACGTTCTAAGCACTTTAGGCGCTGAACAGCACACAGCTTGTTGGGTAAATTTGGCCTATCTTGTTTGAAAAGTAGGGGCATTTTATAATGACCATCTTGTTTATGTCTAATTCCATCTTTGAATTTGTTTAAGTGCTTCCTTATATTCATCAAATTCCACAATGATGGGGCGTCCGCTGTTTTGCTCTAAAGTAAGGTCTTCTGCAGGAGTGAGGGCTGCTACAGGAGGCCCACCACCAGTAGCAGCAGTAGCAGTTTTCTTTCTGGTTGCTAAAATATTTTATACCATTATTTAATATATTGTTTTACATTTTCCTGCACATTAGACTAATCAACTGTACTTACCATTCTTGAGTATATTTTTATATTTCACCTTGACCTGCTGCCACGTTCTCTTCACCCCGCTCATGTTACTTCTAAATCAGGAATTGATTAATTAACATTATTACTATAACACTTTTAAAATGCCAATTAATGGATTAAATTATATGCTCACACATTTAATCTGTCTGCAATATACTGCCAGACAGCTTATCTGACTTTATACAGGACGTGTTGCCTTTCTTCGTAAAAATTTATTTATATTCCTACAGACGTATAGCCTACGTAGCTCATGATCAGCAGAAGAAGCAAAAAAGCTGCTCGTTCCTTCAGCTCTTTCGACATTTTTTTGCCTTTTCGAATATCGATTAGTGAGGCTGTGTAAACTTAGCTTGTCTTAGCGGGAACAGGTTGCGTCTGGATTTCGTTAGTGGAACGGAACTAGACGGAAGTTAACTGTTTGGCTAACTCAAGCGAGGCTCACTCTAATAAGCGCCGCTTTCATAAGCTCGCTTCGTGGAATAGCCCCCAGGAAATGCAATATGAAACTAAACAAAACTGACAATGGGGAAGCTACTGAGAACGTCACAAGGCACTGATTCTAAAAGATTATTTAGTCACATTAATTTGTTAACATATTGACGTTACGTGCAAATGTCACCATTACGAATATTTTGTTTGGGCGGCTAATTCTTCCTTATGTGCAAAACGCTATCTAGCGTTAATTATGTGTCAGTACCAGCTTCCCTGTGTAAAGACTCAGCGGTCATTTAACTACCCGAGGTGCGCTTTAAGAAGGTGAAAACAACACAGCGCTAGTAGTATGTGGTGAAAGCGGTCAGATAACCGGCCCTCCGCGCTTCTATGTATGTAAATGAGGCGCGGCGCTTCTAGTGTTAAAGGCTAAATATTTTTTTTACAATGTGGGAACTTGGCGCATGCGCACGAGAAGGTCCCAAATTGAAACGATATTTTCAATTATATACATATAATTGAAATATACAATACATTTGTATATTTGTATTGGGTTCATGAATGATAGGTAAATGTATTGTGTTGAAACAATTATATCTATAATGCATTTAATATTTAACCAATTTGTTTGAGTAAATCAAGCAAAAACAACGTGGCACACCAAAGGAGAGTTTGGGTCATTTTTTTGAGTGTACAGTGTAGCACCACAGATTAGGCTGGATCATCTACCTCCAGAAAACTCAACCCATGTGATGCACTTGGGTTGCATGTGGTAACTACAGATAGCAAACGTCAAACTCAAATAAAGCACAAGTGTCTCAGATTTCTGAATACCTGACATTGTCGGTGTAATACGTCATCCAAAGAGAAAGTGAAAGTACATTAGTCTCGCGTCTCACTACCTGAAGATAAACGGGGGTGAGTAGATACCTCAGACTGAAATGCAAACACATCCTAGATCATAGACTAAAAAAGTCGTAAGCTCAATTCTAGCTAATGGCCACAGCTGGTGTCCTTATGCAAAACAATCACAGGTTTTTCGTTGTCGTCTTTGGTTTAGCCTTACAGCGAAATGTGGTGTTGGCACTGCTTGTTGTGAATGCGTGTACGTAATATAACGCCGACCTTTAACGATTCTATAGTATAACAAACAGTGTTCACGGGTAAACGCTGAAGTAACGTGGGTTTATGAGTGGTGCAGTGGAGTTTCAGTGGGAGTGAGATGTTGAATTAGGAGATTTCCAGTAGGTCTGTCTCCGATGGCGTCATGGAGCGAACGGGAGGCGGACGCACACGCTGAGAAGAGCGAGATTTATTAACGCAAATCCGTAATCAGAGTCGTATAAACGGTCCATGATCATATCGGGTAGCTAGACGTTGAAACAAAACCAAGACTTCAATAATGATCTTTAGTCATACTAAACAATGAACTAAACCAAATAAACTTTACCTCAAATGAAACATCCAACGAGGAACATGGGAACTGTCACAATATGGACGGACAAGAAGTGTAGTTTTTATAACTTTTACTTGAATAGCCAAACACCATACAATCTGTATGTCGCTGATAGTGTTGTGTCGTTCAAATGAACGAAACATCTGAGTGAACGAACTGAATCGAATCACTTCCTCAGATGATTCGTTCCTTTTTCAGTTCAGTAATTGAGCTCAGCAGCGACCGTGCAGGCCGTCAGGGGAACTGCAGTGTGGTCTGTGAATCACCGAATCACCGTGGGAACTGCGCATGCTCCGTGATTCGTTCAGTGATTCGTTCATGAACTGAAAGCTCTCGTTCATTCTCTGGTTCGTTCATGAACTGAAAGCTCTCGTTCACTCTCTGATTCGTTCATGAACTTGAAGCTCTCGTTCACTCCCTGATTCGTTCATGAACTGAAAGCTCTCGTTCACTCTCTGATTCGTTCATGAACTGAAAGCTCTCGTTCACTCTCTGATTCGTTCATGAACTGAAAGCTCTCGTTCATTTTCTGATTCGTTCATGAACTGAAAGTTCTCGTTCATTTTCTGATTCGTTCACTGAACGTAATGTCACCCAGAGAACTGTTGCTAAGGACGTGATTCACGTTTGCACTGCCACTCACTCACATTTTCTTTTTGATTGCACATTTAAGTTGATATTTTCATCTGAATGTACAGTTTTTATCTTAATGTTGCTCTTAATTTAATATTTATTTTGCACTTTTGTAGGTTAGTTCATACTTGTTTTTTGTATTATGTTACAGTGATCCTGCGCCAGTTTGTGCTTCAGCTTTTGTGAATTCACTCTTTCACGGGTTTTTATAAGGTATTAATGGGAAAAATAATTCGCGGGTCATCACTTTTTCGCCGGTTGCCTGCGGAATTCGATCGGCGGAAAAAATATATATTTTATGATTTTTTACATGATAAAATCCCAAAATATAGAAAAATATATTATAAGTAGGCTATTAATTCTAACAATTAACAAGGAATGTTATAAATTATAAAATAGTACGAATTACAGTAAATAGTGCATATTTACTCTCGGAAACGAGAACCAGCATCGCTTGCCAGAGTCGCTACTCGCCTACATGAGATTGTATACAACACGACTGGTTGCTTGCTGGACAAGCACACATGCACAGAACAGTGTGGGGATGGTTATTAAGTGAATAGGAAAGGTTTATGTAAAGGTGTTGGGAGGGTTTATAAAGCCCTAATATAGTGTATAAATACTGAAATACCGTTTCTATTTTCGGTTATAGCAGGTAGTTCTGGAATCTCCAGAATGCGATAAAGGCAGGATTACTGTATTTGTAATGTAATTTATATTTTATAATAATTTATATTTAATAAACCCAACATTTAGTTGCAATTTTTTATTCATAAATTTTCTACACTCTCGTCTCCTGGTCCATGAGGCCGTGAACTAAACTGAAACATGAACCGTTCAGCCGTGTATCAGTTAAGGCTGGATACTTTCGTGAGTCATCATAGCACGCGACTCCGCACACAACGGCGGAGGCGTTTAAACTTGACACGTCACATTCTTTACAGTGTTGTCCGAAACGATATGTATAAAGAAACACCCCTCAAAAACAGGGGGAATGAACATTTACCTGATGAATTTTAATGTTGCATTGTGTTCCAGGTTTGAAAGTGAAATGGAATTTAGGCTAAAGTACTTGAAAATGCTTGAACTTGTAATTATTTCACAACAAATAGGTATCTGCAGGGTTGCCAACTCTCATGCAATGAGCGTGAGACACACGCATTTGACAGGCTTCACACGCTCACACGCCACACATCCGAGTTCTCACGCTGAGGAAAAAAATCTAGTTCATTTACCACTGATCCACATCTATGATTCAATGAGTTACTAGTTCACTCTGGCGCCAAGCACTGGCGATCGATCGTGATATAATATAATTCATTTTTACCAGACACACGCCAGACACTCCTTTTCTATCTGAGAGTATCTGCGCTCTGTCTCTGTCAAAGTGCGTGAGCAGAATGACACTGGACGTAGAGTATCTCCCTGGTCATAACTACTGGCGTCTGCACTCACCACTGTCCGCTTGCTGGGGTCATAGTAGGCTAACACTGGTGTTGTGACCAGCATCTTCTTCACCTCTTCGAGGGCCTGCTCTTGTGCGGCACCCCACACCCACTGGACATCACTCCTCAGCAGGGAGGAGATCGGATGCAGCACAGTGGCCAGATGAGGCAAGAATTTGGCCAAGTAATTCACCATACCCAGCATTTGGTGGAGTTCACTAACATTCTGAGGACTTGGCATGTCGGTTATGGCTTTGACCTTGTCACCATCAGGCTTTATTCCATCCACTCCAATGATGTGCCCGAAGTACCGTAGCTCTGGCTGTGCGAAGTGGCACTTGTCTTTGTTGAGCTTAAGCCCAGATGCCTTGATTGTCTGCATTACAGCCTTCAGGTTGCTGTCATGTTCAGCTTTAGTCTTCCCAGACACTAATATATCGTCCATCACCACAACTGTGCCTTTATGTTCACGTAGCAGGGTGCTCATTTCTCTCTGAAATATTTCAGGAGCAGACGTGATTCCGAAGGGCAGTCTTTTAAATCAGAATCTCCCTATTGGAGTGATGAAAGTAGTCAACCTCTGACTGGCTCGGTCCAAGGGTAACTGCCAAAAGCCGCTGGATGCATCAAGGGTCGAGAAGACAGCGGACCCTGACAGCGTCGGCGTCACATCTTCCAGCGTAGGCAAGATGAACCTCTCTCTCCTTACCGCTTCATTTAGCCGCTTTAGGTCTACACAGATACGAATTTTGCCGTTCTTTCTGGCTACTGGAACCATCGGCGCACACCAGTCCGTGGCCTCTCTCACCTCCTCGATGATCCCCAATGACTGCTTGCGTGCTAACTCCTGCTCCACCTTTGTGAGCAGTGGGAAGGGGACACGCCGTGGTGTTGTGACACTGTAGGGCTGAGCATCCTCTCTGAGCCCAATTTTCACCGGTTTGCAATTTAAATGTCCAATGTCACCAAAGACACTGTCACCCTCCAACTCGTCCACTCTCAGCGGAAGCGTTTACGCCACCACTTCTGACACCATGTCACAATATGGACGGACAAGAAGTGTAGTTTTTATAACTTTTACTTGAATAGCCAAACACCATACAATCTGTATGTCGCTGAACAGAATCACACTCTGGATTCTCTGACGCAGTGCGTGTTACGTATCCTAAACGTATTCTAATATCTTATCAAAATAAAAGCCATGTCTCATGACAGGAACAAAGCTCAACATACAAAGACACGAGACCAAATTTTGTAAACACCTTCATTAAACAAGGAACAGATGGAGCTACTTGATAAATGACAATTAGACAAGGGTGTGACTAGCAAATCACGGAGAGTATAAACATGTGACAGAACAAAAGAGACTTGAGTGACATGTGGTGGTGGGGCCAGATGTGACATCCCACTTTTTAATGTGTTGATGTGGTTTTGTGTGTTTAAGAATGTTATGATTATCCTAATTTCTGAAAGAACTACTCATTGCTGCTTTTTCAACCCATTAAATATTTTAAAACCTCTGTGATGACATGCAGTAGAACCAGATGTGTTTCCTGTTTGGTCAGATACAACATTAACTTGTTATTCTTCGGTGTGTGTTAATATTCAGTATATGAGTAATGCAGCAGTCTGTCAGTAAAGGGTTAATGGAATAAATCCTGCTTTTGGTTACCTGAGCAACAGCTCCCACAGTTCTCTCATCTGAGAATCTGATGATAAATTTACTGTCATGTCTTACTACACACTTAACACTCTTTTGACAGGATTAAGGGTGTGATTTGAATATGGATCATAACACTCTTGACAGGATTAAGGGTGTGATTTGAATATGGATCATAACAATTTCTCATTTGTTCTGATTATTCTCTGTAGGACATGAGCTCTGACAGTAACTCAGGTGAGTGGAGAACTGTGTCAGTGCTATCTGTCTCACTCCCATGTGAAGAAAGGTGATGAGACCCAGTCACATGGTCACTTACCTGCCTGTATCTCCCCATGGCTGTGTGTGATTTATGATAATGAGAATAATGACAAATTTCACTCCATTTCCATAAATTCCATAAATCCACTCAAGATGAGATGATATTTTCTGTTTTAGGACCTAACAGATTCTTAAGCCATTTTTACATTACTTTTGAAGAAAATCTCTACTTGACTTCTTAGTTCCTTATAACTGCTCCTAAAGGTTTTCTTCTGGTACAGACGTGTGTGCTTTGACTGGTGTTATGTAGTTTTTATTTAGCGTCTTTTTCACCTTCACCTTTACACCTTCACACCATGAAAAACTGAAATAGAACACACAACAAATCTTTTACATTAGCAGTGCATGGGATCTCCGTAGCTAACAATCATTTTAAAATGATTTCCAGTTACCACACATGTTAAACGACAAATGCCCAAAGGCAAACTATTAAACCCAAACATACCGTGTGCACGAAATTACGAGAAGTTAGGTTTTATATGCTTTCTTTTGTGAGCAGCTCTCCTCTCATGACCCGAGCAATAAGCGTGATCACCGAATGGCACATCCGCATACGTATTCATACATACAGAATAGAACGTACGGTACATCCCAATAGGCTGCCTCTCCAGAAATAAACATAAACACCAGAAACACATATTTCCCGTGACAGCTACATTCCTTCACATAGGAGTTTTATTTTTGACAGCATTCATTCTAGCATGCGAAATTAACTTTTAAGGTTAAAGGTGTTAAGGTTACCATCCTCTCTTCAGTGTTATGATTACCATACTTTCTCAAAACAAAGTGAGATGCAGAGACAAAATGACAAAAAAAAAGATCTGTTTATTAGATTATGTTAGTTTAAATGTTGAAGCGTACATTAATGTGATTAACTATCTGTAACCTTATCATAGCAAGGACCTGCAAAACAATTATTTCCTTTTAGGGAAATCTCAGCATCCGGCTGAGTCAACAGAACAAAATGTCTCAAATGAGAGTGAAAGATGCAGTGATGTCAATAGCAAGAGTCCACAATCTGGATCTGAAGAACAAGCCCCGCAGAGCAATCAGAAGGAAGAGGACCTACAACTGAACAAAGGGGAACTGAATGAAGAACACAGAAAACAACCAACAGTGAAAGAAGACGAGGAGAACACACAAGATAATAAAGAGATTCAGCCAAAGGCAGAAGAAGAATCCAATCACATGAAAGGTAAAAATACATGATCTGGAAATAATACTGTATCATGTACCTTCAACTTTTCATCATGATTGTGTGAAGTTTATAATATTAAAACTAAATTCACATACTGTTAAACACAGTTGTCTAAAAGCAACAGTCTGATAACTTGTTTCTTTCCTTCATTGAAAACTCTACTCTCAGATAGTCCAAGAAAAGACATAGATGGTGCAAAGTCAAGACCTGATGATATCAAGAATGACACAAAACAAGAAGAGAGAAAATGGGAACAGGAGGACAAAGACAAAAAACAAAAGAATCAAGAAAAGGAAGATAAAGAGGAGGATAAAGGAGGAGAAAGTAAAGAGATGGCAGGTAAGAGCAAATGTACACAGATGGACATGGTTAATCCACTGGAGCAAGACTAGTGTGATGTTTCAGAAAGCTGGGTGCTGAAATCTTTTGATAAAAGCCAAGGACAATCATATGAACATAGAAGATTTTTCCCATATTTGAGTAAAATGTTATAGTAATGCTAATGTACTATTCCCATCCTGTAAAATTCAATAATCAAAGATTATTTTGTATTTTTATTGTAGAATCAAATAAATTCTCAAGAAAGTTTTTACTTGTTTATTTCATTTGAAGAAAATCCCAACTCGATCGCCATTTAATGTTATGGTTACCATCCCCTCTCCAGTGTTATGGTTACTAACATCTTTCCAGTGATATGGTTACCATCCTCTCTCCAGTGTTATGGTTACCATCCTCTCTCCTGTGTTATGGTTACCATCCACTCTCCAGTGTTCAGTTTGCAAGAGTGACATGTGGAGACAAAATGACTAAAAAAAGATCTATTTATTAGATTATGTTAGATTAAATGTTTAAGCGTCCAACAGTCTGATAACTTGTTTCTTTCCTTCATTGAAAACTCTACTCTTAGATAGTCCAAGAAAAGACATAGATGGTGCAAAGTCAAGACCTGATGATATCAAGAATGACACAAAACAAGAAGAGAGAAAAGGGGAACAGGAGGACAAAGACAAAAAACAAAAGAATCAAGAAAAGGAAGATAAAGAGGAGGATAAAGGAAAAGAAAGTAAAGAGATGGCAGGTAAGAGCAAATGTACACAGATGGACATGGTTACCATCCTCTCTCCAGTGTTATGGTTAGTATCCTCTCTCTGGTGTTATGGTTTCAATCCTATCTCCAGTGTTATGGTTGCCATCTTCTCTCCAGTGTTATGGTTAGTGTCCTCTCTCTGGTGTTATGGTTTCAATCCTATCTCCAGTGTTATGATTACCATCCTCTCTCTAGTGTTATGGTTACCATCTTCTCTCCAGTGTTATGGTTACCATCCTCTCACCAGTGTTATGGTTACCGTCCTATCTGCAGTGTTATGGTTACCATCTGGAAATATGATCTGGAAATAATACTGTATCATGTACCTTCATCTTTTCATCATGATTGTGTGAAGTTTATAATATTAAAACTAAATTCACATACTGCAAAACACAATTGTCTAAAAGCAACAGTCTGTTAACTTGTTTCTTTCCTTCATTGAAAACTCTACTCTCAGATAGTCCAAGAAAAGACATAGATGGTGCAAAGTCAAGACCTGATGATATCAAGAATGACACAGAACAAGAAGAGAGAAAAGGGGAACAGGAGGACAAAGACAAAAAACAAAAGAATCAAGAAAAGGAAGATAAAGAGGAGGATAAAGGAGGAGAAAGTAAAGAGATGGCAGGTAAGAGCAAATGTACACAGATGGACATGGTTAATCCACTGGAGCAAGACTAGTGTGATGTTTCAGAAAGCTGGGTGCTGAAATCTTTTGATAAAAGCCAAGGACAATCATATGAACATAGAAGAATTTTCCCACATTTGAGTAAAATGTTATAGTAATGCTAATGTACTATTCCCATCCTGTAAAATTCAATAATCAAAGATTATTTTGTATTTTTATTGTAGAATCAAATAAATTCTCAAGAAAGTTTTTACTTGTTTATTTCATTTGAAGAAAATCCCAACTCGATCGCCATTTAATGTTATAGTTACCATCCTCTCACCAGTGTTATGATTACCATCCTATCTGCAGTGTTATGGTTACCAGTGATGGCTAAGTTACCTTGAAAAAGTAATCCGATTACTGATTACTGATTACTCCTTTTAAAAGTAACTTAGTTACGTTACTGATTACTTGATTTTAAAAGTAACTACGTTAGATTACAAGTTACTTTAATAGTTACATTCAGCAGCAAAATAAATTTTTCCAATACTCACTTTATTGGAAGTGCATTTTTAACAGTAACAATGTATTGAAGCAGGTTCGGTAACCGAGGCAGAAACTGTTTAATCCAAAAATCCAGAGGAGGGAAACTTTATTGATAACGCAACCCTGGCGCGTGCGTCGCCGCCCCCCAGTGTCACTTAAAGGGCAAGACTCGCCGTGAGGAGTAGTAGTCGCTACAGTATCTCCTGACATTACGTTTGTGTAGCTGCGCGGTATTATTTGTACATTTATTTGTAAACGTAATACAAGCGAACTGTTCAGTCAGACAGCTTGTGAAACGAAATACCATTACAATTTCAAGCATTTTAAAGTAGGCGACGTTAGTCAAAATTCCAGCACTTTTCAAACGTGGAACACAAAGCAACATTAAAATTCTTCAGGTAAATGTTCCTTCCCCTGTTTTTGAGGGGTGTTTCTTTATACTACCACATATCGTTACGGGAGGACACTGCAAAAAATGACTTGTAAAACGTGCTCGCGCTTTCACAGGGTCGCGCGCAGCGTGCGGAGTCGAGCGCTACGGTCACACGCAAAAGTAGAACCGAGCCAAGAAGAAAGCAAAAATATATATTTTTACTAGGGAAAATAAAAATAGTAAGTGACAGTTATTTGGATAAGTAACTTTAATCTGATTACTGGACTGGAAATAGTAGCGCGTTATATTACTCGTTACCGAAAAAAGTGGTAAGATTAGAGTAACGCGTTACTAAGTAACGCGTTACTGACATCACTGATGGTTACCATCTGGAAATATGATCTGGAAATAATACTGTATCATGTACCTTCATCTTTTCATCATGATTGTGTGAAGTTTATAATATTAAAACTAAATTCACATACTGCAAAACACAATTGTCTAAAAGCAACAGTCTGTTAACTTGTTTCTTTCCTTCATTGAAAACTCTACTCTCAGATAGTCCAAGAAAAGACATAGATGGTGCAAAGTCAAGACCTGATGATATCAAGAATGACACAGAACAAGAAGAGAGAAAAGGGGAACAGGAGGACAAAGACAAAAAACAAAAGAATCAAGAAAAGGAAGATAAAGAGGAGGATAAAGGAGGAGAAAGTAAAGAGATGGCAGGTAAGAGCAAATGTACACAGATGGACATGGTTAATCCACTGGAGCAAGAGTAGTGTGATGTTTCAGAAAGCTGGGTGCTGAAATCTTTTGATAAAAGCCAAGGACAATCATATGAACATAGAAGAATTTTCCCATATTTGAGTAAAATGTTATAGTAATGCTAATGTACTATTCCCATCCTGTAAAATTCAATAATCAAAGATTATTTTGTATTTTTATTGTAGAATCAAATAAATTCTCAAGAAAGTTTTTACTTGTTTATTTCATTTGAAGAAAATTCCAACTCGATCGCCATTTAATGTTATGGTTACCATCCTCTCTCCAGTGTTATGGTTACTAACATCTTTCCAGTGATATGGTTACCATCCTCTCTCCAGTGTTATGGTTACCATCCTCTCTCCTGTGTTATGGTTACCATCCTCTCTCCAGTGTTCAGTTTGCAAGAGTGACATGTGGAGACAAAATGACTAAAAAAAGATCTATTTATTAGATTATGTTAGATTAAATGTTTAAGCGTCCAACAGTCTGATAACTTGTTTCTTTCCTTCATTGAAAACTCTACTCTCAGATAGTCCAAGAAAAGACATAGATGGTGCAAAGTCAAGACCTGATGATATCAAGAATGACACAAAACAAGAAGAGAGAAAAGGGGAACAGGAGGACAAAGACAAAAAACAAAAGAATCAAGAAAAGGAAGATAAAGAGGAGGATAAAGGAAAAGAAAGTAAAGAGATGGCAGGTAAGAGCAAATGTACACAGATGGACATGGTTACCATCCTCTCTCCAGTGTTATGGTTAGTATCCTCTCTCTGGTGTTATGGTTTCAATCCTATCTCCAGTGTTATGGTTACTATCCTATCTGCAGTGTTATGGTTACCATCTGGAAATATGATCTGGAAATAATACTGTATCATGTACCTTCATCTTTTCATCATGATTGTGTGAAGTTTATAATATTAAAACTAAATTCACATACTGCAAAACACAATTGTCTAAAAGCAACAGTCTGTTAACTTGTTTCTTTCCTTCATTGAAAACTCTACTCTCAGATAGTCCAAGAAAAGACATAGATGGTGCAAAGTCAAGACCTGATGATATCAAGAATGACACAAAACAAGAAGAGAGAAAATGGGAACAGGAGGACAAAGACAAAAAACAAAAGAATCAAGAAAAGGAAGATAAAGAGGAGGATAAAGGAGGAGAAAGTAAAGAGATGGCAGGTAAGAGCAAATGTACACAGATGGACATGGTTAATCCACTGGAGCAAGACTAGTGTGATGTTTCAGAAAGCTGGGTGCTGAAATCTTTTGATAAAAGCCAAGGACAATCATATGAACATAGAAGATTTTTCCCATATTTGAGTAAAATGTTATAGTAATGCTAATGTACTATTCCCATCCTGTAAAATTCAATAATCAAAGATTATTTTGTATTTTTATTGTAGAATCAAATAAATTCTCAAGAAAGTTTTTACTTGTTTATTTCATTTGAAGAAAATCCCAACTCGATCGCCATTTAATGTTATGGTTACCATCCCCTCTCCAGTGTTATGGTTACTAACATCTTTCCAGTGATATGGTTACCATCCTCTCTCCAGTGTTATGGTTACCATCCTCTCTCCTGTGTTATGGTTACCATCCACTCTCCAGTGTTCAGTTTGCAAGAGTGACATGTGGAGACAAAATGACTAAAAAAAGATCTATTTATTAGATTATGTTAGATTAAATGTTTAAGCGTCCAACAGTCTGATAACTTGTTTCTTTCCTTCATTGAAAACTCTACTCTTAGATAGTCCAAGAAAAGACATAGATGGTGCAAAGTCAAGACCTGATGATATCAAGAATGACACAAAACAAGAAGAGAGAAAAGGGGAACAGGAGGACAAAGACAAAAAACAAAAGAATCAAGAAAAGGAAGATAAAGAGGAGGATAAAGGAAAAGAAAGTAAAGAGATGGCAGGTAAGAGCAAATGTACACAGATGGACATGGTTACCATCCTCTCTCCAGTGTTATGGTTAGTATCCTCTCTCTGGTGTTATGGTTTCAATCCTATCTCCAGTGTTATGGTTGCCATCTTCTCTCCAGTGTTATGGTTAGTGTCCTCTCTCTGGTGTTATGGTTTCAATCCTATCTCCAGTGTTATGATTACCATCCTCTCTCTAGTGTTATGGTTACCATCTTCTCTCCAGTGTTATGGTTACCATCCTCTCACCAGTGTTATGGTTACCGTCCTATCTGCAGTGTTATGGTTACCATCTGGAAATATGATCTGGAAATAATACTGTATCATGTACCTTCATCTTTTCATCATGATTGTGTGAAGTTTATAATATTAAAACTAAATTCACATACTGCAAAACACAATTGTCTAAAAGCAACAGTCTGTTAACTTGTTTCTTTCCTTCATTGAAAACTCTACTCTCAGATAGTCCAAGAAAAGACATAGATGGTGCAAAGTCAAGACCTGATGATATCAAGAATGACACAGAACAAGAAGAGAGAAAAGGGGAACAGGAGGACAAAGACAAAAAACAAAAGAATCAAGAAAAGGAAGATAAAGAGGAGGATAAAGGAGGAGAAAGTAAAGAGATGGCAGGTAAGAGCAAATGTACACAGATGGACATGGTTAATCCACTGGAGCAAGACTAGTGTGATGTTTCAGAAAGCTGGGTGCTGAAATCTTTTGATAAAAGCCAAGGACAATCATATGAACATAGAAGAATTTTCCCACATTTGAGTAAAATGTTATAGTAATGCTAATGTACTATTCCCATCCTGTAAAATTCAATAATCAAAGATTATTTTGTATTTTTATTGTAGAATCAAATAAATTCTCAAGAAAGTTTTTACTTGTTTATTTCATTTGAAGAAAATCCCAACTCGATCGCCATTTAATGTTATGGTTACCATCCTCTCACCAGTGTTATGATTACCATCCTATCTGCAGTGTTATGGTTACCAGTGATGGCTAAGTTACCTTGAAAAAGTAATCCGATTACTGATTACTGATTACTCCTTTTAAAAGTAACTTAGTTACGTTACTGATTACTTGATTTTAAAAGTAACTACGTTAGATTACAAGTTACTTTAATAGTTACATTCAGCAGCAAAATAAATTTTTCCAATACTCACTTTATTGGAAGTGCATTTTTAACAGTAACAATGTATTGAAGCAGGTTCGGTAACCGAGGCAGAAACTGTTTAATCCAAAAATCCAGAGGAGGGAAACTTTATTGATAACGCAACCCTGGCGCGTGCGTCGCCGCCCCCCAGTGTCACTTAAAGGGCAAGACTCGCCGTGAGGAGTAGTAGTCGCTACAGTATCTCCTGACATTACGTTTGTGTAGCTGCGCGGTATTATTTGTACATTTATTTGTAAACGTAATACAAGCGAACTGTTCAGTCAGACAGCTTGTGAAACGAAATACCATTACAATTTCAAGCATTTTAAAGTAGGCGACGTTAGTCAAAATTCCAGCACTTTTCAAACGTGGAACACAAAGCAACATTGAAATTCTTCAGGTAAATGTTCCTTCCCCTGTTTTTGAGGGGTGTTTCTTTATACTACCACATATCGTTACGGGAGGACACTGCAAAAAATGACTTGTAAAACGTGCTCGCGCTTTCACAGGGTCGCGCGCAGCGTGCGGAGTCGAGCGCTACGGTCACACGCAAAAGTAGAACCGAGCCAAGAAGAAAGCAAAAATATATATTTTTACTAGGGAAAATAAAAATAGTAAGTGACAGTTATTTGGATAAGTAACTTTAATCTGATTACTGGACTGGAAATAGTAGCGCGTTATATTACTCGTTACCGAAAAAAGTGGTAAGATTAGAGTAACGCGTTACTAAGTAACGCGTTACTGACATCACTGATGGTTACCATCTGGAAATATGATCTGGAAATAATACTGTATCATGTACCTTCATCTTTTCATCATGATTGTGTGAAGTTTATAATATTAAAACTAAATTCACATACTGCAAAACACAATTGTCTAAAAGCAACAGTCTGTTAACTTGTTTCTTTCCTTCATTGAAAACTCTACTCTCAGATAGTCCAAGAAAAGACATAGATGGTGCAAAGTCAAGACCTGATGATATCAAGAATGACACAGAACAAGAAGAGAGAAAAGGGGAACAGGAGGACAAAGACAAAAAACAAAAGAATCAAGAAAAGGAAGATAAAGAGGAGGATAAAGGAGGAGAAAGTAAAGAGATGGCAGGTAAGAGCAAATGTACACAGATGGACATGGTTAATCCACTGGAGCAAGACTAGTGTGATGTTTCAGAAAGCTGGGTGCTGAAATCTTTTGATAAAAGCCAAGGACAATCATATGAACATAGAAGAATTTTCCCATATTTGAGTAAAATGTTATAGTAATGCTAATGTACTATTCCCATCCTGTAAAATTCAATAATCAAAGATTATTTTGTATTTTTATTGTAGAATCAAATAAATTCTCAAGAAAGTTTTTACTTGTTTATTTCATTTGAAGAAAATCCCAACTCGATCGCCATTTAATGTTATGGTTACCATCCTCTCTCCAGTGTTATGGTTACTAACATCTTTCCAGTGATATGGTTACCATCCTCTCTCCAGTGTTATGGTTACCATCCTCTCTCCTGTGTTATGGTTACCATCCACTCTCCAGTGTTCAGTTTGCAAGAGTGACATGTGGAGACAAAATGACTAAAAAAAGATCTATTTATTAGATTATGTTAGATTAAATGTTTAAGCGTCCAACAGTCTGATAACTTGTTTCTTTCCTTCATTGAAAACTCTACTCTTAGATAGTCCAAGAAAAGACATAGATGGTGCAAAGTCAAGACCTGATGATATCAAGAATGACACAAAACAAGAAGAGAGAAAAGGGGAACAGGAGGACAAAGACAAAAAACAAAAGAATCAAGAAAAGGAAGATAAAGAGGAGGATAAAGGAAAAGAAAGTAAAGAGATGGCAGGTAAGAGCAAATGTACACAGATGGACATGGTTACCATCCTCTCTCCAGTGTTATGGTTAGTATCCTCTCTCTGGTGTTATGGTTTCAATCCTATCTCCAGTGTTATGGTTGCCATCTTCTCTCCAGTGTTATGGTTAGTGTCCTCTCTCTGGTGTTATGGTTTCAATCCTATCTCCAGTGTTATGATTACCATCCTCTCTCTAGTGTTATGGTTACCATCTTCTCTCCAGTGTTATGGTTACCATCCTCTCACCAGTGTTATGGTTACCGTCCTATCTGCAGTGTTATGGTTACCATCTGGAAATATGATCTGGAAATAATACTGTATCATGTACCTTCATCTTTTCATCATGATTGTGTGAAGTTTATAATATTAAAACTAAATTCACATACTGCAAAACACAATTGTCTAAAAGCAACAGTCTGTTAACTTGTTTCTTTCCTTCATTGAAAACTCTACTCTCAGATAGTCCAAGAAAAGACATAGATGGTGCAAAGTCAAGACCTGATGATATCAAGAATGACACAGAACAAGAAGAGAGAAAAGGGGAACAGGAGGACAAAGACAAAAAACAAAAGAATCAAGAAAAGGAAGATAAAGAGGAGGATAAAGGAGGAGAAAGTAAAGAGATGGCAGGTAAGAGCAAATGTACACAGATGGACATGGTTAATCCACTGGAGCAAGACTAATGTGATGTTTCAGAAAGCTGGGTGCTGAAATCTTTTGATAAAAGCCAAGGACAATCATATGAACATAGAAGAATTTTCCCATATTTGAGTAAAATGTTATAGTAATGCTAATGTACTATTCCCATCCTGTAAAATTCAATAATCAAAGATTATTTTGTATTTTTATTGTAGAATCAAATAAATTCTCAAGAAAGTTTTTACTTGTTTATTTCATTTGAAGAAAATCCCAACTCGATCGCCATTTAATGTTATGGTTACCATCCTCTCTCCAGTGTTATGGTTACTAACATCTTTCCAGTGATATGGTTACCATCCTCTCTCCAGTGTTATGGTTACCATCCTCTCTCCTGTGTTATGGTTACCATCCACTCTCCAGTGTTCAGTTTGCAAGAGTGACATGTGGAGACAAAATGACTAAAAAAATATCTATTTATTAGATTATGTTAGATTAAATGTTTAAGCGTCCAACAGTCTGATAACTTGTTTCTTTCCTTCATTGAAAACTCTACTCTTAGATAGTCCAAGAAAAGACATAGATGGTGCAAAGTCAAGACCTGATGATATCAAGAATGACACAAAACAAGAAGAGAGAAAAGGGGAACAGGAGGACAAAGACAAAAAACAAAAGAATCAAGAAAAGGAAGATAAAGAGGAGGATAAAGGAAAAGAAAGTAAAGAGATGGCAGGTAAGAGCAAATGTACACAGATGGACATGGTTACCATCCTCTCTCCAGTGTTATGGTTAGTATCCTCTCTCTGGTGTTATGGTTTCAATCCTATCTCCAGTGTTATGGTTGCCATCTTCTCTCCAGTGTTATGGTTAGTGTCCTCTCTCTGGTGTTATGGTTTCAATCCTATCTCCAGTGTTATGATTACCATCCTCTCTCTAGTGTTATGGTTACCATCTTCTCTCCAGTGTTATGGTTACCATCCTCTCACCAGTGTTATGGTTACCGTCCTATCTGCAGTGTTATGGTTACCATCTGGAAATATGATCTGGAAATAATACTGTATCATGTACCTTCATCTTTTCATCATGATTGTGTGAAGTTTATAATATTAAAACTAAATTCACATACTGCAAAACACAATTGTCTAAAAGCAACAGTCTGTTAACTTGTTTCTTTCCTTCATTGAAAACTCTACTCTCAGATAGTCCAAGAAAAGACATAGATGGTGCAAAGTCAAGACCTGATGATATCAAGAATGACACAGAACAAGAAGAGAGAAAAGGGGAACAGGAGGACAAAGACAAAAAACAAAAGAATCAAGAAAAGGAAGATAAAGAGGAGGATAAAGGAGGAGAAAGTAAAGAGATGGCAGGTAAGAGCAAATGTACACAGATGGACATGGTTAATCCACTGGAGCAAGACTAGTGTGATGTTTCAGAAAGCTGGGTGCTGAAATCTTTTGATAAAAGCCAAGGACAATCATATGAACATAGAAGAATTTTCCCACATTTGAGTAAAATGTTATAGTAATGCTAATGTACTATTCCCATCCTGTAAAATTCAATAATCAAAGATTATTTTGTATTTTTATTGTAGAATCAAATAAATTCTCAAGAAAGTTTTTACTTGTTTATTTCATTTGAAGAAAATCCCAACTCGATCGCCATTTAATGTTATGGTTACCATCCTCTCACCAGTGTTATGATTACCATCCTATCTGCAGTGTTATGGTTACCAGTGATGGCTAAGTTACCTTGAAAAAGTAATCCGATTACTGATTACTGATTACTCCTTTTAAAAGTAACTTAGTTACGTTACTGATTACTTGATTTTAAAAGTAACTACGTTAGATTACAAGTTACTTTAATAGTTACATTCAGCAGCAAAATAAATTTTTCCAATACTCACTTTATTGGAAGTGCATTTTTAACAGTAACAATGTATTGAAGCAGGTTCGGTAACCGAGGCAGAAACTGTTTAATCCAAAAATCCAGAGGAGGGAAACTTTATTGATAACGCAACCCTGGCGCGTGCGTCGCCGCCCCCCAGTGTCACTTAAAGGGCAAGACTCGCCGTGAGGAGTAGTAGTCGCTACAGTATCTCCTGACATTACGTTTGTGTAGCTGCGCGGTATTATTTGTACATTTATTTGTAAACGTAATACAAGCGAACTGTTCAGTCAGACAGCTTGTGAAACGAAATACCATTACAATTTCAAGCATTTTAAAGTAGGCGACGTTAGTCAAAATTCCAGCACTTTTCAAACGTGGAACACAAAGCAACATTGAAATTCTTCAGGTAAATGTTCCTTCCCCTGTTTTTGAGGGGTGTTTCTTTATACTACCACATATCGTTACGGGAGGACACTGCAAAAAATGACTTGTAAAACGTGCTCGCGCTTTCACAGGGTCGCGCGCAGCGTGCGGAGTCGAGCGCTACGGTCACACGCAAAAGTAGAACCGAGCCAAGAAGAAAGCAAAAATATATATTTTTACTAGGGAAAATAAAAATAGTAAGTGACAGTTATTTGGATAAGTAACTTTAATCTGATTACTGGACTGGAAATAGTAGCGCGTTATATTACTCGTTACCGAAAAAAGTGGTAAGATTAGAGTAACGCGTTACTAAGTAACGCGTTACTGACATCACTGATGGTTACCATCTGGAAATATGATCTGGAAATAATACTGTATCATGTACCTTCATCTTTTCATCATGATTGTGTGAAGTTTATAATATTAAAACTAAATTCACATACTGCAAAACACAATTGTCTAAAAGCAACAGTCTGTTAACTTGTTTCTTTCCTTCATTGAAAACTCTACTCTCAGATAGTCCAAGAAAAGACATAGATGGTGCAAAGTCAAGACCTGATGATATCAAGAATGACACAGAACAAGAAGAGAGAAAAGGGGAACAGGAGGACAAAGACAAAAAACAAAAGAATCAAGAAAAGGAAGATAAAGAGGAGGATAAAGGAGGAGAAAGTAAAGAGATGGCAGGTAAGAGCAAATGTACACAGATGGACATGGTTAATCCACTGGAGCAAGACTAGTGTGATGTTTCAGAAAGCTGGGTGCTGAAATCTTTTGATAAAAGCCAAGGACAATCATATGAACATAGAAGAATTTTCCCATATTTGAGTAAAATGTTATAGTAATGCTAATGTACTATTCCCATCCTGTAAAATTCAATAATCAAAGATTATTTTGTATTTTTATTGTAGAATCAAATAAATTCTCAAGAAAGTTTTTACTTGTTTATTTCATTTGAAGAAAATCCCAACTCGATCGCCATTTAATGTTATGGTTACCATCCTCTCTCCAGTGTTATGGTTACTAACATCTTTCCAGTGATATGGTTACCATCCTCTCTCCAGTGTTATGGTTACCATCCTCTCTCCTGTGTTATGGTTACCATCCACTCTCCAGTGTTCAGTTTGCAAGAGTGACATGTGGAGACAAAATGACTAAAAAAAGATCTATTTATTAGATTATGTTAGATTAAATGTTTAAGCGTCCAACAGTCTGATAACTTGTTTCTTTCCTTCATTGAAAACTCTACTCTTAGATAGTCCAAGAAAAGACATAGATGGTGCAAAGTCAAGACCTGATGATATCAAGAATGACACAAAACAAGAAGAGAGAAAAGGGGAACAGGAGGACAAAGACAAAAAACAAAAGAATCAAGAAAAGGAAGATAAAGAGGAGGATAAAGGAAAAGAAAGTAAAGAGATGGCAGGTAAGAGCAAATGTACACAGATGGACATGGTTACCATCCTCTCTCCAGTGTTATGGTTAGTATCCTCTCTCTGGTGTTATGGTTTCAATCCTATCTCCAGTGTTATGGTTGCCATCTTCTCTCCAGTGTTATGGTTAGTGTCCTCTCTCTGGTGTTATGGTTTCAATCCTATCTCCAGTGTTATGATTACCATCCTCTCTCTAGTGTTATGGTTACCATCTTCTCTCCAGTGTTATGGTTACCATCCTCTCACCAGTGTTATGGTTACCGTCCTATCTGCAGTGTTATGGTTACCATCTGGAAATATGATCTGGAAATAATACTGTATCATGTACCTTCATCTTTTCATCATGATTGTGTGAAGTTTATAATATTAAAACTAAATTCACATACTGCAAAACACAATTGTCTAAAAGCAACAGTCTGTTAACTTGTTTCTTTCCTTCATTGAAAACTCTACTCTCAGATAGTCCAAGAAAAGACATAGATGGTGCAAAGTCAAGACCTGATGATATCAAGAATGACACAGAACAAGAAGAGAGAAAAGGGGAACAGGAGGACAAAGACAAAAAACAAAAGAATCAAGAAAAGGAAGATAAAGAGGAGGATAAAGGAGGAGAAAGTAAAGAGATGGCAGGTAAGAGCAAATGTACACAGATGGACATGGTTAATCCACTGGAGCAAGACTAGTGTGATGTTTCAGAAAGCTGGGTGCTGAAATCTTTTGATAAAAGCCAAGGACAATCATATGAACATAGAAGAATTTTCCCACATTTGAGTAAAATGTTATAGTAATGCTAATGTACTATTCCCATCCTGTAAAATTCAATAATCAAAGATTATTTTGTATTTTTATTGTAGAATCAAATAAATTCTCAAGAAAGTTTTTACTTGTTTATTTCATTTGAAGAAAATCCCAACTCGATCGCCATTTAATGTTATGGTTACCATCCTCTCACCAGTGTTATGATTACCATCCTATCTGCAGTGTTATGGTTACCAGTGATGGCTAAGTTACCTTGAAAAAGTAATCCGATTACTGATTACTGATTACTCCTTTTAAAAGTAACTTAGTTACGTTACTGATTACTTGATTTTAAAAGTAACTACGTTAGATTACAAGTTACTTTAATAGTTACATTCAGCAGCAAAATAAATTTTTCCAATACTCACTTTATTGGAAGTGCATTTTTAACAGTAACAATGTATTGAAGCAGGTTCGGTAACCGAGGCAGAAACTGTTTAATCCAAAAATCCAGAGGAGGGAAACTTTATTGATAACGCAACCCTGGCGCGTGCGTCGCCGCCCCCCAGTGTCACTTAAAGGGCAAGACTCGCCGTGAGGAGTAGTAGTCGCTACAGTATCTCCTGACATTACGTTTGTGTAGCTGCGCGGTATTATTTGTACATTTATTTGTAAACGTAATACAAGCGAACTGTTCAGTCAGACAGCTTGTGAAACGAAATACCATTACAATTTCAAGCATTTTAAAGTAGGCGACGTTAGTCAAAATTCCAGCACTTTTCAAACGTGGAACACAAAGCAACATTGAAATTCTTCAGGTAAATGTTCCTTCCCCTGTTTTTGAGGGGTGTTTCTTTATACTACCACATATCGTTACGGGAGGACACTGCAAAAAATGACTTGTAAAACGTGCTCGCGCTTTCACAGGGTCGCGCGCAGCGTGCGGAGTCGAGCGCTACGGTCACACGCAAAAGTAGAACCGAGCCAAGAAGAAAGCAAAAATATATATTTTTACTAGGGAAAATAAAAATAGTAAGTGACAGTTATTTGGATAAGTAACTTTAATCTGATTACTGGACTGGAAATAGTAGCGCGTTATATTACTCGTTACCGAAAAAAGTGGTAAGATTAGAGTAACGCGTTACTAAGTAACGCGTTACTGACATCACTGATGGTTACCATCTGGAAATATGATCTGGAAATAATACTGTATCATGTACCTTCATCTTTTCATCATGATTGTGTGAAGTTTATAATATTAAAACTAAATTCACATACTGCAAAACACAATTGTCTAAAAGCAACAGTCTGTTAACTTGTTTCTTTCCTTCATTGAAAACTCTACTCTCAGATAGTCCAAGAAAAGACATAGATGGTGCAAAGTCAAGACCTGATGATATCAAGAATGACACAGAACAAGAAGAGAGAAAAGGGGAACAGGAGGACAAAGACAAAAAACAAAAGAATCAAGAAAAGGAAGATAAAGAGGAGGATAAAGGAGGAGAAAGTAAAGAGATGGCAGGTAAGAGCAAATGTACACAGATGGACATGGTTAATCCACTGGAGCAAGACTAGTGTGATGTTTCAGAAAGCTGGGTGCTGAAATCTTTTGATAAAAGCCAAGGACAATCATATGAACATAGAAGAATTTTCCCATATTTGAGTAAAATGTTATAGTAATGCTAATGTACTATTCCCATCCTGTAAAATTCAATAATCAAAGATTATTTTGTATTTTTATTGTAGAATCAAATAAATTCTCAAGAAAGTTTTTACTTGTTTATTTCATTTGAAGAAAATCCCAACTCGATCGCCATTTAATGTTATGGTTACCATCCTCTCTCCAGTGTTATGGTTACTAACATCTTTCCAGTGATATGGTTACCATCCTCTCTCCAGTGTTATGGTTACCATCCTCTCTCCTGTGTTATGGTTACCATCCACTCTCCAGTGTTCAGTTTGCAAGAGTGACATGTGGAGACAAAATGACTAAAAAAAGATCTATTTATTAGATTATGTTAGATTAAATGTTTAAGCGTCCAACAGTCTGATAACTTGTTTCTTTCCTTCATTGAAAACTCTACTCTTAGATAGTCCAAGAAAAGACATAGATGGTGCAAAGTCAAGACCTGATGATATCAAGAATGACACAAAACAAGAAGAGAAAAAAGGGGAACAGGAGGACAAAGACAAAAAACAAAAGAATCAAGAAAAGGAAGATAAAGAGGAGGATAAAGGAAAAGAAAGTAAAGAGATGGCAGGTAAGAGCAAATGTACACAGATGGACATGGTTACCATCCTCTCTCCAGTGTTATGGTTAGTATCCTCTCTCTGGTGTTATGGTTTCAATCCTATCTCCAGTGTTATGGTTACCATCTTCTCTCCACTGTTATGGTTTCAATCCTATCTCCAGTGTTATGATTACCATCCTCTCTCTAGTGTTATGGTTACCATCTTCTCTCCAGTGTTATGGTTACCATCCTCTCACCAGTGTTATGGTTACCATCTGGAAATATGATCTGGAAATAATACTGTATCATGTACCTTCATCTTTTCATCATGATTGTGTGAAGTTTATAATATTAAAACTAAATTCACATACTGCAAAACACAATTGTCTAAAAGCAACAGTCTGTTAACTTGTTTCTTTCCTTCATTGAAAACTCTACTCTCAGATAGTCCAAGAAAAGACATAGATGGTGCAAAGTCAAGACCTGATGATATCAAGAATGACACAAAACAAGAAGAGAGAAAATGGGAACAGGAGGACAAAGACAAAAAACAAAAGAATCAAGAAAAGGAAGATAAAGAGGAGGAAAAAGGAGGAGAAAGTAAAGAGATGGCAGGTAAGAGCAAATGTACACAGATGGACATGGTTAATCCACTGGAGCAAGACTAGTGTGATGTTTCAGAAAGCTGGGTGCTGAAATCTTTTGATAAAAGCCAAGGACAATCATATGAACATAGAAGATTTTTCCCATATTTGAGTAAAATGTTATAGTAATGCTAATGTACTATTCCCATCCTGTAAAATTCAATAATCAAAGATTATTTTGTATTTTTATTGTAGAATCAAATAAATTCTCAAGAAAGTTTTTACTTGTTTATTTCATTTGAAGAAAATCCCAACTCGATCGCCATTTAATGTTATGGTTACCATCCCCTCTCCAGTGTTATGGTTACTAACATCTTTCCAGTGATATGGTTACCATCCTCTCTCCAGTGTTATGGTTACCATCCTCTCTCCTGTGTTATGGTTACCATCCACTCTCCAGTGTTCAGTTTGCAAGAGTGACATGTGGAGACAAAATGACTAAAAAAAGATCTATTTATTAGATTATGTTAGATTAAATGTTTAAGCGTCCAACAGTCTGATAACTTGTTTCTTTCCTTCATTGAAAACTCTACTCTTAGATAGTCCAAGAAAAGACATAGATGGTGCAAAGTCAAGACCTGATGATATCAAGAATGACACAAAACAAGAAGAGAGAAAAGGGGAACAGGAGGACAAAGACAAAAAACAAAAGAATCAAGAAAAGGAAGATAAAGAGGAGGATAAAGGAAAAGAAAGTAAAGAGATGGCAGGTAAGAGCAAATGTACACAGATGGACATGGTTACCATCCTCTCTCCAGTGTTATGGTTAGTATCCTCTCTCTGGTGTTATGGTTTCAATCCTATCTCCAGTGTTATGGTTGCCATCTTCTCTCCAGTGTTATGGTTAGTGTCCTCTCTCTGGTGTTATGGTTTCAATCCTATCTCCAGTGTTATGATTACCATCCTCTCTCTAGTGTTATGGTTACCATCTTCTCTCCAGTGTTATGGTTACCATCCTCTCACCAGTGTTATGGTTACCGTCCTATCTGCAGTGTTATGGTTACCATCTGGAAATATGATCTGGAAATAATACTGTATCATGTACCTTCATCTTTTCATCATGATTGTGTGAAGTTTATAATATTAAAACTAAATTCACATACTGCAAAACACAATTGTCTAAAAGCAACAGTCTGTTAACTTGTTTCTTTCCTTCATTGAAAACTCTACTCTCAGATAGTCCAAGAAAAGACATAGATGGTGCAAAGTCAAGACCTGATGATATCAAGAATGACACAGAACAAGAAGAGAGAAAAGGGGAACAGGAGGACAAAGACAAAAAACAAAAGAATCAAGAAAAGGAAGATAAAGAGGAGGATAAAGGAGGAGAAAGTAAAGAGATGGCAGGTAAGAGCAAATGTACACAGATGGACATGGTTAATCCACTGGAGCAAGACTAGTGTGATGTTTCAGAAAGCTGGGTGCTGAAATCTTTTGATAAAAGCCAAGGACAATCATATGAACATAGAAGAATTTTCCCACATTTGAGTAAAATGTTATAGTAATGCTAATGTACTATTCCCATCCTGTAAAATTCAATAATCAAAGATTATTTTGTATTTTTATTGTAGAATCAAATAAAGTCTCAAGAAAGTTTTTACTTGTTTATTTCATTTGAAGAAAATCCCAACTCGATCGCCATTTAATGTTATAGTTACCATCCTCTCACCAGTGTTATGATTACCATCCTATCTGCAGTGTTATGGTTACCAGTGATGGCTAAGTTACCTTGAAAAAGTAATCCGATTACTGATTACTGATTACTCCTTTTAAAAGTAACTTAGTTACGTTACTGATTACTTGATTTTAAAAGTAACTACGTTAGATTACAAGTTACTTTAATAGTTACATTCAGCAGC
Organism: Brachyhypopomus gauderio; assembly: GCF_052324685.1. Taxonomy (NCBI): domain Eukaryota; kingdom Metazoa; phylum Chordata; class Actinopteri; order Gymnotiformes; family Hypopomidae; genus Brachyhypopomus; species Brachyhypopomus gauderio. Next base: position 2,785,350 of record NC_135217.1, read on the forward strand.
AAAATAAATTTTTCCAATACTCACTTTATTGGAAGTGCATTTTTAACAGTAACAATGTATTGAAGCAGGTTCGGTAACCGAGGCAGAAACTGTTTAATCCAAAAATCCAGAGGAGGGAAACTTTATTGATAACGCAACCCTGGCGCGTGCGTCGCCGCCCCCCAGTGTCACTTAAAGGGCAAGACTCGCCGTGAGGAGTAGTAGTCGCTACAGTATCTCCTGACATTACGTTTGTGTAGCTGCGCGGTATTATTTGTACATTTATTTGTAAACGTAATACAAGCGAACTGTTCAGTCAGACAGCTTGTGAAACGAAATACCATTACAATTTCAAGCATTTTAAAGTAGGCGACGTTAGTCAAAATTCCAGCACTTTTCAAACGTGGAACACAAAGCAACATTAAAATTCTTCAGGTAAATGTTCCTTCCCCTGTTTTTGAGGGGTGTTTCTTTATACTACCACATATCGTTACGGGAGGACACTGCAAAAAATGACTTGTAAAACGTGCTCGCGCTTTCACAGGGTCGCGCGCAGCGTGCGGAGTCGAGCGCTACGGTCACACGCAAAAGTAGAACCGAGCCAAGAAGAAAGCAAAAATATATATTTTTACTAGGGAAAATAAAAATAGTAAGTGACAGTTATTTGGATAAGTAACTTTAATCTGATTACTGGACTGGAAATAGTAGCGCGTTATATTACTCGTTACCGAAAAAAGTGGTAAGATTAGAGTAACGCGTTACTAAGTAACGCGTTACTGACATCACTGATGGTTACCATCTGGAAATATGATCTGGAAATAATACTGTATCATGTACCTTCATCTTTTCATCATGATTGTGTGAAGTTTATAATATTAAAACTAAATTCACATACTGCAAAACACAATTGTCTAAAAGCAACAGTCTGTTAACTTGTTTCTTTCCTTCATTGAAAACTCTACTCTCAGATAGTCCAAGAAAAGACATAGATGGTGCAAAGTCAAGACCTGATGATATCAAGAATGACACAGAACAAGAAGAGAGAAAAGGGGAACAGGAGGACAAAGACAAAAAACAAAAGAATCAAGAAAAGGAAGATAAAGAGGAGGATAAAGGAGGAGAAAGTAAAGAGATGGCAGGTAAGAGCAAATGTACACAGATGGACATGGTTAATCCACTGGAGCAAGACTAATGTGATGTTTCAGAAAGCTGGGTGCTGAAATCTTTTGATAAAAGCCAAGGACAATCATATGAACATAGAAGAATTTTCCCATATTTGAGTAAAATGTTATAGTAATGCTAATGTACTATTCCCATCCTGTAAAATTCAATAATCAAAGATTATTTTGTATTTTTATTGTAGAATCAAATAAATTCTCAAGAAAGTTTTTACTTGTTTATTTCATTTGAAGAAAATCCCAACTCGATCGCCATTTAATGTTATGGTTACCATCCTCTCTCCAGTGTTATGGTTACTAACATCTTTCCAGTGATATGGTTACCATCCTCTCTCCAGTGTTATGGTTACCATCCTCTCTCCTGTGTTATGGTTACCATCCTCTCTCCAGTGTTCAGTTTGCAAGAGTGACATGTGGAGACAAAATGACAAAAAAAAGATCTATTTATTAGATTATGTTAGATTAAATGTTTAAGCGTCCAACAGTCTGATAACTTGTTTCTTTCCTTCATTGAAAACTCTACTCTCAGATAGTCCAAGAAAAGACATAGATGGTGCAAAGTCAAGACCTGATGATATCAAGAATGACACAAAACAAGAAGAGAGAAAATGGGAACAGGAGGACAAAGACAAAAAACAAAAGAATCAAGAAAAGGAAGATAAAGAGGAGGAAAAAGGAGGAGAAAGTAAAGAGATGGCAGGTAAGAGCAAATGTACACAGATGGACATGGTTAATCCACTGGAGCAAGACTAGTGTGATGTTTCAGAAAGCTGGGTGCTGAAATCTTTTGATAAAAGCCAAGGACAATCATATGAACATAGAAGATTTTTCCCATATTTGAGTAAAATGTTATAGTAATGCTAATGTACTATTCCCATCCTGTAAAATTCAATAATCAAAGATTATTTTGTATTTTTATTGTAGAATCAAATAAATTCTCAAGAAAGTTTTTACTTGTTTATTTCATTTGAAGAAAATCCCAACTCGATCGCCATTTAATGTTATGGTTACCATCCCCTCTCCAGTGTTATGGTTACTAACATCTTTCCAGTGATATGGTTACCATCCTCTCTCCAGTGTTATGGTTACCATCCTCTCTCCTGTGTTATGGTTACCATCCACTCTCCAGTGTTCAGTTTGCAAGAGTGACATGTGGAGACAAAATGACTAAAAAAAGATCTATTTATTAGATTATGTTAGATTAAATGTTTAAGCGTCCAACAGTCTGATAACTTGTTTCTTTCCTTCATTGAAAACTCTACTCTTAGATAGTCCAAGAAAAGACATAGATGGTGCAAAGTCAAGACCTGATGATATCAAGAATGACACAAAACAAGAAGAGAGAAAAGGGGAACAGGAGGACAAAGACAAAAAACAAAAGAATCAAGAAAAGGAAGATAAAGAGGAGGATAAAGGAAAAGAAAGTAAAGAGATGGCAGGTAAGAGCAAATGTACACAGATGGACATGGTTACCATCCTCTCTCCAGTGTTATGGTTAGTATCCTCTCTCTGGTGTTATGGTTTCAATCCTATCTCCAGTGTTATGGTTGCCATCTTCTCTCCAGTGTTATGGTTAGTGTCCTCTCTCTGGTGTTATGGTTTCAATCCTATCTCCAGTGTTATGATTACCATCCTCTCTCTAGTGTTATGGTTACCATCTTCTCTCCAGTGTTATGGTTACCATCCTCTCACCAGTGTTATGGTTACCGTCCTATCTGCAGTGTTATGGTTACCATCTGGAAATATGATCTGGAAATAATACTGTATCATGTACCTTCATCTTTTCATCATGATTGTGTGAAGTTTATAATATTAAAACTAAATTCACATACTGCAAAACACAATTGTCTAAAAGCAACAGTCTGTTAACTTGTTTCTTTCCTTCATTGAAAACTCTACTCTCAGATAGTCCAAGAAAAGACATAGATGGTGCAAAGTCAAGACCTGATGATATCAAGAATGACACAGAACAAGAAGAGAGAAAAGGGGAACAGGAGGACAAAGACAAAAAACAAAAGAATCAAGAAAAGGAAGATAAAGAGGAGGATAAAGGAGGAGAAAGTAAAGAGATGGCAGGTAAGAGCAAATGTACACAGATGGACATGGTTAATCCACTGGAGCAAGACTAGTGTGATGTTTCAGAAAGCTGGGTGCTGAAATCTTTTGATAAAAGCCAAGGACAATCATATGAACATAGAAGAATTTTCCCACATTTGAGTAAAATGTTATAGTAATGCTAATGTACTATTCCCATCCTGTAAAATTCAATAATCAAATATTATTTTGTATTTTTATTGTAGAATCAAATAAAGTCTCAAGAAAGTTTTTACTTGTTTATTTCATTTGAAGAAAATCCCAACTCGATCGCCATTTAATGTTATAGTTACCATCCTCTCACCAGTGTTATGATTACCATCCTATCTGCAGTGTTATGGTTACCAGTGATGGCTAAGTTACCTTGAAAAAGTAATCCGATTACTGATTACTGATTACTCCTTTTAAAAGTAACTTAGTTACGTTACTGATTACTTGATTTTAAAAGTAACTACGTTAGATTACAAGTTACTTTAATAGTTACATTCAGCAGCAAAATAAATTTTTCCAATACTCACTTTATTGGAAGTGCATTTTTAACAGTAACAATGTATTGAAGCAGGTTCGGTAACCGAGGCAGAAACTGTTTAATCCAAAAATCCAGAGGAGGGAAACTTTATTGATAACGCAACCCTGGCGCGTGCGTCGCCGCCCCCCAGTGTCACTTAAAGGGCAAGACTCGCCGTGAGGAGTAGTAGTCGCTACAGTATCTCCTGACATTACGTTTGTGTAGCTGCGCGGTATTATTTGTACATTTATTTGTAAACGTAATACAAGCGAACTGTTCAGTCAGACAGCTTGTGAAACGAAATACCATTACAATTTCAAGCATTTTAAAGTAGGCGACGTTAGTCAAAATTCCAGCACTTTTCAAACGTGGAACACAAAGCAACATTAAAATTCTTCAGGTAAATGTTCCTTCCCCTGTTTTTGAGGGGTGTTTCTTTATACTACCACATATCGTTACGGGAGGACACTGCAAAAAATGACTTGTAAAACGTGCTCGCGCTTTCACAGGGTCGCGCGCAGCGTGCGGAGTCGAGCGCTACGGTCACACGCAAAAGTAGAACCGAGCCAAGAAGAAAGCAAAAATATATATTTTTACTAGGGAAAATAAAAATAGTAAGTGACAGTTATTTGGATAAGTAACTTTAATCTGATTACTGGACTGGAAATAGTAGCGCGTTATATTACTCGTTACCGAAAAAAGTGGTAAGATTAGAGTAACGCGTTACTAAGTAACGCGTTACTGACATCACTGATGGTTACCATCTGGAAATATGATCTGGAAATAATACTGTATCATGTACCTTCATCTTTTCATCATGATTGTGTGAAGTTTATAATATTAAAACTAAATTCACATACTGCAAAACACAATTGTCTAAAAGCAACAGTCTGTTAACTTGTTTCTTTCCTTCATTGAAAACTCTACTCTCAGATAGTCCAAGAAAAGACATAGATGGTGCAAAGTCAAGACCTGATGATATCAAGAATGACACAGAACAAGAAGAGAGAAAAGGGGAACAGGAGGACAAAGACAAAAAACAAAAGAATCAAGAAAAGGAAGATAAAGAGGAGGATAAAGGAGGAGAAAGTAAAGAGATGGCAGGTAAGAGCAAATGTACACAGATGGACATGGTTAATCCACTGGAGCAAGAGTAGTGTGATGTTTCAGAAAGCTGGGTGCTGAAATCTTTTGATAAAAGCCAAGGACAATCATATGAACATAGAAGAATTTTCCCATATTTGAGTAAAATGTTATAGTAATGCTAATGTACTATTCCCATCCTGTAAAATTCAATAATCAAAGATTATTTTGTATTTTTATTGTAGAATCAAATAAATTCTCAAGAAAGTTTTTACTTGTTTATTTCATTTGAAGAAAATCCCAACTCGATCGCCATTTAATGTTATGGTTACCATCCTCTCTCCAGTGTTATGGTTACTAACATCTTTCCAGTGATATGGTTACCATCCTCTCTCCAGTGTTATGGTTACCATCCTCTCTCCTGTGTTATGGTTACCATCCTCTCTCCAGTGTTCAGTTTGCAAGAGTGACATGTGGAGACAAAATGACTAAAAAAAGATCTATTTATTAGATTATGTTAGATTAAATGTTTAAGCGTCCAACAGTCTGATAACTTGTTTCTTTCCTTCATTGAAAACTCTACTCTTAGATAGTCCAAGAAAAGACATAGATGGTGCAAAGTCAAGACCTGATGATATCAAGAATGACACAAAACAAGAAGAGAGAAAAGGGGAACAGGAGGACAAAGACAAAAAACAAAAGAATCAAGAAAAGGAAGATAAAGAGGAGGATAAAGGAAAAGAAAGTAAAGAGATGGCAGGTAAGAGCAAATGTACACAGATGGACATGGTTACCATCCTCTCTCCAGTGTTATGGTTAGTATCCTCTCTCTGGTGTTATGGTTTCAATCCTATCTCCAGTGTTATGGTTGCCATCTTCTCTCCAGTGTTATGGTTAGTGTCCTCTCTCTGGTGTTATGGTTTCAATCCTATCTCCAGTGTTATGATTACCATCCTCTCTCTAGTGTTATGGTTACCATCTTCTCTCCAGTGTTATGGTTACCATCCTCTCACCAGTGTTATGGTTACCGTCCTATCTGCAGTGTTATGGTTACCATCTGGAAATATGATCTGGAAATAATACTGTATCATGTACCTTCATCTTTTCATCATGATTGTGTGAAGTTTATAATATTAAAACTAAATTCACATACTGCAAAACACAATTGTCTAAAAGCAACAGTCTGTTAACTTGTTTCTTTCCTTCATTGAAAACTCTACTCTCAGATAGTCCAAGAAAAGACATAGATGGTGCAAAGTCAAGACCTGATGATATCAAGAATGACACAGAACAAGAAGAGAGAAAAGGGGAACAGGAGGACAAAGACAAAAAACAAAAGAATCAAGAAAAGGAAGATAAAGAGGAGGATAAAGGAGGAGAAAGTAAAGAGATGGCAGGTAAGAGCAAATGTACACAGATGGACATGGTTAATCCACTGGAGCAAGACTAGTGTGATGTTTCAGAAAGCTGGGTGCTGAAATCTTTTGATAAAAGCCAAGGACAATCATATGAACATAGAAGAATTTTCCCACATTTGAGTAAAATGTTATAGTAATGCTAATGTACTATTCCCATCCTGTAAAATTCAATAATCAAAGATTATTTTGTATTTTTATTGTAGAATCAAATAAAGTCTCAAGAAAGTTTTTACTTGTTTATTTCATTTGAAGAAAATCCCAACTCGATCGCCATTTAATGTTATAGTTACCATCCTCTCACCAGTGTTATGATTACCATCCTATCTGCAGTGTTATGGTTACCAGTGATGGCTAAGTTACCTTGAAAAAGTAATCCGATTACTGATTACTGATTACTCCTTTTAAAAGTAACTTAGTTACGTTACTGATTACTTGATTTTAAAAGTAACTACGTTAGATTACAAGTTACTTTAATAGTTACATTCAGCAGCAAAATAAATTTTTCCAATACTCACTTTATTGGAAGTGCATTTTTAACAGTAACAATGTATTGAAGCAGGTTCGGTAACCGAGGCAGAAACTGTTTAATCCAAAAATCCAGAGGAGGGAAACTTTATTGATAACGCAACCCTGGCGCGTGCGTCGCCGCCCCCCAGTGTCACTTAAAGGGCAAGACTCGCCGTGAGGAGTAGTAGTCGCTACAGTATCTCCTGACATTACGTTTGTGTAGCTGCGCGGTATTATTTGTACATTTATTTGTAAACGTAATACAAGCGAACTGTTCAGTCAGACAGCTTGTGAAACGAAATACCATTACAATTTCAAGCATTTTAAAGTAGGCGACGTTAGTCAAAATTCCAGCACTTTTCAAACGTGGAACACAAAGCAACATTAAAATTCTTCAGGTAAATGTTCCTTCCCCTGTTTTTGAGGGGTGTTTCTTTATACTACCACATATCGTTACGGGAGGACACTGCAAAAAATGACTTGTAAAACGTGCTCGCGCTTTCACAGGGTCGCGCGCAGCGTGCGGAGTCGAGCGCTACGGTCACACGCAAAAGTAGAACCGAGCCAAGAAGAAAGCAAAAATATATATTTTTACTAGGGAAAATAAAAATAGTAAGTGACAGTTATTTGGATAAGTAACTTTAATCTGATTACTGGACTGGAAATAGTAGCGCGTTATATTACTCGTTACCGAAAAAAGTGGTAAGATTAGAGTAACGCGTTACTAAGTAACGCGTTACTGACATCACTGATGGTTACCATCTGGAAATATGATCTGGAAATAATACTGTATCATGTACCTTCATCTTTTCATCATGATTGTGTGAAGTTTATAATATTAAAACTAAATTCACATACTGCAAAACACAATTGTCTAAAAGCAACAGTCTGTTAACTTGTTTCTTTCCTTCATTGAAAACTCTACTCTCAGATAGTCCAAGAAAAGACATAGATGGTGCAAAGTCAAGACCTGATGATATCAAGAATGACACAGAACAAGAAGAGAGAAAAGGGGAACAGGAGGACAAAGACAAAAAACAAAAGAATCAAGAAAAGGAAGATAAAGAGGAGGATAAAGGAGGAGAAAGTAAAGAGATGGCAGGTAAGAGCAAATGTACACAGATGGACATGGTTAATCCACTGGAGCAAGAGTAGTGTGATGTTTCAGAAAGCTGGGTGCTGAAATCTTTTGATAAAAGCCAAGGACAATCATATGAACATAGAAGAATTTTCCCATATTTGAGTAAAATGTTATAGTAATGCTAATGTACTATTCCCATCCTGTAAAATTCAATAATCAAAGATTATTTTGTATTTTTATTGTAGAATCAAATAAATTCTCAAGAAAGTTTTTACTTGTTTATTTCATTTGAAGAAAATCCCAACTCGATCGCCATTTAATGTTATGGTTACCATCCTCTCTCCAGTGTTATGGTTACTAACATCTTTCCAGTGATATGGTTACCATCCTCTCTCCAGTGTTATGGTTACCATCCTCTCTCCTGTGTTATGGTTACCATCCTCTCTCCAGTGTTCAGTTTGCAAGAGTGACATGTGGAGACAAAATGACTAAAAAAAGATCTATTTATTAGATTATGTTAGATTAAATGTTTAAGCGTCCAACAGTCTGATAACTTGTTTCTTTCCTTCATTGAAAACTCTACTCTTAGATAGTCCAAGAAAAGACATAGATGGTGCAAAGTCAAGACCTGATGATATCAAGAATGACACAAAACAAGAAGAGAGAAAAGGGGAACAGGAGGACAAAGACAAAAAACAAAAGAATCAAGAAAAGGAAGATAAAGAGGAGGATAAAGGAAAAGAAAGTAAAGAGATGGCAGGTAAGAGCAAATGTACACAGATGGACATGGTTACCATCCTCTCTCCAGTGTTATGGTTAGTATCCTCTCTCTGGTGTTATGGTTTCAATCCTATCTCCAGTGTTATGGTTACTATCCTATCTGCAGTGTTATGGTTACCATCTGGAAATATGATCTGGAAATAATACTGTATCATGTACCTTCATCTTTTCATCATGATTGTGTGAAGTTTATAATATTAAAACTAAATTCACATACTGCAAAACACAATTGTCTAAAAGCAACAGTCTGTTAACTTGTTTCTTTCCTTCATTGAAAACTCTACTCTCAGATAGTCCAAGAAAAGACATAGATGGTGCAAAGTCAAGACCTGATGATATCAAGAATGACACAGAACAAGAAGAGAGAAAAGGGGAACAGGAGGACAAAGACAAAAAACAAAAGAATCAAGAAAAGGAAGATAAAGAGGAGGATAAAGGAGGAGAAAGTAAAGAGATGGCAGGTAAGAGCAAATGTACACAGATGGACATGGTTAATCCACTGGAGCAAGACTAGTGTGATGTTTCAGAAAGCTGGGTGCTGAAATCTTTTGATAAAAGCCAAGGACAATCATATGAACATAGAAGAATTTTCCCACATTTGAGTAAAATGTTATAGTAATGCTAATGTACTATTCCCATCCTGTAAAATTCAATAATCAAAGATTATTTTGTATTTTTATTGTAGAATCAAATAAATTCTCAAGAAAGTTTTTACTTGTTTATTTCATTTGAAGAAAATCCCAACTCGATCGCCATTTAATGTTATGGTTACCATCCTCTCACCAGTGTTATGATTACCATCCTATCTGCAGTGTTATGGTTACCAGTGATGGCTAAGTTACCTTGAAAAAGTAATCCGATTACTGATTACTGATTACTCCTTTTAAAAGTAACTTAGTTACGTTACTGATTACTTGATTTTAAAAGTAACTACGTTAGATTACAAGTTACTTTAATAGTTACATTCAGCAGCAAAATAAATTTTTCCAATACTCACTTTATTGGAAGTGCATTTTTAACAGTAACAATGTATTGAAGCAGGTTCGGTAACCGAGGCAGAAACTGTTTAATCCAAAAATCCAGAGGAGGGAAACTTTATTGATAACGCAACCCTGGCGCGTGCGTCGCCGCCCCCCAGTGTCACTTAAAGGGCAAGACTCGCCGTGAGGAGTAGTAGTCGCTACAGTATCTCCTGACATTACGTTTGTGTAGCTGCGCGGTATTATTTGTACATTTATTTGTAAACGTAATACAAGCGAACTGTTCAGTCAGACAGCTTGTGAAACGAAATACCATTACAATTTCAAGCATTTTAAAGTAGGCGACGTTAGTCAAAATTCCAGCACTTTTCAAACGTGGAACACAAAGCAACATTAAAATTCTTCAGGTAAATGTTCCTTCCCCTGTTTTTGAGGGGTGTTTCTTTATACTACCACATATCGTTACGGGAGGACACTGCAAAAAATGACTTGTAAAACGTGCTCGCGCGTTCACAGGGTCGCGCGCAGCGTGCGGAGTCGAGCGCTACGGTCACACGCAAAAGTAGAACCGAGCCAAGAAGAAAGCAAAAATATATATTTTTACTAGGGAAAATAAAAATAGTAAGTGACAGTTATTTGGATAAGTAACTTTAATCTGATTACTGGACTGGAAATAGTAGCGCGTTATATTACTCGTTACCGAAAAAAGTGGTAAGATTAGAGTAACGCGTTACTAAGTAACGCGTTACTGACATCACTGATGGTTACCATCTGGAAATATGATCTGGAAATAATACTGTATCATGTACCTTCATCTTTTCATCATGATTGTGTGAAGTTTATAATATTAAAACTAAATTCACATACTGCAAAACACAATTGTCTAAAAGCAACAGTCTGTTAACTTGTTTCTTTCCTTCATTGAAAACTCTACTCTCAGATAGTCCAAGAAAAGACATAGATGGTGCAAAGTCAAGACCTGATGATATCAAGAATGACACAGAACAAGAAGAGAGAAAAGGGGAACAGGAGGACAAAGACAAAAAACAAAAGAATCAAGAAAAGGAAGATAAAGAGGAGGATAAAGGAGGAGAAAGTAAAGAGATGGCAGGTAAGAGCAAATGTACACAGATGGACATGGTTAATCCACTGGAGCAAGACTAGTGTGATGTTTCAGAAAGCTGGGTGCTGAAATCTTTTGATAAAAGCCAAGGACAATCATATGAACATAGAAGAATTTTCCCACATTTGAGTAAAATGTTATAGTAATGCTAATGTACTATTCCCATCCTGTAAAATTCAATAATCAAAGATTATTTTGTATTTTTATTGTAGAATCAAATAAAGTCTCAAGAAAGTTTTTACTTGTTTATTTCATTTGAAGAAAATCCCAACTCGATCGCCATTTAATGTTATGGTTACCATCCTCACTCCAGTGTTATGATTACTAACATCTTTCCAGTGATATGGTTACCATCCTCTCTCCAGTGTTATGGTTACCATCCTCTCTCCTGTGTTATGGTTACCATCCTCTCTCCAGTGTTCAGTTTGCAAGAGTGACATGTGGAGACAAAATGACTAAAAAAAGATCTATTTATTAGATTATGTTAGATTAAATGTTTAAGCGTCCAACAGTCTGATAACTTGTTTCTTTCCTTCATTGAAAACTCTACTCTCAGATAGTCCAAGAAAAGACATAGATGGTGCAAAGTCAAGACCTGATGATATCAAGAATGACACAGAACAAGAAGAGAGAAAAGGGGAACAGGAGGACAATGACAAAAAACAAAAGAATCAAGAAAAGGAAGATAAAGAGGAGGATAAAGGAGGACAAAGTAAAGAGATGGCAGGTAAGAGCAAATGTACACAGATGGACATGGGTAATCCACTGGAGCAGAACTAGTGTGATGTTTCAGAAAGCTGGGTGCTGAAATCTTTTGATAAAAGCCAAGGACAATCATATGAACATAGAAGATTTTTCCCATATTCGAGTAAAATTTTATTGTAATGCTAATGTACTATTCCCATCCTGTAAAATTCAATAATCAAAGATTAGTTTGTATTTTTATTAGGGGTGGGCATAGATAAATTTTTTTATCTAGATTAATCTCACTGAAATCTTGAAATTAATCTAGATTAATTTAGATTAATCTATATTAAAATGGCTCATATGCGTGCTACCCAAGTAATGACTAAAAGTCAATTTTTGAGATAGGGTTTCTTAATACAGAGGGTGCATTAGACCAGGGGCTCATCTCCTGTTTCCAAAATGCATCAATGACTGCTTGAGAAAGCTGTTCTACTTTGATACTTGAAGAAAAAAAACATGCTCAATAAAATGTAGGCTACTCGTGTTCAACGGTTTATTCAGTTAAACATGAATTTGTAAGCCTACATACTGTACATTAAAAGGGGTTGATAACATGTTTATTCAGCTAAACATGATATTTGAAATGTAAGCCAACATTTAGTACATTTAACCTCACGGATGTAATTTGGGGGGGACTTTTTCAAAAGCCGGTTTTGGTCCTCTGCAGTTTTAACGGTTAAAAATTTATATTTAAATAGCGATGAATCTAGCGCTAGGACCATGCAGAAAACGACCGCTCCGAGCTCCGCTCCGGTAACATTTTACGTTCCTAAAAATGTAAAATTTTTCATGAAGCAAACCTGGCGACTTCGTGGCTGCATCCATGTAAAAACACGTACGATTTGTAATTCACAGGTTTGAAAACTTGTTCTCGCCCCTACTGTGCAATTTGGTTAGGAATACAGCCGAGCTAAACTATCTGTGACGCCGGGGGCGTCGGGACAGAGGCAGCCGGAGACGTGGGTTGGACAGAAGGTGGTTTATTATCCATGGCAACCAGTAACACTCGTAGCACGTAATGCACGGTAAAGCTCGTAGCGCATACACTGTAGATGCAAGGTAAAGCTCGTAGCGCATACACTGTAGATGCAAGGTAAAGCTCGTAGCGCATACACTGTAGACGCAAGGTAAAGCTCGTAACGCATACACTGGAGATGCAAGGTAAAGCTCGTAGCGCATACACTGTGGATGCAAGGTGACGCTCGTACACACACGGTAGGGACGTGCAGTCAACCAGAGACGCTCGTGTAGCGGCAATGTGCAGCACTGGACCAGACGACCTGCGGGCTTAAGAAATGCAAAGTAAACAAGAAACAGGTGCTCAGTATGATGGTGATTGCGACTGTGGGAGTGGCTGCGTGCGCGGGGGTGTGTGCTGGGATCGGCTGCTGGCCGGGTTGCGCGCCCTCTGGTGGCGACCCGGCCCCCTCACCGTGACACTATCAAGTTGAAAGTCATCATAGTTTGCTTACCCATTTTGACCCAGTTCCCAACCCAACTTTAAGAATAGATTAACGGCGATAATTTTTATATCGCCCGATAAGAGTATCAAATTAACGAACGCCGTTAACGCAGTTAACGGCCCACCACTAATTTTTATTGTAAAATCGATTTAATTCTCAAGAAATGTTTTACTTGTTTATTCCGTTTGAGGAATATCCCAACTTGATTGCCATTTAATGTTATGGTTACCATCCTCTGTCCAGTGTTATGATTACTAGAGGTGTCTTCAACTAAGCATTTTCATAGTCAAATCTGATTCATCAGATTTTCCCTTTAGTCGATTATTAGTCGTATCGGGGGTTTTTATCTAGAGCACCATAAACTGGATCCTGTTCTCATTCAGGACTTTTTTCCACTTCAAAGTAAAAACCTAAAACACTCAGATAAATGAATAAACACGCTAGGTTGGCTTTATTCAGCTTTTATTTATTTACTTGTTTATTTTTTTATGAAACGTTAGAGAACATTAACCGTCAGTGCGCATTGCGCATCAAAAAATATTTTAAATAAAATATGCCTGCCTGAAAATATAAAATAAATTGCTACACAACAGCAAAAAAGTATAAATAAAGGTTCAAGTAACGAGGTTTAAAAGGAAACAACATCAAAAAATGTTTATAGGCCTACTTGCCGAGACGCACCGCGGCGAGACGACACGACCGAAACAACAAAAAGTTTTTTTTTCGCCTTACGCGTTTTAAATGGTATGCAATGTTGGTTGTTGTCGTGCGAAATGAAAGACGTTGATGACATAACTTGCACTTTACTTTGTTTGATTCATCTTTATCTTTTTCAAAATACTTTTGAAGTTTTTTAATAGCCGTTATAATCTCGGCAGATGCTGCGTATTGTGTTGCGTGTTCAGCTCCGCTCCTTTGGATTGTGCAACTGCAGGGTGTGATTTATTAATGTGTAGTAAGGAAGATGCCTATTGTTAATGCACAAACATCATTTTTAAATATTTATTAACAGAAATTAGGATGATTTTATTTCACAAAAGGCTATATATAACGAAAACAAGACATTTCATGTAACAACTAATGCTTAGCATCCTTGGGCACCTCCATGCAGTTAGAATGGTACATTCGACTATGACGTTCATAGTCAACTAGGGGGTATAGTCGACTATAGTCGAATCAGCAACTATTGCAGGTCACCCCTAAAAGACACTACTGTACTGTTAACATCATGCTCTCCTCATCTGGAGTCTCTCTTCATTAACTGTTGGCCGTTTTACTCTCCCAGAGAATTTAGCTCCTTCATTCTGGCCGGCGTGTACATTTCGCCGAGCGCATGCACCAGCAACGTGCAGAGACAGCTAGCCAAACAGATAATGAAACTAGAGAGAGATCATCCAGACTCGCTGCTGATCATCCTGGGGGACTTTAACAGCGCTAACCTCACGAAGGAGATGCCCAAGTACAGGGAACACATCACGTGCACTACACGTGAAGGCAACACGCTGGACAAATGCTACACAAGCATCAAGAATGCCTATTGCTCTCGGGCTCTCCGATCACAGCCTCGTTCACCTCATTCCCACGTACCGTCAGAAACTTAAAACCAACAAGCCGGCTGTTACAAATGTGAAGAGGTGGACCAGTGGAGACATAGAGAAGCTGCTTCGAATCCACAAACTGGGCTGTGTTTGAGGAGGCGACAGATGGACTGGACGAATACACAGATGCTGTGACATCATACATAGGCTTCTGTGAAGACAGCTGTATTTCAACCAGGACACGTGTTAAACACAGTAACAGCAAACCCTGGTTTTCTAAAGAACTGAAACAGCTTAGGCGAGAGAAGGAGGCTGCGTTCAGGAGTGAAGACAGAGCTGTCTACAAAAAAGCCAAGTACAGTCTGGAGAATAGGGTTAAAGCAGCAAAAAGAAAGTTCTCAGAGCCGCTGAACAACCACATCACAGCTAATGAACCATCGTCAGCCTGGAATAGTCTTCAGCTTCTCACTGGCTACAAGGTGAGAAAAACCCCCCTCCTCCTGAACGACCGACAGATCACCAACGACCTGAATGAGTTCTTCTGCAGATTTCAAACAATAGACAATCAGCAGACTCTCTCACCCCATCATCAACCCCCCTCCTCCCCCACGCTGGCTCTCACACCTCCACCCCCAGCTTGTCTCACCATCAGCCTGCAGGACGTCCACAGGCTCTTCAGCAGACAGAAGGTGAGGAAAGCCCCGGGACCTGATTCAGTCTCTCCATCCATCCTAAAACACTGCTGTGACCAACTAGCACCAGTCTTCACCAGCATCTTTAACAGATCACTGGAGCAGCCTGATTCAAGACCTCCACCATCATTCCAGTCCCCAAGAAACCCACCATCACTGGACTGATTACAGACCGGTCGCCCTGACATCTGTAGTCATGAAGGTCTTTGAACACCTGGTCTTAGCCCACCTAAAGACCATCACAGACCCCCTGCTTGACCCCCTGCAGTTTGCTTACAGAGCTAACAGATCTGTTGATGACGTGGTCAAACTAACTCTCCACTTCATCCTTCAGCATCTGGACAGCCCTGGAACCTACGCTCGGGTTGTGTTTGTGGACTTTAGCTCGGCTTTCAACACCGTTGTGCCGCAGCTACTTCAAAGCAAACTGTCCCAGCTGTCAGTGCCGGACTCATGTGTCAGTGGATCATAAACTTCCTAACAGACAGGAGGCAGTATGTGCGGCTGGGGAAACACTCCTCAGACCTTCGTACACTCAGCACTGGAGTCCCACAAGGGTGTGTTCTCTCACCCCTTCTCTTCAGCCTTTACACCAATGACTGTGTCTCCAAGGAACCGACTGTAAAGCTCCTGAAGTTTGCGGATGATTCCACCCTGGTGGGCCTCATAGCCAACGGTGATGACTCTGCTTACAGAAAGAGAGGTTGATCAGCTGGTGTCTTGGTGCAGCAACAACCACCTGCTGCTAAACACAGACAAGACTGTAGAGATGGGGGTGGATTTCCGACGCAACCCACCCCCTGTATCCCCCCTCTACATCAATGGCTCTGCAGTTTCCACTGTAGAGTCACTCAAGTTCCTGGGCACCACCATATCTAGGGACCTGAAATGGGAGAGGAACACCATCAACATCACCAAGAAAGCTCAGCAGAGAATGTTCTTAAGACAGCTCAGGAAATTTGACCTGCCGCAGACCCTGATGATCCAGTTCTATACAGCGATCATCGAGTCCATCCTCACCTCATCCATAACCACCTGGTTTGGTTCCTCTACATCACAAGAAAGAGCCAGACTCCAGCGCATCATCAGATTGGCAGAGAGAATCATTGGATGTAACCTGCCAATGCTGCAGGAGATCCACACCAGCAGGGTGAGGAAACGCGCTCGCAAAATTACAACAGACCCCTCACATCCTGCACATCACCTCTTTCAGACTTTCCCCTCTGGTAGAAGACTAAGGACCATCAGAACCAGCACAACACGACATGCTAACAGCTTCTTTCCCAGAGCTGTAGCTCTCCTCAACCACAGCGGACTCCTCTGAGTCTTTAAAACAATGGACTTAACTGCACTGAACAGGACATGTCGCTCACTTGCACTATGCTATTTTGCACAGCCGTACAACGTTAACATCATCCGCAACATCTACAACATTATTAAACATAAACCTACCTCAGGAACACCTGGATACATATATATTCATACTCACATATTCATACTCACATGTGTATAGTACAGATTTTACATTTTACATTTTATATTGTCTTATGACTTTTGTCTACGCTCTTTTTTTCCAGTACTGACTCTATTCCAGAGTTTATTTATTGTTTATTGTACCTCTAGAGTTATGTTTGTCAACAGTGTGAACGTGTTACATGTCATACATGTGTTGCTCTCACCAAGACAAATTCCTAGTATGTTTAACATACCCAGTGAAATAAAGAGATTCTGATTCTGATTCTGATCTGAGGCCTACTGAAGCTATTATGAACACACGTATATGCAAAGACCCCTAACATATACATCTAATGTGTTTAATATATTCTAAGAAAGTGTAGAGGACGTGAATATAAACCCCCACAGGAAACAGACCATCCATATATATATATATATATATATATATATATATATATATATATATATATATATATATATATATATATATATATATATATATAAATTATTATCTGTCACTTATTATTTTTTTATAACATTTGTGAGTGAGTATAAGCAGTCCAGTTGGCATTTTCCACAGAGCCTGTAGAGGGCGCTCGGCGCTGCTTATTGCTAGGGAAACGAATGCCTCGGCAAAATACAAAAGGGTCAGAATAAACCTTATGCCACAGGCTAAACGCAACTCCATTGTTGTGCTGTTTCCCTTAGTTACCACAGAGGTATGAGAAATACTTTTTACATAATATTAAGTGAATAACCTCGTGGTAACGTGTTCTGAGTATGTGAAGTTAACCTCTGGTTCAAAATGTTTGTGTTCTTGTGAAGTTTAACGGACGTCGCTGAAGTTTAAAATGACGTAGCTAGCTAGCTAGCTAGGTTTAGTGAAGGAACATTGGTAGCCAGTGAAGAAGTAAATTTCTTAAGAACTAAGCTATACATGTATATCTCTCTTCTGGTTGAATAAACTGGTGTTCAATATAAAGGAAAATTGGGTCCGTAAATAATTGTTCTGTGTACGGGTTGAAGTAATGCTGAGCCAGTGGGATTGTACTAGTTTGTAGTAACAATGATCATACCAAAATGGCGGTTCTATTGCTGTATGTATGCTGTGTTACTACATTCGCCCATTAGTAGAAGGCGAGTTAGCTATTGTCATTATTATTATTATTATTATTATTATTATTATTATTATTAATGTAACTTGTGATTTAATTAATGTAAGAATGTTTATTCCAGAGCAGGGAATCTGCTCCCCCCCCCCCCCCCCCCGCTCAACAGATTACACTCGCCCATGTACGATGTGGCTTTTTGCCGTAACACGGTTAGAAAAGTGGCTCTTGGTCTATGACGGGTTGGCCACCCCTGTTCCAGAGTAATGTGTATAATGTGAATTGTTGAAAGCTAGTTTAAAAAATACAAAAGGGTCAGAATAAACCTCATGCCACAGGCTAAACGCAACTCCATTGTTGTGCTGTTTCCCTTCGTTACCACAGAGAGAGAGAGAGAGAGAGAGAGAGAGAGAGAGAGAGAAAGACAGAACAAGGAAGGGAGTGAGCAAACGGCTCTCATAATGCCATCATAACGTCATCCCAGGGGTTGACGTCATCTTGTGCCTGGCCAAGGTTCCCCTAGGCCTGTGGCCGGCAACAATTGGGGGCTCGTCCGGGATAGCGCCACCTGGTGGAGATTGTTGTCATTACACCACGGTCATCCTGCAGTCAAAGCTTCAGGGAGGGCTACAGTAATCGAGTCATCCAGAGAGACAAGGCTTCAGGTGTTCGAGGAGATGGCAGCTTCTAGACCACGTCAGACGCTTATCTCGGACATTCACAAAAGACTGCCTACATTGAACCTGAGGCAGCTGCGCACCCTTGCAACAGCTCTGGAGGGTGAGCACGTGGAAGAGATCCAAGATGTGTCCATACTCAGTGAACCAGAACTGTACTACTACATTACTGACTATGTCAAGAGTGAAAAGCTGCAGAGTCTGGAGGATGAGGGCATGTCTTGCCTGCTCCTCCTCTGTGATCTGATTAATGAACTCATAACTGCTGATGGCACGACAAATGCGTTGAGTGAAGATGCCTCATGTGAAGGGGATGAGACTGCACAACTGATTGCACCTCCAAGACATGGTGATGACGTTCTTCCAACAGCAACTCAAGACGTTGGTACCCCTGCAGTCATCAGCACTCCTGTTACGGAGAACAGAGACAATAACACCCCCACACCAGCTGGTTAGCTCCAAGCTAACAGAGCTGCTATAATGCAGCTGACAGCCCAGGTTTCAGCTCTGACTAAGAATCTGGAGAAGATCGTGGCCTCAAATGAGAAAGAATCGCCATCTATTCCACTACAGCCAGCTCAAGTCCAATCACCAAAGGACATCTCTAGGGGAAGGTGTCATGAATGTATTCAGCAGAGAAAAGATAGGTGTATACACTGTTTTGTCTGTGGGCAACCGGGACACCGAGCAGTGGGATGTCTCAAGCAATCAAGGTCGGGAAACTGGAGAAGGTCACAGGAGGGGGACAATCAGTGACCTGTAATAGTCAAGTGTCCCACCCCACCTCTCATGCCCCTGATATAAGGCTATCAGAGAGGGGCACCTCCCTAGGGGCCCCTTAAAGACACTGTGTGGCACAGCTTATTGGGAACCGATGTATGGTGTCCTGCTTAGTTAATGGGATCCCAGTACGCCTGTTATTAGATACAGGAGCCCAAGTGAGCATCATTGATCGGGAGTGGCTAGAGAAGGAACTCCCAGGTGTGGAGGTCAAACCCCTTGACTGCCTACTTGATGGCTCACTCCATGTTGCAGCAGCTAATGGTACTGAAGTTCCGTTTGAGGGCTGGGTTGATGTATCCCTGGAACTAATAAGTGTAAGACATGGCTGTTTAGAAATTCGAGTGCCCTTTTTAGTTAGTCAAAGTTGCGTAAGTTCCCCCTTATTAGGATTCAATGTCATTGAAGAGATTATCCGGGAAAATAGTAAGCACACGGACACAGTCAATCTAAGTGCGCTACTCAGTGAGGTCTTAAATCTAAACAAAAATGCAGCAGATGCGGTTGTGTCAGTAGCCAAGGTGGAACCAGCAGAGAAACCAATACAAAGCCATCCGATAAAAGTGGGAAAGAGAGGACTCATTATTCCAGCTGGTCGAATATGTGAAGTTAAGCAATGACAATGTCATTTGAACCAGCAGTAGAGAGCTACTGCCCAGAGGGTTTAGAAGTATTCTCAGCCCTGGTTGACGTCCCAGCGGGGGTGTCAGTGACCGTCAAGATCCCAGTCCAGAACTTCACTAAGAACTATACTAGGCAGGCTGGAGGAAATCTCTGACCTAATTCCCTTGGTCCTGAAGAAAAGAAATTTAGATCCAGTGACTCCACCATGCAGCATCCAAGCAAACTCTATTGAAGTACCCACTGACCAGAGCCAAGAGAAGGTCAGTATAAAAGAAAAATGGCACCCACCTGTTGATCTGTCCCACCTCCATGAAGGTGAACAAGAGGTTGTCAGACGCATGCTTTATGAGGAATCAGATGTTTTTTCTCAGAATGATAGTGACATCGGGTGCATTCCAAGCCTGAAATTAAAAATCAGTTTGAAAGACGAAACACCTGTACAGAAAAACTACAACTCTATCCCAAAACCCTTGTACAAGGAAGTAAAGGAATATGTGCAGAACCTGCTGGATAGGGGCTGGATAAAGACATCCATTTCACCCTACTCATCGCCAGTTGTGTGTGTCAGAAAGAAAGATTCAAGTTTGCGCCTCTGTGTGGACTCTGTAGGGAACTAAATCGCAAAACAATTCCAGACCGACATCCGCTGCCACGCATACAAGACCTGCTAGACAACCTAGGAGGATATACTTGGTTTTCAATCCTTGATCAAGGTAGTGCATATCACCAGGGCTTCGTGGAGGAAAACTCCCAACAGTACACAGCCTTCAGCACTCCCTGGGGGTTGTATGAATGGGTTCACATTCCCTTTGGCCTCACTAATGCTCCAGCAGCCTTCCAGAGGAGCATGGAAAGGGTCTTGGGGGGCCTACGTGATGAGTGCTGCTACCCATACCTGGACGACGTACTGTGTTTCTCTAAGACATTTAGTGAACATGTTGAAGTTCTCAGACAAGTCTTTGTGCGAATGCGTGAGCATGGAATAAAATTGCATCCAAAAAAATGTGAATTATTTAAACACCAAGTAAGATATGTAGGCCGCTTGGTTTCTGCTGATGGAGTTCAAATTGACCCTAGAGACCTTGAGGCGGTTCTGCTGGTAAAAGAGAAGGCTCCCAAAACAATTGGGGAAGTAAGAGCATTGGTGGGCTTCTTAAGCTATTACCGCTCCTTCATTCAGGATTTTTCGAGATTGGCCCGGCCTCTGTTTGAGCTCCTTCGAAGGACAGATGAACCCAATAGTCCAGGGGTAAGGCCTAGGAACATCAGAGCTGGCAGCAGAACCTCTGGGCAGCTTCCCTCAAGAACACCAATCATCTGGACAGATGAGCATCAAGCAGTAGTGTGCAGGTTTGTGGATATGTTAACTACACCACCTATCCTGGCATATCCCGACTTCAACCTGCCATTCATTCTGCACACGGACGCATCCAGTGAGGGGTTAGGTGCAGTTCTGTATCAGCAACAAGGCACACAGCTGCGTGTTATTGGTTATGGGTCTCGAACACTTAGTCCAGCCGAAAAGAGATATCATTTGCATTCTGGAAAGCTTGAGATTCTAGCTCTCAAGTGGGCAATTTGCGACAAGTTCAGGGACTATCTCTACTATGCACCTACCTTTAATGTGTTTACAGATAATAATCCATTAACCTATGTACTGAGTACAGCAAGACTTAATGCAGTAGGGCATCGTTGGGTGGGAGAATTGGCAGACTTCCACTTTGATATAAAATATAGGTCAGGGAAGATGAACGTGGATACTGACACCTTGTCCCGATATCCTGTCATCCTCAATGAACATCTGAGTGAGTATACTGAAGCTTTTTCACCCGAGGTGGTCTCTGCCATATTGCAGGGGAGTAAGGTGGGATCGGAGGAAGAGGTGCCTTGGGCTGCTGCCATGCAGATCTCGTCGGGCAAAACAGAACTGTTACCAAAGGTGGCCTTGATCACTCCCTATGACATCAGAGCTGCACAGCATGAAGATGTCCCAATCAGAGAGGTAATGGAACTAAAACAGAATAACTGGAAGCCAAACGGAAAAGATAAAAGACTAATGGCAAAAGAAACGAGGGGACTGGTTCAAGAGTGGAACAGACTCATTATTGAAAACGGGGTTCTTGTTAGACAAACAGGGTCACGAAAACAACTAGTCTTACCAAGTAAATTGAAATCAGACGTTCTAAAGGAATTGCATAATGACATGGGACATGTCGGTGCCGACAAAGTAATCAGTTTAGCTAGAGATCGTTTCTATTGGCCATTCATGCAGCGTGAAATTGAAGATTATGTAATCAGGAAGTGTGAGTGTATAAAACAGAAACGCCCTACTATCCCAGAAAAGGCACCAATGGGTTCTATTACCACAACTGCACCATTTGAACTAGTTGCTGTTGACTTCCTTCACCTTGAGCCTAGTAAAGGTGGCTACGAGTATATCTTAGTGCTCGTTGATCATTTTACCCGATTTGCACAGGCCTATGCTACAAAAAATAAGTCAGGAAAAACGGTGGCTGAGAAAATATTCTACAACTTTATTCCCCGGTTTGGATATCCCGCAAAGTTGCATCATGATCAGGGACGGGAATTTGAAAACCAGTTGTTCCAGAGGCTCCAACAGCTGGCAGATATATTTCATTCCCGCACCACGCCTTACCACCCGCAGGGAAACCCTGTAGAGAGGTTGAATCGGACATTGTTGCAGATGCTCCGGACCCTTCACGAAGAAAAAAAGGCAGAGTGGAAAGATCACTTACAACATATTGTGCACGCTTACAATTGCACAAGGCACGATGCTATGGGATACTCACCATTTTTTCTACTCTTTGGAAGACCACCCCGTTTACCAATTGACCTGCTTCTCGGTTTAGATACTGATGAGGAGAGACACACAGCACAGACATTTGCACAGAAATGGAGCACCAGGATGCAGGAGGCATATTGTATCGCTTCAGAGAATAGTCAGAAGTCCTCAGCCAAAGGAAAGAAGCTTTATGACAAAGGGGTAAGAGGCACCTCGTTGCAGCTGGGTGATCGGGTGCTGGTAAGGAATCTGTCAGAAAGGGGTGGGCCGGGTAAACTTCGCTCTTACTGGGAAAAGAGGGTACACCGCATCGTGAGTAGAGTGGGAGAGCCCTCAAGCCCAGTCTACCGAGTTCAAGCAGAAGCTGGAGACAAAGCCATGCGTGTTTTGCATCAAAACCTTCTCTTACCTGTAAATGACCTGCCTCTCGAAGAAGGTTGCCACCACAGAACATCTGAGAGGAAAATTCCAAACAAAGTACACACACACACTGAAGATGGATCCAACATGGATAACGCTGAAGAGGAAGAAGTGTCTTATCTACCATATTCCTTACTGTATCGTTCAACTGACCCCAGACATGACACTGCACAGTGTGAGCCTGACCCCACGCAGCAAGTCATTACAAAGGAGTCCGAACTATGTCAACAGGAACCCAGACAGAAACAGAATACAGCTCAGCCTACACAAGTAGGACCAGGAGCAAGACCGGATGAGGATGAAGGACTTTCGTTTACAGGACAACAAACGGATGGAGATGCATCTGATGTCGGGCCTGGTGCCCATGAGGGGCATGAGGGACTGCAGGAAGCTCAGGAAGAGGAACCTGCATTGCGGAGATCTGCACGAACTGTGAGACCAAGAGAGCTCTTTACTTACCAACATCTAGGTCAGCCCTCTTATCAGCCTTGGGGAACAGGAGTTAATTTGGTTAGTCCTAACGGTGCTATACCAACCATACTAGCTTATACAGTGTCACCAGAGCTCTTCTTTTCTTCATGGCCAGCAGTCTGGGCATGGTAAGCAAAGGACAGACTTAGACCTGTAGCCTAAGATGTTAGGAGACATTTTTTTAATAGGGGAGAGAGTGTAGAGGACGTGAATATAAACCCCCACAGGAAACAGACCATCCATATATATATATATATATATAAATTATTATCTGTCACTTTATTATTTTTTTATAACATTTGTGAGCGGGAATAAGCAGTCCAGTTGGCATTTTCCACAGAGCCTGTAGAGGGCGCTCGGCGCTTATCGCTAGGGAAACGAATGCCTCGGGCAAAATACAAAAGGGTCAGAATAAACCTTATGCCACAGGCTAAACGCAACTCAATTGTTGTGCTGTTTCCCTTCGTTACCACAGAGAGAGAGAGAGAGAGAGAGAGAGAGAGAGAAAGAAAGAAAGACAGAACGAGGAAGGGAGTGAGCAAACGGCTCTCATAACGCCATCATAACATCATCCCAGGGGTTGACGTCATCTTGTGCCTGGCCAAGGTTTCCCTAGGCCTGTGGCCGGCAACAAAAGCCTGGCAAAAAGGGAAATCATAAAATTTCCATCACATTTCCCTCCTTTTTGTCCTTTATGGACAAATTACATCGACTACAGATCACTCCATTGCAGGCTATCGATTGTAGCGTCACTTACAGTAAGTCTATGCATGGTCAATCACATTACATCATTACATAATGTTTTTAAGGATTAGTTAACTGAATCAACACCAGAGAAATTAAATGAATCAACATCAGAACATTGTAGCAGAATGTCATCCTTGACGTCGGTCATCATCGCAAGGTTCTTAGGTGTAAGTGCCGTGCAACAAGACACAACTCCTCAGGATAGACAACAAACAAGGTACACAGAGTAAAATCAAAAGTAATCAACATAATTCTATTATGTCAGAGATGTTATCACAGGATGAGCAACAGTACAGGGTTCATGGTGGGTGATCATTGACCTTTCTTGACAGCTGTTGAAACTGCTCAGACAGCTCAGAGGCGTCTGCTGTCGACAGGAGCTCGGTTATCTCTGCATTGAGAACAGTGTTGGGAACGTTACTTTAAAAAAGTAATTAGTTATAGTTACTCACTACTTGTTCAAAAAAGTAACTGAGTTAGTAACTGAATTACTCTATAATAAAAGTAACTCGTTACCAGGGAAAGTAACTATTTGCGTTACAGTTAAAAAAAGGTTATATGCCAATTAATTAAGTTTTTTTTTAAGCAGTTTTCACAGTCAGTTGAAATGAGTAGATCAGAAAATTGTTTAACTTTTGATATTTATTGCACATCCACAGACCAGTGCAGGATAAAATCGTTAAAAAATCCCAAATCTTTGAAAAGTAAACAGTTACACTATATAAAGTGCATTTACATCTATCAAATTAAATTAAATTCTCTCAACCTGAGACAACTGGTTTGTTTACAACAGAAGTAAACTTAACAATAAAACCTCTATTCTTAATTAAATAAATCAAATACTCAGTCTGGTACACATTCAGGAACTTCAAGTATTTTCTTAAATAATGTTTATATCACCTTGAAAATTCTAGTTTTCTTCGGCTTGCACCTGACGCCATTTCGGCCTCTTCTTCGTTTGTGTCGTGTCACTCGCGTGCTTCGGCGCGCGTGTAAAAACACTGGCTCTGATTGGCTATCATAACGCTGCCTTAGCCAATCGCTTACTGACTTGTTAAGTTTAAACAGGTGTTACACCGAGAACTGTGACCTATCGGGATCTGTTACTCCTCACTAGCCTGGGCAGCGGTCCGCTTGCATTAGTATATCAATATATAGTAACGCGCCGCTTTTAATGACCAGTAACGTAAACGGCGTTGTAACGACAGGAAAAGTAACTAATTATATTATCCCGTTACTGACAAAATGACGACGTTACCTAACGCCGTTATTTTTAACGGCGTTATTCGCAACACTGATTGGGAAACATCAGTTATCAGCACACAGAGTGCATATGGTGTTCAAATGTGTTCATATGTCTCTTCACATGGCAAATCACATGGCAAAACATATTTATTTTGCAAAAAAATCAGTAGCAGGTTTAATCACTTTATCTATGTGTCATCTATGTGCATAGACAAAATTTAATCATTTTCAACACTATCAGCATGTGTTAGTGAAAGCATTTCTTCATTGTAAAGCATGGGAACAGTTTGTCTTACCTGACCCTTCCGGATCGTCACCAGTCGACCCACTCGACCATCAGTCCCCACCTTGGCTTTGCCAAACTTGCTTCTCGCGTTTATCCTTCTTCTGCCACTTCCAGTCTTTTGTTTTTGTTCCGTTACCTTTTCCATCGCCTGTCATCATTGAACCATGGCTAGGTATATTTGATGCCTTTCTTTTTCTTGCTTCTGTCCTCTGGTTACTCACCCTCTTCAGCTGGTTTTCTGCATGTGTTCACTTTGTGTAGGTCAGCCATCTGTTTTCAGCTGGCCAGTCCATCCCGATTTTTGCCACATCTATTCCCAGCTTCAGGCACAGAAGACGTCGCAACTCATGTGATGTCGGTCTGAACTCACGGCAAAGCAACTCCAATTCATCCACAAACCTGCAACCCCCCACGTCCTTGGGGTGCTTTATGGATTGCTTTATGATGACCTGCTGCTGTTGTGTGTTTCAGACCCTGGCACTTCTATCCCCTGTCTCTTGGAGAACCTGGGACTGTTTGATCATCTTTCAGGATACACTATTAACTGGAATAAAAGCAAATTGATGCCACTTACCCAAAATTTTGATCCAAACCTTCTTGCCTCCTTTCCTTTCAAAGTGTCCAAGGAATATTTTACTTATCTTGGGCTTCAGATATCTAGAGACCTCAAAACAATGTTTAGGTTAAACTTCCAAGCTACGCTAGATAAGCTTAGAGCTGATGTTGTCCCTGATTGGTAGAGTAAATGCAGTTAAAATGATAACACTCCCAAGAATTTTATATATTTTTCAAAATCTTCCCATTTTTCTCCCCAACTCCTTTTTTGACATGATTATTTCAACTTTATTTGGGCTCAGAAGACTCCATGTTTTTCCAAAATTCACCTACAGAAAACCTCAGTTAGTGGGGGGTTAAACCTCCCCAATTTCAAACACTACTACTGGGCAGCTAATGCCAGGACTGTGACGGGCAGGCAGTGCGAAATAAAATGGAAACGATCACGCCAAGTCTCAGGGAAAATGGATGGTTTAATGGAGAAAGTGCGCAAAGCAAAAACCTGTGACATGCTCCGAATTAAAGATACAATGACCAGCGGTCAACTGGTACAAAGACAAGACATATATAGACAAACAAACGACCCTCAGGTGAGACGGATCACGAGCTCCACCCACCTGAGCAACAAACACAACACAACAATAACAGGACAGCTGCCGCTGTGGACAGGGGAGACTGGCAGGGGGCCCTCCGCAACATGACAAGGACAATTTCATTTTGGCAATTGGGAACACGTGAGGGGCTTGCACTGGATTCCACACCATTGTGGCTCAAATACGAGGCTGTACCAGTCATTAATTCATCACTGCCAGTTTTTTTACATTCTAAAGTATTACCTAGCAATAGTTTAATAAATAATAATCTCATAATTTAAAATTATTAAAAAATTAAAAAAGATCTTAAACCAAGTTAGATGCTTTACCAATGCGCCACTAACATCTGTTCATACTCCAATTATGTGTAATCACAACTTCCTACCCACTAGGATGGACAAAGCCTTCGTTATACATGAAAGCAAAGGGTTAACAACTATAGAGGACCTGTATGTGGATGGGAACTTCATTTCATTTGGCAAACTCAAAGAGAAATTCAGCCTCTCTGCTACTTACTTTCGATATTTACAGCTTCGGCATTATGTTAGGGAAAGCATTCCCAATTTCGAAGCAAAGCCAAGTGTCCACTCGTTATCTCTTTTTTTTTGGCGTAGACCCCACGTCTAAACAGCTGATTTCTTGCTTTATCTCAGTTTTGAGGCCTAGGCTAGGGAGACCGGTTGTGAAATTACAGAAGAAGTGTGCGAAAAGAGTCTATCTTGGCTATCAGGCTGATCTGTAAACTCTTGATACAGGTTGATTCAGTTTAAGGTGCTTCACCGGTTGCATTTCTCTAAGACCAAACTACATAAACATATCTTTGATTCCATCTCACCTTTATGTGAGAGATGCAAAACAGGCAAAGGCTCTCTGACTCACTTGTTCATAACCTGCCCCGAGTTACAGAATTTTTGGCTAGAAATTTTTGACTGGCTTTCCAAGGTTCTTGAAATAAAACTGGATTTGGATCCCATAATTATAATTTGCGGATGCTCTGAATTATTATGTACCTTCTCTTATGCAATCCAGCAGACGGTGATGGCTGGTATGCTTGTGGCCAAAAAGCCGCTCCTATTAAATTGTAAATCGCCAACTGCTTCCTCGTTTAAACACTGGCTGGCTGAGATCCTTAATTTTGCCTCTATGGAGCGCTTATGCAGTCGTAGACCCAGGTCACAGCAGCATATTAATAAGATCTGGGACTCGGTAGTGGATTACTTTGAGAGACCATCATCATTGTTTCTTTTGTTGTTGTTCATTTTTTTCTCTTTTAGTTTTTTTTTTTTTTAGTTTTGCTTTCTTTTTTCACTTCCTCTTTCTAGGGTATGTTCATTGGGGTGGGGGTTTCCTTTTGTCGGTTGTGCATAATGTTCTCCTTTGAATCGATTGTAATATATAAACATGATAAAATAAAATACTTAAAAAAACCTTTTCTATAAACACCATGAAGTTATAGTCACAAAACCTTAACCTTAAACACTGTAAACTTATAGTTACAAAACCTTACAATATACACATAACCATATCCTCAAAAGCTACATGTCAAGCTGCACCCTTCCATATAAATAACAAAAAACACTTGTGTAACTGTTATCGTTACATTTTCAAGTTAAACCTTGACATGGTCTTGTTTTTCCCTAAAACTGACAGTGAAGGACTTCACCATTTTACCTGGAAACAAAATCAAATTTGACTTCATGGAAGAACTTTATAAACATTTACCGGGTCTGAAGATGGAATCAGTGAAGAGTGGTGTCATAGTGATGTTCTACCTGGAACCGAAATCACCAAATATGCTTTCTCATATACCTGGTAATGCAAATACACATGTCCCTCCACCACAAAATTCTAATTTACCTTTGAAAACATGGTATGAATTTCACACAAACATTTTGATGGCTTATATCCTCATGCAAATTTTGATTCATTGGTGGAATTAAAATTGCAGTCCAGAACATAAATGTCTTTGTCTCTGTCCATAGTCTCAAAGTCAGGATCTACACATAAAGGCTGTGTGATGGATAAAGAGATCCTCAATATCATTTCAAAGTGGATTGAGGCTCAGGTATGAATTAATTCTTCCTATATTTTGTGACGGGCAGGGTGAGCGACTAAAAAGGAAGCGATCACGCTAAGTCTCAGGGAAAAAGGATGGTTTAATAGAAAGTGCGCAAACCAGAAACCCGTGCAATATCTCCAAATTAAGGATATAATAACCAGCGGTGAACTGGTACAAAGACAAGACATATATAGGCAAACAAACGACCCTCAGGTGAGACGGATCACGGGCTCCGCCCACCTGAGGGACGCACATGACATCACAAAATAACAACAACAACAGCCGATGTGGACGGAGGCGACCGGTAGGGGGCCGCCTCACCGTGACATATTTACTATAATGGTGATTCATTATTTTAGTCTTGGAATGACTAAAATCTTGGAGGCAAGCGTTGTTGAAATATAAACAGATGTATAACGTACCAGAATATGAAAATATTCTAGAAACTTACATGATGTAAATGCTGTGATTTTATGTATTAGTCACATGTAATTTATCTTAATGCAGAGGAACAAGGGACCTAATCTTGAAAACATCACAAAGTTACAATAAGCTTAAAAAAAGCCAGATTATCTCAGTTTTGTAGAACTCATCTCACTGGCTTTGCTGAGAGACAAATGATCAGTGTTTGATAACTTGATATTTATGGTGATGTTTGTTCTTTGTATTCTGTGTGTGAGAGATCATTTGTTTTTTTTTCACAGGAAAGCACCAAACGCATGAGTGAAGGTAAGTAGTGTTATTTATTATAGTACACTGCACTAGTGTGTATGTGTTTTTGTGTAAATGCGGAGGACAAATTTTTCGATTGAGGTGAAAAATCTCAATTGACTAAATATGGCACATTTCATTTTAAATGTAGAACACACGAAATGGACTCACAAAGAAGAGCACAGGACAGGACTTGCACACACAATATATACGCAACACATACCATGCCCCACGTGTAACACATTTTAGGGCTTTAGGTTCTAGAGAAATATAAAGTTGAGTGTCATCTGCATATTGATGATAACTAATACCATGTTTATTAATGATATGTGGTAACGGAAGCATATATAGGTTGAATAATAACGGCCCAAGAATTGATCCTTGGGGGACGCCACAAGTTATTTTTTGACGTGTGAAGGAATAGGTACCTAATGCTACATAGTAATCACGCCCAGTTAGATACGATCTAAACCAGTCTAAGACTAAGCCACTAAGGCCTACCCAGCTCTGTAGTCGATCAAGAAGTATTTCATGATCAACGGTGTCAAAAGCGGCACTGACATCTAGCAGAAAAAGGACTGAGAGTTTGCCTGCATCCTTATTCAATCTCAAGTCATTTACTACCTTAACTAGGGCTGTTTCAGTGCTGTGGAGAGCTCTGAAACCAGATTGAAAAGTGTCATTTATTTGATTTACTTTGACATAGTCATTCAACTGGATTGACACTACTTTTTCAATGATTTTGCTAAGAAAGGAAAGGTTAGATATAGGTCGATAATTATTAAGAATTGTGGGATCAAGATTTCTGTTCTTTAATAGTGGTTTAACCATTGCAGTTTTAAAAATTTTAGGGAATTCTCCCAATTGCAGAGACTGATTAACAATCGTTAGAACTTCATTAACTAATGAGCTCAGAACCTGCTTGAAAAAGCAGGTTGGTAAAGGGTCCAGTTCACATGTAGAGGATTTTAGTGATGAAATCACGTCAAGTAGTGTTACCATGTCAACTTCTTGGAAATAAGACATATTAAAGTTAGGCTGAGTAACTGATATAAGGGTTGATAGTCTATTAGTGCTTGTTGCTATGTTCTGACTTATACTAGTCATCTTGTCCCTAAAAAATATAGCAAACTCCTCACATTTTTCAACTGAAACAGTTTCAGGGAAGACACAGGAAGTGGGGTTTACTAGCTGATCTATATCATCTATTATTATTAGATGAATCGATTAAGGTAGAGAAGTAGTTTATCCTTGCTGATTTCACTTCACTGTTGTAATTCTGCAATGTTGTTTTATAAATATCAAAATGTACTTGCAATTCTGACCTTCACCAGCGTCTCTCAGCCTGCCTACAATCTTGCCTAAATTTTATAATATGTAGCCTACTGAAGTTACACCCACAGTTATGAAGTGAAGCCTGCAGCAGATTCTCTTATTTTGTTTTAGGTTCAAGATGGTCATGGAGCTTATGGCCCAAACAGAGTGTCAAATACGTCTCTATCATAAGTGGAAAAACACTTGGTGCTCATGAACGCTTTCTGCAAATACTCCAAGAAAAAATACCAGACCTGCAGAAGGTGTCTACAGTGAAGGAGTGTGATGTCATTCTGCTGTTCTGCCCCATTGTGTCTCGGGCTGGAACTGACATTGAAGCAGCACTGAAGCTCATTACTGAAGCAGGTAACTCTTAGCCTCTTTACTGTGAACACATAAGATATTGGGCACACACTGCTCCATCATGTTTGACAAGATAAAGTCCTGCTCACAACATCAAGTCTTGTTCTCTGTCCACAGACTCCAAGCATGCTGTTCTAGTGGTGCTCCATCACACATTTGACCCAGACTGCACTGTACCAGACAGCAGCAGATCTGTAACCAGGGAGAACACGACCACAGTGGACTGTCTGTTCCATGAGGATCGTGGATTATTGAACTGCTCAAAAAATAAGGAAGCACTAAAGAAAGTGATAGAAAAATTAAAGCCTCAGGTACTGATATTATACTGTAACAATTTTAGCATGTTAGTTTCTGTTTATCTCTGATGTAGGGTCAAAATTCTTGTTAGTTTTAGAGTGTTTTAGTTAAAACAAAGCACACATATAGCCTCATACACCTATAATCTCAAATCATCCAGAACAGTGCAGGAGAAGAGGACGTGGGGGTGTGACACTAGTACAGAGTGATCAGCTGAGACTCACCTTAGCACAGTTGTAGATTTGAATACTTTCAATCATACATTTTTATTCACACTTGTTCATGATTTTGTGATTATAATAATGAGGTAACGCAATTTGCTCCTCTTTTAGGATGAGATGAAGCCACTACAGGCGTTAACAAGTAAGTGTCTGATGTTCAATGCATTTAAATATTTAGTATTTTGTGTTGTGTGAACCCACAAGACAACCAGTGTCCATTCTTTCAGACTCTCCTTGGCACTGAGAATTTGAAATGTAGCTAATCAGATGAAGTCTGTTTTGGAACAAAGCAGATGAAGTCTCTAAAATCATTCCTCCCCTTTGTCCTTTACAGGCACAAAATCTGATAAAGGAGTGTGCAATCCTTCTTAGGGGAGGTTCTTTATTACAGGAACTGCTTTCTCAAAACACCAAACAACTCTTTCAGATTTACATTTTTTTTCCTTTATTTTTATTTTACAAAAAATGTGAAAAGAAAATTGACCTTTTATGCAGCTGTGTTACAGGTGTAATCTCTCATGTACCCGTGTTACAGACATGCTTTCTCTGGTACATGTGGTACAAATGTATTCTCTCAGGTGCTAGTGTAGGTAGTTCTTCCACACCTATCAATCAGACCTGTGTTTTCATTTTCCATGAGCTTTTAAGGAGGGTCCGCCATATTTATAGTTATAGTTATAGTCATAGTTATAAACTCTTCTAAGTTTCTTAATTCACTGAAGTTAAAACCCAGTGGAGATCTATTTGAATACTTTATACTTAATCTGTTTAGCACACTTCACATACCATCTCACATCCTGTTTTATTCTGATGTGTTTTATCAAAGCATGACAAAATTTATTGACAAACTGATGTTCTAGAGATGTTAAGGTGTGATAATGATGTGAAGACTGTTGAGCAAGGTGCTTAACCCCACATGCTCCCCGGGCACTGGGGCTAGGGCTGCCCACTGTATGTGTGTACTCACAGCTCTTTAGTGTTCACTAGTGTGTGTGTGTGTGTGTGGGTGTGTGTGTGTACTCACAGCCCCCTAGTGTTCACTAGTGTGTATGTGTGTGTACTCACAGCCCCCTAGTGTTCACTTGTGTGTGTATGTGTGTGTGTGTGTACTGACAACCCCCTAGTGTTCACTCATGTGTATGTGTGTTTACTCACAGCGCCCCTGTGATCACTAGTGTGTGTACTCAGCGCCCTAGTGATCACTAGTGTGTATGTGTGTATATTCATTGTACAGATGGGTTAAAAGTAGAGTACAAATTCTGATCTGTGTGTATTGCAAAATTGGCATCTTAAATAATAATTTCCGTAAATTTTGATGTCATGCTGAAAGTTTCAATACAAATTGTATGTTCTACCTATATACTGGAAAACAAATAATTCTATTAATCAATCATCTTTTGGAATATTTTATTGTACAATAAATATGTCAAATGTAAGTTGGTGTCTGGCACTGGTATATAGGTAACCTTTCACATCAATAATCATTAAAAGAATAAATGAAGTGAAATATTAGAATGGCAATGATAACTATACTGAGGATGGTAACTATGGTGACAATGGTAACTATGGTGAGGATTACACTGAGTTGGAATTCCTGTGGACCTCCTGGGAAATCTGGAAGTCTCTGGGTCTCATAAACCAGCAGAGTATTGAGGATATGTGGGTTTGTTGTAAACATGTATTGGGGATTACATCAGGGACTCTGGACACTCCTGGAGTGATACAAATCCTACACTCTCAGTCTCTGGGGACCAGGCGGCTTAGAGATAACTTACTTGGACAAACTCCTCAAATGTGTCTGTGGACAGAATCTCAGTATGTACTATATAATGATCTTAATAGGGTATGGGTTTGGCAGGGTTAGTACACAAAATATTAAAGTACTACTCTGTTTCATACTAACTGGAAGTGGTGAAGCATTACTATTGTAAGAATGGAAAAATATTCTATTATTTTCAAATCATTTTGTTTTAATTTTGTAAATCCTCTTTTGATGTGTGTGCATTCACAGCCGTTAAAAGGCTGTATTTGATTGCTCTCCCCTGTGAGCGCTGGGGTTGATGGGTCGAGAGGGAGAGCGGGAAACGAGGACTGAGATGTCAGTTATCCGAGCAGGAGATATAAAGCATTGAGAAAAATGCTCGTTTGTGTGCTTGTCTTTCCTTCATCCACGACCACGCTACCCACGGAACAACGGACCCAATATTACACTATGCTGTTGCTATATTAACGTGTCTTTGGAATATGGATTTACAACTTGATGAGGATTTATTTACTTGATAGGGCTTTGTTTTCTTCATAGGGATTTGTTCTTTAAATTTAAAATGGAAATGAATACTTTTTACTTATTGATTTACACCATCAAAGACACTCACACAGAATAGTGCTTCATTTACTGATTTACTTGTTTTCTTTTTAAAGATTTTCTGAGTAAATCACAGCCTTCACAAGTTCACCACAGAAATGGCATGTGACGGGTAGGGAAAGTGCAAAAATAAGGAAGTGATCATGCCAGGGAAAATCTTGGATTTAATGGATAAAATGCACAAACTCAAAACCTGTGAACTAATCC
This sequence comes from Brachyhypopomus gauderio, assembly GCF_052324685.1. Lineage (NCBI taxonomy): Eukaryota > Metazoa > Chordata > Actinopteri > Gymnotiformes > Hypopomidae > Brachyhypopomus > Brachyhypopomus gauderio. The sequence goes on from NC_135217.1 coordinate 2,819,823, forward strand.
AATTTAAGAAAACAATAACCAGCAGTCAACCCTCAGGTGTCGATTTCCCTAATGGGCCACACCCACCTGAGGGACACACACAACACAACAATGACAGGACAAACATGGAATCCGCTGCTGACAGAAGCGGCTAGCAATGTTTCATATAAGGGGTATGCACTGGTTATACTATGCGTAAAGACATATTTAGTCATTCACAATTGTGCAAGTTCTCCCACTTAAAAAGATGAGATGCCTGTAATTGACATCATAGGTAGACCTCAACTATGAGAGACAAAATGAGAAAAAATTCTTCAGAAAATCACATTGTCTGATTTTTAAAGAATTTATTTGTAAATTATGGTGGGGAAAAAAGCATTTGGTCAATAACAAAAGTTCATCTCAATACTTATATATCCTTTTTTAGCAATGACAGAGGTCAAACGTGTTCTGTAAGTCTTCACAAGTTTAACAGCAACAATGGCATGAATAATGGCATGATGTAACCTGTTCAGGGTTCTAGATGTTCACAAGTGTGTATGACTTGTAGCCTCGGGAGTTGGTGTGGTGTTGAAGTGGGAGGAGTTAGAGGGAGAGAAGAAGATGGACGGAGTGTGAGCGGGAGAGTGAAGACGGAGAGACTAGCCGGTAGCTACTACTAGCCTCCCAGTTGTTCTTCATTAAAAGTTTTCTACCGAAAGCCTTCCTTCAGTTTCCCCTGTTGTATTTAAATACTAGCCTCGCTACCGCATCACTGCCCGGACTAACCCACTGCCCAAGAACTGGTAAGAGCACTGGCTGCGTAAAAGCACGTTTTACACAAGGTTGGCACACACCGTTACTGTTATGTTGGCCCATTCCTCCATGCAGATCTCTAGAGCAGTGATGTTTTGGGGCTGTTGTCAAGCAACATGGACTTTCAAGTCCCTCCAAAGGTTTTTTATGGGGTTGAGATCTGGAGACTGGCTAGGCCACTCCAGGACCTTGAAATGCTTCTTACATAGCCTCATTCATTCTTTCATATACACGGATCAGTCGTCCTGGTCCCTTTGCTGAGAGACAGCCCCAAAGCATGATGTTGCCACACCCCCCCATGATGTTACCACCCCCATGATGTTGCCACCCCCATGATGTTGACATCCCCATGATGTTACCACCCCCATGATGTTGCCACCCCCATGATGTTGACAGCCTCATGATGTTACCACCCCCATGATGTTGCCACCCCCATGATGTTACCACCCCCATGATGTTGCCACCCCCATGATGTTGCCACCCTCATGATGTTGCCACCCTCATGCTTCACAGTAGGTGTGGTGTTCTTTGGATGCCACTCAGCATTCACTCTCCTCCAAACATGATGAGCTGTGTTTGTACCAAACAGTTCTACTTTGGTTTCATCTGACCATATGACATTCTCCCAATACTCTTCTGGAACATCCAAATGTTCTCTAGCAAACTTTAGATGGACCCAGATGTGTACTGGCTTAAGCAGGGGGACACACACAACACTACTACACCTAACACTACTACACATCGTAGTGTGTTACTGACGGTAGCCTTTGTAACGTTGGTCCAAGCTTTCTGCAGGTCATTCACTAGGTCCCCCCGTGTGGTTCTGTGGCTCACCGTTCTTGTGATCATTTTGACCCAACGGGCTGAGATCTTGAGTGGAACCCCTGATTGAGGGAGATTATCAGTTCTTCCATTTTCTTCTTTTTTTTTTTGGGCCCACCTCCACCCCCCCCCCCAACTTTGGAGGACAACTTTGTTTTTATGTACAGATCAAATGATAACAATTCTATATAATACAGTGCAATAGTGATAACAATAATTGGGGTTAAGTGGACCATAAGAAGATAGAAGATAGAAAATAGGAGGAGAGAGATTAAAAAGGGGAAAGACAGAAGGGCAGGAAAAAAAGAAACAACCAGCTCAAATTACCACTGCAATGGTTCACCAACTGCTGCTCCTAAAAGAAGAGCAGAAAGTGTACCTAAGACATACAGCACAAATGACTGTGATGTATGTGTGAGTGTGTGTGTTTATGTAAGTGCAACATAGGATAAATGTACGGAATATACTTTACTAGCAAGGGTAGAAAGTTGCGACAACATTCCCCAAGAGGCCAGAGGCAGGCAGAGAAAGACCCGGGAATCCCACCCGCCCGTGGGATTTGGTTGGATGCGAGAGCTTCTCAGCTTTTTCGCCTCGCTCGCCAGATATCCCGTATTGAGGGGGGTGAGCGACTGCGAGCCGGAGAGGCGCGTCCCTGTAGGCGTGACGCGAGTGCAACTCGTTTATAGCTCTCTCTCCGTGTATCTGCGGATCCCATTGTGAAAATGGTGAGAGAGAGAGCTGGAGTAGGTGTGTCACGGTTACAGAGAGCGCACGTGTGTGGGTCCTGTCCGTTTGTTTGTATTTGTCTTTGCGTGTTTGTTTTGTCCTAGCGTGTTGCGTGATTTGTTTTATGTAATTCCTCACATGCACCTCCCCCTTTAATGTGTGTTGGGAGGGGGTCCAGTGGAGGTCCCATGCTACGGTGAGTGGTACGGAGGGTGCAGCTCTTTTGGAGGCCCTGACCAGGGATTCGAGAGTGTTCTCGGGAGTCGGTAGGGGCCACTCTCCTGCTGAATGAGGTGAGCTGTTTGTTGTCCCCTCCTGCTGAGATGGAGACCCCTCCCTCCAGGTGCGGGGTGCCAAGGTGTTTTGTGTTGTGTTATTATTAAAATTTATTTTGTTATTCACCCCCCTAAATAAATTTTTTTGGGGTCCTGAGCCATGGAATGTAGTTCGGAAGGCGTAACTCCGCAAGGAGACTCGACCTGTTGGGAGGGACCCCTGAGCAGTTAGGTGCCCCTGAACCTCTTTATGTAGTCAGAGGATAATAAATAATAATACATTTTATTTAATGGTGCCTTTCTGGCACTCAAGGTCACCTTACATGGAGCAATTTTAAAAATATTTTTTTTTAAATATTTTTTTTTATTTAAAAAATAAAATAACATGATATAACAATAAAATGAATAAGTGAATGAACAGACCATAGAGATCAGCAGTTATAAGCAGATTTAAAAAGTAAAATGTATGATTGATTGAGAGTTTCTCAAGTCTGGGGGAAGAGCATTCCACAATCTAGGGGCGGAGCAACTGAACGCCCGACCGCCCATGGTGCTGAGGTGTGTAATGGGGACAGACAGGTGTGTAGAAGCAGATGATCTCAGTGATCGTGAGTGAGAAGTGATGTTAATAAGGTCTAATATATATGGAGGGGCGAGATTATGAATTGCTTTGAAATTGAGGAGAAGGATTTTGTATTGTATGCATTGTGTAACTGGGAGCCAGTGTAGCTGGTGCAGAACAGGAGTGATGTGATGGAAGGATGGTGTTCTTGAAATAATACATGCAGCTGAGTTTTGAACCATTTGAAGTTTGTTTAGTGATTTGAGGGGAAGACCAAAAAGAAGAGAATTACAATAATCCAGGCGTGAAGTAACAAGACTGTGAACCAGAATAGCAGTAATAATAATAATAATAATAATAATAATAATAATAATAATACATTTAATTTGGTGGCGCCTTTCTAAACACTCAAGGTCACCTTACATAAAAGAGGTAATACACAGCAATAATAAAATAAACAAACAATATACTACAAATGCATAAAATCAGTAAATAAGACATAATTTAAAGAGCATTTAGCATCAGAGATTATAAACAGTTCTGAAAAGATGTGTTTTGAGTCTCGACTTAAACTGAGATAAAGAGTCCAAATTCCTTAGATCAGGAGGAAGAGCATTCCAAAGTCTTGGGGCAGAACAACTGAAGGCTCTTCCTCCCTTGGTGACAAGGCGCATAGTGGGAACAGACAGATGAGTTGAGGCAGATGATCTCAGTGATCGTGAATGAGAGGTGATCTTAATAAGGTCAGAAATATACGGAGGGGTGAGGTTGTGAATAGCCTTGAAAGTGAGAAGTTATATTTTATATTGAATTCGTTGCGTGACCGGAAGCCAGTGCAGCTGATGTAGAACAGGGGTGATATGATGATAGAAAGGAGTTCTAGTAATAATACGAGCGGCTGAGTTCTGAACCAATTGGAGTTTGTGCAGAGATTTCAGAGGACGACCGTAAAGAAGAGAATTACAGTAGTCCAAACGAGCAGTAACAAGATTGTGGACCAGAATGGCAGTAGTGTGTGACGAGAGAGAAAGGCGAAGACGATTAATATTTCTAAGGTGGAAATAAGCAGTACGAGTAATATTTTTTATGTGGGATTGAAATGACAAGGTATTATCCAGGATGACACCCAGGCTCTTTACTTGAACAGAAGGAGAAACAGGACAATTGTCAATAGATAAATAAATAAAATTATTTGCTTTGGAGAGATTAGACTTGGTGCCAACAAGAAGTATCTCTGTTTTATTTCCATTTAGTTTGAGAAAATTATGAGAAAACCAGGTTTTAATTTCAACTAGACAATCTGCAAGAACGGCTGAGGGAAATTTAGAAGAAGGCTTACTTGAAAGATAGAGCTGGGTGTCATCCGCGTAACAGTGAAAATTTATATTGTATTTGCGAAAAATTATACCTAAGGGAAGAAGATAAACCATAAAGAGAAGGGGGCCCAGGACAGAGCCTTGAGGCACACCAGCAGTAACAGGAGAGGATTGAGAAGTGGAAGTTTTAAGCTGTATAAACTGAGAACAATCTGATAAATATGATTTAAACCAGGAAAATGAAGTGTAGGTTATCCCAATAGAGGACAATCTGTGAAGAAGAGTGGAATGACAAACAGTGTCGAAAGCAGCACTCAGATCCAAGAGAATAAGAATAGAGAGAAGACCAGAATCGGCTGCAGAGAGGAGATCATTAGTAACTCTAACCAGAGCTGTTTCTGTGCTATGGGAAGATCGAAAGCCGGATTGGAATTTTTCATATAAAACATTGTGTGATAGATATGAGTGAAGCTGAGCTGCAACAACTTTCTCTAAAATTTTTGAAATGAATGGGAGATTAGAAATAGGTCGTATGTTATTAAAATCAGACGGATCAGCACCAGGTTTCTTTAAAATCGGAGTAATAGCTGCCGTTTTAAAGGCTATTGGTACAGTCCCAGTCCTAAGAGAAGAATGAATAATAGCAGTAATAAGAAGGAGCACAGCGGGTAAACATGATTTAACCAATGTTGTGGGAAGTGGATCCAATGAGCTAGTGGTTTAGCAATAGAGATAAGGTCAGATAGTTCTGAAGCAGAAGGAAGAGAGAAAGATGAAAAATAGTCAGAGGAGAGAGGAAAATCAGCTAAAGGTGTGACTAGAGAAGAATCAAAAGAATTAGTGACAGTTGTAGGTGTGAGCTGAATATCAAGAGATTTATAAATATTCTCAATTTTCTCAATGAAGAAAGACATAAGAGAATTGCAGAAGGTAGTAGTGCACAGATATGATGGAAAAGAGTCTGGGGCTCGAACAGTTTTATTATAAAATGTATGAAGTGATCTAGTGTTGCCGTTCATAGAAACAATTAAAGCAGTGTAATATTTCGATTTAGTTTGTATTAAAGAATCCTTATAAAGAAGCATATGTTCCTTGTACAAATCCTTATGAACGGTCAGTCCAGTTTTACGTGACAGTCTCTCATATTGTCGCCCCTTTGCTTTCAAGAGCCGAAGTTCTGATGTAAACCACAGGGCCGAGCGTGAGAAACGAACCATACGCGATTTCAGCGGAGCATGAAAGTCTAGACTGGCCTGAAGACCAGTGTTATATAATGTCAATTGATCCTCAAGGTCCATATGCTGGTGGAAGTCTAATTTGGAAGTAATAAAGGAAGAAAATAAAGCTGGGTCTATATCCCTGATATTGCGGTAAAAGATAAGACGAGAAGGCTTAGTAGTAGAGAGAGGAAGGTTGGCATTGAAAGAGACAAGAAAGTGGTCCGATATAGCCATCTCTTCCACTGAACAGTTTAAAGGAGTGACACCAGAGCAGCAGACGAGGTCCAAAATGTGACCTTTAGCGTGAGTAGAACTATCAATATATTGGTGTAGACCGAAGCTCTCCAAACATGAAATGAAGTCTTTAGTCAGGGGATTAGTGGTGTCATCCATATGAATGTTAAAATCGCCCATAACTATAATAACCGGTGAGAGTGTGATCAGGTGAGTAAGCAGCGCAGCAAAATGCTGGAAAAAGTCTTTATTACCTTTTGGAGGCCGGTAAATGTTAGCGATAATAGTTGGTGAGGAGCCAGCAAGTCGACAAATCAATGCCTCAAAGGAGTCAAAAGCGGGAGCAGATACCTGTACCACTTTAAGTTCCTCGCGATGAAGTATCGCAAGGCCTCCTCCTCTGCCAATCTCGCGAGGTTTACTAATGTAAACATACCCCGCCGGGGTCGATTCATTAAGTTGGGTAAAATCATTTTGCCGTTGCCACGTCTCAGTTAAACAGAGGATGTCATACGTGCGATCAGGTAGGAGATCCTGGATAAGAAGTCCCTTGTTTGTTAGTGAGCGGATGTTGAATAGACCGAAGCTTGTATGCTTCTTCCCAGAAGCAGTACTAGCCAACCGGGCTAGATGAGCTAGCGCGCTGTGGTCAGCTCCGTGACTTGGTCCTCGACGGGCACGATGGAAGTGTCTAGTAGTAGACCCAATGGCACGCAATGGACCCGATATATCGTCATATGAAGATCGGCGGGACCCTCGGTGGATATATCTCCGACGGGGAATATAGAGTAAATCCGCATTGGAGAGCAGAGTTGCCGGTAGTGAGAGCAGAGGAGCGGATTGCTGAAATCTCAGCCGAACCAATTCAGCAGCAGAGTAGTGGATAATACCCAGCACAGGTTGGTAAATTCTTGCGAAGAGTATCCATAAAAGGGCAAACCAGAGACGAGTCATTATAAATATAATCACGATATGCTAAAACTCAGAATAAAATAGAAGAAACTAAAAACCCCCGGCGGGCAGCGACAGCCAAACGCGCCAGCGTTCACCCGGAAGGTAGTAGTGTGAGGGGAAAGAGAAGGACGGAGACGATTGATATTTCAGAGGTGAAAATAAGCAGATCGTGTGATATTGTTGATGTGAGATTGGAATGATAGAGTATTGTCCAGGATGACACCCAGGCTCTTTACCTGAACTAAAGGAGAAACAGAACAATTATCAATAGTGAGGGAGAAATTATTTTCTTTGGAGAGATTTGATTTGGTGCCAACAAGTAGCACCTCAGTTTTATCGCCATTTAATTTGAGGAAGTTGTGAGAGAACCAGGTCTTAATTTCAGATAAACAATCAGTAAGAGAGGGCATGGAAAAGTTAGAATTGGGCTTACTAGAGACATAGAGCTGGGTGTCATCCGCGTAGCAGTGAAAATTGATATCATATTTGCGGAAAATATTACCTAGAGGGAGAAGATATACTATGAACAGAAGGGGGCCGAGGACAGAGCCCTGAGGGATGCCAGTGATAACAGGAGAAGGTTGAGAGGTGAAGGTTTTAAGCTGGATAAACTGAGTACGGTTAACTGAGATATGATTTTATCTCAACTGAGATATGGTAAACTGAGATATGATTTTAACCAATTTAACCAATTTTAACCAATTTAATGATGTGTGAATTATTCCAATGGAGGACAGTCTATGAAGAAGTGTGGAGTGACAGACAGTATCGAAGGCTGCAGTGAGATCCAGAAGAATAAGAATAGAAAGAAATCCAGAATCAGCTGCAAGGAAATCATTGGTTACTCTAACAAGTGCTGTTTCAGTGCTGTGAGAGGAGTGGAAACCAGATTGAAATTTTTTGTAAAACCTGTTATGTGATAAGTGGGAGTGAAGCTGAGCTGAAACTACTTTCTCCAGTATTTTTGACAGAAATGGCAGATTGGAGATAGGGCGTAAGTTATTAAAATCAGTCGGATCAGCACCAGGTTTTTTTTTAATCGGGTTAATAGCTGCAGTTTTAAAAGCTGTTGGTACAATCCCAGTCGTGAGAGAGGAGTGAATGATAGCAGTAATAAGAGGAAGTAATGAAGGAAGACAGGGTTTAACCAGTGTTGTGGGAAGAGGGTCCAGTGTGCAGGTGGATTGCTTAGCTTTAGAGATGAGATTAGAGAGTTCAGAAATAGAAGGAAGAGAGAAAGATGACAAATGAGTTGGAGAAAGAGGGGAGTCGGAGACTAATCTAGGAAATGTAGGAGACGGTCGGGAAGAGTTGGGTGGTTCAAGAACAGCTACAGTTACCGGCTGAGCTCTAAAAGATTTATAAATAGTCTTTATTTTCTCATTGAAAAATGACATTAGAGAATTACATAAGGTGGTAGTACAGAGATGCGGTGGAATGAAGTCCGGGCCTTGAACAGTTTTGTTATAAAGTGCATACAGTGATCTAGTGTCGCCTTTCATAGAAACAATTAAACCATTATAGTAGTCAGATTTAGCTCGAGATAATGAATCCTTATAAAGAATCATGTGGTCCTTGTACATGTCCCTGTGAGTGGACAAACCAGTTTTGCGAAACAATCGCTCGAGTTGTTGCCCTTTGGCCTTTAAGAGCCGAAGCTCAGATATGTACCAGGGAGCAGTGCGTGAGAAGTGGACCATATGTGATTTTAACAGGGCAAGAGTGTCAAGACTGGCTTGAAGACCAGTATTATATAAAGACACTAGTTCATCAGGGTCCATTTGTTGATGGAAGTCCAGATGAGAGGTTATGCTGGAAGAGAGGGAGACTAGATCGATATTCTTGATTTTGCGATAGGTGATGAGACGAGAAGGCTTCGTGGAGGAGAGATGAAGATTGACCTTGTACGAAAGAAGAAAATGGTCAGATATAGCCAGATCTTCTACTGAACTGTTAAAGGGAGTGACACCGGAGCAACAGACGAGGTCCAGAATGTGGCCTTTAGAGTGAGTAGGATTGTCAGTATACTGCTGCAGTCCGAAACTCTCCATACATAATGTAAAGTTTTTGGTGAGAGGATTATTAGTATTGTCCATATGAATGTTAAAATCGCCCATAACTATAATGGCAGATGACAGAGTGATGAGATATGTAAGCAGTGCAGCAAAGTCCTGAAGAAAGTCTTTATTTCCTTTAGGAGGCCGGTAAATGTTGGCAATGATGGTTGGAGTGGAGCCAGCAAGTCGACAGATCAATGCCTCAAATGAGGCAAAAATAAGAGCAGATACTGGAGAAACTTTTAATTCCTCGCGGTGAATTATCGCGATACCTCCTCCTCGGCCAGTTTCGCGAGATTTACTGATATAAACATAACCCGCAGGAGTCGATTCATTAAGTTGTGTGAAGTCATTTTGCTGTTGCCATGTCTCAGTTAAACAGAAAAAGTCGTATTTACGGTCTATGAAGAGATCTTGAATAAGAAGTCCCTTTCTCGTTAGTGAACGGATGTTGAGTAGACCGAAGTTGATGATGGTGGTATCGAGTCCAGCTAAGGTGCCTTCCAACCGGGCTGGGTAGGTTAGCACACTATGGTCCGCTGCCCGTCTCAATCCACGACAGACACGGCGGGAGTGGCGAGTCGTAGACCCGATGGAGCGTAACGGACCCGATATGTCATCATGTAGAGACCGGCGAGACCCTCGGTGGATGTATTTCTGATGGGGAATATAAATCAATTCCGCATTGGAGAGCAGAGACGCCGGTAGTGAGAGCGTCGGTGCGAGCTGATGAAATCGCAGCCGGAGAAGTTTAGCAGCAGAGTAGTGGATGATACCCACCACTGGTAGGTAGAATCTTGAAATAATTATCCATAAAAGAATGAACCAAAGACGAATCATTGTGTCAAATCAATGTCAGGTCGAGTTTATGGTCCAAGCTTTAAGATAAAATAAAATAAAGACTGACTGGCAGCGGCAGACAGACACGCCAACGTTCACCCGGAAGATTGGATTATGTTGTGGCCATCTAGAATCCCAAAATCCTTCATTTAGATGCCTGGGGTGTTTTAGTAGCAGGGTGTCTCCTCATGCTAAAAAGGGGTCCCCTCCCCCCTGAGTAAAGGGGTTTTAATCAATCAGAGTAAGTGGTTCTCCCAGTATTGATGGGAATGCCCAGAGCCTCGGTTTCTAGCACTCCTAGGTTGGGTAGAGAGTCCAAGCATGATAGGCCCCGGGAGGAGCAGACTCCCCAGAAGGCAGGGGTCAGCTCCGAGAGGAGAGGTAGGTTTGGGAGGTGGTTGGTGGGTGGTGTAGCCGCGCCCCAGGGTGGCAGCCTGCACACATCCACACCTGTGACATGTGGTGAGCTTGGTGCTTCTGGTCCGCACACGGTTGTGGGGCTCAAGCGGCCGAAGGCCGGTTAGGACATGAGGGCCCTGTGACCGACCAGGGCGTGGTTTCATCTTGTTGATGGCCCAGTCGGTCCAGGGCTCCGCCCAGGGAGGTGAGCTAACCTGTTTGTTTTTATGTTCCAGCTCTAGGACTGCAGGGAACGGGTCCCTGCCTTGTCTCCGCCCAGCTAGTGTGTTTTGTGTTGTAGCTCCAGGACAGCAGGGAATGGGTCCCTGTCTTGTCTCCACCCTCCCGCCCCTTTGCTCTGTTTTGTGTGCTGCCGCTGTGAGCCGCACAGCTGGAGGGGAGTGCGGCTTTGGTGGGGGGGTCTGTCACGTTGCAGAGGGCCCCCTGCCGGTCGCCCCCGTCCACACCGGCAGCTGTCCTGTTGTTGTTGTGTTGTGTTCGTCCCTCAAGTGGGCGGGGCCCGCGATCTGTCTCAGCTGAGGGTCGTTTGTTTTTCTATATATGTCTTGTCTTTGTACCAGTTGACTGGTAATTGTATCTTTAATTCGGAGCAATCGGAGAAAGAAGCCTTCCGAGTCTTGACTTTAAGCTGCACAAGACACACATTGTTACACATATGCACAACACACTTATTTATGCACCCACAACCATTCCAATTGTATAACAATCAAACAACAACAGACATTAACCTTATACTGCAGATTCGCACGCCCGGTGGCCATTTTTAACATTTTTGACATAGTTCACATTAAAACTAGATATCTCAAGTTGTACATATAGGAAAATTATCATTCATGGCTCAAACTGAAGTAGGCAGTTGGGGGAACATATTAATACACTTCAGTATCATATTCACATAATTTGGTTTATTTTAGAGCCTCTATTGCAGATGCTAATATGCCAGGAATGTCACAAATGCTGACTTGAACTTGAACATGACTGGAATGTATATTCACATAGTTATTCAAATTAGGTATCAGAAATTACAATAAATTTCGCTAGGGTCTTTTCTAACAACACAGAAAAAATGGAGCAAATCCATGCAAGCATTGAAAAGTTATTCAGCTTTATCCAAGGTATGTCAAGTGCACCACACCCATGTCTAAATATGCCACACCCGACACACACCATTAGCCAACTAAGCTAACATGCCAACAAATTCCTTACACGAAACCGAGGAGCTACGACAAACAACAATGCTGCACATATTACAGCAAGACCAGAAAATTCCAATGACTAAATTTCATGTCCAAATATGAACGTTATGATATCATATTTATGTCCAATATAGTCCGACAGCATAAGCTAGGTTACCGTAGCCAACTCCGGTAGCATCCGACACGATACAGAGTGCTGCAGCACTCAAACGCTCTAAAACTGTTTATAATCTAACGCTTAGTTAATGTTTAGTATTAGAATATATATTTTGTACAATATCGCTTATGAAAAATTATCCATTGTTACTCACAGTACGTAGAATCGCGTCGTAGCCGGTGTACCGTCTCACTTCCGGGTTGGCGAAAATTCCGAAAATTGCTCATATATTCCACACAAAGTAATCCGTTTATGTTCAAAAGTATCCACAATCCGCATAAAAACGAACAAAATAATCCATGGCTGCTTCAGTTTCGCCGAACAGTGTGTTCTGGGGAGCTTAGCTTAGGTTAGCAAAGGGTTAGCTTATGTTGCTATGCTAGCGGCCGAAATTGGAAATGAAGCGCCAGTTTCCGAGGGCTCAATTTAAAAATATACTTGACCAATCATGTCATATGAGGGCTGGCTAGCTTCGGAAGGATGTACACTATTGGTTAGAACAGCTTTCAATCACTTCTGAGGCGCCAGCTTGTCTCTGTGGGCTTATTGGTTCACCCTCCCCCCCTCCCCTTCGCACCTCGCCGTGGGAGAGGTTGTAAAACCTGTCACTCAAAGTCACTACCCCACTTTAGACCAATAAAAACCACTCAAATCAAAGCAGAACCGCTGCAGCTTTGTAATGAGGGGTCAAATCAGCGTTAAGAATGCTTCTGTGACGCTTAGGGGGCAGATTTGTCGGAGTGTCTCATTCAGGAAGCGGATTTTGGAAAATTTTGCAGTGAGGTGAGCAAGCTTTTTAAGGTACTTAACCACAACGGATCTACGCTGTTAAGGTCTTAAATTAAAGCCTTATTAGTAAACGATTTTTAGGTGACAAAACATTAAGACATTTCACAACATAAATATGTTTTGTAAACGGATATGTCGGGAGACCCCCTCGCGGGGTGCACTTTTGTGGTCAACTTCAAAGCCGGATATCTCGCGATCGGCTGCACGTAGACGGCTGAAACTCGGTAGGCATGTAGATGGGATAGGAAATTTTGATTTAAGCGCTTTTGTTCAGAGATTCATTAATGTTTAATATGTTTTATATCGCCGTAAAGGAGCTGGGCCCGCCGGCGGGCCCACTAGGGGGCGCTTCTGCATAATAACAGGATTGAAAATAAGCTGGTCTGAGTCTGAAACCCAGTGCCCCCAGCCTACCCCAGATAGCCCCTGACAGCAACCGCCCCATCCCCACTATCCAGGCACCTCAGAGCCCCAAGACCGAGACCTGCTACCCCAACACAAGGTGGACCGACCCACCCCACCCAGCGGCGCAGGTCACCCCCACACGGGCAGGGCCCCAGCATGGGGTCGGGCGGTCCCAGGCACCAAGCCCTGTGTTCCGCCACCCAGCCCTGCAGGGGAGGCCAGCCACCCCGCTAAGGGCCAGCACCTGCTCCCCCCTGTGAAGAATTATATGTGTAAAAGCATGCTAAGGTATATTTTATCCACAATACTCAATACTTATATAATTTGACTAGCCTTAAAGTATTAATCAAGTTTCTTATATTAATAACTTTATGTTTTGCTTACATTATATTATTATTAATCAAGTTGTTATCAAGAATGTCTGTGAAAATCCTTGTATGCTCTTTCCAATACTCTAAGTGTTTGCAGTTTGCTAAAAACGGGATGTGTAAGAGGAGTTTCTGTAACCCAATTTGGTAAGGTCAGCAAGGAAGACCACGCTTCCAAAATAAGAGAGAAACAGCTGTAGGTTTGACATGTCGAATGTGCCCCTTCTATGTTTACCAGAAAAAAGGGGGCATGCCTAGAAACATATATAATGGGGGAGAATCAGACAGGTGTCAGAGCTGCACACTGGATGACATGAATAGCATGTCACTTCTGCGTACTCTCAGAGATCTCTTTAATATTTCATTATTATTGCTTGTTTGTATTAGCTTTAATAAATAATTAAAAGACACAAGACTAGTGACATTCTTTTTTGCATCAAACGGACACGCTGCGCTAAGAAGGGAGAAGAGGAAGCGCGACAACAGGAAAAAACTTTGCCAGGAATTTATCTCTGCTAATGATCAAAGACAACATGTGTTTGGAAGTTGATTTTAAATAAAATGTATGATCCGTACTTGCATAGAATTATGGATATTTTATTCAATTTCTCCCGTTCACTTGTCAAAACAAACCAAATTCTGCTTTTTTACTCAAAAATCAGGTTATGTAATGATTTTACATAACCCCCCCACCCCCCGTGCCCCAGTTCTCAAGCCATTTGTGTGTCCCCCCACCTATGAAATCAAAATTCTGTCCTTGACACACACACACACACACACACGCACACACACACACACACACACACACACTCCTGTCTCACACTGGCAGTAACTACATGGCCTGGTATCACTTCTCTTGTCCTTATATCACTTCTCTTTCTTGTTGTCTGCTTATCTTGTACTTTTCCTAACCACACATCCAGTCTGACTGGCTCCACTGTACCTCCTGTCTGATAAGAACAATACCTGTCATACATCTGTTTTTTATTATTTAAAAGCAAAGCCTAACACCAAGAAGAGAGCAATAACCAATCACAGGATCACAGAAAAAAGGGAGGAAGCAAGTGCAAGTGTCTAATAGAAGAGTGCAAACGATTAAAGTGCACTGACTTGAACAAAAGGAAACCAGAATAACAGATCCACAAACTTATGTACAAACACAAGAGGGCTTGACATAATATCATACCAACAGGGTGGTATGGTGTGTGAGACCTAAAACACCCTTTAGTCACTCTAGTGGTGCTCCAACAGACATTTCATGTATTTTTATTGTACGAGACAGGAGCAGATCAGTTACCACAATCACAGTGTCTGTGCTTGTAACAATAAAGACTGTGAGGATGCCCTCTGCTGGCCAGATGCAGGGATTGCAAGCAGATCTTTGAGAATTAGGGTTTTGCTGCAGTGCAGAATGGAAAATTGTGAAATCCATCAGATGGATACATATACAATATATAATAAATAATTGTCTTTCTTTTGTTTATTCTACAAAGAATGTGAATGTATTTGCTTTGTATATGCAAAACCCACATTGTCATAACACGTACTCCAAAGAGAAAGTGAAAGTACATTAGTTCTCGGGTCTCACGACACGAAGACAAACGGAGGTGAGTAGATACTTCAGACTGAAATGTGTTAATCTCAGCAAACACAGCATGATCACAGCCTAAAAGATCATAAACTCGGTTTTGGCTAATTTGCAAAGCAATCACAGGTTTTCGTTAGTGTCCTTGTGGCCTTTCAGATAAATACATCGCTGGACTGCTTGTTGTAAATGCGAATAGGTAATAAACGAACGCTTATCTTTTATGATTCCATAATAAACCGTGTACACAGGTGAGCAAACCTGTGCATACAGCTGAAGTAAATCAGGGCTCTCAAGTTTTGGATTCATGTCAGAGTGTGAGAGTTGTTGACGGGGGGGTGGCGAACGTTAATTGTTGAGCGGGGGGGGGGGGGGGGGGGTGGCGGACGTAAGTTGTTGAGCGTGGTGGGGGGTGGGGGGGGGGTGGCGAACGTAAGTTGTTGAGCGGGGGGGGGGGGGGGGGTTTGTATATCGCGATCGATCGCCAGTGGAGGGCGACATAGATATGGATCAGAGGTAAATAAACTAGATTTTTTTTCTCGCCGTGTGAAATCGGAAGTGTGGCGTGTGAGCGTGTGAAGACGGTCAAATGCGTGTGTCACACGCTCAATGCCCTGAGTAAATACAATACACAGGGTTGCCAACTCTAACGCATTGAGCGTGAGACACGCATTTGACTGTCTTCACACGCTCTCACGCCACACTTCCTATTTCTCACGCCGAAAAAAAAATCTAGTTTATTTACCTCTGATCCATATCTATGATTCAATGGGTTACTAGTTCGCTCTGGCGCCAACCACTGGCGATCGATCGATCGCGATATAATACTTAATTTGTGTCCATTTTACACCCCGCCCGGTAACAATTTACGTTCGCCACACCCTCCAGGTTCAAATCTCACTCCAAGTGATCTTGGAAAGTTGGCAACCCTGCAATACATGGTATAATAATATGGAGATAACAGGGTCCTTCTCGTTTTTTCCTGCAGAAATAATGGGTGGTGTAACAAGTGGTGAGTGGAAAACTGGCTGGTGACATCCACAAACAGAACAACCGAACAGAATAATAAACCCGATTAATCAAACAACCACACCCACCTCGTTCAACATTTCCTGAATATCAATGTCCTGCACGTGTCACTTCCTATTGGCTTCTTATTTAACCTCTGTCCCCTTCCACACTGTACTATTTCTGCCAAGGCATACTGGCCTGACTGAGCATTTCTATTGTTTTGGTGATTTTAATTCTCATTTTGTCTGTTCTGTCTGTTGTTCTTGTGTCTTTATTCTCTGGATGTTTGGAAATGTATCTGTCTTAGTTCAGTCCTGTCTGGATCTGCTGCTCTGTACTGTCACTTGTTATTTAATCTTTAACACTTCATGTTTGGATCCCATATTTTATATATTTTATCTTTCTTCTTGGCTCAGTTCTACCTTTGCGTCTGACCGTAGCGCTCGACTCCACACGACCCTGTGAAAGCGCGAGCACGTTTTACACGTCATTTTTTGCAGTGTCCTCCATGATATGTGGTAGTATAAAGAAACACCCCTCAAAAACAGAGGAATGAACATTTACCTGAAGAATTTTAATGTTGCTTTGTGTTCCACGTTTGAAAAGTGCTGGAATTTTGACTAATGTAGCCTACTTTAAAATGCTTGAAATTGTAATGGTATTTCGTTTCACAAGCTGTTTGACTGAACAGTTCACTTGTATTACGTTTACAAATAAATTTACAAATAATACCACGCAGCTACACAAACGTAATGTCAGGAGATACTGTAGCGACTACTACTCCTCACGGCGAGTCTTGCCCTTTAAGTGACACTGGAGGGGGGGGTGGCAACGGCGCATGCCAGCATTGCGTTAACAATAAAGTTTCCCTCCGCTGGATTTTTGGATTAAGCAGTTTCTGCCTCGGTGACCGAACCTGCTTTAATACATTGTTACTGTTAAAAATGCACTTCCAATAAAGTGAGTATTTTATTGTGAAAAATTTTATTTTGCTGCTGAATGTAACTATTAAAGTAACTTGTAATCTAACGTAGTTAAAATCAAGTAATCAGTAACGTAACTAAGTTACTTTTAAAAGGAGTAATCTGTAATCAGTAATTGGATTACTTTTTCAAGGTAACTTAGCCATCACTGCATGCTAATGCCAGATTCACATATTGTAAAAATCAATTGTCCAAAGGCAGCATTCTGATTATTACGTTGTTTTCTTTTAGGGACATCAAAGGTTGGTGTAAGTGTGAAGGATGAAGGAGCTTTGCCGGTATCAGCAGAAGGAGGTTCCAGATACGCTACAAACAAACTGGGCCATGCTGGCTCTGAAAAGATGGACAAAAAAAACGTAAATAAAAAAGAAAAGAAAGCATCAGTGACAAGTAAACACAAGAGCAAAGAGGAAAAAAAGAGGAGAGGTAAGAGGACACATGCTGTAGAACATGAATAATCCACTAGAGAAAGAACACTGATGTACCAGAGAGAGTTGAAATCTTTCAGTAATACCCAAGGACTAATCTACTAACACTTACCAACTACTGAATATACAACTCTGAAAAAAAAAGAGATCGTTCAACTTTCATCACTACATTTATGGCATTTTAATATTGAAATGTACAAAGCA
The DNA here is from genome assembly GCF_052324685.1 of Brachyhypopomus gauderio. Classification (NCBI taxonomy): domain Eukaryota; kingdom Metazoa; phylum Chordata; class Actinopteri; order Gymnotiformes; family Hypopomidae; genus Brachyhypopomus; species Brachyhypopomus gauderio. The sequence continues at coordinate 2,837,152 of NC_135217.1, forward strand.
TTCTGTTCTAGGATCTGTTGAGTTCCAACCCAGGCATGCCTGTTCTATTTAATGGGCTAGTGATTAGATCATCACCTGAACCACACCATGTTTACTGAGCAGTGTTGAAATGACATAGGGACATGCTAAGATGCATGAAATCTAAGATTGAAAATTGGGATTATTTTACCAAATACTGATTCATGAACTCCAAGTTAAAGCACTAGTATTGTGTTTTTTTAAGATTTATATGAATGTGTTTTATTTCCTCCATTGAAGGGTTAAGAACAATGTGTCATTATTTTCACCAGTTATCATTTTATGCAAATATATGCTCTAAATGACAATTGTCATAGTACAGCCACTGGCCCCTCCCTTCGGGTGTGTGTGTATGTGTAGTCTGCGTCTGTTTAGGTTCATATATGTATTTGTTTTGGGTGTGGTTACATGTGTGTGTGTTTATTCATCACACCCATCTCGGTACCGTGATGTGTTGCACATGGGTCTTGTTTACCTCTAGCTATTTAATGTGTCGATGTTGTTATTGTTGCATGTCTTTGTGAGACATGCAACTTTGAGTGTACTGTTTATGCCAAGGCATACTGACCTGACTGAGCATTTCTTTTGTTTTGGTGATTTTAATTCACCTTTTGTCTGTTGTCTGTTGTTTTTGTATCTTTAATTTCTGGATGTTTGTAAATGTATTTGTCTTGGATCAGTTCTGTCTGGATCTGCTGCTCTGTACTGTCACTTGTTATTTAATCCATAACACTTCATGTTTGGATCCCAGTCTTCCTCTGTGATATGCTCATCTGTCAGTCTTCTACACTATGAAGAAAGGCCTGTTTCATGGTCACTTACCTGCACCTTTTACCCCATGTTTGTGTGTAGTTTATACAGTTGTGATCAAATTTATTCAACCCCCAATGCTGCGAAGGGTTTTATGGAATTCAGTGCACATTTGTAATTGTGTTCATAATGAAATCTTACAAGGACTTGTTAAAGAACTAAATGCAACTAAGATAGCATCAATTTTTTTTGTCATAAAGTATTAAATGGCCTTTTTGTGATTTCTTCATTGACACAATTATTCAACCCCTTTACGACTACCACTCCAAAGAACAGAGGTTCATTCCAGTGTTTTCCATCAGGTATTGAAAACATCTGTGGATGTCAACGAGCAGCAATCAAGCATGATAAGCACCAATTAGGCAGATTTAAAAGGACTGTGATACTCAGCTCCTTCTAGACATCTACTGGTGTGTTTCCAAGCATGGTGAAGGCAAGAGAATGGTCCCAGAAGACAAGAGAAGAGGTTATTGCTCTTCACAAGAATGGCAATGGATATAAAAAGATTGCGAAGTTGTTAAATATTCCAAGAGACACTATCGGAAGTATCATTCGCAAGTTCAAGTTAAAGGGCACAGTGGAAACGTTACCTGGTCGTGGCAGAAAGAAGATCCTGACCGTGACTGCTGTGCGCTACCTGAAGCGTAATGTGGAGAAAAATCCCCGCGTGACTGCTAAGGAACTGAAAAAAGACCTGTCAGATGTGGGCACTGAAGTTTCAGCTCAGACAATAAGGCGCGCACTGCATAACGAAGACCTCCATGCCAGAACGCCCAGACGCACCCCCTTGCTGACTCCAAAGAACAAGAAAAGTCGACTGCAGTATGCCAAAAGTCATGTGGACAAGCCACAAAGGTTTTGGAACAGTGTACTGTGGTCAGATGAAACTAAATTAGAACTGTTTGGGACAATGGACCAGCGCTATGTTTGGAGAAGGAAGAACCAGGCTTATGAACAAAAGAACACCTTGCCTACTGTGAAGCATGGCGGGGGGTCAATTATGCTTTGGGGCTGTTTTGCTTCTAATGGTACAAGAAAGCTTCAACGTGTGCAGGGTACCATGAATTCCCTTCAGTACCAGGAGATCTTGGAGGAAAATGTGATGGAGTCAGTCACAAACCTGCGGCTTGGGAGACGTTGGACCTTCCAACAGGACAATGATCCGAAGCACACATCCAAGTCCACTAGAGCATGGTTGAACATGAAAGGCTGGAACATTCTAGAGTGGCCATCGCAATCACCAGACTTAAATCCAATTGAGAACCTCTGGTGGGACCTAAAGAAGGCAGTTGCAGTGCGCAAGCCTAAGAATGTGACTGAACTGGAGGCTTTTGCCCATGAAGAATGGGCTAAGATACCCATAGGTCGCTGCAAGACACTTGTGTCAAGCTATGCTTCACGCTTGAAAGCTGTCATAACTGGAAAAGGATGTTGTACTAAGTACTAAAAAATAATGACACTAGGGGGTTGAATAAAACTGATAATGATGTGAGCACAGTAAAGACATTTGTGGTTATTCCATCATAAATATTATGTTATGTTTGTCTAATTTATAAGTGCCTCTTTGATATAATTGTAAATAAGATGACTGAAATGATCAAAATCAATGTCAAACTGGCCAAAACACTTTATTTCAGTGGGGGTTGAATAAATTTGATCACAACTGTATATATCATGCTAATGCCAGATTCACACATTGTAAAAATCAATTGTCCAAAGGCAGCAGTCTGTTTATTATGTTTCTTTCTTTTAGGGAAATCAAAGGTTGGTGTAAGCGTGAAGGATGAAGGAGCTACGACAGTGTCAGCAGAAGGAGGTTCTGGACATGCTATAAACACACTGGACCATGCTGGCTCTGAAAAGATGGACAAAGAAAAAGTAAAGAATAATAAAAAAAAGAAAGCATCAGGTGAAAACATCACAGTGGAACCAGAAGACATGGCTGGTGAGAGGAAATGTACACAGATGGAAGTAACTGACCCACTGGAGGAAGACGACTGTGAAACACCAGGAAGAAGTGATAACATGAGTATTGAGCTGTTTAAATATATATATGAATGTTGTATTATTCGAGGTTTAAAAACACTGCATCTTTTTATTGACCAATTATCATTTTGTGCTAACATATGCTCTGAATGACAATATTGCTGCTTTTGAATTTAAGAGTAATGTCAGTCGTTTACAGAATAAAACAAAAAATATAATTTTATTTAAACAAATGACTATAAATAGTAAAAACAGGGAAACAGCTCATTTTGCAGTGGTCTCTTCAAATTTCCAGAGCGTCCCATTTTCTGCCATTACAGTGATCGTGTGATCATGTGACCACCTACCCTGTGCCCTTTCATGTTTTCGTATATATTTTACTTTTTTCCATTGTTCATCTGTTCAGTACACCTCACTGGTCCTGTATGAAATGTATAAAGTTTATATACAGTATGTAGGTTTATGTGCATTATGTTCTGTTCCTACATGTTACACCCACAGTTATGAAATGAAGCCTGCATCAGTTTCTCTTATTTGTTTTTAGACTCCAGATGGACATCGAGCTTCCGTCACCACCAGAGGGTCAAATTCGTCTCTGTCATAACTGGAAAAACACTTGGTGCTCATGAACGCTTTCTGCAAATACTCCACAAACAAACACCAGACCTGCAAGAGGTGTCTACAGTGCAGAAGTGTGATGTTATTCTGCTGTTCTGCCCCATTGTGTCTCGGGCTGGAACTGACATTGAAGCAGCACTGAAGCTCATTACTGAAGCAGGTAACTCTGAGCCTCTTCACTGTGAACACATAAGATATTGGGCACACACTGCTCCATCATGTTTGACAAGATAAAGTCCTGCTCATAAGATCAAATCTTACTCTATGTCCACAGACTCCAAGCTGGTTGTTCTAGTGGTGCTCCATCACACATTTGACCCATACTGCATTGTACCAGACAGCAGCAGATCTGTAACCAGGGAGAACACGACCACAGTGGACTGTCTGTTCTATGAGGGTCAGGGTCTGCTGCAGTGCAGAACAAACACTGAAGCTGTGCACACAGTTGTAAAATACATTAAAAGGGTATGACAGAAAATAAACATTCCCTCTTTAGTTCATTCTGTGCAGAAATGTTTGTGGATGTGTTTTTTGTGTAATGATGTACAGTATTAATGGGACTATCTAATTATTACTCACTTCAGATTCCAGGGGCAGGAACATCATTTCAAACAAAGAAAGGACTGAATCTGAATTTAAGATTCAGAAACCGAAAGAATCAAGGGAATAAAGGGATGACACGTAAACACCAGAAGAAAGAGGAAAAAAAGCGGAGAGGTAAGAGGACACATGCTGTAGAATGTGAATAATCCACTAGAGAAAGAACACTGATGTACCAGAGAGAGCTGAAATCTTTCAGTAATACCCAAGGACTAATCTACTAACACTTACCAACTACTGAATATACAACTCTGAAAAAAAAGAGATCATTGAACATTCATCTCTACATTTATGGCATTTTAATATTGTACAAATTTTTAATATAGCACAAAGCGTTCTGTTCTAGGATCTGTTAAATTCCAACTCAGGCATGTCTGTTCTATTTAATGGGCTAGTGATTAGATGATCACCTGAACCACACCAGGTTTACTGAGCAGTGTTGAAATGACATAGGGACATGCTAAGCAGAGGTGGGTAGAGTATTCAACAATTTTACTCAAGTAAAAGTACTGTTACTTGAACCAAATGTTACTCAAGTAGAAGTATGCATCCAAAAATTTACTTGAGTAAAAGTACTTTGATTAAAAGCTACTCAAGTAGTGAGTAAATGCATGATACTCAATGCATTGAGTCTCGTGTCAATAAATTACATCATGGGAAATTGAATTACTGGAAACAGTGACTTTTAATGATAACAAAAATAATTTATTATAAATATAATATATAAATAATTTGTATTTTTGTTTGTTCCTAATTATTAGGCCTGTGTAACTTTAATGTGTTCCACAAAGGCACTAACTGAGGAGACTGTCAGCCAATGTGTAGCTACAACTTGACGCCAACTGAATCAATTTATAGCAAACTTAATCATCATATATTGCTAGTGTGTCCACTCGGAGTGTGAACTGGTTTACTATAGTACTGCACTGCGTTACATTTAATAATTACATGATACAAACGTTATGCCTCAGAGATATAGCATTACACAAAATTATACATACGGCAAACTTAACTTATCGCATCGCAGGGTTGCCAACTCTCACGCATTTGACCGTCTTCACTCGCTCTCACGCCATACATCCGATTTCTCACGCCGAAAAAAAAATCCAGTTTATTTACCTCTGATCCACATATATGATTCAATGAGTTACTAGTTCGCTCTGGCGCCAAGTGTCCATTTGTGTCCATTTTACACCCCGCCCGGTAACAATGTACACTCGCCACCCCCTCAAGGTTCAAATCTGACTCCAAGTGATCTTGAAAAGTTGGCAACCCTGCGCATCGTGTTTCCTCAAATTTGATGTTGAGTTCTTGTAGGCTGAAATGTCCACACGTTTGGCAGACACAACTGACAGCGCATTATATAAATGTCCCTTTTACACGTTTGTAATGTAAACATTGGCTGTATGAGGTCAGGGATGTTCGGGAGGTTTTTCTGTCACTTTCTTGCTACGGTGGAGAAAGTTTGCGTATGTGATCACGTGATTGACCGGCTTCATTTGATTGGTCACTCATACTCAGGTGAGAGACGTTGGTCAGTCTTCTCACTGAACAGACGAATTATTTACAAACCGAAAGTAACGGTAGCGCGCGGCACAAATCCGATTGTAACGGAGTAAAAGTCGCGTTATTCTCAGCACATATTTACTCAAGTAAAAGTAGAAGTCGTTCATATTAAAACTACTCTTACAAGTACATTTTTGTCCAAAAAGCTACTTGAGTAAATGTAACTGTCACGTTGAGGACCCCGGCCCCTCCCTTTTGGGCGTGTGTAAACGTTGTCCACGTGCTTTGTCTGCGTCAGTGGATGTACGTGGTTGGGATTTTGTCGTGTGATTTATAAGTCTCACCTGTGAATCGTCTCGTGATCACGTGGGGCTAATGTGTCTTACCTATTTAATGTGCGCTCGCGCAGTGTCCTGTGCTCGTCGTTGTCTATGTCTGCACGTTGCTGTGTGTGTTTGATGTTTAACGTGCGCTATTGCGCAACAGTCAGAAAAATAAAGTGTGACGTTTGTAACGGAAAAACGGATTCTGTGTCTAGTCCGTCTGTCGTCGCCCAGCGTCAAAGTAACGGAGTAAATGTAACGCGTTCCTACCCACCTCTGATGCTAAGATGCATGAAATCTGAGATTGAAAATCAGGATTATTTCACCAAATACTGATTCCTGAACTCCAAGTTAAAGCACTAGTATTGTGTGTTTTAATATTTATATGAATGTGTTTTATTGCCACCATTGAAGGGTTAAGAACAATGTGTCTTTATTTTCATTTTATCTCGCTCTCCTCAGTTATCATTTTATGTGTAGCGGATACATATGTTATGCGTCTTACTTCGAAGAAGAGGCGTGGTTATGCGGACCAACCGGTGCGTGTTCACGATTCGTTTCTTGAGGTGGCTAAAAGGCTGATGGAGCAGGTCACGTGAGACCGCTTGAATCGCAGACTTAGCGGGGACATCACAGTCACAGTTCAGCACTCTGTTGGTCGCGATGGTTTGGCGTGTTTCCAACGAGTTGGAGTCTTTGAGTCTCGGCGAGTCTGGCAAAATTCTCCAAGTCCTTCCAAATCTACCAGGCTGCCAAGCTCATTAGGGCGAGGGCTTTTAAAACAACTCTTAGGGGCGTAATCGTAAGGTGCTTTCATGTTCATCAGGTCATTGACCATTGGCCTTTATTACTGAATATTCTGGAGAGAGAGAGAGAGAGAGAGAGAGAGAGAGAGAGAGAGAGAGGGGGGGGGGGGGGGGTGCCCATCTTTCCAGGTCTAGTTAATGACTTAACCAAAGAAGACAGATTAACACAATTTGAAGACAAAGGGAATTCCCTATTCCTAAATAAATTGACTTACATACTCTGCCTAAATAAGTATTAATTTGGTTCTATTAGTCTACACATTGAGCCATTCTTAATTTCCATTTTTGGACAATAAATGATAGTGCACAGACAGGCATGAATGTGAGGTCACATAAGCACACATGAAAATTATTACATTCTATGAGTAATATACAACTAATACATAGATATGCATATGCCTAATATAGCACATTACATGTTGATACTTGGTTATACTGTATATTAATTTAAATTAATATTACATTGGAATACAAGTGTATTGATATATCTAAAATAATGCAGCACAGAAATATGTGAGTACACAAGTCTCTATGACGAACACACAGAATTAATGAGCATGCATGTTTAAACAGCAGAACACACAGTAATATATATATGCATGCCTGCATTCACTATAGAGTTTAAGACTACAAGAACAGGTATATCTAACTACTGATACACAAAGTAATACATGGATATGCATCAATGTGGTGTGTTTATACAGAAACACGTATTCTAATAAGATCACTTAATACTGAATACATGAAAGATCATAAGTTGTGTCTTTATATCAACCACATGTCGCAGTGTTCACATTTAGAGGCACATGGTCCTGTGGTCCTTTGTCCTTAAAGGCTGGAAAGCTGAATACTGGTTTCAAGAATAATTAATCTTTCCTTGTATGGAAGGTAGTCAAGTTCGGTGTCTCTAGACTACATTAGCCGAGCTGGTTCCTGTAGGCTGAATCCCAATTCTGTGTACAGTTCAGATTTGGAGTTACAGAGATCTCTGAAATATTTGTATGTTCAGTTCTGGATTTTAACACGGGACTTCTAATGGGTTTAAAATGTGGGCAATCAGATAAGGTTGGAATTTAGAGTTTTATGGTCCGTCCTGACTGTGGTCCCAGTGTCCTCCGAAGAAGGTTGATGTTGACCAGGACTCTTAGATGGCCTCTCTCCCATGTTCAGGAGATCATAAGGTCAGCATTGTAGGCTTTTGGGAGGCAAACACCATTGTGGATGTGGGTCCTTTGGGGCCTGTTGCTGGGTAAAGACTCAGTGTTTATCTTTACATACAATCAAAGAGATCTAGGTGAGTCAGTCGCTCAGCTCGGCAGGCAAAGGATTCCATTTTGGGTGTCACAGTGAAATGGCGTTTAGCTATTTCCACTACATATGCAAATATATGCTCTAAATGACAATTGTCATAGTAAAACCCCGGCCCCTCCCTTCGGGTGTGTGTGTATGTGTAGTCTGCGTCTGTTTAGCTCCATATATGTATTTGCTTAGGCGTGGTTACATGTGTGTGTGTGTTCATTCGTCACACCCGTCTCGATATCGTGATGGGTTGCACTTGGGTCTTGTTTACCTCTAGCTATTTAAGGTGTCGATGTTATTGTTGCATGTTTTGTGAGAGTCCTGTGTGTGTGTGTGTGTGTGTGTGTGTGTGTGTGTGTCTGTCTGTCTGTCTGTCTACTCACTTGCTGTTAAAGTGCTACCACACTAATAAATATACATTGTGTTTTTAAAAGCTGTGCCTCGCCATCAGCATTCTTATAACTACCTCTCGTTACAATATTGCTGTTTTTGATTTTCAGAATAATGTTAGTAGTTTACAGAATAAAACAGAAAATAGAATTTTACTTAAACAAATGACTATAAATAGTAAAACAGGGAAACAGCTCATTTTGCAGTGGTCTCTTCAAATTTCCAGAGCTGTAAGTAGCACGTCCCATTTTCTGCCATTACAGTGATCGTGTGATCATGTGACCACCTACCCTGTGCCCTTTCATGTTTTCATATATTTTACTTTTTTCCATTGTTCATCTGTTCAGTACACCTCACTGGTCCTCTATGAAATGTATAAAGTTTATATACAGTATGTAGGTTTATGTGCATTATGTTCTGTTCCTACATGTTACACCCACAGTTATGAAATGAAGCCTGAAGCAGATTCTCTTATTTGTTTTTAGACTCCAGATGGACATTGAGCTTCCGTCCCCACCAGAGGGTCAAATACGTCTCTATCATAAGTGGACAAACACTTGGTGCTCATGAACGTTTTCTGCAAATACTCCACAAACTAATACCAGACCTGCAGGAGGTGTCTACAGTGGAGGAGTGTGATGTTATTCTGCTGTTCTGCCCCATTGTGTCTCGGGCTGGAACTGACATTGAAGCAGCACTGAAGCTCATAACTGAAGCAGGTAACTCTGAGCCTCTTCATTGTGAACACATAAGATATTGGGCACACACTGCTCCATCATGTTTGACAAGATAAAGTCCTGCTCACAAGATCAAGTCTTACTCTATGTCCACAGACTCCAAGCTGGTTGTTCTAGTGGTGCTCTATCACACATTTGACCCATACTGCATTGTACCAGACAGCAGCAGATCTGTAACCAGGGAGAACACGACCACAGTGGACTGTCTGTTCTATGAGGGTCAGGGTCTGCTGCAGTGCAGAACGAACGGTGAAGCTGTGAGCACAGTTGTAAAATACATTAAAATGGTATGACATAAAATAAACATTCCCTCTTTAGTTCCTTCTGTTCAGAAATGTTTGTGGATGTGTTTTTTTGTGTAATGATGTACAGTATTAATATAAATATCCAATTATTACTCACTTCAGAGTCCAGGGGCAGGAACATCATTTAAAACAAAGAAAAAATGGAATCTGATAAACCAAGAGAATCAAGAGAATAAAGGAGTGACAAGTAAAACAGGAAAAAAAGCGGAGAGGTAAGAGGACACATGCTGTAGAATGTGAATAATCCACTAGAGAAAGAACACTGATGTACCAGAGAGAGCTGAAATCTTTCAGTAATACCCAAGGACTAATCTACCAACACTTACCAACTACTGAATATACAACTCTGAAAAAAAAGAGATCATTGAACATTCATCTCTACATTTATGGCATTTTAATATTGTACAAATTTTAATATAGTACAAAGCGTTCTGTTCTAGGATCTGTTGATGATTTGATGTTTTAATGAAACAAAAACAATAAACTGTTAACCATTTACTTTATTTCCAATAACCCCATAAAGATTTCTCACCATGATGGGGTAGAAGCTACATGCAAGCATGAAACACACGAGGGGAACATCAGGAGAGAGAAGCCAAAAAACAAAAGAGAGAGTAATGGCATAAATGAGTAGAAGTTAAACGAAATGTGTGCTGGACATGACTGATCCTGGACCTGTTGTGACTTAACTGAAGCTCTCCAATAGCCATGGCTGGGAGCAGACAGAGAAGATGTGGGACTCCCTCAGACCTTATAAGAGCTGGAAGATACAATCTTCCCATGAGTTTCCATTCAGTCATTAGGAGGATCTGAACTGAGATGTTTGTACAGTACAGTCTCCAGAACAGTTGAGTGAGCTTGACAGCTGAGCTTTTAGGGAGGGTCATGCATATTTTATACTTTTAAACTTTTCTTAGTTTCTTAGTTCACTGAAGTTCAAACCCAATGGAGATCTATTTAAATACTTCATAATTAATCTGTGTAGCACCTTTCCACATACCATCTCACATCCTGCTCTACTCTGATGTGTTTTATCAAACCGTGAAAACAATTACTGACAAACTGATGTTCTAGAGATGTTAATGTGTGTTATAAAGATGTTACTTCATGTTCACAGTAATGATGAAATATGAAAGATGAGATTAGGGGGGCAGTCTTGTAATCAGAGAGTCGTGATTCGATTCCCAGCTATGCCATGACTGAAGACTGTTGAGCGTGGCATTTAACCCCATGTACCACCCGGGTGCTGGGGCTAGGGCTGCCCACTGTATGTGTGTACTCACAGCCCTGTAATGTTCACTATTGTGTATGTGTGTACTCACAGCCCCCTAGTGTTCACTAGTGTGTATCTGTGTGTGAACTCACAGCCCCCTAGTGATCACTAGTGTGTATGTGTGTGTACTCACAGCCCCTAGTGTTCACTAGTGTGTATCTGTGTGTGAACTCACAGCCCCCTAGTGATCACTAGTGTGTATGTGTGTGTACTCACTGCCCCCTAGGGATCACTAGTGTGTATGTGTGTGTACTCACAGCCCCCTAGTGATCACTAGTGTGTATGTGTGTACTCACAGCCCCCTAGGGATCACTAGTGTGTATGTGTGTGTACTCACAGACCCCTAGTGTTCACTAGTGTGTATGTGTGTGTACTCACAGCCCCCTAGGGATCACTAGTGTGTATGTGTGTGTACTCACAGACCCCTAGTGTTCACTAGTGTGTATGTGTGTGTACTCTGCACAGATGAGTTAAAAGTAGAGCACAAATTCCCATCTCTGTGTATTGCAAATTTGGCCTCTTAAATAATAATTTCCATAAAACTTGATGTTGTGCTGAAATGCATTGTAATTTCTACCTATATACTGGAAAACAAATTAATCATCTTTGGAATATTTTATTGTACAATAAATATGTAAAATGTACGTTTGTGTCTGGCACTGGTATATAGGTAACATCAATAATTAATTAAATGAAGTGAAATATTATAATGGAAATGTCGACTATATTGAGGATGGTAACTATGGTGACAATGGTAACCATGGTGAGGATTAAACTGAGGTGAAGTTCCTGTGGACCTCCTGGGAAATCTGGAAGTCTACTGGTTTATCAGTCCACTGGGTCTCAGTATGAAACTCTGAAACTCACTATGAAACTACTCCATTTCATACTAACACGAAGTGGTGAAGCATTGTTATGCTGTTGCTATACTAACGTGTCTTTGGAATATGGATTTACAACTTGATGAGGATTTATCTCCAGACTTTCATGTTTCTTTCACCCATTTTTGCTTTGTTTACCCCATTTTTACATACTATTCTATGTCTGATCTGGCACATGCGCTTTCCCTGTTACTGGGTAAAATCACAACATTTAATGTGCAGCACAACCCCCCCCCAAACATGTGAAACTTTGTGTTGAAGGTTCAGATCACTTCCTTGGATGAAGTAAAGAGAGCTTGTTGCAGTTTTTAACATGAACATGGAGTAAGAAGTCTGAATGGTCTTTGATAAGGTGGAGCTTGTCTTCATTTAATGATATGGGTGAATGATATGGGTGAAACAAACCACACCTACAGTCTGTAGTCATCCAGAACATTGTGGCTGGTACATGCTACTTCACAGATGAGTGCAGACTTCAAGTCAACAGGGTTTATTTGAACCAGAAAGATTAAGGCAATGAGGAAAAAAAAACACTCTGTATGCATCCAGAATAGTCGGCAATACTTTGCAGGTGGAAACACTGAGGACGGGGCGTGACAGACAGAAGGGAAACCAAGGAAATGGGAAAACAAGGCGGGGCTTGGGCAGATGACACAAGACTGGGAAGGAGGGCGGAGCTGGATGTGACAAGTATCTATGGCATTGAATATGATGTTTATTATTTATGTATTTATTCATTATTTATTCATTGTTATTTAATATGTATTAATGTAGATGAAAATCATTCCTCCCCTGCATCCTTTACAGATAGAGAATCTGAGCGCTTCGTTCCAAAGTTTACAATGCCTGTGACATCTGAGACGCGGGGACAGAGGCGGCCGGAGGTGAGGGTTGCAACAAAGGAAGTTTATTCTCCATTAGAGAATATAATAAAGGCAACACAAATAGCACTGCAAACGGGCAGTGTCAGCGGCTGCCCACCACTATGGGCATGTGTGCATCACAGCCCCCTAGTAATCACTATTGTGTGTGTGTGTGTGTGTGTTCTAACTGCACAGATGGGTAAAAAGCGGAGAACAAATTTAGATTGCAGTGAAAAATCACAATTGACAAAATATGGCACATTTATATTTTATTTTATTTATATTAAACCTGATTCAGAAGCTTCTTTAAAACAAAGGTTCAGATTGTCTTGTGCATCTTAAATGTCATATTGTCACGGAACAGCTCCGGACCCTTCCCTGTGGGGGTGTGTCTACGACGTATGCGTCTTGCCGTCTGCGTCTGTGGATCCTCGTGGGTGTGGTTGTGTCTGCGTGTGTTCATTCGTCCCACCTGTGGCCCGTCTCGTAATCACTCGGGTCTCATGTAGTCTGTCAATTTAATGTGCGTTCGCGCAGTGTCGTGTGCTTGTCGTTGTCTTAGTTTGCTCGTCGTGTGTGTGTGTATGTTCATTGTGCAAATAAAAGCGAAGTACGTTGGCTGCTGCAGAAAGGATCCGTGTCTCGTCCTTCCGCCCACACCCAGCGTTACACATATCTTTAGAAAAATATTATTTTTTTAGAAAATGTCCACTGTTGCTAGCAGAATTTGGATTTTTCAGTGAAATCATGTGTGCTACATTTGACAAAACCTAAAACTAGAGACATATAATCTCTAGTCTTATATTTATCAATTGACACAAGTCTGTGTTCAGCAGCACAGAACACAGCACAGAAATACAGACACACAAATAACATAAAACCAATTTACATAAATGTCTTTTACACAGATGTCTTTGGATGTTAGCATAAATGTTTCTCAATGCATTGTGTGCATAAGTGAATAATGGACATAAAGGTTCTGGAGATCTGAGTGGCTACTTCAGTTCTGCTGCTATAGCTCTGTTAGCAGACATTAAACCATGCATTGCATTAATGTCAAAGTAATTATTGTGTAAGCAATTAACTATTACTAGGTACCTTCTTTTGTGTGTGTTCATAGATGAACAAGAGACCAGCGTGAAGCTTGAACTCGCGTTACTATTTGATCACATGACTTCACATGATTATTCATGGCTTTGGGCAGTCATGGCCTGGTGGTAGGGAACTGGTCTTGTGACCGGAGGGTTGTGGGTTCGATTCCCAGGCCTGGGGCCATGATTGAGATGCCCTTGAGCAAGGCACTAAACCCCAACTGCTCCCCGGGCGCCGGGCTAGGGCTGCCCACCGCTCGGGGCCTGTGTGCACCACAGCCCCCTAGTAATCACTAGTGTGTGTTTGTGTGTGTGTTCTAATTACACAGATAGGTAATTGCGGAGGACAAATTTCGATTGGGGTGTAAATTCACAATTGACAAATGTCGCACATTTCATTTAGTACTGTGCATTTGAAACTAATACTGAAACACAGTACACTGCATAAAACATGACCTGTTATGTCCTTATACATGTTACTGTACTGTTACTGTACACATTACTGTAAACACCAATTCAGGGAAATGAGTGTATGAATGTAGGTGGAACAAAAAGTATTTGAGTATTGAGTAAGAATGAAAGTGAAAGAAGTGTGATGTTACACAGAGGGAAAGTGGATGAAAGAGACAGAGTGAAATACATTATAAATACATACATTTATACATTATAAATGCAACACTTTTGGTTTTGCTCCCATTTAAACGCCCAAGGTTCACCTGTGTAATAATCATTGTGTCTAATCAGCATCCTGATATGCCACACGTGTGACTGGATGGTTTATCTCAGCAAAGAGGAAGTGCTGACTAACACAGATTTAGACCCAATTGTGAACAAAATGGGCCTTTTGTTTACATCGGAAAAGTCTTAGATCTTTGAGTTCAACTCATGAAAACATTTTTAGTGTATAATAAGCATTGAGCCCTCGAGGTCCAGTAAGAGGAGAGAGACTAAAGACCCATGATAGTGCAGAGAGAACAGCTGTAGAGGACAGAGAGGACACGTCTGTGTGCTGGAACTGTGCAGGACAACACCAGAGACTGAAGATGAAACCACAACACTGCAGGAAAACATTCAACAGTTGAGGAAGAGAAAAGAGATTCAGTAACGTAACAGTGAAGTGCTTAAAGGGAAGATGGAAAAAACTATGAAGCTGGAGTAAAAAGTACATAGCTGAGAGCTGCAGGAGTTTAATTACCAATAATAAATAACTAATAATATTTAATAACCAATCACAAGATGTCTTGGGCGTAGAACATGCAGGGACAAAGGGAGTAAGCAAGCGTGAATGTTTTATTCCTTGTGTTTCTGTTTGGAGTGGTTAGCTGTCTTCTTCTCCCTGCAAGAGGTAGTCTAGCAGTTCTGCAGAAACATGCAGTAGTACATATAAAGGAAAGATCTACTTATCAGGTTAGTAGATCAGATTAGGCTGGATCCTCTACCTCCAGAAAACTCAACCCATGGTCACATGATCTACCAATGTGGCTCTGATCGTATCCGTTATCTTCTTCTTCATTCTCATCCTCTTCCTCATAGTCTCAGTATTGGACTCAATTGTTGTGCAAACCAAGATAATCAATGTTATTGGCCTCTTTACAGTTTTTCTCAATTGTTAAAACACTAAACCCTGTTGTCTGAGCCAAATGCTCAGTGCTGATCTCATTTGTTGAAATGCTCAACGTTCAGGCAGAATCTTAAGCACTTTTCACCTGGTTAGACCAAACTTGCAATCATAATTTCACCCACTAAAACACATATTGCACTGTGATGTACTTGGGCTGCATAATGGTAATCACAGGTAGCAAAAGTGAAACTCAAATAAAGCACAAGTGACTCATCTTACTATAAGAATCTGGGGAGGAGGCCCTCTGGTGGCCAGAGAGGAGATTGCAAAAAGATTCTGCTGCAGTGCAGAAAGAACAGCACAATTGTCAACTACATTAGAAGGATGTGATTAAATACATTTCCGTCCACTTAATTCTACACAGAAATGTTTTCTAGTGTATTTAATTTGTATAATGTGCAACAGTATTAATTGGAGTAATACCCCACATTGTCTGTGTATTAGGTCATCCAAAGAGAAAGTGAATGTACATTAGTTCTCCCGTCTCACTACATGAAGATAAACGGAGGTGAGTAGATACCTCAGACTGAAATGTCTTAATCTCTGCAAACACATTATAGACTAGATCAGGTATCACCAAATGGCGGACCGCGGTCCGGATCCGGACCCGAACGCCGTCCTGTCCGGACCCAATCACATTCCTGATTAACTGGATACGGACCCAAATGCCAAAAAAATTAACGGGAGACTATATTTTAAACCGGAGAATTTATTTTCAGACGAGTGTTACGTTCACCACCCATTTGAGTGTTACGTTCGCCCCCCCACCCCCGCTCAACAACTTTCGTTCGCCACCGCGGACCCGGACCTAAGGTCTGAGCCATCTGCCAAAAATGGACCGCGGAAAGATTTAATTGATTACCCCTGGACTAGATCATAAACTAAAAAAGTTGTAAGCTCAGTCCAGCTAATGGCTACAGCTAGTGTCCTTGTGCAAAACACTCACAGGTTTTTCGTTGTCGTCTTTGGTTTAGCCTTTCAATGATATGTGGTGTTGGGACTGCTTGTTGTGAATGTAGGCAATAGAACGCCGACCTTTAACGATTCTATAGTATAATACACATTAATGTTCACGGGTAAACGCTGAAGTAACGTGGGTTTATGAGGTACAGTGGAGTTTCAATGGGAGAGTGAGATGTTGAAATTCCAGTAGGTCTGTCCCCGGCGGCGTCATGGAGCGAACGGGAGGCGGACGCACACGCTGAGAAGAGCGAGATTTATTAACGCAAATCCATAATCAGAGTCGTATAAACGGTTTGAAACCGTTGAAACAAAACCAATACTTCAATAATGATCTTTAGTCATACTAAACAATGAACATTACCTCAAATGAAACATGCAACGAGGACAAAGCTCAACATGTAAAGACACGAAGCATGAACAAACATACCAAGGCACTTACAAACAGAATACCAACAAAGACCAGGGACGAGAGAGACCAAACTAACGCTATAAATACTTTCGCTAATCAAGAAACACATGGAGCTACTAATGACAGGCGGAGTACCAATTAGACAAGCGTGTGTGACTAGCGAAACACATGGATGTCACGATCAGCCTGTCAGTCACGTATGTCTTGTTTAGTTTGGTTTCTCATGTGATTTTCCTTGTCACATTCATGCCATTTGTAACCCGGCCTCCCCGTAGGTGTATTTCGGTTTTACTTGTTTAGTCTCTTGTATTTAAATCCTGAGGTGGGGCTTGACGTGACACCTCACTTTTAATGTGTTGATGTTGTTTTGTGTGATTTAGACCAGCAGAGCAAACAGAAGGACGAGCACCAACAATTGAATAAAGGAGAACTGAATGAAGAACACGGAACACAAATGAATCAAGAAAAAATAATGAAAGAAGAAAAGAAAATAAAAGAAGGAAAAAGGTTTTAGCCAATGGCAGGAGGGGAACCCAAATACATGACTGGTGAAGGTCAGACCTCAATATCTACCTTTTTATACAAATACATTAAAAGTGATGTATCTGTTATACAATGTAATATGTTTATGTTCAACTTTGAAAAACACATTTTTTTGCTATCATTCTATTAAGTACTTCACCACTGGTCAACAACATGAAAGCATGTATCCATCCTGCCTTGTATCAACGGTTCAGGCTGGTGGTGGTGATGCAATGGTGTGGGGGATATTTTCCTGGCACACTTTGATCCCATTAGTACCAATTGAGCACTTATTCATCATTTCTGTTAATGAGCAGTTGGACAGGTGTACGTAATAAAGTGGCCTATATATGTTTTCGGCGGCGGCGACTCTTCCCCTGGGCTGCATCAGTGCTTGACCAGCGTCAGCAGCATTAGCAAACGGGTGCTTTGCGTTTAAATGGTACTTCAGATAGAACTCCTGGTAGTTCTGGTAGAACTCCTACAATAAACTAATTCCGCATTGCATACAGTGCAAACAACTTTAGTCTTGTCAACGTCTCCATTAGGAAGCTTCCTAAAAATAAATTTTCCATGAAGCAAACCTGGCGACTTCGTGGCTGCATCACAGGTTTGAAAACTCATTCTCGCCCTACTGTGCAATTTGGTTAGGAATACAGCCGAGCTAAACTATCAAGTTGAAAGTCATCATAGTTTGCTTACCCATTTTGACCCAGTTTCCACCCCAACTTTAAGAATAGATTAACGGCGATAATTTTTTTATCGCCCGATAAGAGTATCAAATTAACGAACACTAATATATATATATATATATATATATATATATATATATATATATATATATATATATATATATACTCAGAGAGAGAGAGAGAGACAATATGTTTATTGGTGTCACGTTGTGGGGGGGCCCCCCTGCCGGTCGCCCCCGGTTACAGCGGCAGCGGTCCTGTTTTTGGTCACGTGATGTTCGTCACTCAGGTGGGCGGGACCCGTGATCCGTCTCACCTAAGGGTCGTTTGTTCGTCTATATATGTCTTGTCTTTGTACCAGTTGACTGCTGGTTATTATTTCCTTAATCTGGAACAATGCACGGGTTTTTGGTTTGCACACTTTCTATTAAACCATCCTATTTCCCTGAGACTTGGCGTAATCGCTTCCTTTTTAGTTGCTCACCCTGCCCGTCACAATTGGGATTATGGGGTACATTATTCAGAGAACAGGGGAACTAAAGCACACAACAAGAACGATGTGGCATATCAGCGCAAAAACTCAAACCATTTATACAAAACAATACATGCTACACAGAAGCATACTGGTGCAGGTTCAATGGTGCAAACTTACACATAGGCTAGATAAACAGAACCAGGGCAACGTAGAAACTAAACTAACACCAACAGTAATACAATAAACATGAACATTTGAAAGCATATGAAAACAAACTAACATATTAAACACGAACCAATAAAGCATAAGAATCACGAAACCTAGACAAACAAAAGGAGACAAACAAAAAGAGAACAGAACAAAGTACAACTGGGCAAACCAGAAGACAAAAACAATAACAAGGCAAGGAGAATGACACAAAGGGACAGGAGACTAAGGCTAGGGAATTAGCAAACAGAACACATGAGGAAAAGAGAAACATGGAAGAGAGTAGAAATGGAGGAATGATTGATAAGGGGGGTGGGGTGAGCCGTTATAGTAACTGGCAGGTCCCAGCCTCTGTTGATCCTGTACTCTGAGCTTGTTTCACTTATCACTGGGTCCATCTTTCTGTGGTTCTCCTGGATCTTGGTTGTTTCATCCTGGATATCTGCTCTGATGGTCACTACTCATCAGACCCCCTTCTTTCACTTACTGTACAGTCTTAGAGTTCTGGATTTGAGATGTAAGCTGTGCATTGTGAGTTTCCTCACATGGCTAAAATTCATTGTGGATTAGAAGGGAAAACAATCAAGAATTTATCGGATGTGTTAGTGGGTCGGTGTAACTTATTCCAGATTAATCTTTGAAAATGCTCTGTTTCCTTACAGTTAAGTACTGCATCATTAAAACTGGAAAAACTTTACACAGTCATGAAGAATTCATCAAACATCTCCATGAACAAATACCAGACCTGATGTGTGTATCATCAGAACAGTGTGATGTTGTTCTGGTGTTCTGTCCCATTGTGTCACGGGTTGGAACTGACATTGAAGCAGCACTGAAAATAATCCCTGATGCAGCAGGTAAGACACGTGTTAACTTATTAACTCTACATATTGCTTATACATAACAAATGTGTCTTGAACAAAACACAGATAAAAAACTTCTCTCTGTCTACAGTGTCCAAGCCTGCTGTTCTAGTGGTGCTCCATCACACATTTGATCCAGACTACACAGTACCAGACAACAGCAGATCTGTAACCAGGGAGAACACGACCACAGTGGACTGTCTGTTCCATGAGGACTGTGGATTATTGAAGTGCTTAAAAAATGAGGAAGCATTAAAGAAAGTGGTAGAAAAGCTAAAGTCTCAGGTACTCATATTAAACTGTCTCCTACACCTAAAGTCTCCTACACCAACGATCTTCAACACTGACAGTCTCCAACACGTACAGATTGAGGAGACTTCCCAAACTGTTAACAGAACAACCAGACTTAAACAGGGCAGGTAATGGAGACAGGTACAGGGGTGTGGCCAATAATCAGTGCAAGTTATGTAGACAGGTGCAGGGGTGTGGCCAATGATCAGTGCAGGTAATGGAGACAGGTGCAGGGGTGTGGCCAATGATCAGTGCAGGTGCAGGTAAATGGAGGGGGTAGTTGGGTGTTATAGAACAGAGTGATCATCTTAGTGAGACTCACCTTAGCACGGTTGAGGATTTGAATGATTTCTCCTATACATTTGTTTGCACATTTCTTCATCACTTATATTAGTCATTATATTAATGTAGAAATACATTATATTCCTATTGTAGGCTCAGATGACGCCACCAGAGTCAAGAGCAAGTAAGTGTTTGTCTGCTGTTCAGTGCATTCACAGTGCATTAACCCACAGGATTATCGGTGTGCATTTACATTCATTGTTGATTGACCTCATATACTATACTATATGTTCACACTCTTTGTGACACTAAGAATATGAAATGATGTCTGATTATTATGCAACAAGGCAAATGAAGACTATAAAATAATCTCATTTGCATCATTTTCAGGCAGTGACTCGAAAGGTCCATCAAAGTCGACTTTCGTGCGTTTGTCCATTACAGTCCTGCATTCACAAAACACACCAAACATCTCACTCAGCTTTACAAATATGTTTTGACTATTTGGCACACAATTGGCAAATTTATTCACATCATGATTGGCCAGTTTATTGATATCATTATTGGTAATTCCACATAGTTGTAGTGTAATTGCAGAATGCCTGAAATGGCTGATAATACAGACTTTTTGTTTCTGTTGCAGCAACGTAATGATCCTGCTCTATCAAATGAGTCATCAAATAAGGTAATACTTACCCCAGTGACTGGAGTAATGTTTGAGTAATACTGGAGTATTTCTGTCTCCAGTGACTGGAGTAACATTGGTGTAATAGTGATGTTAGTGAAACGTTATAGTAATATTGGGGTGATATGAGTGTAATATGAGGATCACAGGAGTGGAGGAGGTAGTGGGGTGTGACACTAGTACAGAGTGATCATCTTAGTGAGACTCAATATAGCACATCTGATTTATAAACACATTATATTCCTATTGTAGGACTGGGTGAAGAGAGGACAGTCAAGTAAGTGTCTCTGCTGTTCAATGCATTTACATGTACATTCACTGTTTGCATGTTTTTGTGTAGTTTTTATTGATAATTCTAATATCAAATGATGTAAAACATAAAGAATATTTTTGTTGATCCTGTATTCAGAGCTTGTTTCACTTGGACCAACTTTCTGGTGTACTCCTGGTTCTTGGTTGTTTCATCTTGGATTGCTGCTCTGATGCTCTCTAAACTTTAGTACCCTTCTTTGTCACATACTATACAGTCTTAGAGTGCTGGATTTAGGACTAAAACCTCCTGCATATGTGTGGAGTGTCCTCACATAGATTCAGTTCATTGTGGATTAGTTGGGAGAACAATCTAGAATTGATCAGGTGTTGGTGTAATATTTCTAGATTAATCATTAAAAATGCTCTGTTTCCTCACAGTTAAGTTCTGCACCATTATAACTGGAAAGACTTTAAACAGTCATGAAGGATTCATCAAGCATCTCCACAAACAAACACCAGACCTGCAGGAGGTGTCTACAGTGGAGGAGTGTGATGTCATTCTGCTGTTCTGCCCCATTGTGTCTCTGGCTGGAATTGATATTGAAGCAGCACTGAAAAAACTCAATGAACTAGCAGGTAAGACATGGATCAGTCTTAACTATTGAAATATTAACTCTTAACTATTGAAAAAACATAGCAAATCTGATTTGAACAAAACACATTTTGATAAAATGTACTCGATCCATAGACTCCAAGTCTGCTGTACTAGTGGTGCTTCATTACACATCTGACCAAAACTACACAGTACCAGACAGCAGCAGATCTGTAACCAGGAAGAACACGACCACAGTGGACTGTCTGTTCCATGAGGACTGTGGATTATTGAAGTGCTCAAAAAATGAGGAAGCACTAAAGAAAGTGGTAGAAAACATAAAACATCAGGTACTGATATTATACTGTAACAATTTTATCAATTTAATTTACTATTTACCTCTGAACCTGAGTGCTGATGTAGGGTGAAGACATTTGTTGTTAGTTTTAGAGTGTTAATTATTAGGGTGAAACAAACTACACCTACAGTCTCCTACACCTACAGTCTCCAGTCATCCAGAACAGGGAAAAGAGTTGCCAGAACTGACAAGAGTTACAGGATACAATTTGACTTTATTCAGTAAACATACAAACCAAAGAAGCAGGTGAACTCAAAGTGGAAAACATACAGCAGGTCATGTGATCAGCAAACAGAGTCCATGGGTGTCAACCTCAAATGGAAATGGTTAGATGGTAGAGGTCACAGCTCAGAAGGAGAACACACGTGATGGAGAACTCAGCTGAGACTCAAAGGTAGACAGGAGACTCCCCACACTGGAAACTGAACAACCAGATTTAAAAAGTGCATGTAATGGAGACAGGTGCAGGGGTGTGGCCAATGATCAGTGCAGGTGCAAGGTTGTGGCAGGTAAGTGGAGGAGGTAGTGGGGTGTGATACTAGTACAGAGTGATCATCTTAGTGAGACTCACCTTAGCACGATTGTGGATTTGAATGATTTCACTTATGCATTTGTTTGCACATTTCTTCATTATTTAGTCATTATTTTAATGTAGAAACACATTTTATTCCTATTGTACGAACAGATGAAGCCATCACAGTCAAGAGCAAGTAAGTGTTTGTCTGCTGTTCAGTGCATTCAAATAATGATTTTTACATTTGCTGTGCAAACCCACATGATTATCAGTGTGCATTTACATTCATTGTTGATTGACCTCATATACATTATATGTTTACACTCTTTGTGACACTAAGAATATGAAATGATGTCTGATTATTATGCAACAAGGCAAATGAAGACTATAAAATAATCTCATTTGCATCATTTTCAGGCAGTGACTTGGACGGTCCATCAAAGTCGACTTTCGTGCGTTGGTCCATTACAGTCCTGCATTCACAAAACACACCAAACATCTCACTCATCTTTACAAATGTGTTTTTACTATTTGGTTGATTATTTAAGAAAGACTCTGTGTAGCAGTTTAATGGAATAGAATCACGTTTTCATTTAGCACTTTATTCATATCACGATTGGCAAATTTATTCACATCATGATTGGCCAGTTTATTGTTATCATTATTGGTAATTCCACATAGTTGTAGTGTAATTGCAGAATACCTGAAATGGCTGATAATGCAGAATTTTTGTTTCTGTTGCAACGTAATGATCCTGCTCTTTCAAATGAGTCATCAAATAAGGTAATACTTACCCCAGTGACTGGAGTAATGTTTGAGTAATACTGGAGTATTTCTGTCTCCAGTGACTGGAGTAACATTGGTGTAATAGTGATGTTAGTGTAACATTAGAGTAATGTTGGGGTGATATGAGTGTAATATGAGGATCACAGGAGTGGAGGAGGTAGTGGGGTGTGACACTAGAACAGAGTGATCATCTTAGTGAGTCTCACTATAGCACATCTGAGGATTTGAATGATTTCTCTTACACATGTTTATGCAGATTTGTTCAGGATTTAGTCATTATATTGATTTATAAACACATTATATTCCTATTGTAGGACCGGGTGAAGAGGGGACAGTTAAGTAAGTGTCTCTGCTGTTCAATGCATTTACATGTACATTCACTGTTTGCATGTTTTTGTGTAGTTTTTATTGATAATTCTAATATCAAATGATGTAACACAAAGAATATTTTTGTTGATCCTGTATTCAGAGCTTGTTTCACTAACCACGTGGACCAACTTTCTGGTGTACTCCTGGTTCTTTGTTGTTTTATCCTGGATTGCTGCTCTGATGCTCTCTAAACTTTAGTACTCTTTTTTCACATACTATACAGTCTTAGAGTGCTGGATTTAGGACTAAAACCTCCTGCATATGTGTGGAGTGTCCTCACATAGATTCAGTTCATTGTGGATTAGTTGGGAGAACAATCTAGAATTGATCAGGTATAGGTGTAACATTTCTAGATTAATCATTGAAAATGCTCTGTTTCCTCACAGTTAAGTTCTGCACCATTATAACTGGAAAGACTTTAAACAGTCATGAAGGATTCATCAAGCGTCTCCATGAACAACCACCAGACCTGCAGGAGGTGTCTACAGTGGAGGAGTGTGATGTCATTCTGCTGTTCTGCCCCATTGTGTCATTGGCTGGAACTGAGATTGAAGCAGCACTGAAGAAACTTACTGAAACAGCAGGTAACTCACTTACTAATCTTTAACTCTAAATATTGCTTATACATAACAAATGTGGTTTGAACAAAACACAGATAAATCGGCTCTCTGTCCACAGACTCCAAGCCTGCTGTTGTAGTGGTGCTTCATTACACATCTGACCCATACTGCACTGTACCAGACAGCAGCAGATCTGTAATCAGAGAGAACACGACCACAGTGGACTGTCTGTTCCATGAGGACTGTGCATTATTGAAGTGCTTAAAAAATGAGGAAGCACTAAAGAAAGTGGTAGAAAAACTAAAACATCAGGTACTGATATTATACTCTAACAATTTTATCAATTTAATTTACAATTTACCTCTGAACTTGAATGCTGATGTAGGGTGAAGACGTTTGTTGTTAGTTTTAGAGTCTTCATAATTTGGGTGAAACAAACAACCTACAGTTACCTACACCTACAGTCTCCAGTCATCCAGAACAGGGAAAATAGTTATCAGTGATCATATTAGTGAGAATCATCATGGTTGAGAATTTGACTGATTTTACTTATACATTTGTATGCACATATATTCATGATTTAGCCATATTAATGTAGAAACACATTATATTCATAATGTAGGACCAGAAGAAGCCGTCACACTCAAGAACAAGTAAGTGTCTGTCTGTTCAATGCATTTAAATATGAATGATTTTTACATTTGCTGTGCAAACCCACAAGATGATCAGTGTGCATTGTATACATTTTTTAATGACCTCATATACACTGAGAATGAGAATATGAAATGTCTGATTATTATGGAACAAGGCAAATGAAAACTATAAAATAATCCCATCTGCATCATTTTCAGGCAGTGACTCAAATAGTCAGTCAAAGTTGCCTCCGGTGAGTTTCTCCATTACTGCATTCCCAAAACATTCCTGCATTCCCAAAACACACCATACATCTCATTCATCTTTACAAATGTGTTTTTACTCTTAGGCTGATTATTTCAGTTATTTGTTGTTTTTCTGTGTTTTCAGTTGAAAAGATTTTTGGTAAGTGAAAACACCTCTGTTTCATTAGTCCTTTTCTATACTGGTACCAGTTTTCTCATCTTTTAATTAATTAACTTTTGTAGGGGTTTCACCTACTAATCCTTTAAAGTAGATATAATTTGTTTGCCTTAATTATTAATCAGTCTCATTAATTTAGAATCAGTCTCATATTCTAATTATACCAGAACCATAACATTTAGTTATTAACTAAGGGTAATTAATGGTTTGGTATCTGAAGGATTTAACTATGAATTCTTTGGAGGTTTTGGCAACAACCACTTTTGAATGACATCAACACAGACAATTTGGTGAAAATAAATGATACATTTATTTAAAACAAACTATTCTAAAACAAACGGCATCAACAAGGATCAGTATATTTACAGTGAAGACTGGGTATCTAGTGTGTGTGTGTGTGTGTGTGTGTGTGTGTAAAAAGGGGAGGAGAGTAGTGTGTGCGCGCGTGAGGAGGCGGAGTTGTAATCTCAGTTCTCCTATAGAGAACAAAGCAACTAAAATGGCGCCGACTTTAAACGGTAGAGCAGCGCGACTGTGTTAATGAGCTCAGCTGGTTTATTCCAACGTGGTCAGAACAAAGAGTAATGGAGCTGGCTTAATAACTAAAAATTAATGTGGTGTGTCTGAGAATGGGGAAGACTACAAGTTGTCCATTAATTAGATAAATAAAAACATTGAGAGATTGTTAACTCTACAGTTCAAATAACTGCCCTTTGATAAACTATGCCCAGCGTTAAGAGTCTCACGTGTTGAGGGTTTTGGGTGGCTTCCTCGTCCTCCCTGAATTCTCCTGGAATTAGGAGGGAATTTCCACCGCCGGCTCCTCGTTGATTAAAAGCGACGTCGTCCAGGTGTGCTGGGGAATCGTCCAGGAATGAGAGTCTCGTTCACGGTTTAACGACAGGGAATTGATCGCCTTTGTTTCAGTCCGTATGGCCGCGTCATCAAGCTTAACTGAAGTAGTTCGGTGAATCTGTTGTCGCGGTAACGTTGATCGGTTGCTGGTTAGATTACACCGTAACTCGGGCTCGTTAATTAAATAGTACGACTTTCAGCTGTTTGCTGTTAGTCGTTGCAAAGTTCGCGTGTTCTCAAAGAAAAACCGGAGAGAGAGAAATGGCGGAGCCTCTCTTTAATAGGTCTAACCTCGGTGTCAGTCAAACCAGAGAGAGAGGGAGATATTACGGAGCCTCTCTTTAATAGGTCTAACCTATGTGTCGGTCAAACCAGAGAGAGAGAGATGAATGGCTGTTCAGGGTATTTAAACACCTGAACTGTAGACACACCCTTACTTCCGTCAAAGCAAGCTTGTTCAATGTGTTGCCAGTGGTACTGCCACCTGCTGGTTTAGCATGGTACCTACACTTTTCTCTGTCAAGTCAAGGCTTAAATAACTCAAATGTAGTCTTGGTTTCCAGGCAATATTTGTGTAGCAGCATAATGGAACTGTCACGTTGAGGACCCCGGCCCCTCCCTTTTGGGCATGTGTTAACATTGTCCACGTGATTTGTCTACGTCAGTGGTTCTCCGTGGTTATGGTTATGTTGTGTGATAATATGTCTCACCTGTGACTTGTCTCGTAATCACGTGGGGCTAATGTGGTTTGTCTACTTAATGTGCGCTCGCGCAGTGTCCTGTGCTCGTCGTTGTCTAAGCCTACACGTTGCTGTGTATATGTGTGTGTTCTTCGTGTGCAACCAAGCGCAATTATTGTTAAAATAAAAGTGACGTCAGTCGTGAATCGGGATTCCGTGTCCCATCCTTTGCCACGACCCCATCATCACAGGAACACAATAGAATCAAGTTTTCATTCAGCAGTTTATTCACATCATAATTGGTCAGATTATTAACATCATTCCTGGTCAGCCAGTCATATTCACTCTGTGTGATTCCACATAGTTATAGTCTAATTGCATAATGTCTGAATTGGTTGATAATGCAGTAATGTTTTTTTTTCTGTTCAAAAAAAGTTATGATCCTGCTCTATCAAAGGAGTCATCCAATAAGTAATACTAACTCCCTTGACTGGAGTATTATCGGTGTAATATTGGCATAATACTTTATTCACTGACAGGAGTAATATTGGTGTTATAGTAATGTAATATTAGTGTAACATTAGAGTAATATTGGGGTGATATGAGGGTCACAGGATTGGAGGAAGTACAGTGGGGAAAATAAGTATTTAGTCAGTCACCAATTGTGCAAGTTCTCCCACTTAAAAAGATGAGAGAGGCCTGTAATTGACATCATAGGTAGACCTCAACTATGAGAGACAAAATGTGAAAAAAAATTGAGAAAATCATTTTGTCTGACTTTTAAAGAATTTATTTGCAAATAATGGTAGAAAATAAGTATTTGGTCAATAACAAAAGTTCATCTCAATACTTTGTTGTATATCCTCTGTTGGCAATGACAGAGGTCAAACGTTTTCTGTAAGTCTTCACAAGGTTGGCACACACTGTTGCTGGTACGTTGGCCCATTCCTCCATGCAGATCTCCTCTAGAGCAGTGATGTTTTGGGGCTGTCGGCGGGCAACAGGGACTTTTAACTCCCTCCAAATGTTTTCGATGGGGTTGAGATCGGGAGACTGGCTAGGCCACTCCAGGACTTTGAAATGTTTCTTACGAAGCCACTCCTTTGTTGCCCTGGCAGTGTGCTTGGGATCATTGTCATGCTGAAAGACCCAGCCACGTTTCATCTTCATTGCCCTTGCTGATGGAAGGAGGTTTGCACCCAAAATCTCACAATACATGGCCCCATTCATTCTTTCATGTACACGGACCAGTCGTCCTGGTCCCTTTGCAGAGAAACAGCCCCAAAGCATGATGTTGCCACCCCCATGCTTCACAGTTGGTATGGTGTTCTTTGGATGCAACTCGGCATTCACTGTCCTCCAAACACGACGAGTTGTGTTTTTACCAAATAGTTCTACTTTGGTTTCATCTGACCATATGAAATTCTCCCAATACTCTTCTGGAACATCCAAATGCTCTCTAGCAAACTTCAGACGTGCCTGGATATGGACTGGCTTAAGCAGGGGGACACGTCTGGCACTGCAAGATCTGAGTCCCTGGTGTCGTAGTGTGTTGCTGATGGTAGCCTTTGTAACGTTGGTCCCAGCTTTCTGCAGGTCATTCACTAGATCCCCCCTTGTGGTTCTGGGATTTTTCCTCACCGTTCTTGTGATCATTTTGACCCCACGGGCTGAGATCTTGCGTGGAACCCCAGATCGAGGGAGATTGGTAGTGGTCTTGTAGGTCTTCCATTTTCTGATTATTGCTCCCACAGTAGATTTCTTCACACCAAGCTGCTTGCCTATTGCAGATTCAGTCTTCCCAGCCTGGTGCAGGTCTACAATTCGGTTTCTGGTGTCCTCCAACAGCTCTTTCGTCTTCACCATAGTGGAGTTTGGAGTGTGACTGTTTGAGGTTGTGTCACGTATGGCTACGCCCCCTCTCCCCGCTGTCACTCCAACGTCTCTGTTCCCCGTGGTTTTGTTATTCTCTGCCTGTTAATCCGCCCAGCTCGTTGTCTCTGATTCCTCGTTTGTTACCACGCCCCTGTCATCATTGTTTGCACCTGATCCATGTTTGGTGTTCTGTGTATATATAGTCCCTGAGTGTCCCTTGTCCCTTGTCGGTTGTTTTGGATGTTTGATTGTTCTCTCCCTCGCGCTGTTGTAATTCGTGTGCCCTGTTCCCGGTGTTATACTCTCTGTTGGTTAATTCTCTGTTCTGTGTTATTTCAGCCTGGTTTTGTTTCGTGTCTGTCTTCATCATGCCCCTGTACCTGTCTCATCTGGATGGCTCTCCCGTTGTGACCCCTGCCTGTGACTTCGACTACGATTATGGAATGCCCTGTAATAAATCTCGCTGTGTGTCCGTCTCCTCGCTCCGTGGCGCAAGCTACGTTACATAACAACCGACCTTACCAGGACACAGCGAGAGAGCGAGACTCTGGTAAGTTCAATCGCTGTAATGAGATGTTGGCTGGTTTAATTCGGTTCGACTCTCCGGTATTACAGCGCGAACGAACCAGAGACAGGAATTCCCCTTGCGCTGTGGGTACAGGGGAGTCTCGTCGCTGTAAAAACAAAGCGAAATCACTTTCGGTTTCTAGCTTTAGCGATGAACTCCCTGATAAGCGCTACGTGTCTGCCCGACTCGACCCACGCTACAGGGAGGAGCAGCCTGTAGCGCGAGACTCGGGCAGACGGAATGGATGTGCAGACGAGCGTTGGCTTGGCTCTCGGTTGGCTTTCAAAAGCCATTGTGAGCTCCCGATACCTCCGACGAGGCGGAGTCACAATGAAAGCCACCGAGAAGCAGTTGTGTCTGTATGTTCTTCCAGGCGCAGACCAGACCGGGGAAGGAGGAAGACCACGCCTCCGACTCAGAGCCCCGTCGCCACAGCGCATGCAGAAGTCGCCTTCCATGAGGAGCACCTCCCTCCTCTGATCCTGCCAGCTTCTCACCTTAAGACGGCAAAGAATTTTTTGGGGGGGAGTAGTGGACACTCACGGCAAGAGTGGCCAACTCCGCCCCCCGGTGACGTCAGTGCGGCGACTCCGCCCCCCGGTGACGTCAGTGCGGCGACTCCGCCCCCCGAGGACGTCAGTGCGGCGACTTCGCCCCCCGAGGACGTCAGCCCGGCGGTTCCGCCCCCCGAGGACGTCTCGTCCACGCCGGTTCCTGTACCCGCGACCCGGAGGAGGTGGTCCACACCGGCCCCTGTTCCCACTGCCCGCCTGCCGGCTCCTGTTCCCGCTGCCCGCCTGCCGGCTCCTGTTCCCGCTGCCCGCCAGCGGACCCCGCCTGTTCCCGCTGCCCGCCAGCGGGCCCCGCCTGTTCCCGCTGCCCGCCAGCGGGCCCCGCCTGTTCCCGCTGCCTGCCAGCGGGCCCCGCCTGTTCCCGCTGCCCGCCAGCGGGCCCCGCCTGTTGCCCTTGGGACTGTGCTGCCCCCTGTTGGGCATGGACTTTGTGTTCCCCCTGCTCCGCCATGTGCCTCCTATGTTCCGTTGCCCGTGTTCCCCTTGCTCCCTGGTCCCATCCCTGGTTTTGTTTTGGTCCCTGTCCCCATGGTTGTGTCTGTTCGTGTCCATGTTCCTGTTCCTGTGTCTGTTTCCTGTGGTGTCATCCCTGTCCCTGTCCCCATGTCTGTTCCCCGAGTTGTCACCCACCTTGTGCCAGTGCCTGTCTCCGTTGTTCATGGTGTCTTTGCCTCTGTGTTTGCCTCCGCCCTGTCCCCTGGCCCCACTCCTGTGTCTGTTCCCAGTCCTGTCCCGTCCAGCCCTGATCCCGTGCCTCGCCCGGTCCCTGCCTGTGTTGCCATGCCCCGGCCCAGCTCCTGGCCAGTCTCTGTTTCCCCTGTCTCTGTCCTGCCTCAGGCTCCTTGTCCTGCCTTGCCCAGTCTTGTCTGTCCCGTAGCGTCCTGTCCTGTGTCCCCTGTCCCTCGCCGTGTACCGTGGTTCCCCGTCCTGTCCGAGTCTGGTTCCTGTCCTGTCTGCCCTTGCGTGCCCCGGAGTGACACGCTTTGAGGGGGGGTACTGTCACGTATGGCTACGCCCCCTCTCCCCGCTGTCACTCCAACGTCTCTGTTCCCCGTGGTTTTGTTATTCTCTGCCTGTTTATCCCGCCCAGCTCGTTGTCTCTGATTCCTCGTTTGTTACCACGCCCCTGTCATCATTGTTTGCACCTGATCCATGTTTGGTGTTCTGTGTATATATAGTCCCTGAGTGTCCCTTGTCCCTTGTCGGTTGTTTTGGATGTTTGATTGTTCTCTCCCTCGCGCTGTTGTAATTCGTGTGCCCTGTTCCCGGTGTTATACTCTCTGTTGGTTAATTCTCTGTTCTGTGTTATTTCAGCCTGGTTTTGTTTCGTGTCTGTCTTCATCATGCCCCTGTACCTGTCTCATCTGGATGGCTCTCTCGTTGTGACCCCTGCCCGTGACTTCGACTACGATTATGGAATGCCCTGTAATAAATCTCGCTCTTCTCTGCGTTTGTGTCCGTCTCCTCGCTCCGTGGCGCAAGCTACGTTACAGGTTGTGGGCAGGTGTCTTTTATACTGTTAACGACTTCAAACAGGTACCATTAATACAGGTAATGAGTGGGGGAAAGAGGAGCCTCTTAAAAAAGAAGTTACAGGTCTGTGACAGCCAGAAATCTTGCTTGTTTGTAGGTGACCAAATACTTATTTTCCAGCATTATTTGCAAATAAATTATTTAAAAGTCAGACAAAATGATTTTCTCAAATTTTTTTCACATTTTGTCTCTCATAGTTGAGGTCTACCTATGATGTCAATTACCGGCCTCTCTCATCTTTTTAAGTGGGAGAACTTGCACAATTGGTGACTGACTAAATACTTATTTTCCCCACTGTACTGGGGTGTGACACTAGTACAGAGTGATCATCTTAGTGAGACTCACCTTAGCACAGTTAATGATTTGAATGAATTCACTTATACATTTGTATGCATATTTGTTCATGATTTAGTCATTTTAATGTAGAAACACATTATATTCCTTTTGTAGGTCCAGAATAAGCCGTCACAGTCAAGAACAAGTAAGTGGTCTGTCTGCTGTTCAATGCATTTAATTATTTAATTATTTTTTCATTTGCTGTGCAAATCCACACGATGATCAGTGTGCATGTATATTAATTGCTTATTGGCCATTGTTCATTGGTGAGGAGAGGACAGTTAAGTAAGTGTCTCTGCTGTTCAATGCATTTACATGTACATTCAATGTTTGAATGTTTTTGTGTAGTTTTTATTTATAATGCTAATAACAATTGATGTAACACATAAAGAAGATTTTTTGTTGATCCTGTATTCAGAGCTTGTTTCACTAATCACTTGGACCAACTTTCTGGTGTACTCCTGGTTCTTGGTTGTTTCATCTTGTATTGCTGCTTTGATGCTCATTAATCTTTAGTACCCTTCTTTGTCACATACTATACAGTCTTAGAGTGCTGGATTTAGGACTAAAGCCTCCTGAATTGTGCAGAGTTTCCTCACATGGCTTAATCTCATTGTGGATTAGAAGGGAAAACAATCTAGAATTGATCAGGTGTTGGTGTAATATTTCTAGATTAATCATTGAAAATGCTCTGTTTCCTCACAGTTAGGTTCTGCACCATTATAACTGGAAAGACTTTAAAAAGTCATGAAGGATTCATCAAGCATCTCCAGAAACAAATACCAGACCTGCAGGAGGTGTCTACAGTGGAGGAGTGTGATGTCATTCTGCTGTTCTGCCCCATTGTGTCTCTGGCTGGAACTGATATTGAAGCAGCACTGAAAAAACTCAATGAACTAGCAGGTAAGACATGGATCAGTCTTAACTAGTGTAATATTAACTCTTAACTATTGAAAAAAACATAGCAAATCTGACTTGAACAAAACACATTTTGATCAAACGTGCTTTGTCCACAGACTCCAAGCCTGCTGTTCTAGTGGTGCTCCATCACACATTTGACCCATACTGCACTGTACCAGACAGCAGCAGATCTGTAACCAGAGAGAACACGACCACAGTGGACTGTCTGTTTCATGAAGACTGTGGATTATTGAAGTGCTTAAAAAATGAGGAAGCACTAAAGAAAGTGGTAGAAAAACTAAAACATCAGGTACTGATATTATACTCTAACAATTTTATCAATTTAATTTACAATTTACCTCTGAACTTGAGTGCTGATGTAGGGTGAAGATGTTTGTTGTTAGTTTTAGAGTCTCAATAATTTGGGTGAAACAAACAACACCTACAGTTACCTACACCTACAGTCTCCAGCCATCCAGAACAGGGAAAAGAGTTGCCAGAACTGACAAGAGTTACAGGATACAATTGAACTTTATTCAGTAAACATACAAACCAAAGAAGCAGGTGAACTCAAAGTGGAAAACATACAGCAGGTCATGTGATCAGCAAACAGAGTCCATGGGTGGCAATCTCAAATGGAAATGGTTAGATCAGGGGTGCCCACTGTTTTCAGCTTGCGAGCTACTTATAAGATGACCCAGTCAGAAAGATCTACCGGGGGTGGCGGCGAACGTAATTTGTTGAGCGGGGGGGGGGGGGGGGGGGGGGGGGGTGGCGAACGTAATTTGTTGAGTGGATTGCAGATTGGCTGCCGTGAATGTCAATCAAAATACAACCGTCAGTGCAGATGTGCGATTCATCTACTACTATTTTATGTGACGCGATCTACGCACATTCCTTCGCGATCGACCGACAGTTCCTTCGCGATCGACCGGTCGATCGCGATCGACGTAATGAGCACCCCTGGGTTAGATGGTAGAGGTCACAGCTGAGAAGGAGAACACACGTGATGGAGAACTCAGCTGAGACTCAAAGGTAGACAGGAGACTCCCAACACTGGAAACTGAACAACCAGATTTAAAAAGGGCAGGTAATGGAGACAGGTGCAGGGGTGTGGCCAATGATCAGTGCAGATAATGGAGACAGGTGCAGGGGTGTGGCCAATGATCAGTGCAGGTAATGGAGACAGGTGCAGGGGTGTGGCCAATGATCAGTGCAGGTGCAGGGGTGTGGCAGGTAAGTGGAGGAGGTAGTGGGGTGTGATACTAGTACAGAGTGATCATCTTAGTGAGACTCACTTTAGCACGGTTGTGGATTTGAATGATTTCACTTATGCATTTGTTTGCACATTTCTTCATCATTTAGTCATTATATTAATGTAGAAACATTATATTCCTATTGTACGAACAGATGAAGCCACCACAGTCAAGAGCAAGTAAGTGTTTGTCTGCTGTTCAGTGCATTCAAATAATGATTTTTACATTTGCTGTGCAAACCCACATGATTATCAGTGTGCATTTACATTCATTGTTGATTGACCTCATATACATTATATGTTCACACTCTTTGTGACACTAAGAATATGAAATGATGTCTGATTATTATGCAACAAGGCAAATGAAGACTATAAAATAATCTCATTTGCATCATTTTCAGGCAGTGACTTGGACGGTCCATCAAAGTCGACTTTCGTGCGTTGGTCCATTACAGTCCTGCATTCACAAAACACACCAAACATCTCACTCATCTTTACAAATGTGTTTTTACTATTTGGTTGATTATTTGAGAAAGACTCTGTGTAGCAGTTTAATGAAATAGAATCACGTTTTCATTTAGCACTTTATTCATATCACGATTGGCAAATTTATTTACATCATGATTGGCCAGTTTATTGTTATCATTATTGGTAATTCCACATAGTTGTAGTGTAATTGCAGAATACCTGAAATGGCTGATAATACAGACTTTTTGTTTCTGTTGCAGCAACGTATTGATCCTGCTCTTTCAAATGAGTCATCAAATAAGGTAATACTTACCCCAGTGACTGGAGTAATGTTTGAGTAATACTGGAGTATTTCTGTCTCCAGTGACTGGAGTAACATTGGTGTAATAGTGATGTTAGTGTAACATTAGAGTAATGTTGGGGTGATATGAGTGTAATATGAGGATCACAGGAGTGGAGGAGGTAGTGGGGTGTGACACTAGAACAGAGTGATCATCTTAGTGAGTCTCACTATAGCACATCTGAGGATTTGAATGATTTCTCTTACACATGTTTATGCAGATTTGTTCATGATTTAGTCATTATATTGATTTATAAACACATTATATTCCTATTGTAGGACCGGGTGAAGAGGGGACAGTTAAGTAAGTGTCTCTGCTGTTCAATGCATTTACATGTACATTCACTGTTTGCATGTTTTTGTGTAGTTTTTATTGATAATTCTAATATCAAATGATGTAACACAAAGAATATTTTTGTTGATCCTGTATTCAGAGCTTGTTTCACTAACCACGTGGACCAACTTTCTGGTGTACTCCTGGTTCTTTGTTGTTTTATCCTGGATTGCTGCTCTGATGCTCTCTAAACTTTAGTACTCTTTTTTCACATACTATACAGTCTTAGAGTGCTGGATTTAGGACTAAAGCCTCCTGAATTGTGCGGAGTTTCCTCACATGGCTTAATCTCATTGTGGATTAAAAGAGAAAACAATCTAGAATTGATCAGGTGTTGGTGTAATATTTCTAGATTAATCATTGAAAATGCTCTGTTTCCTCACAGTTAAGTTCTGCACCATTATAACTGGAAAGACTTTAAAAAGTCATGAAGGATTCATCAAGCATCTCCACAAACAAACACCAGACCTGCAGGAGGTGTCTACAGTGGAGGAGTGTGATGTCATTCTGCTGTTCTGCCCCATTGTGTCTCTGGCTGGAACTGAGATTGAAGCACCACTGAAAAAACTCAATGAACTAGCAGGTAAGACATGGATCAGTCTTAACTATTGAAATATTAACTCTTAACTATTGAAAAAAAACATAGCAAATCTGACTTGAACAAAACACATTTTGATCAAACGTGCTCTGTCCATAGACTCCAAGCCTGCTGTTCTAGTGGTGCTTCATCACACATTTGACCCAGACTGCACTGTACCAGACAGCAGCAGATCTGTAACCAGGGAGAACACGAACACAGTGGACTGTCTGTTCTATGAGGACTGTGGATTATTGAAGTGCTTAAAAAATGAGGAAGCACTAAAGAAAGTGGTAGAAAAGCTAAAACATCAGGTACTGATATAATACTGTAAGAATTTTATCAATTT
Organism: Brachyhypopomus gauderio; assembly: GCF_052324685.1. Lineage (NCBI taxonomy): Eukaryota > Metazoa > Chordata > Actinopteri > Gymnotiformes > Hypopomidae > Brachyhypopomus > Brachyhypopomus gauderio. Next base: position 2,872,797 of record NC_135217.1, read on the forward strand.
AATTTACAATTTACCTCTGAACTTGAGTGCTGATGTAGGGTGAAGACGTTTGTTGTTAGTTTTAGAGTCTTAATAATTTGGGTGAAACAAACAACACCTACAGTTACCTACACCTACAGTCTCCAGTCATCCAGAACTGGGAAAAGAGTTGTCAGACCTGACAAGAGTTACAGGATACAATTGGAGTTTATTCAGTAATCATACAAAGCAAAGAAGCAGGTGAACTCAAAGTGGAAAACAGACAGCAGGTCATGTGATCAGCAAACAGAGTCCATGGGTGTCAACCTCAAATGGAAATGGTTAGATGGTAGAGGTCACAGCTCAGAAGGAGAACACACGTGATGGAGAACTCAGATCAGACTCAAAGGTAGACAGGAGACTCCCCACACTGGAAAATGAACAACCAGATTTAAACAGGGTAGTTAATTGGAGACACGTGCAGGGGTGTGGCCAATGATCAGTGCAGGTAATGGAGACAGGTGCAGGGGTGTGGCCAATGATCAGTGCAGGTGCAGGGTTGTGGCAGGTAAATGGAGGAGCTAGTGGGGTGTGACACTAGTACAGAGTGATCATCTTAGTGAGATTCACCTTAGCACGGTTGTGGATTTGAATGATTTAACTTTTACATTTGTATGCACATTTGTTCATGATTTAATCATTATATTAATGTAGAAACACATTATATTCCTATTGTAGGACCAGATGAAGCCACCACAGTCAAGAGCAAGTAAGTGTCTGTCTGCTGGTCATTGCCTTTAATTATTTAATCACAGGACTCACGCCCTAGAAGCCCCTTGGCTGCTTTTACTCCATACAAATAAAGTGTGTCTGTGCAGGCTACTTCACCCGGGGAGTGGTTATCCTTCTCCCAGACCTCCCTCTCCCCTCAGGGAAGCGCTGCACCCAGCATAGGGTTGACTAAGGCCTTGGCTCTGCCTATAATCCAGGGGAGCCACCCCCCTCCACCATCCACCTCTGGGGAGAAACACCTGTACAGAACACTCACACAAATACATAGTGGATAAAGTGCACCAATGCAAAACCCTGTGAACTAATCCAAATGAATAACCAGCAGTCAACTGGTACATAGACAAGACGTATATAGACAGACATGTGACCCTCAGGTGGAGAACTTTTGTGACAGATACCGTAACAGTTACAGTAATTATTAACATGTGCCTTCTTGTGTATGTCCATAGATGACCAAGAAGAAACCAGTGTGAAGCTTTACTCATGAATTGGGCAGAGCGGCAACTCAATTTAATTAAGACAGAACTGGAACTTGAGTGTTTAACTTAAATGATTCATTAGAGGTCATAAGGTCCTGAAATAGTAGGTAAAGATGTAGCTATTTTTCCTAGTGCAGTTGCTATTATTGTTTAGATATGGTGCTGGATTTGTTCCATTTTTATTATGTTACACTGTTACATTGGGCTGGAGTGGTGGATTAACTATAAATCATTGATTATATCATAAATTATTGATTATACAGTAGTATAAAACAATCAGACCTTCATAAACGCATGACAGTTTAAACATGTATAAGAGAATGTGCCTGACAGCCAGGTTCTTCCTGATTATTCTTATACTCCTGATAAACATTTTAAATAAAACCAATGCATGAAGGTACTTGGGACTATTGTGATTTCCTGTTTTGAAACAGGCTAATTAGGGTTTAGGCCCAGTGAAAATTTGTATATTACAGGGAGGTGGAGTTAAACAAGGGGGCGTGATCAACAGAACGAGACATGGAAAATAAAAACAAAGACAAGCCTGAAAGACAGGAGGGGCTAAACGAGATGTAGGCAAAACCTGACGGAAGTGACTTGACACAAAGAATGTTGACTGACAAGGTGTCAATCAATCAAAATTGAAATAGTTAAAGAGTTCCAGCATGAACTCCCCTTCCTCAGAGGAAGATTCACCATCTGACCAGGACTGGTACATTGGACCAGCCCTGGATCTACAGAGGGGACTCCCCTGGATCCTCCTTTGAGGATCAGTCCGAGGTAACAGGAATGACTAGGCCTCAGTCCTGAGAATGTATGTAAGATGCTGTGGGCTGGTAGGTGGTGACCTGTTAACAGCCTTACCAGTACACTTGTAACACTCTTGACACTAACACAACCACAAAATGTATCTAAAACAGCATGGTAACCTGCTAACCTGCAACAAAGACTTGATGGCTTGCTGGTAATGCTCAAAATCCACACATCACCAATACACTCAAGCCATATGCATGAAAAAAGCTGGATGGAAAATGTCCAAAATTCGAAAAAAGCCCCAAATATCGCAAAAAGATTTTTACACTAGGAGGAGGTGAAAAAGTTAGACTATCGCATCGCCAAAATTTGGAAAAACTGGATGGAAAAGGGTTTTTCGCATAAACGATGACGTATCATGCCTCAAGTCATGCCTCAACGTGCAAAAATGCGTAACTGCCAAATGAATGTAAAAACCACTATTGTTTGGCGTCCTCTCACGTGATCTAAAGTTTATTTGCATAACTGTAATGAATGGAAACAAGGCTTAATTCGCATTTTTTTCTGCCGAAACTTGGAAATTGCGCATTATTTTTTTAAAAGATTTGGATGGAAACCCGGCTATTCTCTCAGTCATCTCCAGTTGTACACTCAGTGATGTTGGTTTTAAAAAAACCTTCTCTCAGGACCTGATACATCCCATTGGTGGATCTCGGCATCTGTTACGTATAGCTTCCAGAAGAAGGGAGATAGCTCTAAAGCTGGATCTTCTCAGGACTGTGATAACCAAGCTGATTTCACAGGCAAAGGATGTCTGAAGTATCTGAAGTGAGATGCCCATGTGTTCTGTATCTACTGTAGCTACATACTGTGAAGATTCTAGACAAATAGTTGTTAGACAAGCAAAAAATTGGAGTAAAAAAATGAAATAGATTGCGAAACAATATCATTAGGTTTACTGGATACGATGTGAGCTAATTATGTGAACGAAAACAAACACATTATTAAAAAAAGAAAACACACACTAGTGATTACTAGGGGGCTGTGGTGCACACGTCCCCAGAGCCCTAGCCTGGCGAGCAGTTGGGGTTAGGTGCCTTGCTCAGTCAATCAGGAATCAAACCCACAACCCTCCGGTCACCAGGGTTGTATAATTGAGCAAAATCCGGGTGAGGACTTTTACTTTCTGAACCTGGATTGTACAACACTGCCGGTCACAAGACCACTTCCCTACCACCTGCCCCTAAAGTTTACAAAGTTAAACTTGTAATTTATTGCTTTGTAGAACCAATACCTGCAGAAGACATAACATTACAACACTTTTCATTTAATTTGCAAGCTGGCTCTGTCACTGTATTATCTGTCATGGTATGTATGTTATGTTATGCATTTGCTAAATCCATCAAACACAATAAAGTTGGAAGAAAGAAGAAATTGGGGAACATGAAAAGACTCAGTAATGAACTCCTTGGCTTGTAGTATGCTACCACCACAAAAAAAAGGGGGTGTGTATAAAAAGAGATGAACAAATTGGTTCATCTGATCTAGTCAAGGAGTCAATTGTGACGGGCAGGGTGAGCAAATTAAATGGAAGCGATCACACCAAGTCTCAGGGTAAAAGGATGGTTTAATACAGAAAGTGCGCAAACCAAAAACCCGTGACATGATCCGAAATAAGGATATAATGACCAGCGGTCAACTGGTACAAAGACAAGACATATATAGACAAACAAACGACCCTCAGGTGAGACGGATCGTGGGCTCCACCCACCTGAGGGACGAACACAACACAATAACAACACGACAACTGCCGCTGTGGACGGAGGCGACCAGTAGGGGGCCCACCGTACTGTGACATCAATACTGTCCAGCAGAGTTTATTGTTACAAGCACATTCGATTATCTCAAAAGGTACCACCTCATCCTTAATTTATTACATGAAGTCACCTGTATCTTTCTTGTTGCTAGGGCTTTGATGTCATAAACATTCATATTAATTCCCATTAACATTCCCATTAACACATTGTCAGTAGTTTTGGATTGTGGCCATGGCAAGTTTTGGAATCCACAATTTGTTTCTGTTACCATTTTGTCCTTGTGTGGGTGTGTCTGGGTGTGAGCGTCTCCCCTGATAACTGGGTCTGGCTCACCATGACAGTTTCTTTTGTTCTGTTTTGTTCATGGACATTTTACATATTGCGTTGTAGGGAGCCTAAACATTACTATGGTTAGATAATCCAGTTGTACAGGCAGGTTCAGTTATACTGGCTTTTTCTGTGTCAAAATGAAATGGTGATGACAAGAAAGTGAAACTTAAGGTTTGCAGGTGGTGCTCTGTTGTGTGTTGACACACCTTAGTATCACTTATATATATACACACACACACACACACACACACGCACACACACACACACACACACCTTATTATTACCTTATTATGGAGCCTCCGTCCCCACCAGAGGGTCAAATAGAAAAACACTTGTGTTTTTGGTGTTCATGAACACTTTCTGCAAATGCTCCATGAACAAACACCAGACCTGCAGGAGGTGTCTACAATGGAGGAGTGTGATGTCATTCTGCTGTTCTGTCCCATTGTGTCTCGGGCTGGAACTGACATTGAAGCAGCACTGAAGTTCATTACTGAAGCAGGTAACTCTGAGCCTCTTCATGGTGAACACATAAGATATTGGGCACACACTGCTCCATCATGTTTGACAAGATAAAGTCCTGCTCACAAGATCAAATCTTGCTTGATAACCCATAATACATTGTACCAGACAGCAGCAGATCTGTAACCAGGGAGAACACGACCATAGTGGACTGTCTATTCCATGAGAACTGTGGATTTAAAAAATGAGGAAGCACTAAATAGTGCTTAAATAATAATAAATAAGAAATAATAATAAATAAAGTGGTAGAAAAGCTGAAACCTTAGGTACTGATTGTACTCAGTTTTAGCATGTTAGTTTTCTGTTTACCTCTGAACCTGAGTACTGATCAAGACTTGAGGAACAGAAAAGAGATTCAGTAAAGTAACAGCACTTGAAGAGACTTGTACTTGAAGAGAAGATGGAGAAATCTCTGAAGCTGGGAGAAAAAGGACATAGCTGAGAGCTGCAGGAGTTTAATTACCAATAATAAATAACCAATAATATTTAACAAACAATCACAAGATGTCATGGGCGTAGAACATGCAGTGGCAAAGGGAGGAAGCAAACGTGAATGTTTTATTCCTTGTGTTTCTGTTTGGAGTGGTTAGCTGTCTTCTTCCCCCAACAAGAGGTAATGTGCCATATTTTTTGTCAATTGTGATTTGACACAACCGGTCATAAGACCAGTTCCCTAACCGCCAGGCCATGCCTGCCCCATGTAGTCTAGCAGTTCTGTAGAAACATGCAGTAGTACATATAGAGGAAAGATCTACTTATCTTCTAAATGTCCAGATGATGCTATCATGATGTAATCATAATTTCACCCACTAAAACACATTTTGGACTGTGATGCATTTGGGCTGCATATTGGTAAGCACAGGTAGCAAAAGTGAAACTCAATAAAGCACAAATGACTATAAGAATCTGGGGGAGGAGGCCCTTTGGTGGCCAGAGGAGATTGCAAAATGATTCTGCTGCAGGGCAGAAAGAACAGCACAATTGTCCACTGCATTAGAAAGATGTCATTAAATACATCTCCGTCCACTTAATTCTACACAGAAATGTTTTTGATTTGTATTTTTAGCTACAGTATTCATTGGAGTAATAATACCCCACTATGTCGGTGTAATACGTCATCCAAAGAGAAAGTGAATGTACATTAGTTCTCGCGTCACTACATGAAGATAAACGGAGGTGAGTAGATACCTCAGACTGAAATGTGTTAATCTGCGCAAAAAAGTCGTAAGCTCAGTTCTAGCTAATGGCTAGTGTCCTTAGGCAAAACAATCACAGGTTATTCGTTGTCGTCTTTAGCCTTTCAGCGAAATGTGGTATTGGGACTGCTTGTTGTGAATGCGTGTAGGTAATATAACGCCGACCTTTAACGATTCTACAGTAGCCTATAATAATAAACAGTGTTCACGGGTAAACGCTGAAGTAACGTCGGTTTATGAGTGCTACAGTGTAGTTTCAGTCGGAGAGAGATGTTGAATTAGGAGATTTCCAGTAGCGCACACGCTGAGAAGAACAAGATTTATTAACGCAAATCTATAATCAGAGTTTGTTTTATCGGGTAGTTAGACGTTGAATCAAAATCAATACTTCAATAATGATCTTTAGACATTCTAAACAATGAACTTAACCAAATAAACTTTACCTCAAATGAAACACGTAACGTAACACGGGAACAAAGCTCAACATACAAAGACACGAAGTTTTTCTATGTCAATATTAAAATGAAAATGTAATAGGCTGCACAAAATGACAATCCTAAATTGGCATTTACATGTTCCACTCATACAAGCAACTTTGAGCTCAAATTTCAAAGTCAAATGCAATAATTCCATTTACATTTGCAATGTATAGACGTCTATTCATATTTCATTTACACATACATTTTGATACTTTATTTGTGCATTTAATTGAAAATGTATTTCCCGACATGAAGTTTCATGTGGTCATGCAAAAGTTGTATCAAAATTCTAATTAAAATGTTATTCACCCATTTACATTCAGTAATAATGCGTTTGAAATTTAATTTTCCACAAAGCTAAAAAGATGTAAAAATCCAAATGTTAAAGGGGAAATTGCGTCTCTCCTTTACGATTACGATACCAATAGAGCTCAATCTGTGTCAAAGTGCATTTTGAAAATACAATACGCGCAGAATGCATATTCATTTTCATGGTCTTCCACTACAGTCAAATCAGATTCCACAGCCCTCCAATTTATTCAGCCAATCGGGTTCCACAACTTTCCCCCTCAGGCAGCCAATCAGGACGGGACTACAGCACGCTAAGCAGTACAGGCTAGTGATGGGCACTGCAGCTTAGATGAATTGAATCATTAGAATCAGTTCACTAAAAAGATTCATTCAAAAGATTCATTCACCGGAATGCCACTCCGACCCACCGCAAACGCAAACGACACATCACTAGTACAGGTGAGTTATTTGAAACATGGTCGCAGAAGCGCTCATTAGTTTATTTCAAAGGGTAGCAGACGAGTCCTTATGGTGAATTTACCCTCGATTAGTGTGAAAGGTTAATTGGGCAAGTGGCAGACATCTTTGCCTTATCTGGCGCTGATGTGACTGTTATTGCCAAATTGAGAGCTGTGGCAGAGCAACTGAGTGTGCCTCAAATTACGGCGGTCGGACGGCCTACCTACGTGAAGCTGGCACATAAACATATTTCTGGAGGATAAGCCCTTCTCTCACCTGTCAATCACGTATGTCTTGTTTAGTTTGGTTTCTCGTGTGTTCCCTTATCACGCCCATGCCATTTGTGACCTGGTCCCCTTGACAGCATATTTAAGGGCGTACTCACACTAGGGTCTGTGATCCGGGCCCGGGCACGGTTCCCTGCCGAAGCATGGTTCGTTTGACTAGTGTGATCGCTCCGAACCGTGCCCGGGCCTGGCCCAGTTAACCGTGCCCGGGCCCGCTTGAAAAGGTCGGCCAGGGCATGATTCGCTTCTAGTGTGAGCGCTATCCGTGCCCGGGCCCGCTTGGTGCCTCGTGTGATTGGTTCATTTTGCCGTTACTCAAACATGACGTCAGTGATGCAACGCTCACGTTAAACTGTCATGGCGGCAAATGACAAATGATCGATAAATCTGTGCTTGCACCATGTTTCTGCACTCCCAAAACGACTCCAAAAATACAATAAAAAGAGAATTGGGAACTCCATAGTGTTGTGCGAGCGCGCTTTTTTTCCAAATAAAGTCACGTTGTGATGACGTAAGCGTGCTCGGGCCGGCTTGATAAAGGCAGTGTGAGTGCAGGCCAGAGGGGGAGTGGGGAGGGGGGATAACCGGGCCCCAGCACGGAACCAGCAAACCGTGCTTAGTGTGAGTACGCCCTTGTTACTTGTTTAGTCTCTTGTACTTAAATCCTGTGTTTGGTCTGTTGTGTTGCTGGTCATTGTCGACTGTTGTTTCTGTTTCAGCACTGGTTCATTGCATGTATTCTAGCATATATATTCCATGTCTTGTTATGGTGTGCTTTTGTGTCTCGTTATGTCTATGCAGGGCTGGCCCTTCCATTAGGCAATATAGGCGAATTCTAGGGGTGGCGTTTGTCTAGGGGGGCGCTCGCGTGAATGCATTTTTATATCACAGTTATTTTTTAATTAATAACTGTGAAAACAAGCAAAGTCCACATAATCATAATTTTATTGTTTATTAATATTAGTCAAATTAATAATTATAATAATAACAACACACAACACCTGAAAACCGCCACTCCATAACCAATCAGTGACCTCCAACTGCTGACCCCGCCCACAGATCTTTTTAATGGATGTCTTAAATGCCCCATTTTTCAAAGTACAGATTTAGCACATTGCGTCATGTCACGTAGTTAATATACTGCCACAATTTTACTATTCTGTCATCATACTGCCCAATCCTAGTAGGTGCTATTATTAGCTTAGCTCAGCAAGTTTTTAAATAAATATATATTAAAACACACATATGCTCATCTGTTCATTGCAGATGCACTTTTGAAATAATAACAATGCTGCAGTAGGCAAATTGCACTGATTTGCACTGGTGGTAGTTGTTGTTTTTTCTTTCTTTTAATTTATTATTAATATTTAAAAGTTGTTCTCTGCACTACTTTATGTAAAAAATAGTTAAATTTTTTGTGCAAAACCTTTATATTTATTTCTTGTTATACGGTAATATTTATAATTCATTTGCTTTTTATTTGTTTCTTTAATACTAATACAATCAACCCGACGATTGATGATGCAGGGGGCACCAACCAAAATCTCGCCCACATCTGTGTCTATGTAGGATATGTTTTGTGTTTAGACTCCCTCTTGGATTTGACTCATGCTTGTTTATACAGTCCTGATTTTTGACTTCCCTTTAACAAATCTTGCTTTTCTCAGCGTTTGTGTCCGCCCCATTGCTCCGTGATGCCCTCTGAGTTAAAATGGAGAAAATAAACAAAAGCACATGTGACAACAAAACATAGACTTGAATGACATGTGGAAGCGGGGCTTGACGTGACACCCCACTTTTTAATGTGTTGATGTGGTTTTGTGTGATTAAGACTCATGTGATTCTTCATGAAGATCAAGACCAGCTGTGCACACAGAAGGACGAGCACCAACAACTGAATAAAGGAGAACTGAATGAAGAACACGGAACACAAATGAATCAAGAAAAATTAATGAATTAAGAAAAGAAAATAAAAGAAGGAAAAAAGTTTCAGCCAATGGCAGGAGGGGAACCCAAAGACATGACCAGTAAAGGTCAGACCTCAAGATTCACTTTTTATACAAATACAATAAAAGTTCTGTATCTCTTATACAATGTAATATGTTTATGTTCAACTTTGAAAAAACACATTTTTTTCGTTCATTGTGTTGGCAGTTATGGCCTGGTGGTAGGGAACTGGTCTTGTGACCGGAGGGTTGTGGGTTTGATTCCCAGACCTGAGGCCATGACTGAGGTGCCCTTGAGCAAGGCACCTAACCCCAACTGCTCCCCAGGCACCGGGCTAGGGCTGACCACCACTCTGGGCACGTGTGCACCACAGCCCCCTAGTAATCACTAGTGTGTGTGTGTCTGTGTTCTAACTGCACAGTTGGGTAAAAAGTGGAGGCAGTGGAAAAAAAATCACAATTGACAAAATATGGCACATTTACATTTAAGTACTTCAGGACTGTAACAGGTGACATAATAGGATGCTACAGCGCTTTCATAGAAAATCCCCAAAAAATAATATTACATAAACTTCATCAGTGCTGGTACCCTGCAAATAGAGCAGGTCGAGTTTACTATCAGATATGCTCTACTCGTCTGGGCCGTTGCTAGTATGGCTGCAGACCAAAGGTTTCTAATGGTTTGTAAAAATTAACATGCCCTGCTGGAGCACTCCTGGAGCTACAGGAGCTACCGTGGCCAACATCCCTCCAGATCTGAGGTTGACCCTCTGGGACATGCAATGCTCCTCGGTACTGCTGGGGGGCGCACTCCTGGAGTTAGGCTCTTTTGTAGCGCTTGCAGTTCCCCTAGGTGCCACTGGGGGGTGCAAACTGACATTGAGCGCCACAGGGGCGCTTGCAGTTCCTCGTGTTCCCACTGAGTGGTTGCACAACAGCGTTGGAGTCCTGGGACGACACCCAGGCAGGTCAGTCGGTTCGTCTTCCTCCGCATCCATCTCTTCCTCTTCCCCCAAGGAGACATAGCTCCTCATACTGGCACCCTCTGAGGTACTGTCCTCCAGGGCACTCCATACTCTCACCTTCAGAGTGGGGAAGAGGAATCTCCTCTGCATGGAGACACATTGTGGCAAGACTGGGGGCTATGCTGGACTCCCATGCTGGCCGCCCAAGAGGACTCCGAGGAGGGGAGGGCTAACTTCCCCACCCCGATATCTCACCGTCTAGGTGAAGTACTCTGATGGCAGCAGGCTGACCTCTTCCTGCTCAAAATACTCTGAGTATAACGATGGAGGGGGGCTGGCTTTTCCCCCCGCAATACTCAGCAGCTTTCAAGTATACATATGGGGGGCTAGCTTCTTTCCCATAATTCTCGGTAGCTTTCGAGTATACTGATGGAGGGGGGCTTCCCCCTTTGTTCACGTAGTCCAAGGTTTCTTCAGAGCATACCGAAGGGCTGGACGCTTCTCTTCCTCCGAAACTTTGTCCCCGAACTCATACTCCGGAGGGGTCTGCTCTATGGTCCTGGCTGGTTCATTACATCACGCTTGTTCCGCGAGCTCCCTGTAGAAAGCCACATGACTTCCCCCTCGCTCTCCGAGGCCATGTCTGAAGTGGTGCTGAAGTGCACGCGGAAAGGTGCATGATGCCGATTCCTCTTCTTCTTTCCTCCATTTTTTCCCCCCTTTATCATCGCACTGATATCCTGGCATCTTTTAGTTGGCTGACATTTCTGTCACGGGTGAGGCAGGATGCAGAGACGAGTGACATTGAAACACACAGTTTTTTTTAGAATAAAAGTTACTTCAAAGAGATGCGCTAAGCAAACACTTCAACATACAACAAGGCATTACGTAGCAGTCTCACATAGATGAGCACGGGACAGGGCTACCACACACAATATACACTCACTGGCCACTTTATTACCCATATGGAAAAAAACAGTATGATTCTTATAAGGCTAGAAATGTCTCTTACTTAAATCAGATATGTCTACATACTATGTTTTTTATATGTTCCTCACAAGTCATTGTTTTTTTGTGTATGATTATGGCCACATTCATACAAAAAAACACACATGACAAGGGACTCAAGGTTATTTCCTATATAAAGTTCATATTTTAACAATGTGTCATTGTTACGTTGGGAGGAGAGCAGGTACTTGAACATAGACGTTTATTTGTGAACAATGAACAAAGTGCGGCATGTATAGCGCAAGCACTCTCACACATAACACTCACAACGGCACGAGCTTTAGACAAAGACAAGCACAAGACATTGGGCGAACGCATATTAAATAGGTGATATACCCTCGTGACCCTCGTGAAGCCCCCGAGAGCCGTCTCCCACAATGGTGGGAACCGCCGCGAACAGCTCTAAAACACCCTCCCTGGGAAGACAGGGAAAAATACATTAAACACGGGCACAATTACAAACACACACACAGGCACGTTCAACACAAAGGGCACAAGAGGGAAAAGGGGGTTTGGGAGAAACATAGGGACGGGACAAACAGACAGGCACAGGCAGCCACGAAATCATTCTGGCTGCCTGCCAGAGTGCTAGCAGTGGCGCGACCCCTCCTGAGGTCACAGGCAGGACCAGGAAGCTGCTGGCCTCGCTCTCCTCGTCCGAGTACACAGAGGGGAGGGGGGCTCTCCTCCTCTCCGGACTCACCGCTCTCGAACTCGTACTCGGGGGGGTGCAGGGCAAAGGCACCTATACCCACCAATATAGGCGCACTGGACTCCTCCTCAAGGTATGCCAGGGGGATACCCTCCTTCATGAGTATCCCGCCTGGTATCCCTCTCTCCACGCCGCTTCGAAGAACGTTTCAGCATTCTTCTCCTCCACAAGCACTGGGGCAGAGGAAGATGCGTGACGTCGCTTAGCCTTTCTCTTCCCCTTCTTCCCACGAGACGTGTATCCTGGCATTTGGGTGGCTGGTCTTTCTGTGACGTGCGGAGGAGACAGGCACGACAAACGTAGATATGGTGCAACATATACTTTAATCCACAAACAATGTGAAGCTCGATTCGATCGCAGAAGTACTTTTCACACAGTTACACGGGCACGAACTTTAGACAAAGACAAGCACGAGACATTGCGTGAACGCACATTAAATAGGTGCTGAACACATTCCCCAGTGATCACGAGACAAAGCACAGCTGAGACTAACGAACACGCTCACAAACAACCCACACCCACAGAACTACAAACATGGACATAACTGCACACAGACGACATAACCACACGCCCACAAGGAGGGGTCCGGAACTTTAACCGTAACAGACATGGCATATCAGCGCAAAAACTCAAAACATTTATACAAAACAATACATGCTACACAGAAGCATACTGGTGCAGGTTCAATGGTGCAAACTTACACATAAGCTAGATAAACAGAACCAGGGCAACGTAGAAACTAAACTAACACCAACAGTAATACAATAAACATGAACATTTGAAAGCATATGAAAACAAACTAACATATTAAACACGAACCAATAAAGCATAAGAACACCTACAAATCACGAAATGCAAAGACAAGAAAAAAGGAGAACAAAACAAAGTACAACTGGGCAAACCAGGAGAGGAAAACAATAACTAACAAGGCGAGGAGAGAGAAAGGAGACTAAATCAATCAGGGGCAGAGGAGGCACAGTGAGCAAGGAAAATTACACTGAAGGAAGGGGAAATAAACACAAACATAGACCGACAGGGATAGAGGTAAATCGGAGGGTTTAAATACACAACTAATGAGGACAGGGACGAGACACAGGTGAAACAAATGACAGAAATTAAGTGCTGGATTAAGGCTAGGCAATTAGCAAAAAGAACACATGGGGAAAAGAGAAACACGGAAAAAAGTAGAAATGGAGGAATGATTGATAGGGAGGGAGGGGGGTGAGCCGTTACAGTAACTGGCAGGTCCCAGCCTCTGTTGATCCTGTACTCGGAGCTTGTTTCACTTATCACTGGGTCCATCTTTCTGATTTTCTCCTGGATCTTGGTTGTTTCATCCTGGATATCTGCTCTGATGGTCACTACTCATCAGACCCCCTTCTTTCACTTACTGTACAATCTTAGAGTTCTGGATTTGGGATGTAAGCTGTACATTGCGAGTTTCCTCACATGGCTAAAATTCATTGTGGATTAGAAGGGAAAACAATCAAGAATTTATCAGATGTGTTAGTGGGTCGGTGTAACTTATTCCAGATTAATCTTTGAAAATGCTCTGTTTCCTTACAGTTAAGTACTGCATCATTACAACTGGAAACACTTTAAACAGTCATGAAGAATTCCTCAAACGTCTCCATGAAAAAATACCAGACCTGATGTGTGTATCATCAGAACAGTGTGATGTTGTTCTGGTGTTCTGTCCCATTGTGTCACGGGCTAGAACTGACATTGAAGCAGCACTGAAAATAATATCTGATGCAGCAGGTAAGACACTTATTAGTCTTTAACTCTACATATTGCTTATACACAACAAATTTGGCTTAAACAAAACACTGATAGAAACTGCTCTCTGTCCACAGACTCCAAGCCTGCTGTTCTAGTGGTGCTCCATCACACATTTAACCGATTCTGCACTGTACCAGACAGCCGCAGATCTGTAACCAGGGAGAACACGACCACAGTTGACTGTCTGTTCCATGAGGACTATGGATTTCTGAACTGCTTAAAAAATGATGAAGCACTAAAGAAAGTGGTAGAAAAACTAAAGTCCCAGGTACTGATATTACACAGTTTCCTAAACCTAAAGTACAGAGTGATCATCTTAGTGAGAATCAGCATGGTTGAGGATTTTAATGCTTTTACTTATACATTTGTATGCACATATGTTCATTATTTAGTTATTATATTAATGTAGAAACACATAATATTCCTATTGTAGGAGCAGATGAAGCCACCACAGCCAAGAGCAAGTAAATGTTTGTCTGCTGTTCAATGCATTTAAATATGAGTAATTTTTACATTTGCTGTGTAAACCTACATGATGATCAGTGTGCATTATATTAATTGTTTATTAGCCTCATTATTTCAAGACTATGAAATAATCCCATCTGCATCATTTTCAGGCGGATGTTGACCTGGCGCACCGGTTGCACATCCCCACGACATCTGTCAGTCCTCCGTTGCGTGTTAATGCCCTGAACGGCCAGCCTATTGGTGAAGGGCTTATTACTCAGTGTACTGTACCTGTTGTACTCCAGGTGGGGCTGTTCCATACCGAACATATCCAGTTCTTTCTCCTGCCGTCACCCCGCGATCCGGTAGTCCTCGGGTTTCCTTGGCTGTCATTACACGACCCCACTGTTTCCTGGAAAGCTAGAGAAATCACGAAATGGGGTTCTCACTGTCTCGGGGGTTGTATGCACTTACCTCTCCGATCCACATCTGTAGAAAGTCCCGACTCTCCTCTCGAAACCGCCTATCCCATGCAATACCAGGAGTATGCCGACGTCTTCAGTAAGGACAATGCCAGTCATCTGCCACCACATAGACCATGGGATTGTGTGATTGAGCTGCTGCCCGGGTCGCCGCTTCCGCGTCGTACTAAGCCTTACCCTTTGTCCCGTCCTGAGGATGCAGCTATGGAACAGTACGTCGACGAGGCCCTCCAGAAAGGTTTCATTCGTCCGTCCACATCTCCCATAGCGGCGGGGTTCTTCTTTGTGGAGAAGAAAGGGGGAGGACTGCGTCCTTGTATTGACTATCGCGCACTCAACGCCGTCACGTCCAAATTCGTTTATCCCCTTCCGTTCATCTCCACTTCACAGGAGCGTCTTAGAGGAGCATGCATCTTTACGAAGTTGGACTTGCGAAGTGCTTACAATCTCGTTCGCATTCGAGAGGGGGACGAGTGGAAAACTGCTTTTGTCACTGCTCGAGGTCATTATGAGTATCTCGTCATGCCGTATGGATTAGCTAACAGCCCCTCAGTCTTCCAGGCGTTTATGGATGAGATATTCCGGGACATGATAGGACAGTACGTCATTGTTTACATAGATGACATTCTTATATATTCCTCGTCAGAGGCCGGCCACGTCCGGCATGTCTCCGCTGTACTAAGCCGCCTACGGCAGCATCGCCTCTACGCAAAAGCTGAGAAATGCGAGTTTCACCGGACTTCCGTGGAATTCCTGGGATGTACTCTGTCTCCGGGGGGAATCTCTATGAATATGGACAAGGCGTCTGCAGTCGCTAAATGGCCAGTGCCTCAAACGAGGAAGGAACTCCAGCGATTCCTGGGATTTGCGAACTTTTACCGTCGCTTCATCAGGGGCTTCGGCTCCGTGG
Organism: Brachyhypopomus gauderio; assembly: GCF_052324685.1. NCBI lineage: Eukaryota > Metazoa > Chordata > Actinopteri > Gymnotiformes > Hypopomidae > Brachyhypopomus > Brachyhypopomus gauderio. The sequence continues at coordinate 2,888,412 of NC_135217.1, forward strand.
CCGCTCCGCTGACGAATCTCCTACAGGGCGGGCAGCATCTACGCCTTGACTGGACGGCTGAGGCTGACCGGGCGTTTTCGTTGCTCAAGAGAGCGTTCTCCTCCGCACCCATTCTTCACCTCCCTGACCCCCATGTCCCCTTTGTGGTCGAAGTTGACGCCTCTGAGGTGGGAGTGGGAGCGGTTCTCTCCCAGCGCCAAGGAAACCCCCCTAAATTGGTCCCTTGTGCGTTTTACTCGAGGAAGTTGCAACCAGCAGAACAAAATTATGATGTCGGCAACCGTGAACTCTTGGCAGTTAAACTCGCCTTAGAACAGTGGAGACACTGGTTAGAGGGGGCGGAGCACCCTTTTATTGTTTACACCGACCACAAGAATTTGGAGTACTTAAAAGAAGCCAGGCGACTTAACCCTCGCCAAGCTAGATGGGCGTTGTTCTTCTCCCGGTTCCGTTTTTCTGTCTCCTATAGACCCGGCTCAAAGAACACAAAAGCCGATGCCCTCTCACGCATCTACGATAAAGACCCCGTAGAAAAGGAACCGGAGTACATATTGCCACGCACCTGTTTCGTAGCTGCCGTTCGGTGGAATTTGCAAAGCGAGATGGAGGAAGCACTACGCACAGATCCCCGTCCAGACGATTGCCCAGCAGGAAAACAGTACGTCCCCGTGTCTATGAGAGGACGACTCTTACAACTAGCTCACGATACGGCGGGTACAGGTCACCCGGGGATTACACGCACCATACATCTCATATCACGGCTCTATTGGTGGGCATCTTTGAAAGACGACGTTTGCGATTACATATTAGCTTGCAGCATCTGCGCGACGAGTCGCACTCCCCGAACTCTCCCTGTAGGAAAGTTGCTTCCACTCGCTATTCCTCGCCGACCCTGGTCCCATATCGCGATGGATTTCATCACCGATTTACCGAAGTCCGAAGGCAACACTGTCGTTCTAGTTGTAGTTGATAGGTTCTCCAAGATGTGTCGCTTAATTCCTTTTCCCAAGTTACCCACTGCCATGGAAACCGCCCTGGCCGTTTTCACTTTCGTTTTCCGAGTCTTCGGGTTGCCCGAAGATATTGTTTCTGATAGGGGTGTCCAATTCACATCACAATTGTGGAAACAATTCTGCAAACTGCTCGGGGTCACAATTAGTCTCACCTCCGGCTACCATCCTCAGGCTAACGGGGAAGTAGAACGAGTAAACCAGGAGATAGGGAGGTTTTTGAGGCAATATTGCGTTTCCCAGGCGGGCTGGAGTAAATACCTACCTTGGGCGGAATATGCCCGGAACTCGCTAATGCATTCCTCCACCAAAATGACCCCCTTTCAATGTGTGTACGGGTATCAACCGGCCTTCTTCCCCTGGGACGAAAGTCCGTCAAACATTCCGGCGCTGGACCACTGGTTCGAGAACAGTGCGCGTACTTGGGAACGGGCCCAGGTGCACCTGCGACGTGCTCTTCACACCTGGAGACTCCACGCAGACCGTCGCCGGTTGCCTACACTGGTCTACCACCCGGGGCAGAGGGTGTGGCTGTCCACGCGAGACTTGAACCTGCGACAACGATGCAAGAAACTCAGCCCTAAATACGTCGGTCCATTCAAGGTCCTGCGGCGAGTCAACGCCGTCTCGTATGAACTTCAACTGCCCCCTCAGTATCGCGTCCATCCGGTGTTCCACGTTTCTCTGCTTAAACCGGTGTTCTACAGTCCTATGTCTGCGGCGCCGTCTCTTGCCAAGCCACCTGAACCACTGGAGCTCGACGGGCGCCCCGCTTACCTCATCCATGCCATTCTGGAGTCCCGTCGGCGTCGGGGTGGGCTTCAGTATCTGATCGAGTGGGAGGGCTACGGTCCTGAGGAACGTGCATGGATCCCCGCGCGGGATGTGTTGGACCCCCCTCTTCTCGCCGAATTCCACGCTGCTCATCCTCACTTCCCTGCTCCCAGGCGTCGTGGCCGGCCCCCTTCTAACCGATCTGTTGCGGCTGGAGCCGCTCGTCGGAGGGGGGGTACTGTCAGGAACAGCACATGATCGCCATGAGATGCGTTTCACCTGCCGCTCATCGCCCCTCCCCTTTCACGCTATTTAAGCTTCCTCCTCTATCTTCCGGGTTGCGAAGTATTGTTGGCATGCCATCTACCAAGCGTTATCTCCTGATTGCTCTCCTGTGTTTTGACCTCTGCTCTCGTTCCAGACCTCGTCTCCAGCCTAGCCCCTTTGTACCTCCAGCCATCTGTCTACCCGGCGTGAACTCGGACCGTCCTGACCACGACAACCGCACTCACACACTGCACACACCACATGGAGTTATTCACCTGTGCGAGTACTCCGTATTCACTCAAGAAATAAAAACATCAGTAATCCGCATTTGGATCCGTGTCTTCCTGGCTGAAACGTTACACTTCCTCTGTCCAATGTCTGTATTCGTTTGCCCATATTAATCTTTTTCTTTTATTAGCCAGATATGGCTTTTTCTTTGCCACTCTGCCCTGAAGGCCAGCATCCCCGAGTCGCCTCTTCACTGTAGATGTTGACACTGGCGTTTTGCGGGTACTATTTAATGAAGCTGCTAGTTGAGGACCTGTGAGGCGTCGATTTCTCAAACTTGAGACTCTTAATGTACTTGTCTTCTTGCTCAGTTGTGCAGCGGGGCCTTCCACTTCTCCTTCTACTCTGGTTAGAGCCTGTCTGTGCTCTAACCAGAGTAATACACACCATTGTAGGAAATCTTCAGTTTCTTGGCAACTGCTTTTCTTTCAAAAATAAGAACATTTCTAAGTGACCCCAAACTTTTAAACGGTAGTGTATTTTACAGGAAAAATGAAATAATGAAACATTACAGTGAATTTTACTCTAATGTATAATAAAAGGTTACAGGGTGGAGGGTGGGGTGGGTGGTGGTGCATGATTTAATGTGGAAAGCAGTGATTGCAGATGGAGTCTCTGACAACTCCACCATCTCTGTTGTCACCCACATGCATGTAAGGTTCCTCGTCTGTGGGCATGTCAGAGATGGTAGGCTGTCCCTGGATGGTTGCAATGTTGTGTAATACCACATATGCCATTATTATGTGGCACGCCCTATCAGGGGTTACTCTGAGCCCCTTCAGCCACTGGAACCTGGCCTTGAGGATTCCTAGGGTCATTTAAATTCTTGCCCTGGTTTTGCTGTCGGCCTGATTGTAGCGGGACTGTGGTCCAGGTGCAGGAACTGAATAGGGAGTCATAAGGTATAGGACAGGCAGGGATACCCTCTGTCTCCATGAAGGAGGCCGTCATAGTGTCCTATAATCGCACTAGGGTTTGCAATGATTTAACTATTACACTGAATGTGAACAACTAGCAAAACTACCGCAGACCTACTCTGTTCAGATTTGTTGTACAGTGTGGAATCATACACGGATCCTGGCCATCTGGCTTCAACATTTGTGATGAGGTGCAAAGCATCACATATGATCTTGATGGGGAGAACGGTCAGTTACAATAGCTATGTTATTTTTGTTACCATTAAAGATAAGTACATTATTCATTAAGGATTATAAAGGTTAGTACCTGTACATTAATGCTATGGATGGATTTTCTGTTTATGTAATCGCCTTCATGTTCTAATGGTGCTGTAATAGGTAGCATATGTAGGTTCCATCAATGCAGCCAATCACTCTAGGAAATCTTTAAAATGTAATTGGAATGAAGTTCGTTATATATTGCTTCTCCTTTGCATTAACCATCAGTGCGCATTGCGCATATCGAACTGTCAGACAGGCACTGTGCAAATTGTCAAAAATATTTTAAATAAAATATGCCTGCCTGAAAATATAAAAAATTGCCACACGACAGCAAAAATATATAAGGAAAGGTTCAAGTAACGGGTTTTTAAAAGCAAACAACAACAAAAAATGTTTATAGGCCTAATTGCTGAGACGCACCGTGACGAGACGAGATGACACAACCGAAACAACAAACGGCTGAACTGTTTTTTTTTTTACCTTATGCGTTTTAAATGGTATGCCATGTTGGGTGTCGACGTGCAAAATGAAAGACGTTGATGACATAACTTGCACTTTATTTGTTTGATTCATCTTTATCTTTTTCAAAATACTTTTGAAGTTTTTTAGTAGCCATTATAATCTCGGCAGATGCTGCGTATTCTGTAGCGTGTTCAGCTCCGTTCGTTTGGATTGTGCAACTGCAGGGTGTGATTTATTAATGTGTAGTAAAGAAGATGCCTATTGTTAATGCGCAAACATCATTTTTTAAATATTTATTAACAGAAATTAAGATGATTTTATTTGACAAAAGGCTATATGTAACGAAAACAAAGACATTTCGTGTAACAACTAATGCTTAGCTGCATCCTTGGGCACCCCCATGCAGTTAGAATGGTACATTCGACTATGACGTTCATAGTCGACTAGGGGGTATAGTCGACTATAGTCGAATCAGCGACTATTGCAGGTCACCCCTAGATTCTACATTTGATTTCACATTTATGAGAGGAACACAAATTTCTTGGGAAGAGCTGGAGAATGTGTTACTGTAGTTGTCATAGTTTTAAAAGCACATTTACTGCTGTCAAAACCCTTTATCATTAACCAGTTTTTCCTTTACAGGGTTTAGGAACCTTAACGGTGAGTACACAATATTAATGACATTCATATTTCTAACTGTTGAACACATGTGGTTTAATAGCTCTCAATAATCCACACTGGTCCTTCATATAACACACAGTATGACATCATGGACCCTTCACTCTGTTTAATTCACTTCCACAGAGAGACAGAAGATGGACAGAAGAGGAGAGAATGAAAATGGAGGAATCTGCTCTGCTGACTGGTGAGGAGGAGAATAAGAACTTTTGTACTATGTGATTTCATTCATAAGAGCTAAATAGATTATGTAAAGTAATAAGTGCTTGTAGGTTTTAGTCGTAGGTTTGGCTTTTGTGCTATTGATACATACAGTTGTGCTCAAAATAATTGTTACGGTGGGTCTGCCCAGAGGCCGCCAGAGGACGCACACACACACACCTGCCTCTACCAACACGCCCACTCTAACGCTGCACACACCTCCTCACGCACAGCCACACCCTCGCTCCCAATCGCCCGAGTATTGACACCTGTTTCTAATCAGCCTCGGGCTCTTTATATTCCAACAGGTCGCGCCGTCCAGTGCTGCGCATACTGCTTGCACCCCTCGCCTCGCAACGTGAGAGTCTTCCGTCGCCTCGCTGGTCTCTGCTCTACGCCTTTCTTGCCTTCTTGCTTTCGTTTAACCTGTTGTTTTGTACTGCCTAGTGGCCTGAGTTCTTCTGTTTGTATTATGGAGAATAAAACCCTCGAGTCTCAACCTCTGCCTCCTGCTGCCTCCAACCCCGCGTTACAATAATAGCAGTGTCTTTAAAAAAATAAGTAAATATCAAAATTCTTCTAACAAATTGTACTTTACAATTTGTGTACTTTTGAACACAAATGCATTGGGGACAAAGCACATTCTATTCCAAAGCAGGACAATTGGGAAAAGTAATTAAAACTCAAATAATAATAATAATGATATTTCACAGAAAGTCAGAAACGTAATGTTAAAAAAAATAGCAGCGTTAACATCTTTTCTTGGAAACTCAAAAATGTACTGCACAAACTAAGAGATTCTTGATAAGCCAACTTGGCTGAGTATCCTAAACTAATATTTTGTTGCACATTAAATAGGTGCTGAACACATTCCCCAGTGATCACGAGACAAAGCACAGCTGAGACTAACGAACACGCTCACAAACAACCCACACCCACAGAACTACAAACATGGACATAACTGCACGCAGACGACATAACCACACGCCCACAAGGAGGGGTCCGGAACTTTAACCGTGACAGACATGGCATATCAGCGCAAAAACTCAAAACATTTATACAAAACAATACATGCTACACAGAAGCATACTGGTGCAGGTTCAATGGTGCAAACTTACACATAAGCTAGATAAACAGAACCAGGGCAACGTAGAAACTAAAATAACACCAACAGTAATACAATAAACATGAACATTTGAAAGCATATGAAAACAAACTAACATATTAAACACGAACCAATAAAGCATAAAAACACCTACAAATCACGAAATGCAAAGACAAGAAAAAAGGAGAACAAAACAAAGTACAACTGGGCAAACCAGGAGAGGAAAACAATAACTAACAAGGCGAGGAGAGAGAAAGGAGACTAAATCAATCAGGGGCAGAGGAGGCACAGTGAGCAAGGAAAATTACACTGAAGGAAGGGGAAATAAACACAAACATAGACCGACAGGGATAGAGGTAAATCGGAGGGTTTAAATACACAACTAATGAGGACAGGGACGAGACACAGGTGAAACAAATGACAGAAATTAAGTGCTGGATTAAGGCTAGGCAATTAGCAAAAAGAACACATGGGGAAAAGAGAAACACGGAAGAAAGTAGAAATGGAGGAATGATTGATAGGGAGGGAGGGGGGTGAGCCGTTACAGTAACTGGCAGGTCCCAGCCTCTGTTGATCCTGTACTCGGAGCTTGTTTCACTTATCACTGGGTCCATCTTTCTGATTTTCTCCTGGATCTTGGTTGTTTCATCCTGGATTTCTATTCTGATGGTTGTTACTCATCAGACCCCCTTCTTTCACTTACTGTACAATCTTAGAGTTCTGGATTTGGGATGTAAGCTGTACATTGTGAGTTTCCTCACATGGCTAAAATTCATTGTGGATTAGAAGGGAAAACAATCAAGAATTTATCAGATGTGTTAGTGGGTCGGTGTAACTTATTCCAGATTAATCTTTGAAAATGCTCTGTTTCCTTACAGTTAAGTACTGCATCATTACAACTGGAAACACTTTAAACAGTCATGAAGAATTCCTCAAACGTCTCCATGAAAAAATACCAGACCTGATGTGTGTATCATCAGAACAGTGTGATGTTGTTCTGGTGTTCTGTCCCATTGTGTCACGGGCTAGAACTGACATTGAAGCAGCACTGAAAATAATATCTGATGCAGCAGGTAAGACACTTATTAGTCTTTAACTCTACATATTGCTTATACACAACAAATTTGGCTTAAACAAAACACTGATAGAAACTGCTCTCTGTCCACAGACTCCAAGCCTGCTGTTCTAGTGGTGCTCCATCACACATTTAACCGATTCTGCCCTGTACCAGACAGCCGCAGATCTGTAACCAGGGAGAACACGACCACAGTCGACTGTCTGTTCCATGAGGACTATGGATTTCTGAACTGCTTAAAAAATGATGAAGCACTAAAGAAAGTGGTAGAAAAACTAAAGTCCCAGGTACTGATATTACACAGTTTCCTAAACCTAAAGTACAGAGTGATCATCTTAGTGAGAATCAGCATGGTTGAGGATTTTAATGCTTTTACTTATACATTTGTATGCACATATGTTCATTATTTAGTTATTATATTAATGTAGAAACACATAATATTCCTATTGTAGGAGCAGATGAAGCCACCACAGCCAAGAGCAAGTAAATGTTTGTCTGCTGTTCAATGCATTTAAATATGAGTAATTTTTACATTTGCTGTGCAAACCTACATGATGATCAGTGTGCATTATATTAATTGTTTATTAGCCTCATTATTTCAAGACTATGAAATAATCCCATCTGCATCATTTTCAGGCAGTGACTTGGATGGTGCGTCAAAGTTGCCTTTAGTGAGTTTCTCCATTCACAAAACACACCAAGCAACTCATTCTGCTTTACAAATGTGTTTTTACTATTTGGCTGATTATTTGAGATAAGCTAAATTTGTTGCCAGGTACCAGATTTCTCATCTGTTAATGAATTCACTTTTCTCTGTCAAGGTTTAATTTGCTGAGGTAATCTGGAGAAATTTCACCCCATGCTTCCAGAAGCCGCTCCCACAAGTTTGATTGGGTTGATGGGCACTTTTTTCGTACCATACGGTCAAGCTGCTCCCACAACAGCTCAATGGGGTTGAGATCTGGTGACTGCGCTGGCCACTCAATTACCGATAAAACACCAGCTGCCTGCTTCTTCTCTAAATAGTTTGTGCATAATTTGGAGGTGTGCTTTGGGTCCTTGTCCTGTTGCAGAATTAAATTGGCTCCAATCAAGCGCTGTCCACAGGGTATGGCATGGTGTTGCAAAATGGAGTGATAGCCTTCCTTATTCAAAATCCCTTTTACCTTGTACAAATCCCCACTTTACCAGCACCAAAGCAACCCCAGACCATCACATTACCTCCACCATGTTTGACAGATGGTGTCAGGCACTCATCCAGCATCTTTTCAGTTGTTATGCGTCTCACAAATGTTCGTCTGTGTGATCCAAACACCTCAAACTTTGATTCGTCTGTCCATAACACTTTTTTCCAATCTTCCTCTGTCCAATGTCTGTATTCGTTTGCCCATATTAATCTTTTTCTTTTATTAGCCAGATATGGCTTTTTCTTTGCCACTCTGCCCTGAAGGCCAGCATCCCTGAGTCGCCTCTTCACTGTAGATGTTGACACTGGCGTTTTGCGGGTACTATTTAATGAAGCTGCTAGTTGAGGACCTGTGAGGCGTCGATTTCTCAAACTTGAGACTCTTAATGTACTTGTCTTCTTGCTCAGTTGTGCAGCGGGGCCTTCCACTTCTCCTTCTACTCTGGTTAGAGCCTGTCTGTGCTCTAACCAGAGTAATACACACCATTGTAGGAAATCTTCAGTTTCTTGGCAACTGCTTTTCTTTCAAAAATAAGAACATTTCTAAGTGACCCCAAACTTTTGAACGGTAGTGTATTTATTTACAGGAAAAATTAAATAATGAAACATTACAGTGAATTTTACTCTAATGTATAATAAAAGGTTACAGGGTGGAGGGTGGGGTGGGTGGTGGTGCATGATTTAATGTGGAAAGCAGTGATTGCAGATGGAGTCTCTGACAACTCCACCATCTCTGTTGTCACCCACATGCATGTAAGGTTCCTCGTCTGTGGGCATGTCAGAGATGGTAGGCTGTCCCTGGATGGTTGCAATGTTGTGTAATACCACATATGCCATTACTATGTGGCACGCCCTATCAGGGGTTACTCTGAGCCCCTTCAGCCACTGGAACCTGGCCTCGAGGATTCCTAGGGTCATTTAAATTCTTGCCCTGGTTTTGCTGTCGGCCTGATTGTAGCGGGACTGTGGTCCAGGTGCAGGAACTGAATAGGGAGTCATAAGGTATAGGACAGGCAGGGATACCCTCTGTCTCCATGAAGGAGGCCGTCATAGTGTCCTATAATCGCACTAGGGTTTGCAATGATTTAACTATTACACTGAATGTGAACAACTAGCAAAACTACCGCAGGCCTACTCTGTTCAGATTTGTTGTACAGTGTGGAATCATACACGGATCCTGGCCATCTGGCTTCAACATTTGTGATGAGGTGCAAAGCATCACATATGATCTTGATGGGGAGAACGGTCAGTTACAATAGCTACGTTATTTTTGTTACCATTAAAGATAAGTACATTATTCATTAAGGATTATAAAGGTTAGTACCTGTACATTAATGCTATGGATGGATTTTCTGTTTATGTAATCGCCTTCATGTTCTAATGGTGCTGTAATAGGTAGCATATGTAGGTTCCATCAATGCAGCCAATCACTCTAGGAAATCTTTAAAATGTAATTGGAATGAAGTTCGTTATATATTGCTTCTCCTTTGCATTAACCATCAGTGCGCATTGCGCATATCGAACTGTCAGACAGGCACTGTGCAAATTGTCAAAAATATTTTAAATAAAATATGCCTGCCTGAAAATATAAAAAATTGCCTCACGACAGCAAAAATATATAAGGAAAGGTTCAAGTAACGGGTTTTTAAAAGCAAACAACAACAAAAAATGTTTATAGGCCTAATTGCTGAGACGCACCGTGACGAGACGAGATGACACAACCGAAACAACAAACGGCTGAACTGTTTTTTTTTTTTACCTTATGCGTTTTAAATGGTATGCCATGTTGGGTGTCGACGTGCAAAATGAAAGACGTTGATGGCATAACTTGCACTTTATTTGTTTGATTCATCTTTATCTTTTTCAAAATACTTTTGAAGTTTTTTAGTAGCCATTATAATCTCGGCAGATGCTGCGTATTCTGTAGCGTGTTCAGCTCCGTTCGTTTGGATTGTGCAACTGCAGGGTGTGATTTATTAATGTGTAGTAAAGAAGATGCCTATTGTTAATGCGCAAACATCATTTTAAAAATATTTATTAACAGAAATTAAGATGATTTTATTTGACAAAAGGCTATATATAACGAAAACAAAGACATTTCATGTAACAACTAATGCTTAGCTGCATCCTTGGGCACCCCCATGCAGTTAGAATGGTACATTCGACTATGACGTTCATAGTCGACTAGGGGGTATAGTCGACTATAGTCGAATCAGCGACTATTGCAGGTCACCCCTAGATTCTACATTTGATTTCACATTTATGAGAGGAACACAAATTTCTTGGGAAGAGCTGGAGAATGTGTTACTGTAGTTGTCATAGTTTTAAAAGCACATTTACTGCTGTCAAAACCCTTTATCATTAACCAGTTTTTCCTTTACAGGGTTTAGGAACCTTAACGGTGAGTACACAATATTAATGACATTCATATTTCTAACTGTTGAACACATGTGGTTTAATAGCTCTCAATAATCCACACTGGTCCTTCATATAACACACAGTATGACATCATAGACCCTTCACTCTGTTTAATTCACTTCCACAGAGAGACAGAAGATGGACAGAAGAGGAGAGAATGAAAATGGAGGAATCTGCTCTGCTGACTGGTGAGGAGGAGAATAAGAACTTTTGTACTATGTGATTTCATTCATAAGAGCTAAATAGATTATGTAAAGTAATAAGTGCTTGTAGGTTTTAGTCGTAGGTTTGGCTTTTGTGCTATTGATACATACAGTTGTGCTCAAAATAATAGCAGTGTCTTTAAAAAAATAAGTAAATATCAAAATTCTTCTAACAAATTGTACTTTACAATTTGTGTACTTTTGAACACAAATGCATTGGGGACAAAGCACATTCTATTCCAAAGCAGGACAATTGGGAAAAGTAATTAAAACTCAAATAATAATAATAATGATATTTCACAGAAAGTCAGAAACGTAATGTTAAAAAAAATAGCAGCATTAACATCTTTTCTTGGAAACTCAAAAATGTACTGCACAAACTAAGAGATTCTTGATAAGCCAACTTGGCTGAGTATCCTAAACTAATATTTTGTTGCAAAACCACGGTTTCTGATAACTGCTTCACATCTGTGGTGCACGGAGTCAACCAATTTCTGGCAACGGTCAACAGGTATTGCAGCCCAGGCCAATTGTACTATATTCCACAATTCCCCTGCGTTTCTTGGTTTTGCCTCATGCACTGCAGTTTTTATGTCAGCCCACAAGTTTTCTATGGGATTAAGGTCCGGGGATTGTGCTGGCCACTCCATCAGTTGAATCATGTTTGTCTAGAACCCCTCTTTTGCTCGCTTGCTGGTATGTTTTGGGGCATTATCTTGTTGAAAGGTCCACCTCAAAGGCATTTTCTCTTCAGCATATGGCAGCATGACTTCTTCCAATATCCTGATGTACTCAAATTGATCCATGATTCCTGGTATGCAATAAATAGGACCAACAACGTAGTAGGAGAAACATCCCCATATCATGATGCTTCCACCACGATGCTTAACCGTCTTCACTGAGTACTGTGGCTTGTATTCTGTGTTTGCAGGATGTCTGACATACTGTCTGTGACCCTTGGACCCAAAAAGAAGAACCTTGCTTTCATCAGTACACAAAATGTTACGCCATTTCTTCTCAGGCCACTCAATGTGTTTTTTGGCAAATTCTAACCGCTTCTGCACATGTCTTTTATTTAGCAGTGGGACTTTGCGAGGGCTTCTTGCTGGTAGGTTGATTTCAACAAGACGTCTTCTGATTGTACCAGTACTCACAGTCAACTGAAGGTCTTCCTTGATCCTCTTGGAGCCGATCATTGGCTGAGCCTTTACCAGTTTGGCTATTCTCCTATCCATTCAAGGAGTTGTTTTTCTTTTTCTTCCACGTTTTTCTTCCAATTTCAACGCATTGGAGATCATTTTAGATGAACAGCCAATCACTTTCTGTACTTCTTTATAGGTTTTCCCCTCTTTTATTAGTTTCTTGATTAAAAACGCTCGTCTTTAGAACAGTGTCTTGAATGACCCATTTTTCTTGTTTTTTCAGGACAAATGCACAGCCAGCATGTCAGTTGCCTTGCTCCTTAAATAAGGATCACCTGTTAACACCCCTTTTCCCAGAATGCCCTCTCTAAGTGACGGCCTCCCTAATTGAACTCACCACTGCAATTTATTTGAACACACCCTTTTCAGTTAGTCATTCAATTTCAAAGAATCTATAGTATGCATGGGTCGCCTGTTGGGTTTGTTGGTTTTCTATACCCTTATTATACCCTCCAAAAACTTACTTGTGGTGTAGAGGTTGAAAGTTTTACAAAAACATTGATTTATCTTGCTGCTGTTGGGGCACTGCTATTATTTTGAGCACTACTGTAAGTGTTAAGTGTTTTAATTTAAGGTTCAAGAAGTACTCATAGAGTTAACAAAGCAAAGCTCCCCTGATCCCTTCAACATCAGAGTTCATGAACAGATGGATTTCCTATGAGGCTCTGATTCTCTTCTATTACTGAATATGAAATATGAGTCAGATGCAGCGTCGGTACTTTATCAGTGATCCTTTGTAAGAGTAACAGAAACAGCACCTCCCCTCCTCAGCAGGTCTGTAGAACACACCACAAGGGCAGGTTTGTGCTTTGTAGTGCAAAATATCAAATATAAAGTTAAAAGCTCGATTGATTTGATAAATTGATTATTACCGCAATTATATGATGGTAAGCTTTTATAGAGTTGATTTACATATTATTTTCATGCTTATTTATTTTCATTGTGCACTTAATTTAGGGTCCAAAGGTGACTGAATCCAGTTGAGTCTCTCATACCTGTATCGTTATTTCAGAGTTTAAAGAAGAGAGGTTTCCTAGATCTGCTCTGAAGAACTTAATGACCTTAATAGAAGGATGGAAATCATGGAAGGATCAGCTTAAGGAAACTGAGACTGAACTGGAGCAAACAGACAAACAAACACCCAGTAAAGGAGAATTAGAGGAAGAGGAAATGACACAAGAGGAGAGAGAGAGCATCAGTCAGATCAGAGTGGAGATGAGAGAGATGGAGGAAAGAATAGTGAGAGAAAGAGTGGAGATGAGACAAAGAGAAGAGCAGGAGATGAGAGACGCAGTGAGGGCTGTGGTGGAAGCTCTGAGGAGCTCAGCAGAACCAGTGGAGAAACTGATTGAGAAGATAAAATGGTACAAACATCAAAAACATGAATATAGAAATAGGTTATCAGAGGTTAGAGATGATGAGAGGAGAGAGCTGGAGAGAGAACTGGAGAGAGAAGATCAGCAGATGACAGAGGTGAAACGGGAGCTGAGAAGGATGCAGGAGGAGAGGACGAAGATGGTGAAGAACCTCAGACTGGAGATGAAGAGCAGAGAGAAGAGTGCAGCTACAGCAGTAGAGACAGACAGACAGCTGTTCAGGAACCTGCATGTATATTTTATCCAGACTCTTATGACAAAGAAACAGAAAGAGTTTGATAGTAGGATGGAGGTTAAACAGAGAGAGTTAGAGACACTGAGACTGAACCTGTCAGAGATGGAGAAAGACAAAGAAAAACAACTGGAGGAGAGAAATAAGACTGTAAAAGAGAAAAACAACCAACTCAAACAAAAAGATACTGAATTAGAGGGACATTTAAAGACAAAAAAGAACCTAAATAAAATAATACATGAAAAGAGTGAATTGATCAAGGAGAAAGAGAGAATACTGGAGGTCACAACAAAAGAGGTGGAAACCAGTAAAAAACAACTGGAGACACTGGGAAAGGAACTACAGGAGAAAGAGAGACTTCTGAAAGAAAAGACAAATACACTTCAGATGAAGGACAAGACAATAGAAGAGAATGAGACACAGCTCAGAGAGACTAAAGATGAACTGAGACAAACAGAGAAATTAGAGGAGAATCACAGAAAACAACTGCGAGAAATGGAGCAAAGACTTGTGGAGAAAGACAAAGAAATAAGTGAGATGGAGGAACAGCTGAAAGATAAAGACATGGAGCTGGAAGAGAAAGATGTGGTTATAAAAGAACATTTAGAGACCATCAGATCTGCTTCTCAGAGAGATGCACTGTTACAGGAAACTAATGAAAGATTTGCAGATGCACTGAATCAACTCACACAGAAAGACTCACAACTGGAAAATATGACCAGTCTGCTGGGTGAGAGAGAGAGACTACTGGAGACCACAGTGAATGAGGTAGAAACCAGTAATAAACAGGTAGAATCACTGGAGAAAGAACTGCAGGAGAAAGAGAGACTTCAGAAAGAAAATTCAGAAACCCTTCAGCTGCAGGACAAGACGATAGAAGAGAAGGAGACACAGCTCAGAGAGATTAAAGATGAACTGAGACAAAGAAGAAGAACATTAGAGGAGAATCAGAGAGAGCTGGAGGAGAAACACTCACAACTGGAGAATATGAGCAAAGTGCTGAGTGAGAGAGAGACACTACTGGAGAACACAGTCAGAGAGGGAGAAACCAGTAAACACCAACTGGAGACACTGGGAAAGGAACTACAGGACAAGAGCAGCCAACACCAGGATATGATGATCCTACTGGAACAACAGAAAACTGAACTGGCAGAAAAGAACAAACAGCTTGAGGAGAAAGACCCAACAGTCCCAGTCAGGAGAAGAAACAGCAAAGAGTTGGACCCTCCAAAGAGTGAGTATTTTGATCATGAAGGGAAAAAAGTATAAAATAATATAATCTTGGGCTCTTGGGCTCAAAACCCAGAGAGTTTGCAGCTTTGCTTTGTGTCATCCCTGTACTTCTCACATTTTTAACATTTTATGAGAGGTCAAATCAGAGGTCAAATCAGAATTTATCTGACTTGTTTTAGCCTCTCTCACATAGTCTCTACCACAGCCACCAATCACTCACACAGTGCACCACAGTCACCAATTACACAGAGACTGTAGACCTTAGACAAAGACCGTAGGCCTACCACAGAGACCTTAGTCCTTGCACAAAGACTGTAGGCCTTAAACAGAGCCTGTAGACCAGGGCTATTCAACTATATTTTTCTTAATTTTTTTTTTTTTTGGGGGGGGGGGGGGGGGGGGGGGGGGCTGTGGCAAACGTAATTTTTCTCCGCGGGGAGATGAGCCGCGGGCCTGTACAAGTTCATTAAAGTTTCATTGAACTCCTCCATTTTGCAAATACAGCAAAAATGAATAAATAGCAGGTGAGAATTATCAGATATTAGTTTAACCAGTGAAATTGTTTTCTACTATAATATTCCCATTATATCAGCTGTATATCAAGCATACCTTCTGAAGATTGCGTTCCCCATTCTAACTGGTCTGCTGCGCTATAGTGAGTGGAGAGACACCAGATTCAGCAGTGTCGCTCAGAGGGAGAAACAGTATGGAGAGTTTAATACAGTTTCCTGGGATTAATACAGTTTCCTTACCGTAGAGTAGTTTAATATAAAATGTATTATTAGATTCAATTTGGAAATGTATGTTCTTTTCCAGTGGGTGGAGAATCCTCCAGTCCAGACTCTCCAGTACCAGTGCCAGTACCAGAACGCAGGCTGGTGCTGCTGGGGAGGACTGGGTCTGGGAAGAGTGCAGCAGGAAACACCATCCTGGGCAGAGAGGAGAGGAGCCAGGCTGCTACATCTACACTCCCCCAGCAGAGTGAGAGCAGACAGGGGGAGGTGGCTGGGAGGAAGGTGACTGTGGTGGACACTCCTGACTGGTTCTGCCCTGAGCTCTCTCTGGAGGAGGTGAGACAGGACGTGGGACTCTGTGTCCGTCTGTCTGCCCCAGGACCCCACGCCTTCCTCCTAGTCATACCAGTGAAGCAGCCTGCAGGAGAGGAGAGAGGGATGCTGAAGAAAATGGAGGAGATGTTTGGAGAGAGATGTTGGAGGAACACCATGATCCTCTTCACTGTTACTGAAGAAGAACAAAATCCTGAACAGTTAATTCAGTCAGGAAACCAAGAGGTCCAGACACTTGTGGAGAAATGTGGGAACAGGTTTCACTGTCTCAACATTAAGGAGAGTGGGGATGGGTCTCAGATCTCAGAGCTGCTGGAGAAGATAGAGAAGATGGTGGAAGGAAACAAAGAGAGATTCTACAGCAGTGAGATCTACCTGGAGACAGAATCTCAGATCAGAGAAATGGAGAAAATAATTATGAGAGAAAGACAAAAGATGAAAGAGAGAGAGGAAGAAGAAACAAGACAGAAACTGGAAAGGAGTATAGAGGATGTTTTGATGAAATTTACACAATTATCTGCTGACTATCATGCACAAATCAGTAAATACGAGGATCGAATAACTGAACTTGAGATAATGTTAAAAGAAGAAAGAGATGACAGTATAAAGAAAGATCTGGAGAGAAAGCTGGAGATAGAGATTCAGAAGAGGAAAGAGGCTCAGCTGGAACTAGACAGACTGAGAGAGGAGAGTGAGAAAGAGAAGAGAGAGATGGAGGATAGACACAGACAGGAGATGGAGGAGATCAGGGAGACGTATGAAGGACAGGCCAGGGTGGAGGCAGAGAGGAACCTCATGAAGATCATCCTGCCTGAACTCCAGCAAAAACTTTGGAGTGTGTTGACACAGAAACAGAAAGAATTCGACTGTAGGATAGAGGAGAAGGAGAGAGAGTTAGAGGCACTGAGACACAAACACAGAGAGGGAATTAGAGCTGCAGTTTCAAAAGGAGGAGAGTTGATTAGGACACTAGAGAATTATTTAACCTATTAACTGATCAATTAACTCCTACTGCCCAGTATCCCCCCCCCCCCCCCCCCCCCCCATCACCACCAGTTTTTTGGTTTATTTATTTTCATGGAGGATTTGTTATATTTCACATTGCCAGAATGAGGCAGATGAGGGTTGACTTGTCCTCCCATGTGATCAAGACTCATTCTATGTCATGTTATTTAATAGTGAGCCCCATGTTTTCTGGTCCACCAATGCAAAATATAGGAAATCTGAGCTTTGATGTGTTTTCACAAATATGTGACAAATATTTCACAAGCCCAGATGCACATGAAATGCTTTGCTCCTTGTATGTACTCAATACCTTGTTTGTAGGTTCACATGTTCAGTTGCACATGTTTAAAAGTTGTACTGACCCATGACTTTCATTATGAAAAGACGTCTTAGCACTGAAGCGCTTACAGACTAGCATGAACTCATCGTTAAATCATAGATGGGTCATTCCAGGATTTTGGTACATTTCAGGGGTGGTAACTTCTGAAAATTTGATCTTCAATTTGATCATTTAAAATCACATATTTATAATCTATAGGTTATAAACTATTAAAAAGTTTGATTCGTCAATCTCAGATATGGAAGAAGTTTTTTCTTTATTAGATTGGTGTGCAGTAAATTGGTATGCAGTAACAGGGTTGCAACTAACAGGGTTGCAAATTTAGGCTAAGTTGTGGTCTACCCCAGGAACAGATGCTCACTGTAAAATTTAGCTATGTATACAAGATCAAGGACAAATATGGTTATATAAGTATATAAAGTAAATTTTGACTCTACTCAATATTAGTCTTACAATATGAGGAACATGGTTGCGTTCACTGAGTGACACACACAACTTGGACAAACATATTTGGAAAAAAACCTTGAAAATTGTTAGAGCACTTACCATTTTTCTTGCCATGTGGGCAGGAAATGTCCTTGTGATGCAAATTCCTTTGTGCCAGTACACAAATATTTTTAACCCTTTCTCTGCCAGATAAAATTCTTTATGGTAACAGGGCTGCACGCATATTGTGGGACACAAATTAATAGTGTAAAAACTGTGACATGCAATACAATGTAGACCAAAGAAGTTGTTTTCATAAGTAAAGGAGATGCATTTCAACAATATACAAGAGGAAGTAATTTATTTAGAGCTTATTTTAATTGTTAAATTTGGCAAAGTTGTTGGTCACCCAATGTGTGGGACAAGAGAAAATGGCCAATTTTTGAGGTGGTTCAAAGGTATTCGGTCTTTTGAATAATATCTAAGGCGCTTATTTTTCCAGCAAATTTTACAGTTTGTCTTATAACAAGTACAATGTTAAAAAAAATAGTCATTTAGATATTTTGGATATGTACATTTGGAAATTGAAGTGGTGGGACAGGAAATGTACCAAAATCCTGGAATGACCCAGATGCAATCTTTTCACATCTTCTAAATCTATCTTTATTGAAAGCCATTTTCTGGGGATAAATTCACAATCGTTATTTATAGCATAGGCCTACACTATCTGATTTGTTTTAAATAACTGTAACGTTTTAGGGGGAACAGGCGTGACGCAAGTGCAAGATTTGATAGATTTAATTAAATGACAGGTAACAGATACAAAAAGGGAAATCAACACGACAAGGAAGTAAGTTAACTACGGAGAACAAGCGACAGACCCATGAATAACCAAACAGACAGAGTAACAAACACATCTCGACAGACCTCTATAAATGTAGAAACATATGCGCAAACATGATTAGAACATCACAACAAGACGGCAAAAACTGAACAACAACACAGAGGGGAAACTAACAAATACAAGGAGACCATACGGGAAGCTGAAAACAGACACAGAGTACAACCGAGACATATAACAGACACAGGAAACACATACGGTGAGGTAAACCAGAGCGAGGGCAAGGAAGACAGAGGGATGCACTTACTAACAATGACCGACACGGAGGACTGAAACAGAAGGGAAGATATACACTGAACAGGGGAGTGAAACGAGGTTCAGGTGTGGCCACTAACGACGGGGCGGAGCAGACAGCACAGAACCGGGGAACTAGGCGGGACCAGAGAGGAGGGCGGAGCTGGACGTAACATAACCCCCCCTCAAGGCGTGCAACTCCGGGGCACGCCAATCAGGGAGGGTCGGACAGACGCCGGGGACAGAGACACCACGACACAGAGGGAAACGAGAGGGCGAGGCCGCGGTAGGGACAACAGACACGGGGCAGGATGGAGACAACGGCCCGGACACCGGACGTACGGGGTGACTGGGACAAGGAACGGGCGGTGACGCGGGAACGGGGCCAGACGGGATAGGACAAGGGGGCGACACAGGAGGCGGAACCAAGGGGGCCGGACAAGACGGGGTCAAGGGCACAGGACTGGACACCAGGGAGGACTGAGACGCGGAGGCAAACAGGCGGAGGACGACAGAGACAGGGACGGGAACAAAATGGGTGACGATCTGGGGAACAGAGACAGGAACAGGGACATGGAGGATACTACCATGGACGGACACAGGGACAGGTACGTGGATGCGGACAGAGACATACACAGGAACAGGGACCAACAGGAAACCAGGGAGGGTACACGGCAAAAAGGGGAACACAGGTGAGTGCAAAACAGGACTAACATGAGTGTCAATGTCCGGACAGTCCAGCACGGAGCCAGCCCCAGGCCCACAGGCGGGCAAGGCAGTCACCGTGGGGGCTGGCGTGGGCTGAGGAGTGTCCTGGGGAACCGGCAGAGCCGGAGGGGTGTCCAGGGGAGTCAGGGAAGAGTCCACGGGCACTGGTAGGCCCGGCTGAGGGACAGCAGAGACCGGGGAGGCCGGCGGAGGGACCGCAGAGACCTGGAAGGCCAGGCGACGGGTCGCAGGGACGGGACGACAGGCAGCGGGAGTAGGCGGGGCCCGCTGGCGGGCAGCGGGAACAGGCGGGGCCCGCTGGCGGGCAGCGGGAACAGGCGGCGTCGCCGGGGCGACGTCATCGGCGGGCGCGGCGGCCGGGGCGACGTCATCGGCGGGCGCGACGGCCGGGGCGACGTCATCGGCGGGCGCGACGGCCGGGTCGATGTCATCGGCGGGCGCGACGGCCGGGTCGACGTCATCAGGGGGCGGAGCCCCCGGGTCGACGTCATCAGGGGGCGGGGCCCGCTGGCGGGCAGCGGGAACAGGCGGCGTCGCCGGGGCGACGTCATCGGCGGGCGCGGCGGCCGGGGCGACGTCATCGGCGGGCGCGACGGCCGGGTCGACGTCATCAGGGGGCGGAGCCCCCGGGTCGACGTCATCAGGGGGCGGAGCCCCCGGGTCGACGTCATCAGGGGGCGGAGCCCCCGGGTCGACGTCATCAGGGGGCGGAGCCTCCGGGTCGACGTCATCAGGGCGCGGAGCCTCCGGGTCGACGTCATCAGGGGCCGTGGCCACCGGAACAGAGTCCTCGGGGGGCGGAGCTGCGGAACAGAAGCCTTCCGAGGACGGAACCTCGGGATCGACGTCATCAGGGGGCGGAGCAGGGCTTGGGAGAGTCACGGCAGGAGTGCTGTCAGAGGGCGTGGAGACCTGGGCACAGCCCCCCCTAAAAAATGTTTGGGGAAGTACCACAGGGCTCTCCCTGGGCTGTGGAGAGACCCGGGTAGTAGCCCCAGCAAATCTGGCTCGCATAAGTTCAGTAAATCCAGCCACCGTCCAGGCTTCCTCCTGACGGTTCGTCAGGATAATGTCCGCCCATTGCAAAGCCTTCCCTTTGAGGAGCGATCTAAAAAACAGCACTAGCACAGTCTCTGGAGGAGGAGGGCAGGTGAGTAACCGATAATACGTGTTGCATTGGAGGAAGAAACTGTCAGCGGTTACCGCTTCCCCGTCGTATTCCTCCGGACAGCTGGCTAGCGAGGGAAGCGCAACGGGTTTACCTTTCGAGTCCCTCACGAGACACGACTGCAGGGCATCCAAGCCGGTGGACTCGTCTTGCTGCGTCTTTTGAAACAGGTCGGTCATTATGTAACGTTTTAGGGGGAACAGGCGTGACGCAAGTGCAAGATTTGATAGATTTAATTAAATGACAGGTAACAGATACAAAAAGGGAAATCAACACGACAAGGAAGTAAGTTAACTACGGAGAACAAGCGACAGACCCATGAATAACCAAACAGACAGAGTAACAAACACATCTCGACAGACCTCTATAAATGTAGAAACATATGCGCAAACATGATTAGAACATCACAACAAGACGGCAAAAACTGAACAACAACACAGAGGGGAAACTAACAAATACAAGGAGACCATACGGGAAGCTGAAAACAGACACAGAGTACAACCGAGACATATAACAGACACAGGAAACACATACGGTGAGGTAAACCAGAGCGAGGGCAAGGAAGACAGAGGGATGCACTTACTAACAATGACCGACACGGAGGACTGAAACAGAAGGGAAGATATACACTGAACAGGGGAGTGAAACGAGGTTCAGGTGTGGCCACTAACGACGGGGCGGAGCAGACAGCACAGAACCGGGGAACTAGGCGGGACCAGAGAGGAGGGCGGAGCTGGACGTAACAATAACAAGCACATTCGTTCGTGATAGTCTGGCGAATATAAAATGATGAGACAAATAATCTGCGGATGTTAACGAACAAACTCGGATTAATTCTCCCTTCTCCCTCATGTTTCATGTGCCTTTGTGTATTTGTAATTGCTCAGTAAGTGAATTCTGGTCAGTTTGTTATGTTCATGGTCATGCGTTATTGTCGTTAGTTGCATTTGTTTAAATGTTATCTGGTTAGTTTATGTTCGCATTTGTGCCTTATTGTTACGGTTGGTTGCGTTTCTTGGTTATACAGTTGCCTAGTTTTCTGACGATGCCTCGCCGTTCACGTCCCATCCGCATCAGCAGGGTTGCCAACTTTTCAAGATCACTTGGAGTGATATTTGAACCTGGGGGACGGGGGACGGGGACGTAGATTGTTACCGGGGGGATGTAAAATGGACACGAATTAAGTATTATCCGATCGCCAGTGGTTGGCGCCAGAGCAAACTACTAACTCATTGAATCATAGATGTAGATCAGAGATAAATAAACTAGATTTTTTTTTTTTCGGCATGAGAAATCGGATGTGTGGCTAGTTCTCGATCGTTACAACATAGATGTGAGCGAATATTATCAGAGGAGAGATGATGAGAACTGGGGAGATAACTGTTTTTTACTTTACTAATTATGTCAGGCCCGTAGCCAGGGGGGATCGGAGGGTTTGTTCGATCCCCCCCCCGCCCCCTCCCCCATCCACACATGCCCCCTCAAGATAGGTAGGCTATTCAATGAATGAATTGTTAATCTCCGGTGGATATACAGACAGACAAATAAGGACAGCAACAACAGACTCACAACAAACTTATAACAGTGTTGCCAACTCTCATGCAATGAGCGTGAGACACTCGCATTTGACTGTCTTCACACGCTCACACGCCACACATCCGATTTCTCACGCTGAAAAAAAATCTAGTTTATTTATCTCCGATCTACATCTATGATTCAATGAGTTACTAGTTCGCTCTGGCGCCAACCACTGGCGATCGATCGCTTTAGGCGCAACTTAGAGGAAACATATAAGACATAACCCCCCCCCCCCCCCCCCCCCCTCCCCGCATCAAATCTCACTCCTAGTGATTTTGAAAAGTTGGCAACTTTGCTTATAATGAGTAAAATATATGTAAATTTAAAGGTTTGAAGTGTGCTCGTGTATTTAGGGGGCATTGGAGTAGAGAGGAAAATGAAGTCCACTTTTGGGGGAAAAAGATCCCCCCCATCACAATGCTGGCTACGGGCCTGTATGTTCCTCTACATGTACATTTGTAATAAATGTAAACATGTTTTGGTTAAAGTTGCAGATTTTTCTAGACTCAGTGGGGTATTTAAATATCATATATATCACAATTATAGATTTGTACAAATAAAGAAATAATATTAATATTATTAATTATTTATTAATAATAATAATAATAATAATAATAATAATAATAATAATAATAATAAAGAAAATATTTGTTCATGGGGTAGATTTGTCCTTTGTGTAAAGAAAGTGTTTGTCATGCGACTTACCATATCTGCAATAACAATTGCAGGAACTTGCTGGTTATAGTGACTGGAGGAAACAGTGACGTTCTAACTCCTATGCGAATGATGATGTCTCCAAATTAATGATGATGTTTCCAAACGAACAATAATGATTAAACTGTGAAAGCTGTACATTAATTTCACCATGGATGACCAGCTGTCTACGAGTGAATGTGGCCATAGCATTTTCAACAGTTTCGACATCTTACTGGTTAATAGTTTTAACATACACAAAGAAACGGTTTGCTGCCAGATATTGTTAGATTTCTTATTAAGATAAATTACCAGTAGGTCTATGAAATTATATCACCTATACATGCTTCCTTAAATTGGATGGGGATTTTTTGGGGTCTTTTTCCTCGACTACTTTAAAAAAAGTCATGGATTGTGTGGCGTGTTACAATCAGTAGATTCATCAATTCTAAGTAGGTATATTTTCTTTCAGTCTTGTATGCTGCTGCGTTACCGCTGAACTGTGCTCTGATTGGTGCGCTTGCAGCGCCGTTGAACCCAACGCTGATTGGTGCGCGTGCTTTGACATTACTTTGTTGAACACAAGAAGCCTGATGTAACAGCTTTCACTTAATGTAGTAGAGTAAAAAGTAAGATATTTCACTTTCAAATGTGGAGTAAAAGCAGTGACTGTATATATAATGGACAGTACATCACCGTTGACTCCCATTGTGAACTTTTGAAGCCACCAAGATGGCCGCACGGACACCGCCATCTTGGATGCGCTTGCGCAGTAGATGAAAATTGGAGCCAGAGCATGCGCATTAGAACCTGTAGGCAGGACATTGGCTGTGTTCGAAATAGTCTACTACAGGGGTGCCCACAGTTTTCAGCTTGCGAGCTACTTATAAGATGACCAAGTCAGAAAGATCTACCGGGGTGGCGGCGAACGTAATTTGTTGAGCGGGGGGGGTTGGGGGGGTGGCGAACGTAATTTGTTGAGGGGGGGTGGCGAACGTAATTTGTTGAGTGGATTGCAGATTGGCTACCGTGAATGTCAATCAAAATACAACCATCAGTGCAGATGTGCGATTCATCTACTACTATTTTATGTGACGCGATCTACGCACATTCCTTCGCGATCGACCGACACTTCCTTCGCGATCGACCGGTCGATCGCGATCGACGTAATGAGCACCCCTGGTCTACTACATACTACTGGCGTACTGATTGAGCCCCAAATCAGTATGTCGTATGCAGTATGTGACCAAAATGAAAATTTCCAGTACGCGAAACATACCCGGATGACCTACTACTTCCGCAAAATATTCCAGTACGCGAACAGAGCTATCTTCGTGGTGTACTGCATCCCATCATGCAACGCTACGTTCACGTGACCCCGTAGTGTGCTTTGCTTTTGTCGCATACTGGAAACTGTACTGCATACTACTACGAGGACCAGTATGCAGTATCCAGTATATACTGAGTCCAGTATGCAGTATGTAGTAGTCTATTTCGAACACAGCCATTATCTCCGCCAGAGACCGTATCTCCGCCCCGACATTCGCTAGGATACGCCCACCAGTATATAAACTTTTGACGTTTTACAAAATAAACAAAGGTAAAAGGTTTTAATACTTTAGTATGCGGTGAGCACGAAATACCGTAAAATCAAGCATATAGGCGCAATAAGATTTAAAGCGCGGATGAATCGCAAAAGCGCGGATAGCTTGACCGCGGTAACATGAATTGGAGGGGGAACTGAATGGGTCTCAACTCCGGATATGGCACCAGAAATGGGCCATGTGTTTCTTTGCTAGCTGGGTTGTCTTCCTGGAACCCTGTTGCTGCGCACTGACGCGCTGATCTTTCACTCCGTGTTAGTTCTGTACTTGTGAGAACGACCTAGGAGGGAACTGGTTTGGAGTTTGGGTGACATCTTGCTGTTAGCGGTACGTACACTGTCTTGGAGTAAATTATGTAGTTTGCTATTGGTAGGCTACTACTGAGAAACTAATGTAATCAGTTATTGAGTTAATTACCGTGTCCGAGAAGACCCGAATCCCGTGTACAAAAATGTCAGTGATGCAACATGTAAATCTGCATATTCTGCTTCCTTCATGTATATATATTCAGATACCATGTTCGGATACCATGTGTGGTGACACCTTGCGCTTGTCGAAAATCTGCACTTACTGGTGCATTATATATATGAATCTATATTAATATTTATCTATTTTTATCATTTTGATTGTCCTTTATTTCCAATGTCCATTAATTCACAGTTATCTTCCTGCTACTCAAAGAGTTGAGACACAAGATTAGACGTTTTAAACGTATGTAAGTAACATTCATACCAACCGCTCATACACAAACATGGAGATCATCTGCATACCAGAGATCTTCATCACTTCTCTCCCTCGGGGGCAAACCAGGCGATGCCCGGCGTACCTAACTGACATGACGAGTCACGTTCAAAGGGATAGAAGATTCCACATTCACACAGGCATTACTTAACGGTTTGTGTTCCAGCATAGTTAAAGACTCATTCACATCCTGATAGTCAGTCACATAGAATACAGCTTCACATGATGTGTTTATTGGTCAACAATACCAGTACCAATATCGTTCAAATACAAACATGTTAATTGTGTTAGAAAATAAAAAAAAAAACAGTGCTGTCACTCTCATTCTGAAGAAGGGTTGTTTTGCTGCAGATGACACTACAGAGACACTGTGAATTTTTTTTTTAATTTTTTTTTTATGTAACCGAAGTCAGTTTTAAGAGGACACATATTAAAAAAGGAGCGATGTAATGTCTGCAGTATTGTAATGGAATGGTATTGAACACACCATGAATGGATGCAAAGGAGGAGTGCATGCGTTGGAGGATCTAGGTAAACGAGACGAGAGACAGAAAAGGACTGCTGCATGTCTGTGTACTTTAAAGCTAAATACTACAAGAAAATGACCACGTACTCCTTATTAAGTGTCTTTTGTCCTTTAATGAGAGTACAAACTTTACAGAGCCTGTTTTAGAAATGTCCAACCTTGATGCAGATGAAACCAGAGAGAGAGTTCTGCTGATCAAAG
This sequence comes from Brachyhypopomus gauderio, assembly GCF_052324685.1. Lineage (NCBI taxonomy): Eukaryota > Metazoa > Chordata > Actinopteri > Gymnotiformes > Hypopomidae > Brachyhypopomus > Brachyhypopomus gauderio. Next base: position 2,914,513 of record NC_135217.1, read on the forward strand.
TACTTAAACACCTCATGTCCACATACTTTAGATACACCATTTCTTCCGTCGAAGCAAGCGTTTTCTATATATTGCTGGTGGGGCTGCCACCTGCTGGTTTGGCATGGTACCTACACACGTGCACAGCAGAAGTCCTGGCTGAACAAAATGTAGCTCCAATTGCCAGTGTAAACTACTGGATGTACATGATATAGATGATGGCTGGACACAAGGAATTCAGACGTCATCATACTTGTGGTTGTTTTGCTATGGATAAATAGTTGGCCAGTGTTTTCTTCCTTAATTGGGCTCATCTTCTTCTTGTGTCATGAATACACTTGTCTGACTCTAGGCAAATAGGCGTTCACCATGAAATTGGGGGTCCAGTTTTTTTTTCATTTGCATTAAAATCCTGCATTTGACGTCCTTCATTAGCTACACGTCTGTTTCTGATTAACTCAATATGTCGCTTGACAGATGCTGAAGAGGAGTGATACAGTGGCATAATGCTCTCCTGAGTCTACAACTGTGTGTGTGTGTGTGTGTGTGTGTGTGTGTGTGTGCGGGCGTGCGTGTATGTGCATGCGTGTGTGTGTGTGATGTGTCCCTTTTTATGATTTATGTTTCAGAGTGGGGCTTTTCTGACCGCATATTTGAAGTCCATGTGGAAAAATTGACACTCTGTACGACCCCCTCAGTACATCAAATATAATGGTAATGAACTTTAACTTCTGTCCTTTCTTCATTATGCTCATTTCACCCAGTATCCTGTGACAGGCCATCAGGCACATTAGTTTCATTAAGCCAATATTCCAGGTGGAGGCTCTGCAAAGTTAACCTAAACAATTCCATTGTGCCACATTATATCTGAAAATTCAGTTAATCCCATTTTGTAATTCATACAATAATACATATATAATATTATGCACATGACTGCATAATATATATATATATATATATATATATATATATATGCAGTCATGTGCAAAACCATTATAAATTATCAAGTTTTATCATGACATAAAAAAAATCATCTGGTCCTTAGCATGCCTTAAACCAGGGGTGCCCACAGTTTTCAGCTTGCGAGCTACTTATAAGATGACCAAGTCAGAAAGATCTACCGGGGTGTGGCGAACGTAATTTGTTGAGCGGGGGGGGGCGAACGTAATTTGTTGAGTGGATTGCAGATTGGCTACCGTGAATGTCAATCAAAATACAACCGTCAGTGCAGATGTGCGATTCATCTACTACTATTTTATGTGACGCGATCTACGCACATTCCTTCGCGATCGACCGACACTTCCGGTCGATCGCGATCGACGTAATGAGCACCCCTGCCTTAAACTTATGGAAAAACCTCCTCACATAAACAACATATGGTGCATTATAAAGTTATTATTTACCAAATACTAGTCCAAAATGCAGACGCAGTGTGTAAAAAATTGAGCGTTAGTAGCAGTCAGATGCTGCTAATTAAATGCTTGATTAATTAATCAGCAGCATGTGTGCCCACCTCTGTAAAAGCAGAGGTTTTGTCAGTTGGCTGGTGAGAAGCAATCAGTCAAAGTCCAGACCAAAGCCCAGTTAAAATGCTGTGGTGAGATAACTTGATTGCCCACAATTACTTCAAGATATTGGTGCAAAAAGTGCTTTTGTGAGCTGTATGTTCATGGGGTGTGCTTAATCTTTCACACGTAGTTTCACCATTCTGGCTTCATTCTTGTTAAACAAACAGTGAGACAGTGGAATATGCAATAAGTAATGTCTTAAGAAGATTCCCTGTAGGTAACTGCAGTGTATTTATTTAAGTATATACTCTACCAGTCAATAGTTTGGACATAGCTGACAATTTGTTCTACGTAGTATTAAATGCATTTTTAGCTAATGTTTTATGCTTAGATTTGCTTATAAAGACATATAATATAGTTAATGTTGATGGTCGATTATATGCTTTTTATTCCAAAACTGTAACGGTGTGACTGAAGCAGCAGACGTGGAGTATGGTGCCGTAACAGTAACAATCAAGAACAATAATAGTAATGAAATTTTAATTGAATTGCTCAAAAATTATATTCCTCAAAAATAAATGTTGCCCCTAATCCTACACGTCATGTGCTCAGCATACGCACACACACACACACACACACACACACACACACACACACACACACACACACACACACACACACACACTCACACTAAGAAAGTTTGCTTAATAAAGCACATTCATTCATTTATTCATTGCTTTCATCTTTTACAACAGACAAATGTTTCAGCAGCCATTCTTGCTGGAGCGTCATTGGCAGGCTTAAGCATTGAGAAAATATCTCGCAGCATAAACACAGACAGAAACATTGTCATTGAAATTACCAATTACAGTGACACCTATATCCTAGAAAACCCAAGGCAAGTAGACCTGAATCTTATGAATATAAGGTTGGATTATAAGAATTCATTCTTTCACTACCTTTTTCACTTTTTTGACTTCCGTAATTATATTTTGATTGTTTAATGCTGAGAAGAATCAGAATTTTCATAATGATTATACCTAGCATTTTGCTTAGATTCCCAATATTATGCAAGATAAGTTAATAAGTGTGATGAACATGATGATAACAGGTGATAATATCCTTCATGTTGACTGAGTTTCTTCTCTCCCTATACAGGGTCCACACCAGCAGTGGATATTGTCTCAATCCTCCACAGCCAACAATCCAAAAAAAGACCAAAGAAGCTTGTTCATTTACCAGATCTTCAGACATAGCCCGTGGAGCTGTAGGGGTCCTCACGTACCAAATCCTCACTGATGAAATGCATTGTGTTGGTGAACTTGCCATTATGTTTTCTGTGCCTTTTGACTACAATTTGTATCAAAACTGGTTTGCTCTTGGCATTTTTAATCATGGCATTTCTTGTAACAATGATCTATTCAACCAAATGTATTATGATGCACCCTCCAAACTCAGCAAATTCACAAGAGGCAAAGCGACAGGAACTGGGATCACATTTTCTGCAGGAGACCTGACTATTAAGGGAACAATGTCACCTGCAAGGAGTTCAGTTATGAAGGTGGAGTTTCGGGAAGGTTGAATCTTAATGTCTTTTACCAAAACAAAAAAAAAAAACCGGAGCATTTATTTCAGGGCTATTGAAAAAACACTCCATCACGAGTGTTACGTTTGCCACCCCCGCTCAACAACTTACGTTCGCCACCCCTGCCGCACCGGACCTCAGGTCACAGGTATCTGCCAAAATTGGACCGCGGACAAATTTAGTTGAGTACCCCTGTTCTAGTGAGTGATGGACTGATATTTGGGCCCCCTTTGCATAACCCATATGGGCCCTATAAGGATTTGCCCATGGGCCCCTAATGGGGCTGAAGCAGGTGTCTGCAGTCAACCATAAGGGCCCTACTTGTTGCCCACCTTGGCCCCGTCATTATCCCACAGAAACAATGGGCCCATATAGGGCCAGTGAATCATTGCTCATACGGGGCCCACCTGAGGCCCACATTGACCCCAATATTGGCCCACATGGGCTAACACACATGGGGCCCATGTGGAGCCGATGGACAAATCTTTGTGGGTCCCAGCTGGGTTGCCCAAAAAGGGCCCATGTGCCAGCCCATTTCAAACCCATGTGGGGCCCACATGGACATGTTGACTGGGACCCTGCGGACTCAGGCACCACGGACAGATGGGCAGCTGTTGCTCTCCGTCCGCACACCATGGGGGACTCAGCGGTCAGAAGCCCGCTAGGGTGCGATGACCCTGTGACCGACTGGGGCGTGGTTGTCATCTCATTGATTCACCAGTTGGTCTAGGGTCCCGCCCAGGGAGGTGAGCTAACCTATGTTTGTGTTCTGTGTTTCAGCTCCTGGACTACAGGGGCTTTCATTTCGCTCACCCTGCCCATCACAGTAAAAACAATTTCATGCATGTATATATATTTTTAAATGTGCCATATTTTGTCAATTGTGATTTTTACACCGCAATCGAAATTTGTCCTCCGCGTTTAACCCATCTGCACAAACACTATTGATTACTAGGGGGCTGTGGATCACACATGCCCAGAGCGGTGGGCAGCCCTAGCCCGGCACCCGGGGAGCAGTTGGGGTTAGGTGCCTTGCTCAAGGGCACCTCAGTCATGGCCTCAGGTCTGGGAATCGAACCCACGACCCTCCGGTCACAAGACCAGTTCCCTACCACCAGGCCATGACTGCCCCATACATATTTGTAACCCTGAATCTGAGTTTTATCTGGTGGACGTGTTTTGTCCCTTATCTCAAGAATCACTGATTTCTTTGAATGTGGTTTATTAATAAAATACATTTTATGAAATAAAGAATATGAAAGAAATATATATTAGTAAATGCATATGATCTGGTACGGCATGGGTGTAGATCTGCAGCCTTGAACACCTCCAGAACAATTTGGTGTTTTACCTTCTCAAACAAAACATACCAATTTTGAGCTTATTACGATTACTATTAGTAATAGTGATGAACAATGAGCATTTCAGAAGAGTCCCAATACATTAATATATTGTCATGGCGGCGAAGAAAGGAGTCTTACGCAAAAAGCTCATCTCAACAAGAAACGCACTTTATTAAAACCTTATAGGCTTTTTTTTTATATCCTTCTCTGCTCTTGACTCTGCTCTCTGCAACTACCCCACTCAGCTGCACTCACTTCACGGTGAGGGTGCTCCCAGTTTTCCCCACAGAACAAACACATATGGATACCCAAAGTACTATAACTAAAACCAGTGGCGTGAACACATAGACAACACATAGACACATAGACAACTCTGCCCTTTATCAACGAAAGAGCCCTTTTGAAACTTCGTTTATTATTATTATTATTATCATTTTGAGGTCGGTTTGAAATGATCTTCTGAAAATCTGAGCGATTAAAAACAATCCCCTAAAATGAGCCACCACCTCGCACACACCCGACCTCTCTCTTCCTTTAACACCAGATGCGCTGCAGTAGCAGTTCAGTTCAGCGAGTGGAAGGAAGCATCTTCAGCACAGCACACACGCTCAGATAGACTTCTTCTCCCGTCCCCACCAGCCAGGTCACATACACGTCAAGTCAAATCGTACCGTTTGCCCTCTAAGCCCAACGTGAAATCATTTTGTTGTGCAGTAAAATGTCTCATGCAGCACCAAACTACTAAGCATTTTTAGCCGATGGTCACCTGATAAACTAGTCGCTCTAGCCCAAATCAATGATAGATAACGTGAGGACGACCACACACAAATAATTATGGTAGAGTTTGCAAATCTATGTGTTAAGCTGAACGTTTTCTGTTGTATAGGTTTTGTTAGGCAACATAAATTAACACATTCGTTTGTGAAAGAAGAAACGGGAAGTTCCCCATTACCTATGAAAAATGTCCATCTGCATTCGTGTAATGACAACAGTCAGTAGCCTAACTCCTTCTCGTACTTTTTGGTCTTTTTACTGTCTTAATTGTAGGCCTATATTGATTTACTAATTGCAAAATATATGCAACAATGCCTGCAGACAGTGGAGGGTAAACAAGTTAACTGAAGGACAATGACTGTATATAGTTAATATTGAATATGGATTTTATCAGTTGGCGGTGTGACTTTTTCCATTGAAAACTCACGTTTAGAGAATGTTACTAATAAAAGTCAAATTTCATTCAACATGCATATTGCAACATTCATATTCATTTTATAATGAATTGTTTCACGTGCGCTAAAACGTGCTCCCCCCCTTTCCCCCCAGCACTTGCCCCCAAAATGTCTGTGCACGCCACTGACTAAAACCATCAAAATAACTGTATCAAACTCACTTATTTAAACGGACTATTTATAATTCCCAATCTCTCTCTCCCATCTCCAAGCCTCCTCTGCTGACGCGTGGACGGGGCTTGTCAGTCCGTGTGCCCGGCGCCGTCACAATATTATGGTGGAAAGCCTGGGAAAATTTGAATGAAGCCTGAAAATTTTGGATGAAGTGGGCCATATCCGACCCTATAACAATTGTTCTGGCTAGCAGCTGGGAAAGTGCTGGCTTAGTGCTGGTAATCATGACTGGGCTCCGCAGAGTCGTGCATGGACCGAATCAAGACGTCATTCATTTTGAATCTGGGCCAGATCCGCCTGCTGGAATGCTGTATTTTTTGCTAATTATTTGCTAGCTCTGTTGCAGCGCACTGACGCGCTGATCTTTCACTCCGTGTTAGTTCTGTACTTGTGAGAACGACCTAGGAGGGAACTGGTTTGGAGTTTGGGTGACATCTTGCTGTTAGCGGTACGTACACTGTCTTGGAGTAAATTATGTAGTTTGTTATTGGTACTACTGAGAAACTAATGTAATCAGTTATTGAGTTAATAATTACCGTGTCCGAGAAGACCCATAGCGTGGCAAATCCCGTGCACAAAAATGTCAGTGATGCAACATGTAAATCTGCATATTCTGCATATCCTTCATGTATATATATTCAGATACCATTGGTATGTGTGGTGACGACTTGCGCTTGTCGAAAATCTGCACTTACTGGTGCATTGTGCTAAAATCGAAGATCAGCTGTGTTATTTTGTAAGGATATGCACTGCCAGATCTATTCATCTGCGTGGAGAATTCCTTGCGTCCCCTTTTTAATTGTGTCGATCGTGTGGCGACGACTTGCGCTTGTCGAAAATCTGCACTTGCTGGTGCATTGTGCTAAAACCGCAGATCAACTGTTATTTTGTAAGAATATGCACTGCCAGATCTATTCATCTGCGTGGAGAATTCCTTGCGTCTCCTTTTTAATTGTGTCGATCGTGCCATGCAGTTATGTTGTATTTTAGTAATCTGTTATCCGGAGACATGATGGCATCCGCTGTGACACTTCTGTTCTTGCCCAGAAATGGCAATGGCACGGATTATGACATTAGTCATTAAATGACATCAGACGGAACAGTGTTGAACATATGCTGTCCCAGATAGCAAAATGCATTCGGCCTGGATCTGGGCAGGAACTGTCATAAAATCCGGGCCAGGTCCGTAAAACGGACCTGGGCCTTCGTCCAAACGCACAACGGTCCAGTCTCAGTATGGATCTGGCGTACGGACTCAGAATGACACCGGACCGGCACCACGCATGATCTTTGTAGTTTTTGTGTTCCTTCGGCCCAAATCCAGATCCACTTACCCCACTTACCAAATCCACCAAATCCAGATCCACTTACCCCTTACTATCCACTTACTATCCGCCGACCGGCTCCGGATCAGCTGCGCGTTTATAACGGTGTGCTTACTACTATAATGCAGTCCTGGCGACGCCCTGCTCTGCAGTCTATTGAGGTTCCACTGCTTTAATACACGCATGTAAATGGCTGAAACGGCCAATTACTTGAATCAGGTTTGCTGACAGAAGAAACAGCAATACATGAAGGGCAAAAGACAGGAAAAAGCTATCAAGCTATCTTACCTTTCTAGTTCTAGTAAAATATAATATAATGCTTTCCCTACTAGTTTACACTTATTAATGCAATACTTTACACAATTACATTTTAAAATATGTAGAAAATAATTTCCATACTAGATTCTAAAATACAAACACAATACTTTAACTAAACTTACTATAGAAAGTAATGTTTATTTTAGTATGTTTTAAAATATGAACTATATCAATGTTAAATATTTTTCAACCAAATTGAAATGCAATGCAATATTTATTTAATTAGTTTTAAAACATTAAAAATTCTGAATAAATGTAATCAGTCAATCATTTTTTATTTGTATTATTCATAGTTCTGTCCTTTCACTTCCACAATTTGAATAAAAACAAATAAACAATAAATAAAACAAATTCTTTTTTTACCAAATTTATTTTTTGTAAAACTCACATACATATCTGTGTAATATTCTGGTATGACTGTGTATAAACACCACTACAGGACATTCTCACTGCTTGTTGCATTCTTGCCATCCACCCCCTCGGTCACAGGACAAGTTGAACCATCTGATGGCATGCCGAGTTATTTCAGTGTCTGTTGCTCCTGCAGAAGTTGGACATTTCCGAACAGAACCTAAACAAAAACACAAATTAATGAGAAAGCAGTGCTGGACAACAGAATATTAACCACAGCTAATACAACAAAAAGAAAAAGGAAGGAGTTAAAAATAAATTGTTGAAAAAAAAAGTGAGAGTAGACAGGCCAGCACATATTACTAGAATATTCACGTTTACATGCAATTAATAATTTGGTAACACATTTTAACATTTAACATGTGATTTGGTACATCTGTTTTCAACGTGGAATCCCTACAAAACAACATTTTCTATAGATCAAATGGCAAACCCTGTTAAACGATGCACAGAATAATCTGCAACTTACAGCAGTACACTGAACAAAAACTCATGCTCTAACAAATGGTCTAACTATATACAAATACACTATATAATAACCATAATTATATGCCTAAATTTATCCACACACAAAACAACTAAACTGTTTGCAGTCTTTTAGTACTTATCTTCTGTTGGTCTCAAACAAACTCTTACTCTGTACCCTTGCAACACGTACTGACATATGGGGAATAAAGTACTGAATGACTGAACAGTACATCTTTTGTTTTATTTGTTCTCAAATCCTAAATTAACAAATACTTGTATTAATACTTACGTATGAGTATCGTTTTGCTCCCCATTTTGTGGAATGCTTTTTTCCCATTGACCCCTTTCCAGTTTATTTTCTTTGAAACACTGCAAGAGAAGTGTCAGGAATGTCACCTGATAGCCATTAAGGACTCAGCTGTTCCTCATCACCACGCCCACATTCCAGGCATTCAAATACACCGTCATCACAACACCTCGTCGCGAAGTATTGCCAACCATGTTGCATACCGAGCGTTATCATACCCTGCTGTTTCTCCTGTGTACCGACCTCTGCCTGTTCCCTCGACCCCGTCTTCTGCCTAGCCCTCAGGTACCGTACGGACTCTGCCTTCCCGTTACGACCCCGGACCGGATAGACCACTCTCAACAAACGGCATTAGATCAACTCTGTTTATGCATTAACATCTCGCATTCTCTGGTTGTATCTATCTGCCAAATAAAGAGCACTGTGCTTTTGCATAAGGATCCCTCTCTGTCTCTTCCTAACGTTACAAGAAGAGGCGTGCCAGGATATTCCAGGTTACTTTCTTTGTATCTAGTCCCCCAACAGATGACAATGCAGAGACCTGTGTGTGAGAACAAATACATAAATGCAAAATAAATGAACCACCGACAGCTTGCATCTATATATACACTGTCAAGAGTCAATAAAAAGCCAGAACTGGTAGAAAACACCTACTGAGCCACCTACTGTGGCTACTTTGAAGAACCTAGAGTATAAGACATATTTTCAATTGTTTCACACTTTTTTGTTAAGTATATAATTAATTCATAGTTAATTCATAGTTTTGATGCCTTCAGTGTGAATCTACAGTTTTCATAGTCATGAAAATAAAGAAAACTCTTTGAATGAGAAAATGTGTCCAAACTTTTGGTCTGTACTGTACATCAATGGACTGAAAGCTAACATACATACTTACAAGATTGTTTTTTCTTTCTACATTTTCTGGACACTATCCACACTTCAAACTGATCAACCTCATCTATGCTGTCCAACGGAAACTGGAATTCTTCAGGCATTTCACACTGGAGTTGTGGAGTGGACCCTACTCTAGTCATCAGAAATCCAACAGTCGCTGACAGCTGTGACACTTGCTGCTTTATGTTTTCAAGCAGAAGCAGGATGTGTAATTCTGCAGCTGAAAGACAATACAAATCCAGAAAAAAGTCTTCACACTAATTTCCACAATGTTTAAATAAAGTTCATGCCTTTCAGCTTTAGGGCCCAAAACAAGCTAAAGTTGAATATGGCTGCATTTTAGGCTTGGTGAAGCATGACCAGAGAACACAAATAGTTCACCTGAGCAAGAGATTGGGCCACTATGCTGTCCAACTCTGAATTGTGGCCTGAAAACACATTTCTCTTCTGTTCCCATCCCTCTGGGACAAGTAAGCAAGGAGGATGCAGACGCATTTCTGCCATCAAAAAGGTCCTGAGAATTGGCACCTAAACAAAAAATGCATACAGGAAAAATAACACAGAAGAATCTAGAATCATCTAGAATCACTGTCTGATACCAATCTATACATGTGAAATCTTTATATGTATACTGTGTTTGTGAAAATCGATATAGTAGTAGGTTTCAGAAGTATAATATTCCTGCCACATAAAGTTGTCCTTTGTTATAAGAATTTTGACCAGTGACTATGTAGCAAGCTGAAGAGGGGTTTACTTAAGGTGGTTCATAAGATTTTAGCAAGTAGTTGCTATGGTGCCCAATGTGAAAATTATTAGTTGATTGCTATAATGGTTCAGGTATCTGGTGGGACGTTACAAAGTTGTTGCTATGTGTTTGGTGATTCCTATGCCGAACAGAAAGATCCCAAGAACATTTAGCTGTATACTAGCTGTATACCAGCTCTTACCTGGAATAACTTGTGTTCCTTCATGTTCATTGTTGCAGATCTGTGAATTGTTCCCATCATATGGAGAATGAGGAAAAGAAGTAATGCCTAATATTAGAAAAGAGAGAAGCCCGAGATGAAATACAAAAGAGACAAGTCTCTGAATACAGGTTGCCAAGTTGACATTTTTAGTTGTTAGAAATGCTCTTCCTGGACAGCACATCATCATGTGAGTGATTTTTTACCATGTGCAGTTTTACCTGGCTTATGATTGAGGACAAAAGGATCAAAGGGCCTGGAAGGAACAGACCAGCTAAGATCAGCAAATCTTTTGTCTTGGTTTTGTCCCTGGGGGTTGGCAGCTAAAAGTGGAGACATACATTTAGAGACACTAATATGCACAGATTTGCACCTAAAATTAACATAGAAAACTCATCATGTTTAACTGCCCCAAACAGAAAAGAGGAAAGCTAAAGTGTTTGGGGTATGACCATTAGTACCAGTGTCAGTACAGTCCATATTTTATAAAACACAATTTTAAATGAGTGTGCATTGCTCATAACCTGGAATACTACAACGTCTACTAAATGAGGCCCCAACCCTTTTGAGTGACACGACACTTACCAGAAAACATTTCTGGGTTTGAGTGTTCAGTATTATAGCCTTGGCTGCAGATCTGTGAACTATTTCCTGAAAACAGAAATAAGAAGGGAAAATGTAGTAAATAAATAATGCCTGACATTAACCAGAAAGACAGAAATCAGAGGAAATACAGTGTGAATCTGTATGATAATAATCCAGATACTCTCCACTCCCCCTTTTGTAAAACAAACAAGCGTTGGCCCTCGCATAACAAACTATGTGCAATTTTACCTGGATCCTGATTCGGGATGCGAGATAGAAAGGGCTTGGAAGCAACAGACCTGCTTACTTCATTGATCGGTCCCTGGGGTTTAGCAGCTAAAACCAAACAGATACAAATGCATGCAATTACACAGCAGTAAACATTTTATATAGGGATGCATTATAAAAAGAATAAAAACAAGTCTTACAAATATCTGTAATAGTTGGTGGGAAAGGTTGAGGTATATGCGGTAGCCTGAAATTAACCTTTCGGACAGATGTCCTTCCTTCGTTACCAGACATATCACTGTCACTGTCACTTTCATTTAAGTATCTAAACCAGAAAAAGACGATCAGTGAACAGGAAAAAAACAAAGACCTCTGTTAAACTTGCAGTAAGTTACAGTACATACATATTTTTTTTCCTCCTTTTCTGTGAGCCCTCATCCTCTGATTGTAAACCAGCAGTGTCAGTGTCAAGATACTGCTTGATTTTTCTTTTTGCATCAGTTAGATCATCTGCTTTAATTAAATAAATGCACAATCAAACACACACGAACAAACAAACACACAAAAACACTTCAATGACATTACAGTGGAATAAAAAAATATTATGAATTTGATCAGTTGATCAGTGATCCACAAAGTCTGTCCTAAAAGGTGCACATGGACCACAAAGAGAACTAACTTGCCTTTCTCACATATGATGCGGGCACTGAACTTTTTCCATCCAGGACCAGGCTCTTCACAGTTCTTGATGGCCTTGTTAATTCTCTGGTCTGTTGGATAATTTGGCCACCAGGACTCTCCATCTTGAAACCATTTGCTTGGAATCACATTTACAGTATTCTCCTCGATGAACAACACACCACAGTACTTCTAAAATAAATACATTTAAATTAAAAATAGAAAAAGACAAAAAAAAAAAAAAAAGATGATTAAAGTGGCCTGCCCCTAATCCTTTGTGTGAAACAGTGGGATGATGACAAATCTGTCCTTGTGGGGTACAGCTACAAACTTCTGAGAGATCTCTGACACTTGAGAAAATTCAACATCAGGCTGTAACTGAGATACACAGACAACATTTAAAAAGCCTGAATCAAAAGGGTAACTGAAAAATGAAGACGAGTCAGTATATTTTCTGTAGGCCACATAAATATCATCTCTACACTCAATGATGTTGGAAATGCTGCACACATTACCTGCTACCACAAACGTATTGTTGTTTGCCTTTGTCTTAATTGTGAATTTTTCTGATTTAAATTCATCATACTGTGCAACGACGACAGGGCCGACAGGTACGGGTCCGCGAGAATGTTCCTTTCGAAACTGTGGCACATTCACGACTCTGTCATCACACTGGTCTTCTTCAGAAAGTCTTCGAATAATTTGAGCAAGGGGACATGAGGGTTTACGGACAAAGCTTTTGATCTTGCGCAAATGATTCTCAAATGGAAAGGAGGAGATTGAGTTAAGATTACCAAACTTTTTGGCATCCTGTGCTAGATGAACTAAACCGTGTACATTGTAAACAATTTGATCCTTCCCATACAGAGCACCAAAATGAGTAACGAATGCATTTAGAAGGCTGCTTGCATAATTGTTGTGACTCTCCGACAGTTTAGGACTGACTAGTATGGCAATGGCAGTGGATAACAACAAAAAATTGGAATAAACTTCCGGGTCCAAAGTGTCCCTTAATACTACAGGTCCAGTATAGAGCAAAAACTGCCTAAATTCTGTAGCTTTCCACCTATCAACCTCCTTCAGTGACCGTGGTTTGCGAGCAAATTCATCAGCAATGTGTGCACGAAAGCTTAGAAGACTGTCAGAGATCCTGTCCACAAGTCTGGATGGTAGACGCACACAAAGTGGTCCCTTGAGCCAGAGATTTATCAATCGTCTCACCACACCCAAGCACACAAGGTGCATATAATCTAGTGGGAACTGAGACCATGCCAATATTTACACCAGTAAAGGGATGTGGACCCTGATGGTGCTCTTCATCAGCTCTGATTGAAAATGACTCGTCTGTTCTGTTTACACAATTCACAAGTGGGTACGTCATGCGATTATTTATGTACACACCATTCTGTGTGCACTTGTCACAGCCGTGATACCCATTAAAGGACTTTGTGCTTTTTACGAATGAACGTGCAGGTGTATCACATATGACTGAATCAAGAGTTAGTGTGAACCTTTTTTCCTCAAAGTCAAATCCTTTCTCTAGGTCAGCAAGTTCAGTGACAAAATCCTCCAAAAATGTAACGCTATTGGGTTTCTTAATGCCCGAAAAAAGCCCAATCACAGCTGGCTCTTTCATAGGTACAGTGACCAACAGACCCAAAATTGGCCATAGTTGCATTTTTGAGCTCTTAAACAGGGGTAACCCATCAATGTTCACCTGAAGTCTCAAGCAAGTACCATTGGCCAATGTGCTCTTCCACTTAGACAATGTCTTTTGTAAAGCTGCCACAATGCCAAAGTAATGATAAAGACCACTACACATCTCCTTTACAGAGTAATTTGTCTTGGTGCGTAGAATGGTTCTAGCATCTTTAGGCAGCTCAGGATGGTAGAAACACAATATGGCCAGAAGGGCAGTAAGCGCAATATGAGACACACCATAGGTTAAGGCCCAATTTGATAGGCGATGTCTTAGACTTTCAGTCTCCTCAGTCTCTGACATTTCTTTCTGGCTGTCATCAGACTCAGTCATATCATAGTAATTACAACACGTACTACCTACTGAGACGCTGTGTACATCACCTTTGACTGCAGAATCTCTAATGCTGTCAGATGAATATTCACCTGTGCTGTGTGAACATGCATGCACATGGATTTCCTCAGCCATACCCTGAAGTCTGAACTCTTCCCTACTGGTCCTATCCCTTTCACCAGTGGCTTCAGGTGTCTGTCTATTTACACACATCCCTTCTTCAAGATTTTGAACTGTCATTTGGTAATCTACTCTAGCTCTCCTCCTTAGAGCAGAATCAGACACGGGTAATTTGGATCTCTTCATTTAAAATGTTCTTAACCAAATTTAGGAAAAAGTTTTATTACCTTAAGCGGAAAATACGTCATCATATGTACAGCACCTGAAAAACAAATGAAGCAATGTTTAACCTGTTGGCTTGATAAAATGGAGTTACAAACTAAGAAAAACAAAAAACATAACTACCACAATTTGAAGGGCCCTTCTTTTGACATAATATTTAAGCAGTGATGCTACCTCATAATATTTAAGCAGTGGTGCTACCTCACGGCAAATAACATCCCATACAAAAAAAGTATATAGGAGACATAAATATAAGGGTATTGCAGATTACATAATTAGTGAAAAGCAGCACAGATAACAGTAATATTAGCCACGTTAGCTAGCTAGCTAGGTTAGTTAGCTACGTTAGCTATAGCTACATAGTCACTTACTTCTCAACACCAAGATTCAGAGAGATAGTCTGAAAAGAATGAGCGGGAAAAGAGTAATAAGTTATGCAGAACCAACGAAAACATCCTGTACTGTGAAAGAAACGAATACAAAGTCAACGAAGTCAATACACATCCGTGTACTAATATTTATTTATGTATATTGTAATGATCCTTAAGGGATTATTGGGTTACTGATTCTTTAAGTTAAGTTGTGTGAGTGGGGAGCGGGGGAGGAGTGAGAGAGAGGATTCAGCTATTCTTTGAGTGAGTTCACTTGTATTAACGTTAAAATAAAAGAGAAGAGTTGTCAACAGCAAACTGTCCTGAAGTAGTATTTATCAAACGTTATAATATTATACATTTGTACACGAAGTCCCACCACCTTTTCAGTCCGATATAAGCTAGTTTACGCTAGCTAGCGGGATAAGCTAGCCTAGGTCTAGCTAACTTATAGGTTACAATTTTAACCTGTGCTAGCTAAGGCTAGCTAGCGGCTAGTTAGCTTAGCGTTACGTTTTTCCAAGAGTTATCTTTATCACAGAACAGCTACCAAACCAGTACATATCTATTTAGTTATTATGTTTGGTTCTGTTTTGGTCCATCTATTGAGTGTGTGCTACAACCTGAGTAAAATGCTTTTTATACGGAAAGTCCATAAATCTAGCAGTGTACTCACCAGGCTAATGTCGGTTGGTGAATGTCGGTTGGTCAGTCCTCCGTTTGAATTTGAACTCCTGCTGGTCCTGTGCTGCTCCGCAGCTCCGGGCCAGACCCGTCTAACAGCACTAACCCACATGCGGTATCTGACTCTGTCCCGGAGCCGTATAGAGGATCAGCAGCAGAAATGTTAGTCAGAACCATAACCAAAATCCGGTGTGGAGCTGGGCCAAATCTGCTAAACAGATGTGACTTTTGCCCGGATTTGGCAGCGAAAACTCGGATCCGGCCCAGACTATTCTGCTATCTGGGGTGTAGCTACAACTAGCCATGTTGTTTTGCGGGTCATGAAAATATTTGTCATTTCGGTACGTGAACAGATTTCATACCAAAGTAATGTGATAGGATGTCAATCAGCCTGTCAAAAAAATTATAGATATGAATCTATATTAACATATCAATATTGATAATATCGATTGTCCTTTATTTCCAATGCCCTACACTTATATTAATTCACAGTTATCTTTCAGCTACTCAAAGAGTTGAGATACAAGTTTAGACGTAACATTCATACCAACAGCTAATACACACATGCTGAAAGAATGCTGTTCTGATCGGAGACAGTTCTCACCACACAATGTGTGGCTATGATTCTACTGACCTAGTCAAACTAGTAGAAAGTTGGATGGAAAACACACAGCTGGAGCTGATACATAAACTCCCACAGTCCTTTAACAGCAGCCGCGGAAAAGAGGTTTACAACCCAGACCTGTGCAACCCAGACTAGCGGACCTGAATGAGATTGAAACCGCTCCCAAACACACAACACCGTCTAGTCACAATCATTATCAAATCTGCCATAAAAAATGCAAAATGTTAATCCCATTTTCACATACCACGTAGGGGTTTCACCTACTAAGTAGATATGTGGGCCGTTAACGCCGATAACAGCCCACCACTAATTAAATTTAACTCGCTTGCAGACCGTTTTTATCTGTATATATAAATATAGATGTAGCCCCTGCTTGTTGGTGTTTATTTATTTTATTCATACTGTTTCTGTTTAAAATGTTTAAACTTGTTATAAACTGTATAATATGATTTGCAGTTTAAACTTGGGTGTAGCAAATGGTTAAACGTTATGAGTGTAAGACATAAATGTTTAAAAGCATTTTGATTGGCCAAGAGTGAGTATCACTCATGGGTGGTCTCCGGTTTTTTTTAGTAGAGACACTCGAGAAAAGAGAACAGCGTGAGGAGAGATTAAGTAAAAAACGACGCTGAAGTTGGTTACTTGTTCGCAGTTTCAGATTCATTTGGTTACTTATTCGCAGCTCTTTATTCGGTGGCTGAAGTTGGTTTCTTATTTAAAAAGGGTGTGTTCACGATGCGTGTTTGCTATGGGGAAGATTCAGTGCCAAATTGAAAAGTAATCCCTACTAGGCAAAAATGGAAATGCAATCCAGAAAATGCATTGCTTTTCCATACAAACATGCAGAATACGTGCCAAAATGAAATGCAAAAGCACTATTACATTACATGTCAATGCACTTTATCTCTTTATTGAAAAACAATACACAAGAACTTGCATTCAAAACCAAAACGCTGAATTTGTGCCAGAATTGAATATAATACAGCTCGAAATGTAATCATGGCACAGAGGTATTGCTTTTCACCGTACGGTATTTCAGACATAAATGTCTCCTTTAAATGTAATGATCACGAGATTGATTTAATGGGCAATTTAATGACTTGGGAGGTTACGGTGTCTCACGGGGCGATGTCTCTTGATGTTTTTGAGCCTCGGGAAACATCATGAGGTGGAGCGTGGCGGACCGCCTGGGCGTACCCCTGAGGAGACAGGAGGAGCCCCGCCGTGTGCACGCACTGGACGGACGGCCTGTGGGCGGTGGCTTTATTTATTTTCGCACTGCACCCGTTACTCTTTCGGTTCAGGGTCGTCAGGAAAAAATCTGCTTTTATGTTCTCCCCTTCACAGGCCACTCGCTCACGTTAGGTCTCCTCTGGCTCAAATTGCACAACCCAGTGATAAACTGGCAGACTGGTAGATTGGTAAAGTGGGTCGCGCCTCTCACGGGCACTCGGTCCTCCCCCTGTGTGTTCGTGCAGTCCACAAGCATCGAGAGCCCTAACATCAGCGCCACTCAG
This sequence comes from Brachyhypopomus gauderio, assembly GCF_052324685.1. Classification (NCBI taxonomy): domain Eukaryota; kingdom Metazoa; phylum Chordata; class Actinopteri; order Gymnotiformes; family Hypopomidae; genus Brachyhypopomus; species Brachyhypopomus gauderio. The sequence continues at coordinate 2,932,081 of NC_135217.1, forward strand.
GAGGTTCCTGCTCTGTATCACGACTTGGCCGAGGTGTTCAGCTCCACCAAGGCTACCCAGCTGCCACCTCACAGCCCTTGGGACCGTCATATCACACTTAAAGCCGGTACTACTCCTCCATGCGTTCACGTCTACCCGCTGTACCAGGAGGAGGTAAAGGTAATGGGTCAGTACATAAAGGAGGCTTTCACGCAGGGCTATATAACTCCCTCCACCTCGCCCGCCTCAGCCAGCGTCTTCTTCGTTAAGAAGAAAGACGGTGGTTTGAGGCCATGCGTAGATTACCGAGGGCTCAATTCCCTCTTGGTGAACTTCTCCTACCCGCTGCCTCTGGTGCCGTCGGCACTAGAGCAGTTGAGGTCAGCGAGGATTTTCACCAAACTCGATCTACACAGCGGCAACAACCTCATCTGCGTTCGTAAAGGGGATGAGTGGAAGACGGCGTTCAGTACCTCAACGGGGCACTATGAGTACCGCGTCTTGCCTTACGGCTTGGCATCGGCTCTGTCGTTCTTTCAGGCATTCACAAACGAGGTCCTGAGGGAATACCTGAATAGATGCGTTGTCGCCTATATCGACGACATTTTGATCTATTCGCAGACCCCGGACCAACATGTGCATGACATAAGGGCTGTCCTGGGCACGCTACTGCAATCGCCTGTATTGCAAACTGAAGAAGTGCGAGTTTCACCTCGAATTTCACCTTCACTCCTGGTCTTTCCAGGGCAGCACGGAGTCCACAAGCAATGAGCCCGTATTGACTCCTGAGTGTTTTGTAGGTGCCTTGGAGTGGGAGATCGACAGAACGATCGAGGCCGCGAATCCCCATCCGAGCTGCCCACCACACTGCAGGTATGTGCCCCCCACGCAGCGCGCTGCTCTCATCAATTGGGCTCACACATTGGTTGGTACAGGACATCCCGGGGTGTCCAGAACAGCCCAGCTGCTATGCGCTTGATATTGGTGGCCCGGGTTGCACCGTGACGTACTCAAACAGGTGGCCTCCTGTGCGGTATGTGCGCGATGTAAGCTCCTTCCTCTCCCTGTGCCCAAGCAGCTGTGGAAGCACTTTGCCGTCAATTTGGTCATTGACAGGTTCTCAAAGATGGTTCGGTTCCTCCCACTACCTGGCCTGCCCACCGCGTGGGAGACGGCGGATCTCCTGTTTAGGCACATATTCCGACAGTTCGATCTGCCGGTGGATATTGTGTCTGACAGGGGACCACAGTTCACCTCGCGTGTGTGGCAGGAGTTCCTGTCAAAGCTGAATGTCACAGTGAGCTTAAAATCTGGTTACCACCCTCAGGCTAACAGACAGGTGGAGCACGCCAACCAGGAAGTGGGGAAGTTCCTGTGCGCGTACGGCAGTGAACACACGGATACGTGGTGCGCTCTCCTGCCCTGGGCCGAGTGTGCACAGAACTCCCTCACACATTTCAGCACAGGGAGGACCCCATTCGAGTGCGTGCTCGGTCGCCAACCTCCTCTGTACCCTTGGAACACCGCCTCCTCCAATCAACCCATCATTGAGGAGTGGTGCAGACGGAGTGAGAGGGTGTGAGAGGACACGCACCGGCGTCTGAGAGAGGCCATCAGGCTTTTCAAGCTGAAGGCGGACCGTCAGAGGAGCGACGCCCCGACTTATCAGGTGGGAGACAAAGTGTGGGTGTCCACCGGGGATGGATTCCGGCCTCTCAAGTGCTGGGCCCCTCCCTTATCGCCGACTTCTACAGGGAGCATCCGGATTGTCCGGCTCCGAGGAGAACTGGAAGACCACGTGGTAGTCGATGGGAGGGGTCCTTGGGGGGGGCTTTGTCACGGTGGGGAGGCCGGGTCACCGCCAGAGGGCGCGTGTAGCCCCTCGCACTACTTCCTAACACATGCCCCGAGCATCAAACCACTCCTACCGTCCCATTCACCAGAATACTAACACCTGTTCCTCATTAGGTTGTGCACCTTTTTATTCCTGCAGGTCGTTCAGTCCAGTGCTGCACATTGCCTCGCTGGAGCTCGACGCTGGATCTCTGTCTCTCTGCTTTCAGAACCAGCCGTATTTTGGAAGTGCCAAGCTGACTGCTTTGCAGTTATTCTTTTGTTTATTCCCTTATGGAAAATAAAGATAATTTGTTGCAACCCTCGCCTTCGGCCGCCTCTGTCCCCGCGTCACACTCATTTATTTAAAATAATAAATTTTCAGTCTCATGTTCAAATCAAACCACAAGCACAATATTTAGCTCTCAACTAAATTAAGTAATTAATGGTTTGGTGTCTGAAGGATTTAACTAACTAAATTATTTGGAGATTTTGAATGATAACAGACAACTTGGTGAAACAAATGCTACAATTATTTAACTCAAACTATTCTAAAACACAAACGGTATCAACAGGATCAGCATATTTACAGTGAAGAGTAAAACATCTAGTGTGTGTGAATGAATATGTTGAAAGGAGGAGGAGAGTAAATGTGTATGCATGCATGTTTGTGTAACCTTGTGTGAGGAGGCAGGATTTGCAATCTCGGTTCTCCTATGGAGACCAAAGTAATTAAAATGGCACCGACTTCAAATAGTAGAGCAGCATGGCTGAGCTCAGCTGGTTTATTCAAACATAGTGAGAATAAAGGGTACCGGTCAAGAACTGTTTAGCGTGCCAAGCCAACACCCCGGTGACACAGATGGAGCTGCTACGAGGATGAGAACATCACTATTCCAGCAACAAGATACCCACGGATGCAAACCAGGCATTGCCCAGCATACCTAACTGACATGACGAGTCAGGTTCAAAGGGATAGAAGACTCCACATTCACACAGGCATTACTTAACAGTTTGTGTTCCAGAATAGTTAAAGACTCATTCACATCCTGATATAGTCAGTCACATAGAATGATGTGTTTATTGGTCAACAATACCAGTACACCAATATTGTTCAAATACAAATATGTTAATTTTGTTAGAAAAAAATAAATAAAAAACAGTGCTGTCACACTCATTCTGAAGAAGGATTGTTTTGCTGCAGATGACACTACAGAGACACTGTGAAATTAGTTTTTTCTATGTTACCTAAGTCGGTTTTAAGAGGACACGTTAAAAAAGGAGTGATGTAATGTCTGCAGTATTGTAATGGAATGGTATTGAACACACCATGAATGGATGCAAAGGAGGAGTGTAGAAGACCTGGCTGAACAATCTGTAGCTCCAATTACCAGTGTAAACTACTGGATGTATATGAAATGAAAAATGAAATGTGCCATATTTGTCAATTGTGATTTTTTACACCCCAATTGAAATTTGTCCTCCGCTTTTAACCCATCTGTGCAGTCAGAACACACACACACTAGTGATTACTAGAGGGCTGTGGATCACACGTACCCAGAGCAGTGGGCAGCCCTAGCCCGGCGCCCGGGGAGCAGTTGGGGTTAGGTGCCTTGCTCAAGGGCACCTCAGTCATGGCCTCAGGTCTGGGAATCGAACCCACGATCCTCCGGTCACAAGACCAGTTCCCTAACCACCAGGCCATGACTGCCTTTCGATCTAGCGCAGGGCTATTAAACTTGCGGCCCGCAGGCCAGAACCGGCCCATTAATGAATTTGTACCGGCCCGCGGCCCATCTCCCCATAAATAAATAAATATTTGATAAACCGCTGTAAAAGTAAATAACATTTTATTTGCACTGTGTGGCGCTTTACGGCACGTTGTGTCTCTATGCGGGATTACGTGGGCCTATGTTAAGTGAGTGCCAGTGGCGGATGCTGGTCTTTCAAGGAGAGGAAGCTCAATTTCGGCTTGAGTAATATAAGTCAGTCTCCAAACACAAGCAGCTACAACAAAAACCACCAGAAATAGAAGCTTGATTTGTCGCTAGTCGTTTTTAACGAAGAAAATGCCGCTAAGAAGATTAGGAAAATCTCCGGTTCAACTCAGAACAGAATTAAAATAAAAATTAAATTAAATGCTCCCATGGAGGTTTATACCAAAAGATCGCTGATTCGCTCATTTCGCTGTCAATCAAAAAAGGATTCAGCCTCAGACAGATCATCCAATCATCATGCAGAAGCTGAGTGTCCGGGCCAGCCGAGGCCAGCCCACTGCTGCATAGACCCCCAGAGACGCTGAGCGTCCGATGGGCGGGACAAAGCCCAGCATTCATCCAATGGCTCGTCTCGTTTCGCTGCACTCTTTGCTCCGCTATTGAACTCTGTAGACGCTCAGCGTCCACACCGTTTAAAGCACTGTGAAGCTGCGGGACTGAGTGAGAGGAAAGCCGCGTCGTTACCAGTGATAAGAAGCTGATTCTGAACAAAAGTTGAGCGCATTGTAGCGCATATTTAGTCAATGACGTACACACAACAGTATATGTTTGATCACTTATTTTTTGACATTTTAGGGGAAGCTGAGCTTCCCTTGCAGTCTTAGAGCAATTGCCACTGGTGAGTGCATGCCACAGTATATGTGCCCCCCCCATTCACGGTAGAGTAGTGAGTAGAACTATGTGCTTTAGGTTCCTCTCTTTCTAAACCTTTCTTTGCCTCTCTCTTCAATGCAAAGGCAGCTGTGCTGCACTGTAATAGATTTACTTTGTAACAGCAGGTGCATTGTCTCATCACTCTGTTTGGCAAGTACTGTGTGTGTGTGTATGTGTGTGTGATGTGTCCCTTTTTATGATTTATGTTTCAGAGTGGGGCTGTTCCAATTGCATATTTGAAGTCCGTGTGGATAAATTGTCACTCAGTACAACCTCCTCAGTACATCAAATATAATGGTAATGAACGCTAACTTCTGTCCTTTCTTCATTATGCTCATCCTATGACAGACCATATATATATATATATATATATATATATATATATATATATATATATATATATATATATATATATATATATATATATATATATACAGGGCTCTCAAGTCTCACGCATTGAGCGTGTGACACACGCATTTGACCGTCTTCACACGCCACACTTCCGATTTCAGACGGCGAGAAAAAAAAATCTAGTTTATTTACCTCCGATCCATATCTATGTCGCCCTCCACTGGCGATCGATCACGATATACAAACCCCCACCCCGCTCAACAACTTACGTTCGCCACCCCCCCCCCCCCAACAACTTACGTTAGCCACCCCCCCCCCCCCTTCAACAACTCTCACACTCTGACATGAATCCAAAACTTGAGAGCCCTGTATATATATATATATGCATGCAGATGTGCAGAACCATTATGAATTATCAGGTTTTATCAGGACATAAGCATGCCTTAAAATTAGGGAGAAACAACCTCAGATGAGCAACATATGGTGCATTACAATGTTATTATTTACCAAATACTAAGCCGAAATGCAGAAACGGTGTGTGAAAGATTGAGGGTTCGTAGCAGTCAGATGCTGCTAATTAAATGCTTGATTTTTTTAATCATGTGTTCCCACCTCTGTAAAAGCAGAGGTTTTGTCAGTTGGCTGGTGAGAAGCAATCAAAGTCCAGACCAAAACCCAGTGAAAATGCTGTGGTGAGACCTTAAGAGAGCTTTCCCGAATGCCCACAATTACTTCAAGATATTGGTGCAAAAAGTGCTTTTGTGAGCTGTATGTTCATGGGGTGTGCTTAATCTTTCACACGTAGTTTCACTATTCTGGCTTCATTCTTGTTAAACAAACAGTGAGGCAGTGGAATATGCAATAAGTAATGTCTTAAGAAGACTCCCTGTAGGTAACTGCAGTGTATTTATTTAAGTATATACTCTACCAGTTAATAGTTTGGACATAGCTGACAATATGTTCTACATGGTCTTAAGGGCATTTTAGCTAATGTTTTATGCTTAAATTTGCTTATAAAGACATCTAATACAGTTAATGTTGATGGTCTATATATGATTTTTATTCCAAAACTGTAATGGGGTGACAGAAGCAGCAGACGTGGAGTATGGTGCCGTGGAATATTTAATGTCCATTGCACAGCAATAAATCAAGAAAAAAGAGAGTAAAGCAAGACGCGCTAGGAGCAGAGTCCGTAATGTGGCGAACGTAACTCACACGCTCACTCCTCTAGGCACAAGAAATGCACAGCGACGACTCGCAGAACCTGTGGGCTAAAGCAGGGAGTGACAGTGATAGGGGACAGTTGACGGTGATTAAGGTGTAAGTGGATGAATTGGAAAGTGGGAGTGGCTGTGTTGTAGAATGTGTGAAATGTGAAGTGGGCGGCTCCCCTGCAGAGATGGCCCGGCCTACCGTAGACAAAAACTATGCATAGTGTATATCAGGGGTAACCAACTAAAATTAACCGAGGTCCAAATTTAGAAATGTACCACAAGCAATGGTCTGGAACATCAAATTTTATTTTATTTTCAGCAAAACAGTAATTATACATAAAGATGGCACTTTTGCATTTTTGTAATACTGTTATGGCGGGGGTGCACACACATTTTCAGCTTGCGAGCTACTTAAAAGATGACGAAGTCAAAATGATCTACCTACAGTAAAAAGGCAAAACAAATGTATTTCTTCTATATTATCATTATTTAAGTTATTATTATTACTATTTAATATTGTGTATTCTTTGTTTCCTTTTCCTTTTAGGATAAATAAAGTATTTTATTTATTCATATTTATATTTATAAAGTATTTTAAAGTATCGCTAATTGTAGCGAGAAACACTCGCAGTCCTTCTAAAGTTGCTGAGCTTTGATTGAAGATAATATTTCAGATTTGTTTTTATAGTCTCGGAACCAGGAATCAGCGGCTTCAACAAATGCGTCTTTTTATCATTTCTCTGTCTTGAAAGGACTTCTTGTGCTTAACAATTAAGTGACACCCGAAATGATGCTTCGGTGGCTGCCTTCGCTTTTGTGGTCGTATGTGAGAAAAATGACTGCTGTCCGGACAACTGGGATTTTAGTTCATTCACCTTTCTTCTTCTCAGTTCGCTTTTCTGAGGAAAGTCAATGTCAATGTCACAGTCCAAAAATGCCGCTCCACATTTCCTTTGTTTGGAATAGCAACTGACAGATGAGGCAAACGCACTTAGAATATGACATAGTGAAATATAGTGAATATGACATAGTGAAAAACATCCTCCTCCCATTCTGTATGGAAGTGGTAGTTTTTAGGCTTCTTACTCGGACCAGCTCTCATTTTTTGCACTCATTTTTGTACCTTTTGTTGTATTTAGTTTAAATAAATTGGAGGCTAGCTAAGCAAGCAACCTCCATCTTGTGTTGTGTTTGTCCCTCAGGTGGGCAGGGCCTGCGATCCATCTCACCCGAGGGTCGTTTGTTTGTCTATATATGTCTTGTCTTTGTACCAGTTGACTCCTGGTCATTATATCCTTAATTTGGATTGAGTCACAGGTTTTGGTTTGCGCACTTTCTTCATTAATCCATCCTTTTTCCCTGAGACTTGGCGTGATTGCTTCCTTTTTATTTTGCACTCCCTGCATGTCACAGATGATGATGCCCTTCTTCTTCTTCTTCTTTTGGCAATTCCCGTTTAGGGGTCGCCACAGCGGATCAAACTCCTCCATCTCACCCTGTCCTGAGTGTCCTCCTCTGACACACCAGCCACTCTCATATCCTCAAGTTCCAGTTGTCTTATTCGCACTTCCTTTTCAGCCTGAATTTCCAACTCACGAAGCTCAAGCTCCTTCAAGCGAATTGACAGGGCAGGATCTATAAAAGTTGTAGATACAGATGTGGGCAGAGCGCTAGGGAGTTCTGCAGCTTCAGCCGCCACAGGTGAACCCACTTTAACACCGCCCACCATTCCAGCCGCTCTCATTCTCTCGCTCATGCAAAATCCCCTTTTCCACCAACTGACGAAACAGGTCATCCTTTAATTCAGCCTTCGAGACACCATGACTAACCTTGACCTCAAAGTAGTCCGCTATGAGGAACAAATCTGCCTTACGGGAGGAATCAAATTTGTCCACAGAAGGCGCAGCAACAAATTCATCCAACTCGAACATTGTCCCAAAACCTTAAGCCTACCGACAACCATACAACAGCACATACCCAAACCAAAAAGCATGAAAACCGTGAACCACCAAAACACCCGTCCAAACAAGAAAGGCACGAAAAGCACACGCACAAGCACTCACGCAATGCAAAGAACAGACGAACACCAACCGTAGGATGATCCCCCACTTTATTTTACGGCCCAGATGACCCTGGCTCGCTAGTCAGGCCACGACATAAAAATATAAACATAAATAAAAGAGAAAAAGAAAAGAAAATTATTGGGCGACACTGAACTGCGTTCATTGGCTACTTGCCATTCATTTATTTGTTGCGTATATGGATATTTATAATATTTAATACAATAATACTTATAATATAAGAGGAATACAACACACGAACTTCAGGCTGGGCCAAGGCCAACATAACAAACAAAAATTTACAACCCCCAATTCAACATAACTAACCTCATCAAAGGAAAAACAAACCAAAATACAATAACGTAACCTAACTCCCTATAAAAAAAACAGGGGAAAACAACCCCCAAACGAATCAGCAGCCCTGCCCTACTAACACAAAACAAAACAAAACTTCCCCCTCCAAATATAATCCTCACAGATCTTCTATATATTATGCACCATGTACACCATATACAAACACAGCAAATAGACCGAAGCTAAAAGCAGTATGTCTCGAATCACGTAGCGATATTGTAGCAGTACATCTCAAACCGCGTAGCGATGTATCTCCTAATAGACCCGAATGCTATAAATCAGTGCTTCCCAAACTTTTTCTGCCGTGCCCCCCTTTAGTAGATATTTTTGCGCCCCCCTTCGCCCAATATTTCGTAGAGCCGGGGGGGTGGCGAGTGTAAGTTGTTGAGGGGGGGTGGACACAGAACAGATTGGTGTATAATACAATGATAAGAGATAAGCTCAGGATTATGCTCTTTTAATCTTGCCACAGCTCCATTCTCTCACCCTAACATGGCAGGGGCTCTATCTGTGGTTACAGAAACTACTTTTTAAATTTCTATCGCCCTCTTATCCAACATCTTTTTTATTGCCAGGTAGATATTTTCTCCTGTTGTGCTGGTCTGCAAGGATGTTACACCCAAGAGATCTTCAAAGATTTGCTTTTTATCTTTGTTGAAGAACCTTACAAAAGCTAAAAGCTGAGCATTGTCAGATACATCAGTGCACTCATCTATAGCTAGACTTATAGGTTACACTGTGTTTTCTGAATGGCTTCATTTAGCTGTGTGAATACATCCTGGGTTACTGTTTTATTTGTAATTGATGTGGCTGACAGTGGAAATAGTTTTTTTTTTCACAAAGTTTGCTTAATAAGGCTCATTCATTCATTTATTCATTGCTTTCATCTTTTACAACAGGCAGATATTGCAACAGCCATTATTGAAGGAGTGACATTGGCAGGCTTCAGCATTGAGCAAATATCTCGCAGAATAAACACATCCAGAAACATTGTCATTCAGATTACCAACTACAGTGATTCCTATATCCTAGGACACCCAAGGCAAGTAGACGTGAATCTTATGAATGTAAGGTTGGATTATAAGAATTTATTCTTTCATTACCTTTCCCACATTCTTGACTAATTCTATTTTTATTGTTTAATACTGAGCAGAATCTGAATTTTCCTAATGATTATACCTAACATTTTGCTTAGTTTCCCAATATTAAGATATGCTAATAAGTGTGATAACAGGTGATAATATCCTTCATGCTGACTGAGTTCCTCTCTCCCTATACAGGGTCTATACCAGCAGTGGATATTGTCTCAGTCCTCCACAGCCAACAATCCAAAAAAAGACCAAAGAAGCTTGTTCATTTACCAAAACTTCAGACACAGCCTGTGGAGCTGTAGGGGTCCTCACATACCAAATCCTCACTGATAAAATGCATTGTGTTGGCGAACTTGCCATTATGTTTTCTGTGCCTTATGACTACAATTTGTATGAAAACTGGTTTGTTCTTGGCATTTTTAATCATGGCATTTCATGTAATTGTGAACTGTTCAACAAAATGTATTATGATGCATCCACCAAACACTGCAAATTCACAAGAGGCAAAGCGACAGGAAGTGGGATCACATTTTCTGCAGGAGACCTAAATGTTAAAGGAACAATGTCACCTGCAAGCAATTCAGTTATGAAGGTGGAGTTTTGGGAAGGTTGAATCTTAGTGCATGTTATCCATTGGCAATGACGTACAAACTATTATTATAACCTTTATTTAACCTGGATAGATGCATCTGCCTCCAGATCATCCAGAATAGTCTTGAACTCTTCCAGAGAGAACAGCTCTCGAAGATTCAGGCAACTCTGTAGAGTCAGGTGAAGCATAATTAAATGCCCTCTTCTGGATTACCAGTAATCCCCTCCAGAAACCAACTCTGCTTGGCTAGAATTGAGCGGCTCCAAGAACTGTGCCTGGGCAAAATTTCAACTAGAGTCGTTATTGCTGGATTGTTATTGTTCTTTTTCTTATGCTGCCTCCTCCCTCAATGCTTTATGTTATTATCTTGTGAAACTATATATCATAATGCATGCATATTAGGGTGTCCCAAAAAAAAGTCTCACCCCCTAAAAGTGTTCTACCTTTGGATTTGACAATGTATAAAAAATTTCAAGTCATTATGATAATAATTAGTGGTCCCCCAAGGTACCCAAAAATCATATTTTCGACATGATTTTCCATATTTGAGCAGTTTTATTGAGTGCATATAATGTTTTTACATGTCTCATACATCATAGCGAGTTATTTAACAGTTCTGCATCAATTGTTCAAAACACACGTTACAAGTATACATATTTGCTAAAAATGTGCCGAAAATGCTTAAAGCTGCGATTTTTTGTCAGTTTTTAAGACTGAGAAACAGGAACACCAATCCAATACTGCAACTCATCATGCATGAACTGTAAGTATTAAGTAATTTACTTATTTGTTAAATTTGTTTTCTTTGTTTTTGTTTACAAATGGCTGCCATGATTTTCAGACAGCAATTTTGAGAATTTATCAGTTATTTTGATTATAAAATAATCAATTAATTCTGGTTATGAATGTTTTGCGGAGTAATGATGATTAATAATGGTGATAAATCAGTTGACCACTGTTGTCACATATTTAACTTCAAATTGTGACTATTGGTTTTATGTAGTAACTAGTAGGCCGTTAAGTAGTCACCCATGAACTCTTTTGTAGTTATTTGTACAGTTATTTTTTGTAGTACTAATAATTCTAAGTTCTCAAGTTTCTGTAATAAACTTTTTCTAGTGCATTTAGTGCATCACTATCTAAGCATTGTGTGATTAATGCTGGCAGCAATTTTATCTTATTGACAGATTATGGCAACATCCTTGGTCACTCGCAGTAGTGACAATGTATGGCTGATTGGTCATCCAACAGAGATGCTGCTTGGTGCTCGTTTACCCAGTGGTCGTGATGTGCTTCAGAATTTTATTTACTACCACATCACTAAGAAGATGACAGTCACTGATAGCGCACATGACGTTTACAATCAGTTGGTTCCTTTTTGGGTAAAGTCCCACTTGCCAGTTAGACAGAAGCATCACATCGTCCAGAAGATAAAAGACCTGTACAATGAGCGCAATAATCTAATGAAACACCGTTCACGCAGCAATCAGTCAGATCTGCTCAAACAGGAACAGTTCACCGAAAAGCTAGAGCAACTCTTTGACAAGTTGTTGAGAATCATCAAAGCAAGTTAAAGACATCTGACTGCAACGACCTTGTAAACATTTAAATTGTAGAGTGTAGACTTCAGTTTCTACTGGAATCCAGTGTTTGTCATCACCGACAATCCGACATGTTTGTGATTGAGTGTGTGAATATGTTAAGCTTTTTATTTGTGACTGTTGATTGTGTTCATGATTGCTACTTTCAGTTTTGCTGTTAAATTAACCAAAAAAACAGCCAGTTTGAAGCATTTTTGGCACATTTTGAGCAAATATGTGCAATTTGAGCATTGCATGTTTGAACAATTGATGCAGAACTGTTAAATAACTCGCTATGATGTATAAGACATGTAAAAACATTATATGCACTCAATAAAACTGCTCAAATATGGAAAATCGTGTCGAAAATATGATTTTCGGGTGGATAAAAACTTTGACGCCCTTGGGGGACCACTAAATATTATCATAATGACTTAAAATTTTTTACACATTGTCCTATCCAAAGGTAGAACACTTTTAGGGGGTGAGACTTGAGATCATCAGACTTTGTTTTTTTTTGGGACACCCTAATATATATATATATATATATATATATATATATATATATATATATATATATATATATATATATATATATATATATATTAGGGGTGGGACGCGATCAAAAAAATTAATCGAATTAATCGGAAGCTTTGTAATTAATTAATCGAAATTAATCGCATTTTAATCGCATTTCAGTATTTAACATGAGAAATATTCATTTAAGTTTGAATGATGAATGAATCAATGAACATAATCATAAACTTCAACATCTTGTTTATTTTTCCACCAGTCTACTACGAAGACAAATATATGTGTAGTGTGCAGAAAACAGTTCAGAACATTGGAAATTCTGACCAAAAATGTTGTTTAATTTAGGGAGTTTTGCTCAGGATATTGGAAGAATTGAAGTAAATCAGAAGATGTTTTTTAATACCATTTTAGATGGTAGACTTTCTTTAATTTCCCAGGCCTCTGCCACAGGCATCTCCATAGTGCCTAGAAGTGGTCTTCTGCATGCTCAAAGCAAATGACTGGATCTTCATCATCTATAGATTCATCATCTATAATATGAGCTGTCACACCAAGATCATTCTTGTTGCTAACAGAGGTCCAGTGATCCCCAGTCAGAGCCACATGTTTTAATTCTTTCCTCATCATACAGCTGCTGGATTTTCTTCGACATTGTCTTTCTGGGGTGAGTTTCCCAAAACGTTCTTACGTACGAGGTTAAGAAGTACTTGGCGCTAAGAACGTTTTGGGAAACTCACCCCTGGACGGTAGTTCGTAACTTGCATACGCTTCTTGTAAGGATTTATCTTCGACCACAGGGAGCGGACAACACAAATAATGTGACGCATCATGTATAAACGCGTGCGGAGTCGCGCGCCATTCGCGAAAGTTTAATCCAGTCTTAATGGTCCAATGAAGGTAATTTAAAAACCAGGACGTTTCCTCACAGGATGTGAATTACGGACGTTTGGTCACCCTATCGTACTAGGAATACATTTAGCAGCTAAGTTACCATTACTGACCTGCGCGTTAAGCTGGGCGTACACTGTGCGATTTTTGGCCCATTTTCAGCCGATTTTTCACTCGTTTCGGCTCAATCGCGTGTCGTGCATAGTATAGTTTACACAGGTAAACGAGGAACGATTCACACCTCACGACCAACTTCCGATCAGAAATCGCAGCGTTGCAAGAACATCAAACATGTTTGAAATTCAAATCGCTCCTCGTGAGAGTATCGCACTGTTGAATCCCTGCGATTTAGTCGTACAGTTTGAGCTGGAACTGAGTACACGATTTAAAATATCGCACAGTGTACGCCCAGCTTTAGCCGCAACATGTTTTGCGTTGAGGTGGTAACAAGGGTGGAAGTGCTCCTGTGATAAGCGAACTCCTTCCTACATAAAGTGCAAATAACACTATTTTTGTTTGTACTTCCATCTGGAAGTTTCTTATATTTAAATTTCCCATCCACCAGCGTAGCCTCTTCAGTCATCTCCATCATGATCTTATTGTGCGTCCATATAATCTGTATGCTCGGAACTCGCGCACTGAGAAACATTCCACGGTGCAAAAGTGTCTCGTCCGTTAAATGCGTTAAAATGCGTTAATTTTTTAGTGCGTTAATTTTCCTGTAATTAATTAATCGAAATTAACGCGTTAAAGTCCCACCACTAATATATATATATATACACCTATCAATCAATCTGATTTTATTCATCATACATTGTACAAGTACAAGATGAAATGTATTATTGCCCTGGGCCCAGTGTTAAAGCACCAAAAACCCAGAGCGGCGGCAGGCGTAAATGTAGACGTGCCACCTCCACAGAATGGGGGAGAAACATAGAGAGATACGTAAATTGTCAAGTGGGGGTGGGGTGGCAAACGTAAATTGTCGACGGGGGGGCGGGGGGTATAAAATATTACTGCATAGAGGCAAACAGTTGCCGGTTCGAGGCAGACAGTTCCCGGAACGCACGCTTCAAAATTAAAGAGTTCCTGGATCCTGTTCCGGCAGGATCCGGCTCAAATTAAGCCCTGGTTGTAATACTATTCAGGGTTGCAATTATTTTCCTGTTTGATATTAATTCACTACATTTGATGCGTTATTTTACGACGCCATGAGACGTTATTAGCATAAAAACCAGCGCTATATATGCTAGGCAGCGGTGTGAGTTGTAAAGCAAGCTAATTTCTTGTGACCGTCGAATTGCAGAATTGTCATATTGCAGAGGGCCCCCTGCCGTTCGCCCCCATCCACAGTGGCAGCTGTCCTGTTGTTGTGTTGTGTTCGTCCCTCAGGTGGGCGGGGCCCGCGATCCATCTCACCTGAGGGTCATTTGTTAGTCTATATATGTCTTGTCTTTGTACCAGTTGACCGCTGGTCATTGTATCTTTAATTCGGAGCATGTCACTGGTTTTTGGTTTGCGCACATTCTCCATTAAACCATCCATTTTCCCTGAGACTTGGCATGATCGCTTCCATTTTATTTCACACTCCCTGCCCGTCACAGAATGACCAGCCACTTTCGGAAGCCGCCAGTCTCCTTTACTTTCTCTTTAGTTCGTGGTCATATCTCGTGGTGAGTGTTTGTCTACGTGGTGTGTATTTGTCGTATGTGTTGTGTGAGAGTGTGCTGAGTCTGTCTCCGCTTGTCCCGCTGTGTTTAAGTGTTGTGTTCATATTGAGAACCGTAAGTTATCACGGCAGTGACTTGAGCCTGGGACTACTGAACTCCGCTCTCTCCCAGTGAAACCGCTAGTGCCTCGCGTTATAAAAAGGGGTCCCCTCCCCCCTGTGTAAAGGGGTTTTAATCAGTCAGAGTAAGTGCGCTATTGTGTTGTGTGTAGTATGTGTGCATGTGTGTGTAATGTGTTGCAGGTTGCTCCTGGTGGTGGACCGCGGCACTCCTGGACCTTGTGGGGTCTACCGGATTGGGTAGAGAGTCCACGCACTCCCCAGAAGGCAAGGGTCAGCTCCGAGTGGAGAGGTAGGTTTGGGAGGTGGTCAGTGGGTGCTGTGGCCGCGCCCCAGGGTGGCAGCCTGCACACATCGACACCTGTGACGTGTGGTGAGCTTGAAGCTTCCGGTCCGCACACGGTTGTGGGGCTCAAGCGGGCGAAGGCTGGTTAGGACATGAGGGCCCTGTGACCGACCAGGGCATGGTTTCATCTTGTTGATGGCCCAGGGAGGTGAGCTAACCTGTTTGTTTTTATGTTCCAGCTCTAGGACTGCAGGGAACGGGTCCCTGCCTTGTCTCCGCCCAGTGAAGGGGAGCTAGTGTGTTTTGTGTTGTAGCCCCGCCCTCCCGCCCCTTTGCTCTGTTTTTTATGCTGCCGCTGTGAGCCGCACAGCTGGAGGGGAGTGCGGCTTTGGTGGGGGGGTCTGTCACGTTGCAGAGGGCCCCCTGCCGGTTGCCCCCGTCCACACCGGCAGCTGTCCTGTTGTTGTTGTGTTGTGTTCGTCCCTCAAGTGGGCGGGGCACGCGATCTGTCTCAGCTGAGGGTCATTTGTTTGTCTATATATGTCTTGTCTTTGTACCAGTTGACTGGTCATTGTATCTTTAATTCGGAGCAATTGGAGAAAGAAGCCTTCCGAGTCTTGACTTTAAGCTGCACAAGACACACATTGTTACACATATGCACAACACACTTACATACCTGTCAAGTGTCCCGTTTTGGCCGGGACAGTCCCGTATTTTACCGCTCTGTCCCGGCGTCGTCCCGTATTTTTATTTTCCCGTATTTGTCCCATATTTTCAGTTTTCAATTTTTATTTTTTTAAAGCATTCATGTGCCGCTCCAAACAGAATTCTGTCACTAGCCTCGCGAGAACTGCCACCCAGACTACTGCAGGTAGCAGTTCTCGCGAGGCTAGTGACAGAATACTCGCGGGTTTAGTGTCGACAGTGGGAGCAAACCTGGAACAACAAATCAGAGATGGATTTAACGAGAGAAGGCAGTCCTGCCAAAAAAGCTAAGCGTACGTGTAAGTACCTTGACGACTGAGACAGGGAATTTACTTTCCTAAAGAGGAGCATGAAGGGGCATAGCTACTCATTCTGTAAGATATGTAGCTGTGATTTTAGTGTCTCTCATGGGGGAAGGAACGATGTCCGTCAGCACCAGTCAATGGTCAGCACGAACAATCTGCCAAGCACAAACGTGGGCTAAAGGCACAGAAATATGCCCAGGAGATGTCCCCTTTTGTAGCTAGAAATACCACTAGAAATTTTTAATTTTTTTATTCATTTGTAGTTCAAAACATATTTGGGATGTTTTTTCTTCACTTTTTGCCACTCCAAAGATGTTTTCGTTTCTCCTACAGCCTCGATTGCGGCTATATGCAAATAACTTATTATGCAAATTAGGCGATGACGTCATATACGGGAAATTTCCCGTATTTTTAAATACAAAACTTGACAGGTATGCACTTATATATGCACCCACAACCAATCCAATTGTATAACAATCAAACGACAACAGACATCAACAGGATTGAAGATAAGCTGGTCTGAGTCTGAAACCCAGTGCCCCCAGCCTACCCCAGATAGCCCCCAACAGCAACCGCCCCATCCCCACCATCCAGGCACCTCAGAGCCCCAAGACCCAGACCTGCTACCCCAACACAAGGTGGACCGACCCACCCCACCCAGCGGTGCAGGTCACCCCAACACGGGCAGGGCCCCAGCATGGGGTCGGGCGGTCCCAGGCACCAAGCCCTGTGTTCCGCCACCCAGCCCTGCAGGGGAGGCCAGCCACCCCGCTAAGGGCCAGCACCTGCTCCCCCCTGTGAAGAATTATATGTGTAAAAGCATGCTAAGGTATATTTTAACCACAATACTAAAGTATAATACTTATATAATTTGACTAACCTTAAAGTATTAATCAAGTTTTTTTATGTTTTGCTTACATTATATTATTATTAATCAAGTTATTTTCAAGAATGTCTGTGAAAATCCTTGTATGCTCTTTCCAATACTCTAAGTGTTTGCAGTTTGCTAAAAACGGGATGTGAAAGAGGAGTTTCTGTAACCCAATTTGGTAAGGTCAGCAAGGAAGACCTCGCTTCCAAAATAAGAGAGAAACAGCTGTAGGTTTGACATGTGGAATGTGCCCCTTCTATGTTTACCAGAAAAAAGGGGGCATGCCTAGAAACATATATAATGGGGGAGAATCAGACAGGTGTCAGAGCTGCACACTGGATGACATGAATAGCATGTCACTTCTGCGTACTCTCAGAGATCTCTTTATTATTTCATTATTATTGCTTGTTTGTATTAGCTTTAATAAATAATTAAAAGACACAAGACTGGTGATGTTCTTTTTTGCATCAAATGGACGCGCTGCGCTAAGAAGGGAGAAGAGGAAGCGTGAAGACAACATGTGTTTGGAAATTTTGGATAAGTTGATTTTAAATAAAATGTATGATCCGTACTTGCATAGAATTATGCATAGATATTTTATTCAATTTCTCCCGTTCACTTGTAAAAACAAACCAAATTCTGCTTTTTTACTCAAAAATCAGGTTATGTAATGTTATAATGTTATGTAAGGGAGGATGTAAATTAAGGCTTCTAGGTTGTAGTTTAGCTGTAAACCCATACCCCCCCCCCCCCCCCCCCCGTGCCCCAGTTCTCAAGCCAATTTGTGTGTCCCCCCACCTATGAAATCAAAATTCCGTCCTTGACACACACACACACACACGCGCACACATACACACACACACACACACGCGCACACACACACACACACACACACATACTCCTGTCTCACACTGGCAGTAACTACATGGCCTGGTATCACTTCTCTTGTCCTTATATCACTTCTCTTTCTTGTTGTCTGCTTATCTTGTACTTTTCCTAACCACACATCCAGTCTGACTGGCTCCGCTGTACCTCCTGTCTGGTATGAACAATACCTGTCATACATCTGTTTTTTATTATTTAAAAGCAAAGCCTAAGACCAAGAAGAGAATAATAACCAATCACAACATCACAGAAAAAAGGGAGGAAGCGAGTACAAGTGTCTACTAGAAAAGTGCAAATGATTAAAGTGCACTGACTTGAACAAAAGGAAACCAGCATAACAGATTCACAAACACAAGAGGGCTTGACATAATAACATACCAACTCCAGGGTGGTATGGTGTGTAAAACACACTTTAGTCACTCTAGTGGCGCTCCAACAGACATTTCATGTAGTATTATTATACGAGACAGGAGCAGATCAGTTACCACAATCACAGTGTCTGTGCTTGTAACAATAAAGACTCTGGTGAGGAGACTGTGGTGCCCTCTGCTGGTCAGAGGCGGGGATTGCAAGCAGATCTTTGAGAGTTAGGGTTTGTTGCAGTGCAGAAAGGAAAATTGTGAAATCCATCAGATGGATACATATACATTATATAATAAATAGTTGTCCCTCTTTAGTTCATTCTACAAAGAATGTGAATGTGTTTGCTTTGTATATGCAAAACCCACATTATCATAATAATAATACGTACTCCAAAGTGAAAGTGAAAGCACATTAGTTCTTGGGTCTCACGATACGAAGACAAACGGAGGTGAGTAGATACTTCAGACTGAAATGTGTTAATCTCTGCAAACACAGCATGATCACAGCCTAAAAGATCATAAACGCGGGTTTGGATAATTTGCAAAGCAATCACAGGTTTTCGTTCGTGTCCTTGTGGCCTTTCAGATAAATACATCGCTGGACTGTTTGTTGTAAATGCGAATAGGTAATAAACGAACGCTTATCTTTTATGATTCCATAATAAACCGTGTACACAGGTGAGTAAACATGTGAGTACAGCTGAAGTAAATGCAATACACAGGGTTGCCAACTCTCACGCATTGAGCGTGAGACACATACATTGCCCTTCTTCACACGCTCTCACGCCACACATCCGATTTCTCACGCCGAAAAAAAAATCTAGTTTATTTACCTCTGATCCATATATGTGATTCAATGAGTTACTAGCCAACCACCGGCGATCGATCGATCGCGATATAACACTTAATTTGTGACCATTTCACACCCCCCCCCCTTAAACTATTTACACTCGCCACCCCCTCCAGGTTCAAATCTCTCTCCAAGTGATCTTGAAAAGTTGGCAACCCTGCAATATATGGTATAATAATATGGAGATAACAGGGTCCTTCTCGTTTTTTCCTGCAGAAATAATGGGCGGTGTAACAAGTGGTGAGTGGAAAACTGGCTGGTGACATCCACAAACAGAACAACCGAACAGAATAATAAACCCAATTAATCAAACAACCACACCCACCTCGTTCAACATTTACTGAATTTCAATGTCCTGCACGTGTCACTTCCTATTGGATTCTTATTTAACCTCTGTCCCCTTACCGCGGTGAAGTTAGTTTCAAGTTGGATATTGGATATTCAAGCTCCGCGGAGATTGCGGCATCTACCTCACGGTTGATCTGAATCAAGCATGATCTCGGCCAGCCGCTCTCTGTCGCTCCTTCCTCTCACGCGCGGAGGTTCATTTAGGGACCATCAATAAATTTCCCAACTAGACACTCTTGAGAAACCAAAATAATTATAAATCATTGTCTTATTACCACCTGTGTGGAAAATGATATCAAATCAAAAAGAATTGATATCATTACGATAGATTACATCAGTGAGGCACACTCATTTATATTTTTAGCAATTTTTTATATGGAAATATCACAATTTTTCTTCAATAGCTTTCAGGTCATGTGACCCACTGACTCAGAATCAGAGTGAAAATATTCTGCTACACTGGACAGATGAGGCACACTCATTTATATGGCATTTTAGGCTTTTTTCCATTTTTAGCAAATTTTTATATGGAAAAATAGTGATTTTCCTTCAATAGCTTCCAGGTCATGTGACCCACTGACTCAGAATCAGAGTGAAAATATTCTGCTACACTGGACAGATGAGGCACACTCATTCTTATGGCATTTTAGGCTTTTTTCCATTTTTAGCAATTTTTTATTTGAAAATATCGCGATTTTTCTTCAATCGCTTCAAGGTCATGTGACCCACTGACTCAAAATCAGAGTAAAAATATTCTGCTACACTGGACAGATGAGGCACACTCATTTATATGGCATTTTAGGCTTTTTTTCAATTTTTAGCAATTTTTTATATGGAAAAATAGTGATTTTCCTTCAATAGCTTCCAGGTCATTTGACCCACTGACTCAAAATGGGACTGAAAATATTCTGCTACAATGGACAGATGAGGCACACTCACTTATATGCCATTTTATGCTTTTTTCCATTTTTACCAATTTTTTTATATGGAAATATCACGATTTTTCTTCAATATCTTTCAGGTCATGTGACCCACTGACTCAGAATCAGAGTGAAAATATTCTGCTACACTGGACAGATGAGGCACACTCATTCTTATGGCATTTTAGGCTTTTTTCCATTTTTAGCAATTTTTTATTTGAAAATATCGCGATTTTTCTTCAATCGCTTCAAGGTCATGTGACCCACTGACTCAAAGTCAGAGTGAAAATATTCTGCTACACTGGACAGATGAGGCACACTCATTTATATGGCATTTTAGGCTTTTTTCCATTTTTAGCTATTTTTTATTTGAAAATATCGCGATTTTTCTTCAATAGCTTCAAGGTCATGTGACCTACTGACTCAAAATTAGACTGAAAATATTCTGCTACACTGGACAGATGAGGCACACTCATTTATATGGCATTTTAGGCTTTTTTTCCATTTTTAGCAATTTTTTTATTTGAAAATATCGCAATTTTTCTTTAATAGCTTCAAGGTCATGTGACCCACTGACTCTAAACTAGACTGAAAATATTCTGCTACACTGGACAGATGAGGTACATTCATTTATATGGCATTTTAGGCTTTTTTCCATTTTTAGCAATTTTTATATGGAAAAATTGTAATTTTCCTTCAATAGCTTCCAGGTCATTTGACCCACTGACTCAAAATCGGACTGAAAACATTCTGCTACAATGGACAGATGAGGCACACTCATTTATATGCCATATTAAACTTTATTGAACAAAAAAATATACAAAACAAACAAAAAAGAACAGCGCATCAAAAGCAATGGCAAGATATAATATATACTGCTAAAAAAAATAAAGGGAACACTCAAATAACACATCCTAGATCTGAATGAATGAAATATTCTCATTGAATACTTTGTTCTGTATAAAGTTGAATGTGCTGACAACAAAATCACACAAAAATCATCAATGGAAATCAAATTTATTAACCAATGGAGGCCTGGATTTGGAGCCACACACAAAATTAAAGTGGAAAAACACACTACAGGCTGATCCAACTTTGATGTAATGTCCTTAAAACAAGTCAAAATGAGGCTCAGTATTGTGTGTGGCCTCCACGTGCCTGTATGACCTCACTACAATGCCTGGGCATGCTCCTGATGAGGTGGCGGATGGTCTCCTGAGGGATCTCCTCCCAGACTGGACTAAAGCATCCGCCAACTCCTGGACAGTCTGTGGTGCAATGTGACATTGGTGGATGGAGCGAGACATGATGTCCCAGATGTGCTCAATCGGATTCAGGTCTGGGGAACGGGCGGGCCAGTCCATAGCTTCAATGCCTTCATCTTGTAGGAACTGCTGACACACTCCAGCTACATGAGGTCTAGCAATGTCCTGCATTAGGAGGAACCCAGGGCCAACCGCACCAGCATATGGTCTCACAAGGGGTCTGAGGATCTCATCTCAGTACCTAATGGCAGTCAGGCTACCTCTGGTGAGCATATGGAGGGCTGTGCGGTCCTCCAAAGAAATGCCACCCCACACCATTACTGACCCACTGCCAAACCGGTCATGTTGAAGGATGTTTTATATATATATATATATATATATATATATATATATATATATATATATATATGGGTTCCTGATGCTTCCTGATGCTGTTTTTTATTGCATACTGTAATAATGCAGACCCTAACACTTACATGTGGAGATGTAACTGTCCAGTATGTGTGTATAAGGGATACACACATACTCAAAAATGTCTAAATACATTTAGAAGATGCGGAAAGAACTGGTATTGCAAAGACTGTGTGGCATGTTGCACTGATCCTTGTTGTTCTTTTTTTTCCCCCTACACTATCCCTTGGGAGATACTGGTTAAACACTCACCAAAATGTACAAAATACTAGCAGTCTAGCCAGACAAATTCTTATTTGATGGCAAATTACATTTCCCTATGATAATAATGTTATTGTAATGTTCACACCTTCCATACTTGCACAATACAAAAAACAACTCAATTTACTTTGACTACAATGACTCCACAGCTGCTTCCATCTCGTTGAATAGGGTGGCTCATAGCCCCCCCCTTTCCATTGGATCCCGACCATGTCTGTTTTGCCATGGCGGGTCCTTCTTATTTTGAAGTATTCCCTGGATAATGAATGACATGATTTGTACACTGCTCAAAAAAATAAAGGGAACACTTAAACAACACAATATAACTCCAAGTCAACCACACTTCTGTGAAACCAACCTGTTCAGTTAGGAAGCAACACTGATTGTGATTGTGAATCAATTTCACCTGCTGTTGTGCAAATGGAATAGACAACAGGTAGAAATGAGAGGCAATTAGCAAGACCCCCCCCTATAAAGGAGTGGTTCTGCAGGTGGGGACCACAGACCACTTCTCAGTACCTATGCTTTCTGGCTGATGTTTTGTATCACTTTTGAATGTTGGTGGTCCTTTCACACTCATGGTAGCATGAGACGGACTCTACAACCCACACAAGTGGCTCAGGTAGTGCAGCTCATCCAGATTGGCACATCAATACGAGCTGTGACAAGAAGGTTTGCTGTGTCTGTCAGTGTAGTGTCCAGAGGCTGGAGGCGCTACCAGGAGACAGGCCAGTACACCAGGAGACGTGGAGGAGGCCGTAGGAGGGCAACAACCCGGCAGCAGGACCGCTACCTCCGCCTTTGTGCAAGAAGGAACAGGAGGAGCACTGCCAGAGCCCTGCAAACTGACCTCCAGCAGGCCACAAATGTGCATGTGTCTGCACAAACGGTTAGAAACCGACTCCATGAGGATGGTATAAGGGCCTGACGTCCACAGATGGGGGTTGTGCTCACAGCCCAACACCGCGCAGGACACTTGGCATTTGCCAGAGAACACCAGGATTGGCAAATTCGCCACTTTCACAGATGAAAGCAGGTTCACACTGAGCATATGTGACAGACGTGACAGAGTCTGGAGACGCCGTGGAGAGCGATCTGCTGCCTGCAACATCCTTCAGCATGACCGGTTTGGCAGTAGGTCAGTAATGGTGTGGGGTGGCATTTCTTTGGATGGCCGCACAGCCCTCCATGTGCTCACCAGAGGTAGCCTGACTGCCATTAGGTACCGAGATGAGATCCTCAGACCCCTTGTGAGACCATATGCTGGTGCGGTTGGCCCTGGGTACCTCCTAATGCAGGACAATGCTAGACCTCATGTGGCTGGAGTGTGTCAGCAGTTCCTGCAAGATGAAGGCATTGAAGCTATGGACTGGCCCGCCCGTTCCCCAGACATGAATCCGATTGAGCACATCTGGCACATCATGTCTCGCTCCATCCACCAATGTCACATTGCACCACAGACTGTCCAGGAGTTGGCGGATGCTTTAGTCCAGGTCTGGGACGAGATCCCTCAGGAGACCATCCGCCACCTCATCAGGAGCATGCCCAGGCGTTTTAGGGAGGTCATACAGGCACGTGGAGGCCACACACAATACTGAGCCTGATTTTGACTTGTTTTAAGGACATTACATCAAAGTTGGATCAGCCTGTAGTGTGTTTTTCCACTTTAATTTTGTGTGTGGCTCCAAATCCAGGCCTCCATTGGTTAATAAATTTGATTTCCATTGATGATTTTTGTGTGATTTTGTTGTCAGCACATTCAACTTTGTACAGAACAAAGTATTCAATGAGAATATTTCATTCATTCAGATCTAGGATGTGTTATTTGAGTGTTCCCTTTATTTTTTTGAGCAGTGTATATTATATCTTGCCATTGCTTTTGATGCGCTGTTCTTTTTTGTTTGTTTTGTATATTTTTTTGTTCAATAAAGTTTAATATGGCATATAAATGAGTGTGCCTCATCTGTCCATTGTAGCAGAATGTTTTCAGTCCGATTTTGAGTCAGTGGGTCAAATGACCTGGAAACTATTGAAGGAAAATCACAATTTTTCCATATAAAAATTGCTAAAAATGGAAAAAAGCCTAAAATGCCATATAAATGAGTGTGCCTCATCTGTCCAGTGTAGCAGAATATTTTCACTCTGATTTTGAGTCAGTGGGTCACATGACCTTGAAGCTATTGAAGAAAAATCGCGATATTTTCAAATAAAAAATTGCTAAAAATGGAAAAAAGCCTAAAATGCCATATGAATGAGTGTGCCTCATCTGTCCAGTGTAGCAGAATATTTTCACTCTGATTCTGAGTCAGTGGGTTACATGACCTGAAAGCTATTGAAGAAAAATTGTGATATTTCCATATAAAAAATTGCTAAAAATGGAAAAAAGCCTAAAATGGCATTTAAATGAGTGTGCCTCACTGATGTAATCTTTTTGGCATGATTTGATATCATTTTCCACACAGGAGGTCATAAGACAATGATTTATAATTATTTTTCTTTCTCAAGAGTGTCTAGTTGGGAAATTTATTGATGGTCCCTAAGTGAACCTCCGCGCTTGAGAGGAGGGAGCAACAGAGAGCGGCTGGCCGAGATCATAGTGCTTGATTCAGATCAACCATGAGGTAGATGCTGCAATCTCCGTGGAGCTTGAATATCCAATATCCAACTTGAAACTAACTAACTGAGCATTTCTATTGTTTTGGTGATTTTAATTCTCCTTTTGTCTGTTCTGTCTGTTGTTTTTGTGTCTTTATTCTCTGGATGTTTGGAAATGTATCTGTCTTAGTTCAGTCCTGTCTGAATCTGCTGCTCTGTAGCTACTGTCACTTGTTATTTAATCCTTAACACTTCATGTTTGGATCCCAGTCTGTAATATGCTCATCTGCCCGTCTTCTACACTATGAAGAAAGGCCTGTTTCATGGTCACTTACCTGCACCTTTTACCCCATTTGTGTGTGTGTAGTTTATATGTATCACGCTAATGCCAGATTCACATATTGTAAAAATCAATTGTCCAAAGGCAGCAGTCTGTTTATGCGTTTCTTTCTTTTAGGGAAATCAAAGGTTGGTGTAAGCGTGAAGGATGAAGGAGCTACACCAGTATTAGCAGAAGGAGGTTCTGGACATGCTAGAAACACACTGGACCATGCTGGCTCTGAAAAGATGGACAAAGAAAACGTAAATAAAAAAGAAAAGAAAGCATCAGTGACAAGTAAACACAAGAGGAAAGAGGAAAAAAAGAGGAGAGGTAAGAGGACACATGCTGTAGAACATGAAGAATCCACTAGAGAAAGAACACTGATGTACCAGAGAGAGCTGAAATCTTTCAGTAATACCCAAGGACTAACCTACTATATACACTTACCACCTACTGAATATACAACTCTGAAAAAAAAAGAGATCGTTCAACTTTCATCACTACATTTATGGCATTTTAATATTGAAATGTACAAAGCATTCTGTTCTAGGATCTGTTGAGTTCCAACCCAGGCATGCCTGTTCTATTTAATGGGCTAGTGATTAGATCATCACCTGAACCACACCATGTTTACTGAGCAGTGTTGAAATGACATAGGGACATGCTAAGATGCATGAAATCTAAGATTGAAAATTGGGATTATTTTACCAAATACTGATTCATGAACTCCAAGTTAAAGCACTAGTATTGTGTTTTTTTAAGATTTATATGAATGTGTTTTATTTCCTCCATTGAAGGGTTAAGAACAATGTGTCATTATTTTCACCAGTTATCATTTTATGCAAATATATGCTCTAAATGACAATTGTCATAGTACAGCCACTGGCCCCTCCCTTCGGGTGTGTGTGTATGTGTAGTCTGCGTCTGTTTAGGTTCATATATGTATTTGTTTTGGGTGTGGTTACATGTGTGTGTGTTTATTCATCACACCCATCTCGGTACCGTGATGTGTTGCACATGGGTCTTGTTTACCTCTAGCTATTTAATGTGTCGATGTTGTTATTGTTGCATGTCTTTGTGAGACATGCAACTTTGAGTGTACTGTTTATGCCAAGGCATACTGACCTGACTGAGCATTTCTTTTGTTTTGGTGATTTTAATTCACCTTTTGTCTGTTGTCTGTTGTTTTTGTATCTTTAATTTCTGGATGTTTGTAAATGTATTTGACTTGGTTCAGTCCTGTCTGGATCTGCTGCTCTGTACTGTCACTTGTTATTTAATCCATAACACTTCATGTTTGGATCCCAGTCTTCCTCTGTGATATGCTCATCTGCCCGTCTTCTACACTATGAAGAAAGGCCTGTTTCATGGTCACTTACATGCACCTTTTACCCCATGTTTGTGTGTAGTTTATATATATCATGCTAATGCCAGATTCACACATTGTAAAAATCAATTGTCCAAAGGCAGCAGTCTGTTTATTATGTTTCTTTCTTTTAGGGAAATCAAAGGTTGGTGTAAGCATGAAGGATGAAGGAGCTACGACAGTGTCAGCAGAAGGAGGTTCTGGACATGCTATAAACACACTGGACCATGCTGGCTCTGAAAAGATGGACAAAGAAAAAGTAAAGAATAAAAAAAAAAAGAAAGCATCAGGTGAAAACATCACAGTGGAACCAGAAGACATGGCTGGTGAGAGGAAACGTACACAGATGGAAGTAACTGACCCACTGGAGGAAGACGACTGTGAAGCACCAGGAAGAAGTGATAACATGAGTATTGAGTTGTTTAAATATATATATGAATGTTGTATTATTCGAGGTTTAAAAACACTGCATCTTTTTATTGACCAATTATCATTTTGTGCTAACATATGCTCTGAATGACAATATTGCTGCTTTTGAATTTAAGAGTAATGTCAGTAGTTTACAGAATAAAACAAAAAAATATAATTTTATTTAAACAAATGACTATAAATAGTAAAAACAGGGAAACAGCTCATTTTGCAGTGGTCTCTTCAAATTTCCAGAGCGTCCCATTTTCTGCCATTACAGTGATCGTGTGATCATGTGACCACCTACCCTGTGCCCTTTCATGTTTTCGTATATATTTTACTTTTTTCCATTGTTCATCTGTTCAGTACACCTCACTGGTCCTGTATGAAATGTATAAAGTTTATATACAGTATGTAGGTTTATGTGCATTATGTTCTGTTCCTACATGTTACACCCACAGTTATGAAATGAAGCCTGCATCAGTTTCTCTTATTTGTTTTTAGACTCCAGATGGACATCGAGCTTCCGTCACCACCAGAGGGTCAAATTCGTCTCTGTCATAACTGGAAAAACACTTGGTGCTCATGAACGCTTTCTGCAAATACTCCACAAACAAACACCAGACCTGCAAGAGGTGTCTACAGTGCAGAAGTGTGATGTTATTCTGCTGTTCTGCCCCATTGTGTCTCGGGCTGGAACTGACATTGAAGCAGCACTGAAGCTCATTACTGAAGCAGGTAACTCTGAGCCTCTTCACTGTGAACACATAAGATATTGGGCACACACTGCTCCATCATGTTTGACAAGATAAAGTCCTGCTCATAAGATCAAATCTTACTCTATGTCCACAGACTCCAAGCTGGTTGTTCTAGTGGTGCTCCATCACACATTTGACCCATACTGCATTGTACCAGACAGCAGCAGATCTGTAACCAGGGAGAACACGACCACAGTGGACTGTCTGTTCTATGAGGGTCAGGGTCTGCTGCAGTGCAGAACAAACACTGAAGCTGTGAGCACAGTTGTAAAATACATTAAAAGGGTATGACAGAAAATAAACATTCCCTCTTTAGTTCATTCTGTGCAGAAATGTTTGTGGATGTGTTTTTTGTGTAATGATGTACAGTATTAATGGGACTATCTAATTATTACTCACTTCAGATTCCAGGGGCAGGAACATCATTTCAAACAAAGAAAGGACTGAATCTGAATTTAAGATTCAGAAACCGAAAGAATCAAGGGAATAAAGGGATGACACGTAAACACCAGAAGAAAGAGGAAAAAAAGCGGAGAGGTAAGAGGACACATGCTGTAGAATGTGAATAATCCACTAGAGAAAGAACACTGATGTACCAGAGAGAGCTGAAATCTTTCAGTAATACCCAAGGACTAATCTACTAACACTTACCAACTACTGAATATACAACTCTGAAAAAAAAGAGATCATTGAACATTCATCTCTACATTTATGGCATTTTAATATTGTACAAATTTTAATATAGTACAAAGCGTTCTGTTCTAGGATCTGTTGATGATTTGATGTTTTAATGAAACAAAAACAATAAACTGTTAACCATTTACTTTATTTCCAATAACCCCATAAAGATTTCTCACCATGCTGGGGTAGAAGCTACATGCAAGCATGAAACACACGAGGGGAACATCAGGAGAGAGAAGCCAAAAAACAAAAGAGAGTGTAATGGCATAAATGAGTAGAAGTTAAACGAAATGTGTGCTGGACATGACTGATCCTGGACCTGTTGTGACTTAACTGAAGCTCTCCAATAGCCATGGCTGGAAGCAAACAGAGAAGATGTGGGACTCCCTCAGACCTGATAAGAGCTGGAAGATACAATCTCCCCATGAGTTTCCATTCAGTCATCAGGAGGATCTGAACTGAGATGTTTGTACAGTACAGTCTCCAGAACACCTGAGTGAGTTTGACAGCTGAGCTTTTAGGGAGGGTCATGCACATTTTATACTTTTAAACTTTTCTTAGTTTCTTAGTTTACTGAAGGTCAAACCCAATGGAGATCTATTTAAATACTTCATAATTAATCTGTATAGCACCTTTCCACATACCATCTCACATCCTGCTCTACTCTGATGTGTTTTATCAAACCGTGAAAACAATTACTGACAAACTGATGTTCTAGAGATGTTAAGGTGTGTTATAATGATGTTACTTCATGTTCACAGTAATGATGATTAGGGAGCCAGTCTTGTAATCAGAGAGTCATGGTTCGATTCCCAGCTAGGGCATGACTGAAGACTGTTAAGCATGGCATTTACCTCACGTGTCCCCTGTGCGCTGGGTCTAGGGCTGCCCACTGTATGTGTGTACTCACAGCCCTCTAGTGTTCACTAGTGTGTATGTGTGTGTACTCACAGCCCCCTAGTGTTCACAAGTGTGTGTGCATATATTGGCGCATTTCCACTAGGGCCTGCTTGGCGCGGTACGGTTCGATACGGATCGATTCGCAACGGAACGGTACGGTCGCGTTGTGTTTCCATTACAATGGTGGACCACCACAATGTGGGTGGAGTCGCTGTTGGCGCGCGGGTTGTAGTGTCGTGACATCATTTGTATGCGACCACAACACCGGTCAGTGCCCCTTAACACATACCATTATTGTATCTTTTTTATCTTTATCTTCATTATTGTATGTGGTTGCTCTAATTATTGATAATAATTTGGTATTACTCAAACAGGCTGAACACACCCTGCATAAAAAGCATCAGTCAT
The DNA here is from genome assembly GCF_052324685.1 of Brachyhypopomus gauderio. Classification (NCBI taxonomy): domain Eukaryota; kingdom Metazoa; phylum Chordata; class Actinopteri; order Gymnotiformes; family Hypopomidae; genus Brachyhypopomus; species Brachyhypopomus gauderio. The sequence continues at coordinate 2,961,904 of NC_135217.1, forward strand.
ACAATCAAATGAAATCAAACTTTATTATGAAATATAGATATTTAAAGTACAACATATGTAAATAATATAGTTATAGTTAAAAAAAAGTGCAAAAAGCAAATTACCTAAAAATAACGTATAGCTTTATATGAAATAAATATTTATAGTACTACAAGCAACATTTTGTGTGCTTTTACTGGCGTCTGTCTCGCATGGTGTTCACAAGTTCGCCAAGCACCCCGAGGAAAGCCCGGTTGAAGGAAACATTTTCCGCCAACTCTGCTCGCCTCGTCAGTGGAAGGGGAATCTTGAACGTAAAAAATAACAAATATTAAACAAAAGCATTCCCGTGAAAGCAACAACCATATAGCGTAACTGCACAAAATGTGTAGCACGTCTTCGCTGCTCATGCTTTGTTTATGGCTACAGCTAACTAGCAACTAGCAAGGCTAAGAGCTATTGTACAGTAGTGACTGTGGTGGTAACATTAACGACAAACACAGCTCTAAATTCCTGCGTTTACAATAGATGCGTTCATATTACGTTCATATTACATCTTTTACGAGCCTAGTAGTAAAACTGAAGTCACAATACACTCACCATTCTCCGTGGCCTCCAGCACCGACATTGTCATGTCCAGCACGTTTTCTCTTCCGTTACTGGCTGGCCGGTGACCGTATATGGCATCCATTTGCTGGAACCATTTCCAGTCCTTGCGGTTTGCTCCGCGGCGTCCGTTATGGTCCTTCAACGCCCGGTAATCGCTTTTAAGCTTTTTTAGCTTGGACCGACCGGCACTGCTGAACGGACCGCTGGTAGCCATGAGTGGCCATTAGCGCGGAAACCTCGCTAAAAACCTTTACATTTCTAGTGGCCCCGTCCAGTTTGCCCTGGATTTTTTGATCGCTGATTATTAACAGAAAGGTTTGTACCTTGGCGTTTGACCAGGGAACAGACTTCGCTCATTGGGTTTTAAAAATGGCTGAGGAGTCCATAGCGGAGGAGTCGCTCTCCTGACGCAACCTGTGACGACACTCCCTGGCCAATCAGTGTCATGCTGTTCCTCCACGTCACAGAACTGTACCGCTTCGGAACGGTTAGAACCTCGAGCGAGTAGGTACAAAAAAAGTACCTGAAGGGGCCGGCAGACTGGGACCTGGTACTAATGGAAACACTCACAAACCGTTGCGAATCGAACCGTACCGCGCCAAGCAGGCCCTAGTGGAAATGGGCCATATGTGTACTCACAGACCCCTAGTGTTCACTAGTGTGAATGTGCGTGTACTCACAGCTCCCTAGTGATCACTAGTGTGTATGTGTGTACTCTGCACAGATGAGTTAAAAGTAGAGCACAAATTCCGATCTGTGTGTATTGCAAATTTGGCCTCTTAAATAATAATTTCCATAAAACTTGATGTTGTGCTGAAATACATTGTAATTTCTACCTATATACTGGAAAACAAATAGTCCTATTAATTAATCATCTTTTTGAATATTTTATTGTACAATAAATATGTAAAATGTACGTTTGTGTCTGGCACTGGTATATAGGTAACCTTTCACATCAAATTAATAATATGAAGTGAAATATTATAATGGAAATGTCGACTATATTGAGGATGGTAACTATGGTGACAATGGTAACAAATGGTGAGGATGAAACTGAGGTGAAGTTCCTGTGGACCTCCTGAGAAATCTGGAAGTTCACTGGTTTATCAGTCCACTGGGTTTCAGTATGAAACTCTGAAACTCACTATGAAACTCCCATTTCATACTAACACGAAGTGGTGAAGCATTGCTATGCTGTTGCTATACTAACATGTCTTTGGAATATGGATTTACAACTTGATGAGGATTTATCTTTTTGATAGAGGTTTATTATTTACATTTAAAATGGAAATTAGCTAATAATTTTACTGTATTGCTTTACATCATCAAAGCCTGAGCAAAATCCTGGTGAGGACTTTTAATCGCGGCACCTGGAATTGACAGCACTAATATATATATTTTTTTTTCAAAGAGGGCTTTTGACTTAAGAGAAGATATTGCATTTCTCTTTATCGATCAGGGCCATCTGTTGACCTGGAATGTTCCATTCTCTCTCTTGGAATGTTTCATTCTCTCTCTCACAGACTTTCATGTTTCACCCACGTTTGTTTTGTTTACCCCATTTTTAAGTACTATTTTCTATTTGATCTGGCCCATGCGCTTCCCCTGTTACTGGGTAAAATCACAACATTTAATGTGCAGCACACCACCCCCCTGCCTACCTAAGTTCTTTTAATCTTATCACTGTTAAATTATGTTAAAAGCTGGTTAAATGTTGATAACCTGCTAAATGACATTTAAGGCTATTTTAATTGTTCATATCCTGCTAAATGTTAAAGGTTGTTTAAATGTTAACACTGTTACATGATATTTAAATGCTGTTGAAAATCTGTACACCCATCCATAAACATTACCACTTAATGCCATAGTCAGGCTCACAGGGGCTGAAGCCAATCCCAGCATCATCAGGCAAAGGCAGGTACACCGTGAACAGGTCACCAGTCCACCACATGGCCAACACACACACACACACACACACACACACACACACACACACACACACACACACACACACACACACACAGGCAATCTAGTGACCAACCAACCAAACACACGTCTTTGGATTGTGGGATGAAACTGGAGTACCCAGGGAAACCTCCACACATGGGAAGAACATGCAAACTCCACACAGAACAGCCTGGACAAGGAATTGAATGCATACATACCAACATACTGCCAAAATGTTACATGGAAACTTAAAATAATGTTGAAATCAACTAAAAATGAATAAGAGGCTGTTTCATGCTTGATAACCTGTTGATCAATGTGAAATGATGATGAAGGCTGTTTAAACGTTAACACTGTAAACCTGAAATATTGTTGAAATGCTGAACTAGGCTATTTTCAGCTGAAAACATAAAGGCTGTTTGTCTGTTATGGTTGATTACCTGGTCAATTATGAGGAATGATGTTAAATACTGTTGGGTAGTTGCTAAGGGCTATTATGATTAGTTACTATATAATGGACTAAAGCTATATTAATGGACAAACACACCATATTCCCTTTCTAGGACACGAAGAAGCCACCACAGCCAAACACAAGTAAGTGTCTGTTTAATCTGTATCTGTATTATGTGTTTCACATGTGCTGTTGGATTATTAAGTATTTCACGTGTGCTGTGCAAACCCAGAAGACCACCAGCCTGCACGTACATTAATTTTTTACTGCAACATTATGTTCAGTATCGTAAAGAATCAAAGGGGCAGGTGCGACGCAAACGCAAGTATCAATATAAATTATTAAATGAAGCAAACTCCAAATGGAACAAAGGTGGAAAACTAGGGAAAAGATAATATACACTAAAGCGAACATAAGAGTGACAACACAGCAAACAAGCAACACTAAATGAAACACTACTTAAAACACATTACTAGAAATACTACACTTTAAACACACTATGGGAAGGACTACTTTATGTACGATGATGAACATACTAACAACCATGAAAGCATGAATACTACAACTAAACCAACATCAGGAGATAGGACTGAGAGGAAGAACAATACAAATGCTGAAAATGTATAACAGAACCATTCAAAAGGAGGGGAATAATAGACAAAGGGGCATATGCATGACAAGTAACAACCAGGGTTGCCAACTCTCACGCATTGAGCGTGAGACACACGCATTTGACCGTCTTCTCACGCTCACACGCCACAAATTCGATTTCTCACGCTGAAAATAATCTAGTTTATTTACCTCTGATCTATATCTATGATTCAATGAGGTACTAGTTCGCACTGGCGCCAACCACTGGTGATGGATCGTTTTAGGTGCAGCACCCCCCGGCAACGTTTGACACACAAATCTCATTCCAAGTGATCTTGAAAAGTTGGCAACCCTGAACAACTAAATAAATTATGGTAATCAATAGTGAGCACTAGATGAAAGGAGAGGTAACATGGGCAAGGAGAAACAAGAACGAAGACATAAGGAAGACAAAACAAAAGGAACCAGACCGGCATACGGGAGAAGCGAGGAGGAAGCACAGGCTAGAGACCGCGGAGAGAAGAGAGCACTGGAATATACTGAAAACCTTACAAACACAATGACCGACAATGAGGGGATAAAACAGAGGGGATTAAATACATTGAAACAGGGAAGAGAAACGAGACGCAGGTGGAAACACTGAGGACGGGGCGTGACAGACAGAAGGGAAACCAAGGAAATGGGAAAATAAGGCGGGGCTAGAGCAAATGACAGGAGACTGGGAAGGAGGGCGGAGCTGGATGTGACAAGTGAATATGATGTTTATTATTTATGTATTTATTCATTATTTATTCATTGTTATTTAATATGCATTAATGTAGATGAAAATCATTCCTCCCCTGCATCCTTTACAGATAGAGAATCTGAGAATTCTTTCCAAAGTTTACAATTCCAAGAATGCCTTCTGTCTTCTTTGGTAAGGTTCCACATTACAGCTACTGCAATCACAGAACTCACCAAACTCATTCAGCTTCATAAATATGTCTTTACACCTCATCTGCTGATTTTTTGAGAGAAACTAACATTTTTTTTTTCTTTTTTAGAATGACGTTTAAAAGATTCTTCAAACAAATGAAAAATCACAATTGACAAAATATGGCACATTTATATTTTATTTATATTAAACCTGATTCAGAAGCTTCTCTAAAACAAAGGTTCAGATTGTCTTGTGCATTTTAAATGTCATATCTTTAGAAAAAGATTATTCTTGAGTGTAACGTGGCTCGCGCCACGGAGCGAGGAGGTGGACACAAACGCTGAGAAGAGCGAGATTTAGTAAAGGATATTCCATCATCATCGTCAGAAAACCAGTCCGGGTCCATAACGGGAGGGCAGTCAGAGAAACAGGCATAGATGGGCATAATGAACATGAGGAAACACAACCAGGTAGGGAGACACAGAGCACAAGTAATAAACGGGCGAAACACAGAAAAACGAAAGCACGGGATCAGGTACACAAACTAACAGCATGTACAAACATCCAAACAGTCAAAACAACCGACGAGGGACAAGGGACACTCAGGGACTATATATACAGGACTTTAAATAGGGAACAGGTGCGGGCAATGACACAGGGGTGTGGTAACAAACGAGGAATCACGGAGACAAACGAGCGGGGCGGGATAAACAGGCACGGAATACAGACATAAGGGAATTCGGAGTGACAGCTAGGGGAGGGGCCGCGGCCATACGTGACAGTACCCCCCCTCAAGGGCAGACAGGACAGGAACCAGACTAGGACCGGACAGGGAACCACGGAACACGGCGAGGGACAGGGACAGCAGACACGGGACAGACCGGAGGAACAGACCAGGGGAAAGCAGGGCACGGAGACCGGGGCATGGCAGGGACAGAGAAACCAGAGACTGACCAGGAGCTGGGCTGGGGCATGGCGGTACACGGGGCACAGGGAGACCGGACAGGGCAAGGAGCAGGAGCAGGGCTGGACAGTACAGGACCGGGGACAGACACGGGAGTGGGGCCAGGGGACAAGGCAGAGGCAAACACTGAGGTGAAGACAGCATGGACCACAGAGACAGGCACGGGCACAAAGCGGGTCGTGACTTGGGGAACAGACACGGGGACAGGGACCTGGAGGAACTGACCAGACACAAACACAGAGACGGGTACAAGGACACGAACAGGCACACACACAGGAACTGGGACCAACACAAATCCAGGGACAGAACACGGGAGCAAGGGGAACACGGGTACAGAGGCAGGTGTACAGGGCCCAATAGAGGGCAGCACAGTCTCTGGAGGAACGGGCGCGGTCCGCTGGCGGGCAGCGGGAACATGCGGCGTCCGCTGGCGGGCAGCGGGAACATGCGGCGTCCGCTGGCGGGCAGCGGGAACAGGCGGCGTCCGCTGGCGGGCAGCGGGAACAGGAGCCGGCAGACAGGCAGCGGGAACAGGAGCCGGCAGACAGGCAGCGGGAACAGGAGCCGGCGTGGACGACCCCTCCTGGGTCGCGGAGACAGGAACCGGCGTGGGTGAGATGCCCTCGGGGGGCGGAACCACCGGGCTGACGTCCTCGGGGGGCGGAACCACCGGGCTGACGTCCTCGGGGGGCGGAACCACCGAGCTGACGTCCTTGGGGGGCGGAACCACCGGGCTGACGTCCCTGGGGGGCGGAACCACCGGGCTGACGTCCTCGGGGGGCGGAACCACCGGGCTGCCGTCCTCGGGGGGCGGGACCGCCTTACTGACGTCCTCGGGGGGCGGGGCCGCCTTACTGACATCCTCGGGGGGCGGGACCGCCTTACTGACATCACCGGGGGGCGGGACCGCCTTACTGACGTCACCGGGGGGCGGGACCGCCTTACTGACGTCACCGGGGGCCCGAGCCGGCCACTCTTGGGTTGAGTGGCCACTACTCCCCCCCAAAAAATTCTTGGGCGTCTCTATGGGAGAGGCTGGCAGGATCGAAGGAGGGAGGAGCTCCTCAGGGTAGGCGACGACCTCATGCGTGGTGGCAGCGGGGCTCTGAACTGGGGGCGTGGTCTTCCTCCTTCCCCGGTCTGGTCTGCGCCTGGAAGAACATACAGACACAACTGCTTCTCGGTGGCTTTCATTGTGACTCCGCCTCGTCGGAGGCATCGGGAGCTCACAATGGCTTTTGAAAGCCAACTGAGAGCCAAGCCAACGCTCGTCTGCACATTCATTCCGTCTGCCCGAATCTCACGCTACAGGTTGCTCCTCCCTATAGCGTGTATCGAGTCGGGCAGACCCATAGCGCTTATCAGGGAGCTCGTCGCTAAAGCCAGAAACCGAAAGTGATTTCGCTTTGTTTTTACCGCGACGAGACTCCCCTGTACCCACAGCGCAAGGGGAATTCCTGTCTCTGGTTTGTTCGCGCTGTAACACCGGAGAGTCGAACCGAATTAAACCAGTCAACATCTCATTACAGCGGTTGAACTTACCAGAGTCTCGCTCTCTCGCTGTGTCCTTGTGTGGTCGGTTGTTATGTAACGTAGCTCGCGCCACGGAGCGAGGAGGTGGACACAAACGCTGAGAAGAGCGAGATTTATTAAAGGATATTCCATCATCATCGTCAGAAAACCAGTCCGGGTCCATAACGGGAGGGCAGTCAGAGAAACAGGCATAGATGGGCATAATGAACACGAGGAAACACAACCAGGTAGGGAGACACAGAGAACAAGAAATAAACGGGCGAAACACAGAAAAACGAAAGCACGGGATCAGGTACACAAACTAACAGCATGTACAAACATCCAAACAGTCAAAACAACCGACGAGGGACAAGGGACACTCAGGGACTATATATAGCTACAGGACTTTAAACAGGGAACAGGTGCGGGCAATGACACGGGGGTGTAGTAACAAACGAGGAATCACGGAGACAAACAAGCGGGGCGGGATAAACAGGCACGGAATACAGACATAAGGGAATCCGGAGTGACAGCTAGGGGAGGGGCCGCGGCCATTACGTGACATTGAGAAAATGTCCACTCTTGCTAGCAGAATCTGGATTTTTCAGTGAAATCATGTTTGCTTCATTTGACAAAACCTAAAATTGGAGACTAGAGATATAATGTGTAAATGGCCCTACTCATGAGCATGGTCATACTCTTGATCTTGTTTTATCTCATGGTTTTAATGTCAGTGATATGAAAATTGCAGAATCAGCATTTTCTGATCATATGCCTGTTATGTTCAACTCACTGCTAGCTGCACAAGCTAAGCCAGTCAGAGCCTCAGAGCTGCGTTCTAGGAAGTTTAGCCCCACTGCAGCGGTTCAGTTCTCAGCTGTATACAGAAACTGTTTGTCTTCCACTGTTCCTCACCTGAACATTGATGACCTAACTGCTTCTTTTAAATCTTCTTGTACAAATGCACTCGATGTGGTTGCCCCTCTCAGAGTGAGAAAGACTAAATTTAAATCTCAACCATGGCTGAATGAGTCCATTAGAGCTGCTAGAAGGGAATGCAGGAAAGCTGCGCGCAAGTGGGAAAAGGACAGGCTTGTAGTGTCTTTTGAGATTCTTAAATCATGCTTGCTTAGATTCCAGGAAACTGTTAGATCTGTAAAAGCAAATTATTTTTCAGAAATCATTTCAAAAAATCAGCATAAGCCAAAATTTCTGTTTAGCACAATCAATTCTTTATTAAGTCCAGTTTCATATCATGGTCCTGAGCCATCCCAGGAAAACTGTGAAGTTTTTCAGGATTTCTTTCTGATGAAGATTGAAAATATTAGAGCTAATATATCGATTTCCACAACTAGTCCTGTCTATGAGCTGGATATCCCAATATTTGAGAAATTCGAATTAGTTTCTCTATCCCAGCTATCTGGCATTGTTTCCCACATGAAGTGCTCTACCTCTTCGGCTGATATTCTTCCATCTTGGTTATTTAAGGAATCATTTGATACCATTGGCCCTGATGTTTTATCAATCATAAATACAAGCTTGGCCTCTGGCATAGTTCCTGCATATTTTAAGCATGCATTAGTTCAGCCACTTTTAAAAAAGCATAATCTAGATACTGGAGTTCTGAATAACTATCGGCCCATATCAAAACTGCCCTTCATAGCAAAAGTTCTGGAAAAAGTTGTTTTTGGTCAGTTAGCGTCTTTTCTAGACAGCAACAACATTTATGAGATCTTTCAATCTGGTTTTAGGGCACTACATAGTACTGAGTCTACTCTTTTAAAAGTCACTAATGATCTTTTTATTAATGCCGATTCTGGTGATTGTTCAATCCTGGTCTTACTGGACCTGAGTGCAGCATTTGATACTGTGGATCATGATTTACTCATCGAATGTCTGGAACATTGTGTTGGACTTAAAGGTTTAGTTCTTAATTGGTTCACTTCTTATATTAAACAAAGAACTTTTTCTGTTAATATTGGTAATTTCTCCTCTGCCGCCACTACTAGGCCCAGTCCTCTTTTCATTATATATGCTCCCCCTTGGTCAAATAATTCGGGAACATAACATCTCATTACACTGTTATGCAGATGATCTACAACTATACCTACCTTTAAGTTTAGGAAATTGTTCCTCCCTGGATAGACTTCACGAGTGTATCACTGACATTACGAATTGGATGACAAATAGCTTTCTCCAACTGAATGTCGCTAAAACAGAAGTCATATTAATTAGTTCCTCTATGGTAACCAAAAATTTAAAAACAAATTTGGGTTCTTTAGTCCCATTTTTAAGAACAAACGTTAAAAACCTTGGAGTAATTTTCGACTCAGAATTAAAATTTGACAAAGAAATAAATGCAACGGTCAAGGCTAGTTTCTTCCAGCTTAGAACAATTGCCAAATTGAAATCATTTCTTAATGTTTTAGATATGGAAAAAGTCATCCAAGCTTTTATTACTTCTAGACTGGACTATTGTAATGCACTGTATATTGGAATGCATGAAGCGTCCCTTAAACGCTTACAGTTGGTTCAAAATGCCGCAGCCAGATTATTAACTGGAGCCAAGAAAAGGGATCACATTACTCCTATCTTGGCATCCTTGCACTGGCTCCCAGTGCATTACAGAGTCCAGTATAAAGTAGCGCTGATGGTTTTTAAAGCTTTGAATGGATATGCCCCTGTTTATATAGAGAAGATGCTTTGTATGTATACACCCTCGAGATCGTTAAGGTCTGTATCAAAGTCACTTTTGGTGGTTCCACGAGCTCGCCTCAAGCAGAGTGGGGATCGTGCTTTTTCTGTTGCTGCACCTAAACTCTGGAATAGTCTTCCACATGACATTAGACTCACCAAATCTGTGACTGTTTTTAAATCAAAACTAAAAACATATTTTTACAAGCTAGCTTTCTGCAATTGTTAAACTGTTTTAACTGCATTTGGAGGGATGTCTTATTCTGTTTTATGTAAGTTATATGTTTTATGTGAGCATATGTTTCTATGTTATTCTATTTTATGTAAGTTATATGTTTTGAGAGCAGAGGGTATGGTGTTTCTTTGACCTTGTAAAGCACTTTGGTTTTAAATTGTGCTCTATAAATAAAATTTACTTACTTACTAATTTACTATAGTCTCTCTAGTCTTATATTTATCAATTGACACAAGTCTGTGTTCAGCAGTACAGAACACAGCACAGAAATACAGACACACAAAGAACATAAAACGAATTTACATAAATGTCTTTTACACAAATATCTTTGGATATTAGCATAAATGTTTCTCAATGCATTGTGTGCTGTATACAAGTGAATAATGGACATAAAGGTTCTGGAGATCTGAGTGGCTACTTCGGTTAAAAAATGTTAAATGTGCCATATTTTGTCAATTGTGATTTTTACACCCCAATCGAAATTTGTCCTCCGCTTTTAACCCATCTGTGCAGTTAGAACACACACACACACACACACACACACACACTAGTGATTACTAGGGGGCTGTGGATCACACGTGCCCAGAGCGGTGGGCAGCCCTAGCCCGGCGCCCGGGGAGCAATTGGGGTTAAGTGCCTTGCTCAAGGGCACCTCAGTCAATGGCCTTAGGTCTAGGAATCGAACCCATGACCCTACGGTCACAAGACCAGTTCCCTAACCGCCAGGCCATGACTGCCCCTCATCCACTCCTAACACATCTCTACCACCTCCAACACTCCACCAGGTTCTGCTGCTATAGCTCTGTTAGCAGACATTAAACGACGTGTTACATTAATGTCAATGTAATTATTGTGTAAGCAATGAACTATTACTATGCACCTTCTTGTGTGTGTTCCAGGGGCGGACTGGCATACATTGCTACCGGGGATTTCCCCGGTGGGCCGATGGGTTAGTGGGCCGGTGGGCCGGTGGGCCGCTGGCCGCCGGTGGTTTAACTCGGCCCGTGGAGGAGCCACTGCCGTGCACTGCGGTCCCGGCCTGTAGTCACGCTGCTGTTTAACGGTGTTATTACCTCCCCCGCTCCAGTCAGACTAACCTGCTCAGCGCGGTCGCGGACTGAGCCTGTAAACACATGAACGAGTTGGACCGGGCCGCGGACTGGGCGGGCTGACGATATGCAGCGGAGATCAGAAAAAAACAACTTGTCCCAGAAAATCCGGGCCGGACTACGAAAACATACAGCAGTTTAAATTGTAGATAACATGTTATTTTAAATGTACTGCTGTCGCCTCTGCAACGTCTAAGGCACCATGTACAAATTACCTTAACACGGTTAACACGGACGCAAGTGGCGGTCTTAAAGGTTCCAGAGCACTGCGCACTGTGTTTTTTTTTAAACCTATTGAAATTCTTAGATTAAAACTAACCACCACAAATAGGTAAGAGGAAGAAATACCCACGTTAGAGTTGTAGGTTGTTCTTTAGGATGCACTTTGCGTAAAACAACTTGTTTGGTGGTCTTATGGTGGACTATTTAAAAGCCACTATGTGGCTTTGTAATCATATTATTGCTGGAAATAATATTGTCCATATGACAATAAACGCCGTCATATACACTACGTGCCATGCATAGACTCATATACAGTATACACACACACACACACACACACATATATATATATATATATATATATATATATATATATACACAGTATATATACACACACACATACAGATATTATATATATATGTATTATATATGTATATGTGTATATATATATATATATATATAGATATAGTGGGCCAGTCTGTCAGGAACTCCTGGGCTACTTTTTCTCCCCAGTCCGCCCCTGGTGTGTTCATAGATGAACAAGAAGAGACCAGCGTGAAGCTTGAACTCACGTTACCATTTGATCACATGACTTCACATGATTATTGATGGCTTTGGCAGAAGGGTAACCATTTAATTTAGACAGAATTAAAATGCTTTGTTGTATTAAATAATTATTAAACTTTTTTAAAAGTACATTGTAAGGTCCTGAAATAGTGGAGGTCAGTGTTATAGCTGGTTTACCTGGTGTAATTACTCTTGATGTTTAGATATGCAGCTGAATTATTTACGGACATGTGGATTGTCACGTTGAGGACCCCGGCCCCTCCCTTTTGGGCGTGTGTCAACGTAGTCCACGTGCTTTGTCTGCGTCAGTGTATATATGTGGGTAGGGTTTTGTTGTGTGATTAATAAGTCTCACCTGTGAATCGTCTCGTGATCACGTGGGGCTACTGTGGTTTGTCTATTTAATGTGCGCTCGCGCAGTGTCCTGTGCTCGTCGTTGTCTACAGTCTACACGTTGTGTGTGTATCTTTGTTCTCCGTGCGCTATTGCGCAAGCTATATGTTGATTAAAGTGACGTCTGCTACGAAAAGCAAGGATCCCGTGTCTCATCCTTCGCCACGAGCCGCGCGTCACAGAACGACGAGCCGACAAGAGACACCGAAATGCCAGGCTACGCCGCCAGGCCAAAGAAGGCACTTCGCTCCAGCAAGCGACACCACCGCTCTTCCTCCTCTCCCCCGCGCCGCGTAACCTCGCCAACGCAGGAACAGTTGGAGAAGGACCCGGTGTGCGCCCTCCAGCTGGCCTCAGCCCGGAGGGTAGAGGACAGTAACCCCGAGCTGGCGGAGGTCTTCCGCCAGGGCGCGGTGAGAATTTGGAGGGAGCTACACTCCCCTCCATCTCGCGCCCGCTCACCGCCGCGGGTGGACTCCGGTGTTTACGGAGCTGTTGAGTCCACCCCGGAGAACGAGTTTGGGGAGGGGGATTCCGAGGAGGAGCAGGACGAAGCTGAGGAGGCATACCCTCCTTCGCTGTGCGATGCCTCCACCGTAAACTACGGTGGGGAAGAGGAGGAGGCCTACCCCCCCTCGCTGGACGATGTGTCTACGATAGACTACGGGGAGGAGGAGGAGGAGGAGTCCGAGGAAGAGGACTACCTCCCTCCGCCCGTGGGTTCCTCTTCCGTCAGAGAGAAGGGGGAGGAGGACGAGGACGAGGACTACACGCCGTCGGAGCGCTCCGCATACCCCTCGGACTATAGTGAGGAGGAGGAGGAGGAGCTTGATGTGGACGATCGTCCTCTGTCCGTGCACTCAGGCGTCTCTGAGTGCACGGACAGCGAACTAGACACGGAGGGAGAGGACAGTCCACCCCCCTCTGAGTGTTCGGTTGGGACGGTAAAGGGAGGGTGGAGTACACCCTCCGGTCGCTCCGGAGGAGAGAACATGGACTGCTCTCGGGGTGGCAGTCCGGAGCAGCCCATGAGTTGGAGCCGGGGCAGCGAAGCGGAGGAGATGGAGGTGGAAGAGCCCACAGCCGGCTCCAGAGAGCAGTCGTGAGGCGAGAGGGACGTCCCCTACGACCAGCGGGGGGGAGAGTCCGCCAGCCGCGCTGCTCCGGGCACGTCCGCCAGCCGCGCTGCTCCGGGCACGTCCGCCAGCCGCGCTGCTCCGGGCACGTCCGCCCGCCGCGCTGCTCCGGGCACGTCCGCCCGCCGCGCTGCGCCCGGTGGAGATTATGCAGCGGGGGCAGGAGGAACACCACCCACCGCAGCGCCTGCCGCGCCAGTAGCTCCGCCTCTTTCTCCCCTACTCGCCCTTCTCTTGGCACGCAGTCTGGCACCTATGTCGTGTGTGTGTGTTCCCGTGTTGGTCAGTCTTCCCCTTTGTTTACCAAACCCGTTTTTCCCTCTTGTGCCACTGTGTGTGAACGTGCCTGTGTGTGTGTTTGTGAACGTTCCGTTTAATGTGTCTTCCGTCTTTTCCCCCGTCTTCCCAGGGAGGGTGTTCTAGGCGGTCCGTGGCGGACGCTTCACCAAGGGCGGTCACCTCCCAGACGCAGGACTGAGCGCGTCGGATCCGCCCATCGTCGTGGGTTCGGGGCACTCGGTCCTGTTGGCACCCCGGGACGGGTAGTGCCCTTGGAGGGGGCGTCTGTCACGTTGAGGACCCCGGCCCCTCCCTTTTGGGCGTGTGTCAACGTAGTCCACGTGCTTTGTCTGCGTCAGTGTATATACGTGGGTAGGGTTTTGTTGTGTGATTAATAAGTCTCACCTGTGAATCGTCTCGTGATCACGTGGGGCTACTGTGGTTTGTCTATTTAATGTGCGCTCGCGCAGTGTCCTGTGCTCGTCGTTGTCTACAGTCTACACGTTGTGTGTGTATCTTTGTTCTCCGTGCGCTATTGCGCAAGCTATATGTTGATTAAAGTGACGTCTGCTACGAAAAGCAAGGATCCCGTGTCTCATCCTTCGCCACGAGCCGCGCGTCACATGGATTAGCTAAAAATAATTTATTTACATCATTAGTACTGTGCATTTGAAAATAATACTGCCAAATGCCATAAATGTAAATGTAAATGTAATACTGAAACAGTGTACACTGCATAAAACATGACCTGGTTTGTCCTTATACACGTTACTGTACTGTTACTGTACACATTACTGTAAACACCAATTCAGGGAAATGAATGTATGAATGTAGGTGGAACAAAGAGTATTTGACATGTATTGAGTAAGAATGAAAGTGAAAGAAGTGTGATGTTACACAAAGGGAAAGTGGATGAAAGAGAAAGAGTGAAATACACTGTAAACGCAACACTTTTGGTTTTGCTTCCATTTAAACGCCCAAGGTTCACCAGAGTAATAATCATTGTGTCTAATCAGCATTCTGATATGCCACACGTGTGACTGGATGGTTTATCTCAGCAAAGAGGAAGTGCTGACTAACCCAGATTTAGTCCCAATTGTGAACAACATTTGAGAGAAAGTGGCCTTTTGTCTACATAAGTAAAGTATTAGATCATTGAGTTTGGTCATGAAAAAATGTTATTCAGTGTATAATAACCATTGAGCCCTACAGTACTGAGGCCCAGTAAGAGGAGAGAGACTAAAGACCCATGAGAGTACAGAGAGAACAGCTGTAGAGGACAGAGAGGACACGTCTGTGTGCTGGAACTGTGCAGGACAACACCAGAGACTGAAGATGAAACCACAACACTGCAGGAAAACATTCAACATCTGAGGAAGAGAAAAGAGATTCAGTAACGTAACAGCAAAGTGCTTGAAGAGAAGATGGAAAGAACTATGCAGCTGGAATAAAAAGGACATAGCTGAGAGCTGCAGGAGTATGGAAGTTATTCTGTGTCAATATTCAAATGAAAATGTAATACGCATTTGTATTTACATGTTCCACTCATACAACCAACTTTGAGCTCAAAATTCAAATTCAAATGCAATAATTCCATTTACATTTGCAATGTGATAGACGTCTATTCATATTTCATTTACACATACATTTTGATGCTTTATTTGTGTCTTTATTGAAATGAAAATGTATTTCCCGATTTGAATTATCAAGTTCATATGATCATGCAAAGGTTGTATCAAAATTGTAATTAAAATGCTATTCACTTAATATGCTTTGCATTTCGTGATAACGCGTTTGAAATGTAATTTTCAACCTCACCACCACGCTAAAAAGATGTCACTATTCAAATGTTAATGGAGAAATAGCTCCTCTCCTGTTTGCAATAACATCACAATACCAACAGCGCTCAAACTGTGTCAAAATGCATCTTGAAAATGCAATCCGAGCAGATTGCATTTTCATTTCCATGGTTCCATTTGAATATTGATACAGAAAAACTTCCATAAATGGTAAGCACAGGTAGCAAAAGTGAATAAAGCACAAGTGACTCATCTTACTTAAGAATCTGGGGAGGAGGCCCTCTGGTGGCCAGAGAGGAGATTGCAAAAAGATTCTGCTGCAGTGCAGAAAGAACAGCACAATTGTCAACTACATTAGAAGGATGTGATTAAATATATTTCCGTCCACTTTATTCTACACAGAAATGTTTTCTAGTGTGTTTAATTTGTATAATGTGCAACAGTATTAATTTGAGTAATACCCCACACTGTGTATTAGGTCATCCAAAGAGAAAGTGAATGTACATTAGTCTCCGGTCTCACTACATGAAGATAAACGGAGGTGAGTAGATACCTCAGACTGAAATGTGTTAATTATAGACACATTTAGTCTATTATAGACTAGATCATAGACTAAAAAAGTCGTAAGCTCAGTTCCAGCTAATGGCTACACTGGCAGCTGGTGTCATATGCAAAACACTCACAGGTTTTTCGTTGTCGTCTGTGGTGTTGGGACTGCTTGTTGTGAATGTAGGTAATATAACGCCGACCTTTAACGATTCTACAGCATAATAAACGGTGTAACGGGTTCACAGGTAAACGCTGAAGTAACGTTGGTTTATGAGGTACAGTGGAGTTTCAGTGGGAAAGTGAGTTGTTGAATTAGGAGATTTCCAATAGGTCTGTCCCCGGTGGCGTCATGGAGCGAACGGGAGGCGGATGCACACGCTGAGAAGAGCGAGATTTATTAACGCAAATCCATAATCAGAGTCGTATAAACGGTCCATGTGTAACGTTTCAACCAGGAAAACACGGATCCAGATGCGGAGTACTGATGTTTTTATTTCTTGAATGAATACGGAGTACTCGCACAGGTGAATAACTCCGTGTGGTGTGTGCAGTGTGTGAGTGCGGTTGTCGTGGTCAGGACGGTCCGAGTTCACGCCGGGTAGACAGATGGCTGGAGGTACAAAAGGGCTAGGCCGGAGACGAGGTCTGGAACGAGAGCAGAGGTCAAAACACAGGAGAGCAATCAGGAGATAACGCTTGGTAGATGGCATGCCAACAATACTTCGCAACCCGGAAGATAGAGGAGGAAGCCTAAATAGTGTGAAAGGGGAGGGGCGATGAGCGGCAGGTGAAACGCATCACACGGCGATCATGTGCTGTTCCTGACAGTACCCCCCCTCCGACGAGCGGCTCCAGCCGCAACAGACCGGTTAGAAGGGGGCCGGCCATGACGCCTGGGAGCAGGGAAGTGAGGATGAGCAGCGTGGAATTCGGCGAGAAGAGGGGGGTCCAACACATCCCGCGCTGGGATCCATGCACGTTCCTCGGGACCGTAGCCTTCCCACTCGATCAGATACTGAAGCCCACCCCGACGCCGACGGGACTCCAGAATGGCATGGATAAGGTAAGCGGGGCGCCCGTCGAGCTCCAACGGTTCAGGTGGCTTGGCAAGAGACGGCGCCGCAGACATAGTACTGTAGAACACTGGTTTAAGCAGAGAAAAGTGGAAAACCGGATGGACGCGATACTGAGGGGGCAGTTGAAGTTCATACGAGACGGCGTTGACTCGCCGCAGGACCTTGAATGGACCGACGTATTTAGGGCTGAGTTTCTTGCATCGTTGCCGCAGGTTCAAGTCTCGCGTGGACAGCCACACCCTCTGCCCCGGGTGGTAGACCAGTGTGGGTAACCGGCGACGGTCTGCGTGGAGTCTCCGGGTGTGAAGAGCGCGTCGCAGGTGTACGTGGGCCCGTTCCCAAGTGCGTGCACTGTTCTTGAACCAGTTGTCCAGCGCTGGAATGTTTGACGGACTTTCGTCCCAGGGGAAGAAGGCCGGTTGATACCCGTAAACACATTGAAAGGGGGTCATTTTGGTGAAGGAATGCATTAGCGAGTTCCGGGCATATTCTGCCCAAGGTAGGTATTTACTCCAGCCCGCCTGGGAGACGCAATATTGCCTCAAAAACCTCCCTATCTCCTGATTTACCCGTTCCACTTCCCCGTTAGCCTGAGGATGGTAGCCGGAGGTGAGTGTGACGTGAATTGGACACCCCTATCAGAAACAATATCCTCGGGCAACCCGAAGACTCGGAAAATGAAAGTGAAAACGGCCAGGGCGGTTTCCATGGCAGTGGGTAACTTGGGGAAAGGAATTAAGCGACACATCTTGGAGAACCTATCGACTACCACGAGAATGACAGTGTTGCCCTCGGACTTCGGTAAATCGGTGATGAAATCCATCGTGATATGGGACCAGGGTCGGCGAGGAATAGCGAGTGGAAGCAACTTTCCTACAGGGAGAGTTCGGGGAGTGCGACTCGTCGCGCAGATGCTGCAAGCTAATATATAATCACGAACGTCGTCTTTCAAAGATGCCCACCGATAGAGCCGTGATATGAGATGTATGGTGCGTGTAATCCCCGGGTGACCTGTACCCGCCGTATCGTGAGCTAGTTGTAAGAGTCGCCCTCTCATAGACACGGGGACGTACTGTTTTCCTGCCGGGCAATCGTCTGGACTGGGATTTGTGCGTAGTGCTTCCTCCATCTCGCCTTGCAAATTCCACCGAACGGCAGCTAAGAAACAGGTGCGTGGCAATATGTACTCCGGTTCCTTTTCTACGGGGTCTTTATTGTGGATGCGTGAGAGGGCATCGGCTTTTGTGTTCTTTGAGCCGGGTCTATAGGAGACAGAAAAACGGAACCGGGAGAAGAACAACGCCCATCTGGCTTGGCGAGGGTTAAGTCGCCTGGCTTCCTTTAAATA
Organism: Brachyhypopomus gauderio; assembly: GCF_052324685.1. NCBI lineage: Eukaryota > Metazoa > Chordata > Actinopteri > Gymnotiformes > Hypopomidae > Brachyhypopomus > Brachyhypopomus gauderio. The sequence continues at coordinate 2,980,280 of NC_135217.1, forward strand.
CTCCAAATTTTTGTGGTCGGTGTAAACAATAAAAGGATGTTCCGCCCCCTCTAACCAGTGTCTCCACTGTTCTAAGGCGAGTTTCACTGCCAGGAGTTCACGGTTGCCTACATCATAATTTTGTTCTGCTGGTTGCAATTTTCTCAAGTAAAACGCACAAGGGACCAATTTAGGGGGGTTTCCTTGACACTGGGAGAGAACCGCTCCCACTCCCACCTCAGAGGCGTCGACTTCGACCACGAAGGGAACATGGGGGTCAGAGAGGTGAAGGATGGGTGCGGAGGAGAACGCTCTCTTGAGCATCGAAAACGCCCGGTCAGCCTCAGCCGTCCAGTCAAGGCGCAGACGCTGCCCGCCCCGTAGGAGATTTGTCAGCGGAGCGGCCACGGAACCAAAGCCCCTGATAAAGCGACGGTAAAAGTTCGCAAATCCCAGGAATCGCTGGAGTTCCTTCCTCGTTTGAGGCACTGGCCACAGCGCGACTGCAGACGCCTTGTCCACATTCATAGAGATTCCCCCCGGAGACAGAGTACATCCCAGGAATTCTACGGAAGTCCGGTGAAACTCACATTTCTCAGCTTTTGCGTAGAGGTGATGCTGCCGTAGGCGGGCTAGTACAGCGGAGACGTGCCGGACGTGGTCGGCCTCTGATGAGGAATATATAAGAATGTCATCTATGTAAACGATGACGTACTGTCCTATCATGTCTCGGAATATCTCATCCATAAACGCCTGGAAGACTGAGGGGCTGTTAGCTAATCCATACGGCATGACTAGATACTCATAATGACCTCGAGCAGTGACGAAAGCAGTTTTCCACTCGTCTCCCTCTCGAATGTGAACGAGATTGTAAGCACTTCGCAAGTCCAACTTCGTAAAGATGCATGCTCCTCTAAGACGCTCCTGTGAAGCGGAGATGAATGGAAGGGGATAAACGAACTTGGACGTGACGGCGTTGAGTGCGCGATAGTCTATACAAGGACGCAGTCCTCCCCCTTTCTTCTCTATAAAGAAGAACCCCGCCACTACGGGTGATGTGGACGGACGAATGAAACCTTTCTGGAGGGCCTCGTCGACGTACTGTTCCATAGCTGCATCCTCAGGACGGGACAAAGGGTAAGGCTTAGCACGACGCGGAAGAGGAGACCCGGGCAGCAGCTCAATCACACAATCCCATGGTCTATGTGGTGGCAGATGACTGGCATTGTCCTTACTGAAGACGTCGGCATACTCCTGGTATTGCATGGGATAGGCGGTTTTGAGAAGAGAGTCGGGACTTTCTACAGATGTGGATCGGAGAGGTAAGTGCATACAACCCCCGAGACAGTGAGAACCCCATTTCGTGATTTCTCTAGCTTTCCAGGAAACAGTGGGGTCGTGTAATGACAGCCAAGGAAACCCGAGAACTACCGGATCGCGGGGTGACGGCAGGAGAAAGAACTGGATATGTTCGGTATGGAACAGCCCCACCTGGAGTACAACAAGTACAGTACACTGAGTGATAAGCCCTTCACCAATAGGCTGGCCGTTTAGGGCATTAACACGCAACGGAGGATTGACGGATGTCGTGGGGATGTGCAACCGGTGCGCCAGGTCAACATCAATGATGTTTCCTGCAGCCCCCGAGTCTAACAGTGCAGAAAGGTGAGTGGATATGCCTCCCCACGTGACTTGTACAGGCAAGTTAAGCTGGTTCTTACGGTTCAAACAAAACACTGGGTTGCTTACTCATTTGTTCGTGGTGTCTTCCCCAGCGCGAGTAGGGCGAACAGGGCAGCGATCGCGGAAGTGACCTCTCTCACCGCAGTACAGGCACAAGCCCTCTCGCAGACGCCGATACCTCTCGTGTAGAGACAGGGGTGTTCTTCCCAGTTGCATGGGTTCTGCACTTTCACGCGTAGTGTCAGACGTCGGTTGATTCGGACGACTCGAAGCAGCGAAGGCAGGACCTCTCCCCGATGTCGGACGGCGGGTGAGCAGCAGCTTGTCTAAGTTGACAGCCGTTTGGATGAACTCCGACAGCGATTTCCCTTCACCCCGGCAGGCGAGCTCTACCTGAAGGTCTTGTCTTAGCCCTCTACGGAACACTGTCGTCAAGGCGGGTTCGCTCCATCCGCTACCGGCAGCCAAGGTACGGAACTCTCGTGCGTAATCGGCTGCACTGCGTTGTCCTTGGTGTATCTCACATAACATAGTGCCCACGTCTCTTCCTGCAGCTGGGTGATCAAACACGGACTTGAATAACATGGAGAACTGAGCTTCGGATTCGAGTGCCGGGTCTTTACTATTCCACAGGGCAGTACCCCAGGCACCAGCTTCCCCGGTAAGGTGCGTCAGGACGAAGTGGATCTTTTGTTTCTCCGTTTGGAACTGGACTGGGTGATAGTCGAAGTACATGGAACATTGCATGAGAAAGTTCTGACACCGCTCTGGAGAACCGTCGTACCGCTCCGGCACTGCAACGGGAATACAAGGAGGAAAACCAGGAGGAGCGACGGCGGCAGCAGCCTGGTGTTGAGAAGCCTGCTGTTGGAATACCTGCTGCTGTATCGCCTGGTGTTGTGCCACCTGTTGTTGGGCCGTCTGCAGCTGCGCGGCTTGAGCTTGCATGGTCTCCGTGAGTCGTCGGACGTCTTCCTGGAGTGCGGCGATGGTGTTCTCTTGTTGGGCCAGGAGTGCAGGTACGTCCGCTGGATCCATTGAAAATGGCGAAGTATTATGTAACGTTTCAACCAGGAAAACACGGATCCAGATGCGGAGTACTGATGTTTTTATTTCTTGAATGAATACGGAGTACTCGCACAGGGGAATAACTCCGTGTGGTGTGTGCAGTGTGTGAGTGCGGTTGTCGTGGTCAGGACGGTCCGAGTTCACGCCGGGTAGACAGATGGCTGGAGGTACAAAAGGGCTAGGCTGGAGACGAGGTCTGGAACGAGAGCAGAGGTCAAAACACAGGAGAGCAATCAGGAGATAACGCTTGGTAGATGGCATGCCAACAATACTTCGCAACCCGGAAGATAGAGGAGGAAGCTTAAATAGTGTGAAAGGGGAGGGGCGATGAGCGGCAGGTGAAACGCATCACGCGGCGATCATGTGCTGTTCCTGACACCATGGTCATATCGGGTAGTTAGACGTTGAAACAAAACCAAGACTTCAATAATGATCTTTAGTCATACTAAACAATGAACTAAACCAAATAAACTTTACCTCAAATGAAACATGCAACGAGGAACACGGGAACAAAGCTCAACATGCAAAGACACGAAGCATGAATAAACATACTAAGGCACTTACAAACAGAATACCAACAAAGACCAGTGACGAGAGAGACCAAACTAAGGGTATATATACTTTCGCTAATCAAGGAACACATGGAGTTACTAATGACAGGCGGAGTAACAATTAGACACGTATGTGTGACTAGCAAAACACATGGATGACACGATCAGCCTGTCAGTCACGTATGTCTTGTTTAGTTTGGTTTCTCATGTGTTTTTCCTTGTCACGCTCATGCCATTTGTAACCAGCCTCCACGTAGGTGTATTTAGGTTTTACTTGTTTAGTCTCTTGTATTTAAATCCTGAGGCGGAGCTTGACGTGACACCTCACTTTTTAATGTGTTGATGTGGTTTTGTGTGATTTAAACCAACAGAGCAAACAGATGGATGAGCACCAACAACTGAATAAAGGAGAACTGAATGAAGAACACGGAACACAAAAGAATCAAGAAAAAATAATGAAAGAAGAAAAGAAAGTAAAAGAAGTAAAAAGGTTTCAGCCAATGGCAGGAGGGGAACCCAAAGACATGACTGGTGAAGGTCAGACCTCAAGATGCACCTTTTTATACAAATACATTAAAAGTGCTGTATCTGTTATACAATGTTCAACTTTGAAAAACACATTTTTTTTGCTATCATTCTGTTAAGTACTTCACCACTGGTCAACAACATGAAAGCATGTATCCATCCTGCCTTGTATCAACGGTTGTATCAATGGTGGTGGTGGTCATTCAATGGTGTGGGGGATATATTCCTGGCACACTTTGGTCCCATTAGTACCAATTGAGCACTTATTCTACATTTGTGTTAATGAGCAGTTGGACCGGTGTACCTAATAAAGTGGCCTGTGTAAGTATATATACACAATATATAATATAAATATAATATAATAAAATATATTGTATATATATACTCAGAGAGATAGAGAGAGACAATATGTTTATAGGGATCATGGGGTACACTATTCAGAGGGGAATTAAGGCACACACAACCAACATGAAGACCGGGAACAAGCAGACGAGAACGACATGACATATCAGCGCAAAAACTCAAAACATTTATACAAAACAATACATGCTACACAGAAGCATACTGGTGCAGGTTCAATGGTGCAAACTTACACATAGGCTAGATAAACAGAACCAGGGCAACGTAGAAACTAAAATAACACCAACAGTAATACAATAAACATGAACATTTGAAAGCATATGAAAACAAACTAACATATTAAACACTAACCAATAAAGCATAAGAACACCTAAGAATCAGAAAACCTAAATGCAAAGACAAACAAAAGGAGAACAGAACAAAGTTCAACTGGGCAAACCAGAAGACGAAAACAATAACAAGGACAATGAGCCAAAGGGACTGGAGACTAAGGCTAGGGAATTGGCAAACAGAACACATGAGGGAAAGAGAAACATGGAAGACAGTAGAAATGGAGGAATGATTGATAAGGGGGGGGGGGGGGGCAAGCTATTACAGTAACTGGCAGGTCCCAGTTACTCCTGTACTTGGAGCTTGGTTCATTTATCACTGGGTCCATCTATCTGTGGTTCTCCTGGATCTTGGTTGTTTCATCCTGGATTTCTATTCTGATGGTCACTACTCATCAGACCCCCTTCTTTCACTTACTGTACAGTCTTAGAGTGCTGGATTTGGGATGTAAGCTGTGCATTGTGAGTTTCCTCATATGGCTAAAATTCATTGTGGATTAGAAGGGAAAACAATCAAGAATTTATCAGATGTGTTAGTGGGTCGGTGTAACTTATTCCAGATTAATCTTTGAAAATGCTCTGTTTCCTTACAGTTAAGTACTGCATCATTACAACTGGAAAAACTTTAAACAGTCATGAAAGATTAATCAAACGTCTCCATGAACAAATACCAGACCTGATGTGTGTATCATCAGAACAGTGTGATGTTGTTCTGGTGTTCTGCCCCATTGTGTCACGGGCTGGAACTGACATTGAAGCAGCACTGAAAATAATCCCTGATGCAGCAGGTAAGACACTTATTAACTGTACATATTGCTAATACATAAAAAATGGCTTGACCAAAACACAGATAAAAAACTTCTCTCTGTCCACAGTCTCCAAGCCTGCTGTTCTAGTGATGCTCCATCACACATTTAACCCAGACTACACTGTACCAAACAACAGCAGATCTGTAACCAGGGAGAACACGACCACAGTGGACTGTCTGTTCCATGAGGACTGTGGATTATTGAAGTGCTTAAAAAATGAGGAAGCATTAAAGAAAGTGGTAGAAAAGCTAAAGTCTCAGGTACTGATATTAAACTGTCTCCTACAACTGAAGTCTCCTACACCAACGATCTTCAACACAGACAGTCTCCAACATGTACAGACTGAGGAAACTTCCCAAACTGTTAACAGAACAACCAGATTTAAACAGGGCAAGTAATGGAGACAGGTGTAGGGGTGTGGCCTATGATCAGTGCAGGTAATGGAGACAGGTGCAGGGGTGTGGCCAATGATCAGTGCAGGTCCAGCGTTGTTGCAGGTAAATGGAGAGGGTAGTTGGGTGTGATACTTGAACAGAGTGATCATCTTAGTGAGACTCAACTTAGCACGGTTGTGGATTTGAATGATTTCACTTATACATTTGTATGCACATTTCTTCATCATTTAGTCATTATATTAATGTAGAAACACATTGTATTCCTATTGTAGGCTCAGATAAAACTACCACAGTCAAGAGCAAGTAAGTGTTTGTCTGCTGTTCAGTGCAATCAAATAATGATTTTTACCTTTGCTGTGCAAAACCATACGATTATCAGTGTGCATTTACATTCATTGTTGATTGACCTCATATACACTATATGTTCACACTCTTTGTGACACTAAGAATATGAAATGATGTCTGATTATTATGCAACAAGGCAAATGAAGACTATAAAATAATCTCATTTGCATCATTTTCAGGCAGTGACTTGGACGGTCCATCAAAGTCGACTTTCGTGCGTTTGTCCATTACAGTCCTGCATTCACAAAACACACCAAACATCTCACTCATCTTTATAAATGTGTTTTTACTATTTGGCTGATTATTTGAGAAAGACTCTGTGTAGCAGTGTAATGGAATAGAATCATGTTTTCATTTAGCACTTTATTCAGTTCATGATTGGTAAATTTATTCACATCATAATTGGCCAGTTTGTTGACATCATTATTGGTAATTCACATAGTTGTGTAATAGTAAGGTTAGTGTAACATTAGAGTAATATTGGGGTTATAAGAGTGTAATATGAGGATCATATGAGTGAAGGAGGTAGTGGGGTGTGACACTAGTACAGAGTGATCATCTTAGTGAGACTCACCTTAGCACAGTTGATGATTTGAATGATTTCATTTATACATTTGTATGCACATTTGTTCATGATTTAGTCATTATATTGATTTATAAACACATTATATTCCTATTGTAGGACTGGATGAAGAGAGGACAGTTAAGTAAGTGTCTGCTGTTTAATGCATTTCCATGTACATTCAATGTTTGAATGTTTTTGTTTAGTTTTTATTTATAATTCTAATATCAAATTATGCAACACATAAAGAAGATCCTGTATTCAGAGCTTGTTTCACTAATCACTAGGTCCATCTTTCTGGTGTACTCCTGGTTCTTGGTTGTTTCATCCTGGATTGCTGCTCTGATGCTCTCTAATCTTTAGTACCCTTCTTTGTCACATACTATACAGTCTTATAGTGGTGGATTTAGGACTAAAACCTCCTGCATTGTGTGGAGTGTCCTCACATGGTTTCAGTTACTTATGGATTAGATGGGAGTACAATCAAGAATTGATCAGGAGTTGGTGTAATATTTATAGATTAATCATTGAAAATGCTCTGTTTCCTCACAGTTAAGTTCTGCACCATTATAACTGGAAAGACTTTAAACAGTCATGAAGGATTCATCATGCGTCTCCACAAACAAACACCAGGCCTGCAGGAGGTGTCTACAGTGGAGGAGTGTGATGTTATTCTGCTGTTCTGCCCCATTGTGTCTCTGGCTAGAACTGAGATTGAAGCAGCACTGAAAGAACTCAATGAACTAGCAGGTAAGACATGCATCAGTCTTAACTATTGAAATATTAACTCTTAATTATTGAAAAAACATAGCAAATTTGACTTGAACAAAACACATTTTGATAAAATGTACTCTGTCCACAGACTCCAAGCCTGCTGTTCTAGTGGTGCTCCATCACACATTTGACCCATACTGCACTGTACCAGACAGCAACAGATCTGTAACTAGGGAGAACACGACCACAGTGGACTGTCTGTTCCATGAGGACTGTGGATTATTGAAGTGCTCAAAAAATGAGGAAGCACTAAAGAAAGTGGTAGACAAGCTAAAACATCAGGTACTAATATTATACTCTAACAATTTTATCAATTTAGTTTACTATTTATCTCTGAACCTGAGTGTTGATGTAGGGTGAAGACGTTAGTTTTAGAGTCTTAATAATTTGGGTGAAACAAACAACACCTACAGTTACCTACACCTACAGTCTCCAGTCATCCAGAACAGGGAAAAGAGTTGTCAGAACTGACAAGAGTTACAGGATACAATTGGAGATTATTCAGTTATCATACAAAGCAAAGAAGCAGGTGAACTCAAAGTGGAAAACAGACAGCAGGTCATGTGATCAGCAAACAGAGTCTATGGGTGTCACCCTCAAATGGAAATTGTTAGATGATAGAAGTCACTGCACAGAAGGAGAACACACGTGATGGAGAACTCAGCTCAGACTCAAAGGTAGACAGGAGACTCACTACACTGGAAAATGAACAGCCAGATTTAAACAGGGCAAGTAATGGAGACAGATGCAGGGTTGTGGTCAATGATCAGTGCAGGTAATGGGAGACAGGTGCAGTGGTGTGGCCAATGATCAGTGCAGGTAATGGGAGACAGGTGCAGGGTGTGGCCAATGATCAGTGCAGGTAATGGAGACAGGTGCAGTGGTGTGGCCAATGATCAGTGCAGGTAATGCAGACAGGTGCAGGGGTGTGGCCAATGATCAGTGCAGGTAATGGAGACAGGTGCAGGGGTGTGGCCAATGATCAGTGCAGGTAATGGGGGAAAAGGTGCAGGGGAATGACAGGTAAATGTAGGAGGTGTGACACTAGTACAGAGTGATCCTATTAGTGAGAATTAGCATGGTTGAGAATTTTGATGATTTCACTTACACATTTGTATGCACAGATGTTCATGATTTAGTCATAATAATGTAGAAACACGTTATATTCCTAATATAGGACCTGAAGAAGCTGTCACACTCAAGAACAAGTAAGTGTCTGTCTGTACAATGCATTTAAATATGAATGTTTTTTACATTTGCTGTGCAAACCCACAAGATGATCAGTGTGCATTATATTCATTGTTTATTGGCCTCATATACACTGAGAATGAGAATATGAAATTATGTCTGATTATTATGGAAGTCAAATGAAAACTATAAAATAATCCCATCTGCATCATTTTCAGGCAGTGACTCAAATAGTCCATCAAAGTTGCCTCCAGTGAGTTTCTCCATTACAGTCCTGCATTCACAATAGACACCTGTATGGACAAAACACATGGCTGATAATTCAGTAATGTTTTTTCTGTTCCAACAATGTAATTATCCTGCTCAAAGTAGTCATCAAATAAGTAATACTGACTCTCACAGGAGTGGAGGAGGTAGTGGGGTGTGACACTAGTACAGAGTGATCATCTTAGTGAGACTCACCTTAGCACATTTGATGATTTGAATGATTTCACTTGAATATTTGTTCATGATGTTGTCATTATATTAATGTAGAAACACATGTTACTCTTTTAGGACCAGGTGAATCCACGACAGTCAAGAATAAGTAAGTGTTTGTCTGCTGTTCAATGCATTTTATTGTTTCATTATTTTTACATTTGCGGTGCAAACCCACAAGATGATCAGTGTGTATTACATTCTTTGTTTATTGCCCTCATATACACTATATTTTCAGACTCATTGTGACACTGAGAATATGAAATGATGTCTGATTATTATGGAACAAGTCAAATGAAAACTATAAAATAATCCCATCTGCATCATTTTCAGGCAGTGACACAAATAGTCCATCAAAGTCGACGTTCGTGCGTTTGTCCATTACAGTCCTGCATTCACAAAACACATCAAACAACTCACTTATCTTTACAAATGTGTTTTTACTCTTTGGCTGATTATTTGAGTTAATTGTTGCTTTTCTGTGTTTTCAGTTGAAAAGACCTTGGGTAAGTGAAAACACCTGTTTCATTAGTCCTCTTCTATACTGGTACCAGTGTTCTCATCTTTTAATTAATTCACTTTTCTCAGTCAAGTCAAGGCTTAAATAACTCAAATGTAGTCTTGGTTTCCAGGCAATATTTGTGTAGTAGCATAATGGACTGCAATAAAATCAAGTTTTCATTTAGCAGTTTATTCACATCATGATTGGTCAAATTATTCACATCATTACTGGTCAGCCAGTCATATTCACTCTATGCGATTCCACATAGTTGTAGTCTAATTGCAGAATGTCTGAATTGGTTGATAATGCAGTAATGTTTTTTTTCTGTTCAAACAAAGTAATGATCCTGCTGTATCAAAGGACTCATCCAATAAGTAATACTGACTCCAGTTACTAGAGTAATATCGGTGTAATATTGGCATAATACTTTATTCAGTGACAGGAGTAATTTTGTTGTAATAGTAATGTAATGTTAGTGTAACATTAGAGTAATATTGGGGTGATATGAGTGTAATATGATGATCACAGGAGTGGAGGAGGTAATGGGGTGTGACACTAGTACAGAGTGATCATCTTAGTGAGACTCACCTTAGCACATTAGAGGATTTGAATAATTTACTTATACATTTGTAGGCATATTTGTTCATGATTTCATCATTATATTGATGTAGAAACACTTTATATTCCTATTGTAGGTCCAGAAGAAGCCACCACAGTCAAGAACAAGTAAGTGTCTGTCTGCTGTTCAATGCATTTAATTTAATTATTTTTACATTTGCTGTGCAAATCCACACGATGATCAGTGTGCATGTATATTAATTGCTTATTGGCCATTGTTTATTTGTGAAGAGAAGACAGTTAGGGGTCTCTGCTGTTCAAGGCATTTCCATGTACATTCAATGTGTGTCGGGCAGGGAGTGTGAAATAAAATGGAAGCGATCACGCCAAGTCTCAGGGAAAATGGATGGTTTAATGAAGAAAGTGCGCAAACCAAAAACCTGTGAGTCGATCCGAATTAAGGATATAATAACAAGCGGTCAACTGGTACAAAGACAAGACATATATAGGCAAACAAACGACCCTAAGGTGAGACGGATCATGGGCTCCGCCCACCCGAGGGATGAACACAACGCAAAACTTGACAAGACAGCTGCCGCTGTAGATGGGGGTGACCAGTAGGGGGCCCTCTGTACCGTGACACAATGTTTGAATGTTTTTGTGTAGTTTTTATTTATAATGCTAATATCAAATGATACAACACATAAAGGAGATTTTTGTTGATCCTGTATTCAGAGCTTGTTTCACTAATCACTTGGACCAACTTTCTGGTGTACTCCTGGTTCTTGGTTGTTTCATCTTGGATTGCTGCTTTGATGCTCTCTAATCTTTAATACCATTCTTTTTCACATACTATACAGTCTTAGAGTGCTGGATTAAGGACTACAGCCTCCTGCATTGTGCGGAGTTTCCTCATATGGCTTCAGTTCATTGTGGATTAGAAGGGAAAACATCAAGAATTGATCAGGTGTTGATGTAATATTTATAGATTAATCATTGAAAATGCTCTGTTTCCTCACAGTTAAGTTCTGCACGATAATAACTGGAAAGACTTTAAACAGTCATGAAGGATTCATCATGCGTCTCCACAAACTAATACCAGACCTGCAGAAGGTGTCTACAGAGGAGGAGTATGATGTCATTCTGCTGTTCTGCCCCATTGTGTCTCTGGCGGGAACTGAGATTGAAGCAGCACTGAAGAAACTTACTGAAACAGCAGGTAAGACACTTACTAGTTTTTAACTCTAAATATTGCTTATACATAACAAATGTGGCTTGTACAAAACACAGATAAATCTGCTCTCTCTCCACAGACTCCAAGCCTGCTGTTCTAGTGGTGCTCCATCACACATTTGACCCATACTGCACTGTACCAGACAGCAGCAGATCTGTAACCAGGGAGAACACGACCACAGTGGACTGTCTGTTCTATGAGGATTGTGGATTATTGAAGTGCTTAAAAAATGAGGAAGCACTAAAGAAAGTGGTAGAAAACCTAAAACGTCAGGTACTGATATTATACTCTAACAATTCTATCAATTTAATTTACAATTTACCTCTGAACTTTAGTGCTGATATAGGGTGAAGACGTTTGTTGTTAGTTTTAGAGTCTTAATAATTTGGGTGAAACAAACAACACCTACAGTCTCCTACACTTACAGTCTCCAGGTGTCATGGTGACAGCTCCGGACACCTCCTTGTGGGCATGTCGTTACGTTGTCTGCGTGTAGTTATGTCCATGTTTGTAGTTCTGTGGGTATGGGTCGGTAGTGAGCGTATTCGTTGGTATCACATGTGCCTTGTCTCGTGATTACGGGGGAATGTGTTATTCACCTATTTAATGTGCGTCGGCGCAATGTCTCGTGCTCGTCTTTGTCTAAAATTTGTGCCTTAGCGAGTGTCTGTTTGGAAGTGCTTGCGCTCCGCATCGAGCTTCACGTTTCAGTGTTCATTAAAAGTTGTATGTTGCACCAGTTTTACGTTCGTCGTGCCTGCCTCCTCCGCAGAAGTGGGCAGTAACGAAGTACATTTACTTAAGTACTGTACTTAAGTACAGTTCTTGGGTATTTGTACTTTACTTAAGTTGATTTTTTAAAAATACTTATGACTTTCACTTCACTACAGTTGAATAACAAATACAGTACTTATCACTCCACTACATTTCTGTCCAGCTCTCGTTACTCGTTACTTCCACACACAACTCTCCTCCCCTCCCCCGATAGTATTTTCACAGGTGACAGCCTATCAGCAAACAAGGATGTGTCTGTGAGGTGTAAAATCAAGTTCGGTGTCGCTAGTCGTTCTTTTCCTAAATAACAAGTAACATGAACAGAGACGGCGGTGATGGAGCATGCCAGGGTTACCAACTTTTCAAGATCGCTTGGAGTGAGATTTGAACCTGGACTTGGTGGCGAGTGTAAGGGCGTACTCACACTAGGCACGGTTTGCTCGTTCCGTGCTGGGGCCCGGTTATCCCCCCTCCCCACTCCCCCTCTGGCCTGCACTCACACTCGCTTCAGCAACCCGGCCCGAGCACGCTTACGTCATCACAACGCCGCTTTATTTGGAAAAAAAGCGCGCTCGCACAACACTATAGAGTTCACGATTCTCTTTTTATTGTATTTTTTGAGTCGTTTTGGGAGTGCAGAAACACGGTGCAAGCACAGATTTATCGATAATTTAACACAACGATTGTCTGCTAATCGCTTTGCCGCTATGACTGTTTAACGTGAGCGTCGCATCACTGACGTCATGTTTGAGTTCCAGCGAAATGAACCAATCACACGAGGCACCAAACGTTACCGGTTTACCGGGTAAACGTTACCGGGGCGGTGAAAAATGGACACAAATTAAGTATTATAACGCGATCGCCGGTGGTTGATAGATATAGATCAGAGGTAAATAAACTAGATTTTTTTCGGCGTGAGATATCGGAAGTGTGGCGCGAGAGCGTGTGAAAATGGTCAAATGCGTGTGTCTCACGCTGGCAACCCTGGCATGCTTTTTCGAGTACTTGCACCCATGGCGTATCTCGACAAAATGTTCAGTTTTCTGAACGGATAAATAATTCCTATCGTTTTAAATGCATGCTTTGTTTGCCAAAAACAAACTATAGGCTATCACTGCATACAAAAATTCACTGTCCCACCTGAGGAAGCATATTATATGCAGCCTAAATGTTTTAAGTGACCATTTTCTATGTAGTCAGAGGAGCTTTGCAGTAAGGCTAGTGAAATGACTTTGCCTGCTCACTCCACTGCTAGGTCTGCTAGGATAACTATAAATAATGTTAACATTATATTGGCAAGTAATACTACAGAAAACTACGCAAGCAAACTACGGAAACATCAATAAGGGAAACCGTGTGGGTTAATCGAATATTGTCAAATAATGTTTCCATTCTAATGTCAGTGTAATGTCAATAATTCTAATGTGGCTGTGATTTCTAGTTTGAAAAGAGTTTGCTAGCATGTTGGGTGGCATGGAGTTGGCGGGCTTTAGCCATACTGCAAAAGATTGTGGCAAGGTTAGACTACCAAGATGCCGCACTGCTAATTTTACTTTGTCTTTGTTAATATTGACTGTAGCATAATGTTGTATTGGATGACTGAATACCTAACTAGCAAAGAGAGAAAACCGTAATTTTATTATTGACTTTTAATATGGTAACATAATTTGCTTAAACAGGTTAGGCTAGGCTAATCAGTGAATTATGGTTTTAGAAAATGTTTTTGTTCCTTAAACTAAAATGTAGGTTAAAACTTTTCTGCTACCACTACCTGAATGATGTACATCATTGGAATATGCCTTATGGATTATTATCAAAAACTGTATGATTATTATGCCCAAAATGGATTTGGTAGGTTGTATAATACTTTTAAACTATAACGTTTTTACAAATGTGAAGGAAGGTGTACTTTAATACTTAAGTATTTTTCAAAGCAAGTACTTCAGTACTTTCACTTAAGTAAGATTTTGAACATGCAACTTTCACTTGTATCGGAGTAGCATTTGACCAGTGGTATCTGTACTTTGACTCAAGTAATGAAATTGAGTACTTCGTCCGCCTCTGCTCCTCCGCACGTCATACAAACAACACCTACAGTCTCCAGTCATCCAGAACTGGGAAAAGAGTTGTCAGAAATGACAAGAGTTACAGGATACAATTAGAGATTATTCAGTTATTATACAAAGCAAAGAATCTCAAAGTGGCAAACAGACAGCAGGTCATGTGATCAGCAAACAGAGTCTATGGATGTCAACCTCAAATGGAAATGGTTAGATGGTAGAGGTCACTGCACAGAGGGAGAACACACATGATGGAGAACTCAGATCAGACTCAAAGGTAGACAGGAGACTCCCCACACTGGGAACTGAACAACCAGATTTAAACAGGGTAGTTAATTGGAGACAGGTGCAGGGGTGTGGCCAATGATCAATACAGGTAATGGAGACAGGTGCGGGGGTGTAGCCAATGATCAGTGCAGGTAATGCAGACAGGTGCAGGGGTGTGACCAATGATCAGTGCAGGTAATGGAGGGAAAGGTACAGGGGAGTGACAGGTAAATGTAGGAGGTAGTGGGGTGTGACACCAGTAGGCTACAGAGTGATCATATTAGTGAGAATCAGCATGGCTGAGGATTTGAATGATTTTACTTATACATTTGTATGCACAGATGTTCATGACTTAGTCATAATAATGTAGAAACACATTGTATTCCTAATGTAGGACCAGAAGAAGCCATCACACTCAAGAACAAGTAAGTGTCTTGTCTGTTCAATGCATTTAAATATGAATGTTTTTTCATTTGCTGTGTAAACCCACAAGACGATCAGTGTGCATTGTATACATTTTTTATTGGCCTCATATACACTGAGAATGAGAATATGAAATGATGTCGGATTATTATGGAACAAGGCAAATGAAAACTATAAAATAATCCCATCTGCATCATTTTCAGGCAGTGACTCAAATAGTCCGATAAAGTTCCCTTCAGTAAGTTTCTCCATTACAGTCCTGCATTCACAAAACACACCAAACATCTCACTCATCTTTACAAATGTGTTTTTACTCTTTGGCTGATTATTTCAGTTATTTGTTGATTTTCTGTGTTTTCAGTTGAAAAAATTTTTGGTAAGTGAAAACAACTCTGTTTCATTAGTCCTCTTCTATACTGGTACCAGTGTTCTCATCTTTTAATTAATTCACTTTTCTCTGTCAAGTCAAGGCTTAAATAACTCAAATGAAGTCTTGGTTTCCAGGCAATATTTGTGTAGTAGCATAATGGACTGCAATAAAATCAAGTTTTCATTTAGAAGTTTATTCACATCATGATTGGTCAGATTATTCACATTATGACTGGTCAGTTTATTCACATCATTACTGGTCAGCCAGTCATATTCACTTTGTGCGATTCCACATAGTTGTAGTCTAATTGCAGAATGTCTGAATTGGCTGATAATGCAGTAATGTTTTTTTCTGTTCAAACAAAGTTATGATCCTGCTCAATAAAAGGAGTCATCCAATAAGTAATTCTGACTCCCGTGACTGGAGTAATATCGGTGTAATATTGGCATAATGCTTTACTCACTGACAGGAGTAATATTGGTGTAATAGTAATGTAATATTAGTGTAACATTAGAGTAATATTGGGGTGATATGAGTGTAATATGATGATCACAGGAGTGGAGGAGGTAATGGGGTGTGACACTAGTACAGAGTGATCATCTTAGTGAGACACCTTAGCACAGTTGATGATTTGAATGAATTCTCTTATACATTTGTATGCATATTTGTTCATGATTTAGTCATTTTAATTTAGAAACACATTATATTTCTTTTGTAGGTCCAGAATAAGCCGTCACAGTCAAGAACAAGTAAGTGTCTGTCTGCTGTTCAATGCATTTAATTATTTAATTAATTTTTCATTTGCTGTGCAAACCCACATGATGATCAGTGTGCATGTATATTAATTGTTTATTGGCCATTGTTTATTGGTAAAGAGAGGACAGTTAAGTAAGTGTCTCTGCTGTTCAATGCATTTACATGTACATTCAATGTTTGAATGTTTTTGTGTAGTTTTTATTTATAATTCTAATACCAAATGATACAACACAAAGAAGATTTTTGTTGATCCTGTATTCAGAGCTTGTTTCACTTGGACCAACTTTCTGGGGGGTATTCCAGAAAGCGGGGTTAACAAACTCTAAACTTAACCCTGAACTCTGAGTTGTCTTACCCCGATCTGACATACTCAGAGTTTTCGGTTCCAAAATGGCTGATCGGAGTTAAAGTAATCAGGGTCGCTCAACTCTGAGTAGGTTGACCCAGACAGAAGCGCGTTCACGCGTAACTATAAAAGGCATTCTTAATGGAACTGTGACGCGGGAACAGAGGCGGCCGAAGGCGAGGGTTGTACAGAATGGTCTTTATTATCCATTCTGCTCAACATGCAAACAGAAAAGCTTCAATAACAGAAACAAGGGTCAAGCTACTAGAGATGCCAGAGAGGTCCAGTGTAGAGCTCCGACGGGGCAATGTGCAGCACTGGACCGAACGACCTGCGGGGTATAAAAGGTGCACAACATAATTACTGACAGGTGTTAGTAATGTGGTGACTGGGACCGAGGGAGTGGTCTGGTGCTCGGGGGCGTGCGCAGTGAGGCAGTGCGAGCTGTGGCCTGCGCCCTCTGGTGGCGACCCGGCCTCCCCACCGTGACAGGAACGCAGATAAATAGGATTTATTATGGACTTAAACGCGAAAATCAGCCGAGCATCGTATTTCACACCACTGTAGCTTAGGAGTATTAATGACTACGTATGCAGAATATTTAGATATTATTAAACATAAATGTAATACTGCAGTAGCTGCTAGAGAAAGGCAGTCAGCATGTCAAAAAATAGCCAACATAGTTAATGCGTGAGTGAAAATTATATTTTTATATTTAGCAGAAGGGTGCGATTACATTATTATTTTCTCCACCTTTATAATACTGTATTGAGTTTTTAAATATTTTTTAATTGAACACTTACTGATTCCAGGTCTAATCTGAGTGGTGTGAAACACACATGGCATCAGATAAAAATGTAGTATAAGAATATAGTACAAAGTGGTATGGCTGTATATAACTATATCTTATTCTTAAAATATATTCTAAAATATATTTATTTACAAGAAAAATGAAATAATGAAACATAACAGTGAATTTGACTGTAATGTATATTAAAAGGTTACAGGGTGGGTGGTGGTGCATGATTTAATGTGGAAAGCAGTGATTGCAAATGGAGTCTCTGACAACTCCACCATCTCTGTTGTCACCCACATGCATGTAAGGTTCCTCATCTGTGGGCATGTCAAAGATGGTAGGCTGTCGCTCTTCCTGGATGGTTGCAATGTTGTGTAATATCACATATGCCATTATTATGTGGCACACTCTATCAGGGGTTACTCTGAGCCCCTTCAGGCACTGGAACCTGGCCTCGAGGATTCCTAGGGTCATTTAAATTCTTGCCCTGGTTTTGCTGTGGGCCTGATTGTAGCGGGACTGTGGTCCAGGTGCAGGATCTGAATAGGGAGTCATAAGGTAGGCCTATAGGACAGGCAGGGATACCCTCTGTCTCCATGAAGGAGGCCGTCATAGTGTCCTATAATCACAATAGGGTTTGCAATGATTTAACTATTACACTGCATTACACTGATTTAACTATTACACTGCACTACCTCAGGCCTACTCTATTCAGATTTGTTGTACAGTGTGGAATCATACACGGATCCTGGCCATCTGGCTTCAACATTTGTGATGAGGTGGGAAGCATCACATATGATCTTGATGGGGAGAGCGGTCAGTTCAATTCAATTCAATTCAACTTTATTATCATTATTGCTGAAACAGGGTTGTACAGCACAATGAAACACTTTTAGGCTAGGCCTCAGTGCAATTACATACTACAAAATATCACAGCAGCAATTACATACAACATAGTGCAGGACAACATAGTGCAAGACGGTCATGGTGCAAGCCAGGCAATAGACAATAAATAAGCCACTTTCAAATCGTTTGTTTGGCAGCATTTTGGGAACCCGGCGGAAATGATAAATGGCAAGAGAGTGACTGATAAGACACTACATATGCAAACATTGTATGAAAATAATGCCGTTCACCGCGACTAATACGAGCAGAATGCAGAGACATTTACAGCTGCACCACAGCTCAGTACTCAAATCAACATATCTCACTTGAACAGAGGTAGCAGGGACAGAACGGCACTTTGGCAAGTTGAGACAGTAAAGGATATCGGGAGCAGTGTGGGGATGCTAATATTCTTAAAAATGAACATGGCAGTGTAGTTGAAAAAAGGTAAAAAAATGTAAAATAGATAACAGTATAAGGTATGAAATATAAAAATATAAGTACAGTATGTGTAGTGTTTGTGAGGTAGGTAAATGGGACAGGGATAAAGTGCATGGTGCATGGTGCCAAAGGGCTGGTGGACTGGTCTCTGGACTGGTGGCAAATCTGAGATATAGTCAGGGGGAGGTAAGTCTATATATGTCCAGTTTGAGGGAAAGTGGCTGGTGGCAATAGCTACGTTAGTTTTGTTACCATTAAAGATAAGTACATTATTCATTAAGTATTATAAAGGTTAGTACGTGTACATTAATGCTATGGATGGATTTTCTGTTTATGTAATCGCCTTCATGTTCTAATGGTGCTGGAATAGGTAGCATATGTAGGTTCCATCAATGCAGCCAACCACTCTAGGAAATCCTTAAAATGTAAATGGAATTAAGTTTGTTATATACTGCTTCTCCTTTGCTTAATTTCTTTATTGTCCGTGTGAATTAAAGACAAACAAATGATGCTGTGGAATTCCTCTTTGATGTCCATAACTGGCTTAAGCCCAGGAAACACCACAAAACTGGGCACTAGTCAATTTAATGCCAGACATAGTTTTCGGACAGACCGATATACAGTAGCTTTGCTGACAGATCCCGCATCTTCTACACTATAAAAAAAAACTTCCACTAGCAAAAAATGAAGAGCGATGTATAACAATCTGGAGAGAATTTAGGGCTGATCCACGATGTGTAATATTTGAAATGTGACGCTTAATAATTTTATTGATGTAAGTATTGGATTGTGCTGAAAAACGATAACGTTCATTAAAAAATAATCCGAAAATGATAGTAGGCCTATGTCTATTCGGGGTTTTATAAGGCGTTCCCGACGAAGAACTCAGCGAATAAACTGAGTTTCAATATCCACATGATCTTTGAGGAAAGGACATGTCATGATGACATGTTTGTAACTCTGGGTCAGGTCCAAGTTAACCTGCCAGCAAGCAGGTTAGCTTCAGAGCATAAGTTGCTATAGTAACTGACTCCGGTTCTCTCTAAGCTCGGTTTCTGGAACGGAAAACCTCGAGTTTCCGTGAACTCTGAGTTAACTTACCCGGGTTTTCTCGCTTAACCCGCTTCTTGAAACACCCCCCTGGTGTACTCCTGGTTCTTGGTTGTTTCATCTTGGATTGCTGCTCTGATGCTCTCTAATCTTTAGTACCCTTCTTTTTCACATACTATACAGTCTTAGAGTGGTGGATTTAGGACTAAAACCTCCTGCATTGTGTGGAGTGTCCTCACATGGTTTCAGTTAATTGTGGATTAGTTGGGAGTACAATCAAGAATTGATCAGGTGTTGGTGTAATATTTATAGATTAATCATTGAAAATGCTCTGTTTCCTCACAGTTAAGTTCTGCACGATTATAACTGGAAAGACTTTAAACAGTCATGAAGGATTCATCAAGCATCTCCATGAACAAATACCAGACCTGCAGGAGGTGTCTACAGTGGAGGAGTGTGATGTCATTCTGCTGTTCTGCCCCATTGTGTCTCTGGCTGGAACTGAGATTGAAGCAGCACTGAAGAAACTTACTGAAACAGCAGGTAAGACACTCACTAGTTTTTAACTCTAAATATTGCTTATACATAACAAATGTGGCTTGTACAAAACACAGATAAATCTGCTCTCTGTCCACAGACTCCAAGCCTGCTGTTCTAGTGGTGCTCCATCACACATTTGACCCAAACTACACTGTACCAGACAGCAGCAGATCTGTAACCAGGAAGAACACGACCACAGTGGACTGTCTGTTCCATGAGGACTGTGGATTATTGAAGTGCTTAAAAAATGAGGAAGCACTAAAGAAAGTGGTAGAAAACCTAAATCATCAGGTACTGATATTATACTGATATACAATTTTATCAATTTAATTTACTATTTACTAGGGGTGTGACGAGATCTCCGTGTCTCGTGATCTCGCGAGACTCAACTCCGCGAGATTTCTCGTCGTGTTAAAAATCTGTCTCGCGAGATTTGATGACGTCACAATGACGTGGAAAAATACAGGTATTACTATTGCAGATGCCCCGCTATTTTCAAATCGTTTGTTTGGCAGCATTTTGGGAACCCGGCGGAAATGATAAATGGCAAGAGAGTGACTGATAAGACACTACATATGCAAACATTGTATGAAAATAATGCCGTACACCGTGACTAATACGAGCAGAATGCAGAGACATTTACAGCTGCACCACAGCTCAGTACTCAAATCAACATATCTCACTTGAACAGAGGTAGCAGGGACAGAACGGCGCTTTGGCAAGTTGAGACAGTAAAGGATATCGGGAGCAGTGTGGGGATGCTAATATTCTTAAAAATGAACATGGCAGTGTAGTTGCAGCAAATTCAGTGACATACTTGGTCAGACTCAGTTTGCACTATTTGCACTCTGTATTGACAGAGAAGAACTTTTTGTTTTGTACATAATACAGTGAGTCCCCGCTTAATGACGGGTCTGGATAACAACGGACCGGAGTTACCACCGACTTTTAATTTAATTTTGCGCAGTGCGCGGAGGAACTGTGGAGTGTTGTGTAGTGTAGTGGAGTGTTGTGTACGATAAGCCCATCTCGGTAACGCGATCGCTCTTTCTCACGCTGTACGCAAGAGAACATTGTTAGTTTTTTCTATACTGTATTTACGATCAAAGCGTATCTAAATATAGGGTCACGCTTAACGACAAAAACTGCTTTACGACGGACTTTTCAGTCTCTTACATAATGCATGTTAAGAGTTATAATAAAACATTTCAAAATGCATGTTTAAAGTTAAATAAAATTTAAATAAAAGTCTGTTGTCCAGTCACATAATTTGTAATTTTAATTTCGTCTCGTCTCGAATCTTGTGAACCCAGTCTCGTGTCTCGTCTCGTCTCGTGAGCTGAGTGTCTCGTCACACCCCTACTATTTACATCTGAACTTGAGTGCTGATGTAGGGTGAAGACGTTTGTTGTTAGTTTTAGAGTATTAATAATTTGTGAAACGAACAACACCTACAGTCTCCAGTCATCTAGAACAGGGAAAAGAGTTGTCAGAACTGACAAGAGTTACAGGATACAATTGGAGATTATTCAGTTATCATACAAAGCAAAGAAGCAGGTGAACTCAAAGTGGAAAACAGACAGCAGGTCATGTGATCAGCAAACAGAGTCTATGGGTGTCACCCTCATAGAGGTCACACTAAAGGAGAACTCACATGATGGAGAACTCAGATCAGACTCAAAGGTAGACAGAAGACTCCCCACACTGGGAACTGAACAACCATATTTAAAAAGTGTAGTTAATTGGAGACACGTGCAGGGTGTGGCCAATGATCATTGCAGGTAATGGAGACAGGTGCAGGGGTGTGGCCAATGATCAGTGCAGGTAATGGAGACAGGTGCAGGGGTGTGGCCAATGATCAGTGCAGGTAATGGATGGCGACAGGTGCAGGGGTGTGGCCAATGATCAGTGCAGGTAATGGACACAGGTGCAGGGGTGTGGCCAGTGATCAGTGCAGGTATTGGAGACAGGTGCAGGGGTGTGCCCAATGATCAGTGCAGGTAATGGAGACAGGTGCAGGGGTGTCGCCAATGATCAGTGCAGGTAATGGCGACAGGTGCAGGGGTGCGGCCAATGATCAGTGCAGGTAATGGAGACAGGTGCAGGGGTGTGGCCACTGATCAGTGCAGGTGCAGGGGTGTGGCCACTGATCAGTGCAGGTGCAGGGGTGTGGCCAATGATCAGTGCAGGTAATGGAGACAGGTGCAGGGGTGTGGCCAATGATCAGTGCAGGTGCAGGGTTGTGGCAGGTAAGTGGAGGAGGTAGTGGGGTGTGACACTAGTACAGAGTGATCATCTTAGTGAGACTCACCTTAGCACGGTTGTGGATTTGAATGATTTCACTTATACATTTGTATGCACATTTTTTCATGATTTAGCCATTATATTAATGTAGAAACAAATTTTATTCCTATTGTAGGACCAGATGAAGCCACCACAGTCAAGAGCAAGTAAGTGTCTGTCTGCTGTCAATGCCTTTACGTTTGCAGTGCAAACCCACAAGATGATCAGTGTGCATGTACATTCATTGTTTATATATATATATATATATATATATATATATATATACACTACATGTTCACATGCCACATTGACACTGAGAAGTAAAAAAGGAGGAGGAGTCCTCAACCGACTGGACCATCACTGAACGATAACTATGCCCCGGTCGGCCACAGGACTCACGCCCTAGAAGCCCCTTGGCTGCTTTTACCCCATACATATAAAGTGTGTCTGTGCAGGCTACTTCACCCGGGGAGTGGTTATCCTTCTCCCAGACCTCCCTCTCGCCTCAGGGAAGCCCTGCACCCAGCATAGGGTGGACCAAGGCCTTGGCTCTGCCTATAATCCAGGGGAGGCACCCCCCTCAAGGGAGTCTGCTTCTGAGACCAATTCCTCAAGCCCACCCTGGATCCCAGGGGAGACTCTCCCCTCAGCGGGGTCTGTTTCCGAGTCAATTTCTTCTAACCCTATAGGGGAGCCTGGAGGCCCAGGAGAACCACCATCCACCTCTGGGGAGAAACACCTGCACAGAACACTCACACAAATACATAGTGCCAGTCTCAGGGAAAATGGAGGATTTAAAGGATAAAGTGCACCAATGCAAAACCCTGTGAACTAATCCAAATGAATAACCAGCAGTCAACTGGTACATAGACAAGACGTATATAGACAGACAAACCGTAACAGTTACAGTAGTTATAGTAATTATTAACATGTGCCTTCTTGTGTATGTCCATAGATGACCAAGAAGAAACCAGTGTGAAGCTTTACTCATGAATTGGGCAGAGCGGCAACTCAATTTAATTAAGACAGAACTGGAATTTGAGTGTAAGGTCCTGAAATAGTAGGTAAAGATGTTGTAGCTTTTTTTCCTAGTGCAGTTGCTATTATTGTTTAGATATGGTGCTGAATTTGTTCCATTGTTATATTGTTACACTGTTACATTGTGGTGGAGTGCTGGATTACCTATAAATCATTGATTCAAGTCTGTGCATTTGAAACACTGTATACATATATATATACATATATACAGTAGTATAAAACAATCAGACCTTCATAAACGTATGACAGTTTAAACATGCATAAGATAATGTGCCTGACAGCCAGGTTCTTCCTGATTATTCTTATACTCCTGATAAACATTTTAAATAAAACCAATGCATGAAGGTACTTGGGACTATTGTGATTTCCTGTTTTGAAACAGGCTAATTAGGGTTTAGGCCCAGTGAAAATTTATTTGTATATTACAGGGAGGAGGAGTTAGACAAGGGGGCATGATCAACAGAACGAGACATGGAAAATAAAAACAAAGACAAGCCTGAAAGACAGGAGGGGCTAAACGAGATGTAGGCAAAACCTGACAGAAGTGACTTGACACAAAGAATGTTGACTGACAAGGTGTCAATCAATCAAAATTGTTCCAGCATGAACTCCCCTTCCTCAGAGGAAGATTCACTATCTGACCAGAACTGGTACATTGGACCAGCCCTGGATCTACAGAGGGGACTCCCCTGGATCCTCCTTTGAGGATCAGTCCGAGGTAACAGGAATGACTAGGCCTCAGTCCTGAGAATGTATGTAAGATGCTGTGGGCTGGTAGGTGGTGACCTGTTAACAGCCTTACC
Source organism: Brachyhypopomus gauderio (assembly GCF_052324685.1). Taxonomy (NCBI): domain Eukaryota; kingdom Metazoa; phylum Chordata; class Actinopteri; order Gymnotiformes; family Hypopomidae; genus Brachyhypopomus; species Brachyhypopomus gauderio. Next base: position 3,004,451 of record NC_135217.1, read on the forward strand.
AGTACACTTGTAACACTCTTGACACTAACACAACCACAAAATGTATCTAAAACAGCATGGTAACCTGCTAACCTGCAACAAAGACTTGATGACTTGCTGGTAATGCTCAAAATCCACACATCACCAATACACTCAAGCCATATGCATATAAACAGACATTAGAGGGTTTTCCATCCACCGAGTTTTTGCGCATTTTGAAAATGCGCATGAAAAAAGCTGGATGGAAAAAGTCCAAAATTCGAAAAAAAGCCCCAAATATCGCAAAAAGATTTTTACGCTAGGAGGAGGTGGAAAAGTTAGACTATCGCATCGCCAAAATTCGGAAAAACTGGATGGAAAAGGGTTTTTCGCATAAACGATGACGTATCATGCCTCAAGTCATGCCTCAACGTGCAAAAATGCGTAACTGCCAGATTAATGTAAAAACCACTATTGTTTGGCATCCTCTCACCTGATCTAAAGTTTATTCGCATAACTGTAATGAATGGAAACAAGGCTTAATTTGCATTTTTTTCTGCCGAAACTTGGAAATTGCGCATTATTTTTTCGAAAGGTTTGGATGGAAACCCAGCTACTCTCTCAGTCATCTCCAGTTGTACACTCAGTGATGTTGGTTTTAAAAAAACCTTCTCTCAGGACCTGATACATCCCATTGGTGGATCTCGGCATCTGTTACGTATAGCTTCCAGAAGAAGGGAGATAGCATTGCTGCTTGCTCTAAAGCTGGATCTTCTCAGGACTGTGATGACCAAGCTGATTTCACAGGCAAAGGATGTCTGAAGTATCTGAAGTGAGATGCCCATGTGTTCTGTATCTACTGTAGCTACATACTGTGAAGATTCTAGACAAATAGTTGTTAGACAAGCAAAAAATTGGAGTAAAAAAATGAAATAGATTGCGAAACAATATCACTAGGTTTACTGGATACGATGTGAGCTAATTATGTGAACGACAACAAACACATTATTAAAAAAAGAAAACACACACTAGTGATTACTAGGGGGCTGTGGTGCACACGTGCCCAGAGCCCTAGCCTGGCGAGCAGTTAGGGTTAGGTGCCTTGCTCAAGGGCACCTCAGTCATGGCCTTAGGCCTGGGAATCAAACCCGCGACCCTCCGGTCACCAGGGTTGTATAATTGAGCAAAATCCGGGTGAGGACTTTTACTTTCTGAACCTGGATTATACAACACTGCCGGTCACAAGACCACTTCCCTACCACCAGACCATGACTGCCCCTAAAGTTTACAAAGTTAAACTTGTAATTTATTGCTTTGTAGAACCAATACCTGCAGAAGACATAACATCACAACACTTTTCATTTAATTTTCAGGCTGGCTCTGTCACTGTATTATCTGTCACTGTATGTATGTTATGGTATGCATTTGCTAAATCCATCAAACACAATAAAGTTGGAAGAAAGAAGAAATTGGGGAACATGAAAAGACTCAGTAATGAACTCCTTGGCTTGTAGTATGCTACCACCACAAAAATAAAGAGGTGTGTATAAAAAGAGATGAACAAATTGGTTCATCTGATCTAGTCAAGGAGTCAATTGTGACGGGCAGGGTGAGCGAATTAAATGGAAGCGATCATGCCAAGTCTCAGGGAAAAAGGATGGTTTAATACAGAAAGTGCGCAAACCAAAAACCCGTGACATGATCCGAAATAAGGATATAATGACCAGCGGTCAACTGGTACAAAGACAAGACATATATAGACAAACAAACGACCCTCAAGTGAGACGGATCGTGGGCTCCACCCACCTGAGGGACAAACACAACACAATAACAACACGACAACTGCCGCTGTGGACGGAGGCGACCAGTAGGGGGCCCACCGTACTGTGACATCAATACTGTCCAGCAGAGTTTATTGTTACAAGCACATTCGATTATCTCAAAAGGTACCACCTCATCCTTAATTTATTACATGAAGTCACCTGTATCTTTCTTGTTGCTAGGGCTTTGATGTCATAAACATTCATATTAATTCCCATTAACATTCCCATTAACACATTGTCAGTAGTTTTGGATTGTGGCCATGGCAAGTTTTGGAATCCACAATTTGTTTCTGTTACCAGTTTGTCCTTGTGTGGGTGTGTCTGGGTGTGAGCGTCTCCCCTAAGAACTGGGTCTGGCTCACCATGACAGTTTCTTTTGTTCTGTTTTGTTCATGGACATTTTACATACTGCGTTGTAGGGAGCCTAAACATTACTATGGTTAGATAATCCAGTTGTACAGGCAGGTTCAGTTATACTGGCTTTTTCTGTGTCAAAATGAAATGGTGATGACAAGAAAGTGAAACTTAAGGTTTGCAGGTGGTGCTCTGTTGTGTGTTGACACACCTTATTATCACTTATATATACACAGACACACACACACACACACACACACACACACACACACACCTTATTACTACCTTATTATGGAGCCTCCGTCTCCACCAGAGGACCAAATAGAAAAAACACTTGTTGTGTTTTTGGTGTTCATGAACACTTTTTGCAAGTGTCTCCAGAAACAAATACCAGACCTGCAGGAGGTGTCTACAATGGAGGAGTGTGATGTCATTCTGCTGTTCTGCCCCATTGTGTCTCGGGCTGGAACTGACATTGAAGCAGCACTGAAGCTCATTACTGAAGCAGGTAACTGAGCCTCTTCACTCTGCACAAATAAGATATTGGGCACACACTGCTCCATCATGTTTGACAAGATAAAGTCCTGCTCACAACATCAAGTCTTGCTCTCTGTCCACAGACTCCAAACCTGCTGTTCTAGTGGTGCTCCATCACACATTTGACCCAGACTACACTGTACCAGACAGCAGCAGGTCTGTAACCAGGAAGAACACGACCACAGTGGACTGTCTGTTCCATGAGGACTGTGGATTTTAAAAATGCTTAAAAAATGAGGAAGCACTAAATAGTGCTTAAATAATAATAAATAAGAAATAATAATAAAAAAGTGCTAAAAAGCTGAAACCTCAGGTACTGATTGTACTCTCAGTTTTAGCATGTTAGTTTTCTGTTTACCTCTGAACCTGAGTACTGATCAAGACTTGAGGAAGAGAAAAGAGATTCAGTAAAGTAACAGCACTTGAAGAGACTTGTACTTGAAGAGAAGATGGAGAAATCTCTGAAGCTGGGAGAAAAAGGACATAGCTGAGAGCTGCAGGAGTTTAATTACCAATAATAAATAACCAATAATATTTAACAAACAATCACAAGATGTCATGGGCGTAGAACATGCAGGGACAAAGGGAGGAAGCAAACATGAATGTTTTATTCCTTGTGTTTCTGTTTGGAGTGGTTAGCTGTCTTCTTCCCCCAACAAGAGGTAGTCTAGCAGTTCTGCAGAAACATGCAGTAGTACATATAAAGGAAATATCAGTATTGGACTCCATTGTTGTGCAAACCAAGGTAATCAATGTTATTGGCCTCTTTACAGTTTTTCTCAATTGTTAAAACACTAAACCCTGTTGTCTGAGCCAAATGCTCAGTGCTGATCTCATTTGTTGAAATGCTCAACGTTCAGGCACAATCTTAAGCACTTTTCACATGGTTAGACCAAACTTGCAATCAAAATTTCACCCACTAAAACACATTTTGGACTGTGATGCACTTGGGCTGCATATTGGTAAACACAGGTAGCAAAAGTGAAACTCAATCAATACAGCACAAGTGACTCATCTTACTATAAGAATCTGGGGAGGAGGCCCTCTGGTGGCCAGAGAGGAGATTGCAAAATGATTCTGCTGCAGTGCAGAAAGAACAGCACAATTGTCAACTGTATTAGAAATATGTCATTAAATACATCTCCGTCCACTTAATTCTACACAGAAAAGTTTTCGATTTGTCTTTTGAGCTACAGTGTTAATTGCAGTAATAACCACTTTGTCGGTGTAATACGTCATCCAAAGAGAAAGTGAATGTACATTAGTTCTCGCGTCGGGTACATGAAGATAAACGGAGGTGAGTAGATACCTTAGACTGAAATGTGTTAATCTGCGCGAAAAAGTTGTAAACTCAGTTCTAGCTAATGGCTACAGCTAGTGTCCTTATGCAAAACAATCACAGGTTATTCGTTGTCGTCTTTAGCCTTTCAGCAAAATGTGATGTTGGGACTGCTTGTTGTGAATGCGTACGCAGGTAGGTAATATATAACGTAGGTAATCCATAATCAGAGTCGTTTAAATGGTTTTATCGGGTAGTTAGACGTTGAATCAAAACCAAGACTTCAATAATGATCTTTAGACATACTAAACAACGAACTAAACCAAATAAACATTACCTCAAATGAAACGTAACACGGGAACAAAGCACAAAGACACAAAGTTTTTCTATGTCAATATTAAAATGAAAATGTAATAGGCTACACAAAATGGCAATGTAATTCTAAATTAGCATTTACATGTTCCACTCATACAAGCAACTTTAAGCAAGTTCAAAGTCAAATGCAATAATTCCATTTACATTTGCAATGTGGTAGACGTCTATTCATATTTCATTTACACATACATTTTGATGCTTTATTTGTGCCTTTATTTAACTGAAAATTTCCCGACATGAAGTTTCATGTGATCATGCAAAAGTTGTATCAAAATTATAATTAAAATGTTATTCACCTAATATGCATTTGCATTCAGTGATAATGCGTTTGAAATGTAATTTTCAACCTCACCACAAAGCTAAAAAGTCAAATCAGATTCCACAGCCCTCCACTTTATTCAGCCAATCGGGTTCCACAGCTTTCCCCCTCAGGCAGCCAATCAGGACGGGACTACAGCGCTAAGCAGTACAGGCTAGTGATGGGCACAGCAGGTCTTTTAGATGAATTGAATCATTAGAATCAGTTCTATGACGTCAATATATGTCCTAAAGTTTTGAGTATCAAAAAACAGAATCCATAACCAATAAACGACGTTTTGTAATTGAGAAAACTTAATTAAGTTAATATAATCGTTAATATTGAGAGATAAAAAAGCAGGTTCGTAAACAGAATATTTATGGTTTTAATTGTCTATTTTGAGATTAATATTCTAGACACTTTTTCTTGCTCGCGCTTCTCTCAGTCTCACTCTCGCCTCCAGAAGTTTCTCACTTTTGACTTTTGGACCTGATTTGACAGGTGGTCATTGGCTGATGGAGTTAAGCCCCGCCCACCCATCCCATTCTACACACACACACACATGATTACAATATACAACAGGGTAGTAGTAACTACACAACAATCTACTTCAGTGTATCTACTGTGGGTTACTAAAATAGATAATCATTAAAATTAGCTGATATGAGAAAACAAACACACATCTTACCTGTGTGTGCCGGGTGGCCATTTTCCAACAGGGTGAGATTGGCGCGCTTTCGCTAACGTAGCAGGGTGGGTGTGTCGCAGGGTATGTAGAATGGGATAGGTGGGCGGGACTTAACTCCATTTACGACACCTGGCTGTACCGCAAAGCTGATCCTGGATGACGTCGTTTCAAAACTCCCTGCAAGAACCAATCACTGGATCGGATTTCATGTTCAAGAATATTTCCTGAGAAATGTCAAGATGTAACGTTCTGCGTAGCGCAGAACAGGGAGACGGACACAAACGCGGAGGAGAGCGAGATTTATTACAGGAAATTCCAGAAGCAGCATCGATATAACCGGCATGGGTCACAACGGGCAGGCAGTCCAGACATGAAACGCGAACAGACATACTCGGACAAAATAACCAAACACGACGGGGAAACACGGAACAGGCAGGAATACTTTGTAGCGGAAACAAATACTCACTACAAACAGGCAGACAAAGCACAAGGCACGGAGTAGACAAAATCACGGATACTGGACTGGGGAAATACTGGGACTTTATACATAGAAACTAACTAGGGACAGGTGATGGCAATGACACTGGGGCGTGGCAACAAACAAGGAAACACGAAGACAAACGAGCAGGGCGGGACAAACAGGCAGGGAACACGGACATGAGGGAACCCAGAGTGACAGCTACGAGAGGGGGCGTTGCCCTACGTAAAAAAAAGTAAGTAAAAAGTAAAATACATTTATATAGCACTTTTCACAGGCACAAGCCACAAAGTGCTTTACAACGGAAAATAAAATAAAATAAATCAAAGACACAAAAACACACACTATAAAACAGAAATAAAATACAGTGTACAAGGTCAATGGCTGCAACCTCCACCACTAACTAAACGCCTGCGTAAAAAGGAAAGTCTTTAGCTGTTTTTTAAAAGTATCTACAGTGTGTTCCACAGTTTTGGAGCAACCACCTTAAATGCTCGGTCTCCACGAGTCTTTAGACATGAGCGTGGCACAGACAGTAAACTCAGGTTGTTTGACCTGAGTAATCGTGATGAAGTGTAGGGGTGGAGCAGGTCAGCGACATACACAGGAGCTGTGTTGTGTAGTGCTCTGTATGTTAAAGTTAAAATCTTGAACTGGATCCTGAATTCTACAGGAAGCCAGTGTAAGCATTTTAAAATGGGTGTTATGTGAGACCGTCTGCTTGACTTGGTCAGTAACCTCGCTGCAGCGTTTTGAATTATCTGTAAACGTCCACGAGCTGATACACTGAGAGATGAAAACAAGGCATTACAGTAGTCTATGCGAGATGAAATAAACGCATGGATCAGCATCTCTAGATCTGCTGTTGAAACCATAGATCTCAGTTTACTGATATTTCTCAAGTGGAAGAAACAGGATCTTGACAGCTGTTTAACATGAGAATCAAATGCTAAAGACTGATCGAAGATAACTCCCAGATTTCGGAGGCTAGTGTGGACAGCAGAGGAAAGAAGTCCAAGATTTTGCTTAATCGTTTGACTAAGCCTATCAGGAGCAATGATCAATACCTCAGTCTTGTTGTCATTTAGCTGTAGGAAGTTATTTGAGGTCCATTCTCTGATTGATTGAAGACAATCTAATAGCCTAGACAAACTATGAACCTCACTTGGTTTAAAAGAGAAATAAAGCTGAATATCATCAGCAAATAAATGATAGGAAATATTAAAACTATTTAAAATCTGCCCCAAAGGTAACATATACAAAGAAAACAACAAAGGCCCTAAAACTGAACCCTGTGGAACCCCACAGGTTAATGGGGTTGCCTCAGACGTGTAATCTCCCATCGTAACTGAGAAACTTCTCCCAGTGAGATAAGAAATAAACCAATCAAGTGCTGTTCCAGATATGCCCACCCAGTCACGTAACCTATTTATCAGTATTTCATGATCAATGGTATCAAACGCAGAACTGAGATCCAGCAGCACCAACACAGAGCAGTCACCAACATCAGCAGACATTAAAAGATCATTTGAGACCCTCAGGAGAGCAGTCTCTGTAGAATGCCTCTTCCGAAACCCAGATTGTAAAGAGTCGTAGCAATTGTGATTTTCTAAAACTGTAATCAGTTGGTTTGCCACCACCTTCTCTAAAATTTTGGATAAGAAAGGAAGCTTAGATATAGGCCTATAGTTCTTAAGCACAGCCGGGTCTAAATTTGATTTCTTTAAAAGAGGCTGAACAGTGGCGTGTTTAAAATAAGATGGAAAGCAACCTGTTAACAGTGAGGAATTTACAATGGCCAATATAGCAGGGCCAACGGTAGGTAAGACCTTCAACAATAATGAAGAGGGTATCACATCCACGGAGCTACTTGATGGCTTTAGCCTCACAATTACATCCAGCAGATCATCTAAGCTGATAGGCTGAAAGGAATCCAAAACAGTAAGAGAAGGTGGGCGGCTAGAAGAGGAAACACCTGCCACTGGCTTAATGCTGGACCTAATGTCCATGACCTTCTCCACAAAAAACACATGAAACCTATTACAGTCATTGGCTGAAAGACATGGCAGCGCTACAGGAGGAGGAGCTACAATATTGTTTATGGTATTAAATAAAATCTTTGGGTTTCTTTTGGAGAGTAAAATTTGATTCGCAAAAAAGGAGGACCTAGCATCCTTTACTAGATCATTAAAGAGATGCGAAGCTCCTTTAGGTACAGACGATGTACTTCCAAACCCGTAGCTTTCCAAAGTCTCTCAGATCTACGACACTTCTGTCTTAAAGAACGAACTTCATCAGTCATCCATGGAGTTTTGTTAATGATAGGCCTAGACCTAGTCTTTAGAGGAGCCACCTTGTCCAGTAAACAGGGAACACTCTTCATTAAAAGACTGCATTAAAGACTCGACGTTGCTACAGTTTGGATTTAAATCACAGCAGAAGTTAGCCGAAAACTGGTTTACGTGACACAAGATAAAATTCAGAAAATGTTGAAATACCTTCACATTTAACTTAATAATGTTGCAGTCATGATTTTTGTAAAATAACACAGCGTATTTACGTAGTTAATAAATAATCTTTATAAAAAATTTGTTTCCTTCTTTCTTTTGTTATACATATGTTTTCTCTGATTTATTTTGGATACTGCATACATTCTAACTGAATCACATTCAGGCGGAGGACCACCAGGCAAGCCTCTTAGCGCAGTTTGTGAGGTGGTGCAGCGTATCATGGGGGAAGACACTGTGGTGATATGTGGAATGGATCCTGCATTAATGAAATTCTAAAGTATATCTCAAAGACAATGTTTTTAAAATTTATTTAGATTTGCACACAAACACTGTGATGCTAATAAAATATTTGCATCTGTCAGTATTAAAGCTCGTGCTCCCGACCCTGCTGGCTTGAGCGCAGATTCTCCATCTGCCCCTCCCTCTCTGACAGCGCTTCCAAATAGAGGTCTGCGCGGGACTGCTTTTTTAATCCCGCTCCCGCCCGCTCCCGCTTGTTTTAGACCCGCTCCCGCCAAAAAATCGCTTGTTTTAATCCCACTCCTGCCCGCACCTGCTTGTTTTAATCCCGCTCCCGCCCGCACCGGCCAAAAAATCGCTTGTTTTAATTCCGCACCCGCCCACCACATACACATTTCTGTCGCCCCCGCCCGCAATCCTAATATGAATTGAATGAATTAGATTTAGTACTTGAAATTTTCTTATGTATTTATTAAAACAGCAATATAGCGATTGATCGCGCTGTCCCATTTCTTATCACAGTCCAAACACATCCCGTTAGGTGACGTACACCAACACTTTCTGACATGTATCACAACAAGCCGATTTCCATCTCCATTATGTCACGGTGAGGCGGCCCCCTACCGGCCGCCTCTGTCCACAGCGGCTGTGTTGTTGTTGTTTTGTGACGTCGTGTACGCCCCTCAGGTGGGCGGAGCCCGTGATCCGTTCCCACCTGATGGTCGTTTGTCTGTCTATATATGCCTTGTCTTTGTACCAGTTGACCGCTGGTCATTATATCCTTAATTTGGATCTATTGCACGGGTTTTAGGTTTGCACACTTTCTATTAAACCATCCTTTTTCCCTGAGACTTGGCGTGATCGCTTCCTTTTGGTTCGCACACCCTGCCCGTCACAGAATGACCAGCCACCCTTCGGAAGCCGCCGAGTCTCTTTTACTTTCTCCTTCGTTCGTGGTCATGTCTCGTGGTAGGTGTTTGTCTGCGTGGTGTTTTGTTTGAAGAGCTCCGCCGTGCTTTTGTGTTTTGTGTGTGTGTGTGTAGCACGGCGAGGACCAGGGCAGTCTGCCCTGAGACAGCTCTTCGTGTCCGTTGTATGTTGCGGGAGTTTCGCCGTGCGCTTGTGTGTATGTGGCACGGCGAACACCAGGGTGTCTGCCTGGTGGACTCTCGTGTGTTTTGTATGTGTGTACGGGTGACGGACGTGTGGACCAGTGTGCGTGCTCGTTATGTTCTATGTTGAATGTTTTATGTGTGACGCGGTTGCCGCTCGTCACTGTCGCCTCGCTCCCCGTGTGTCGTGTGTTTAATGTGGGGAGCGACTGCGGCTCTGAGCGGCGCGCGTCACTGTGTGTGTGTGTAAACAGAGCGCGCATGTGATGGGTTCCGTCTGTCTGTTTGTACACCGTTTTTTGTTTGTCTAGTATTTGCGTGTGTGTTTTGTCCTAGCGTGATGTCAACTGTTACATGTAATTCCACACATGCTCCTCCCCTTAAATGTGTGTTTGGGGGGGGACCGGCTGTGGTCCCGTGCCATGGGGTGTGGCACGGAGGGCGTCTCTCCCAAGGGAGGCCCTGAATAGGGTAAGGCGCGTTTGTGTTTTGTGTGTGTGTGTGTGAGGGTGTGTTTTCTGTGCAGGTGCTTCTCCTTGGCAGTGTTCCTGGACCTTGTGGGGATCTCCACCTGGCAGGAGCCCCCTTGTGTTGTGGGGTGACCGGAGCCCGGTCATAAAGAGCCCCTCCCTAGAGGGCTGGGGCCCCCGGATGTTAGGGGACCATGGGGCTCCGGTCTGAAAAGCTCCTGCTGAGGAGGGAGATCCTCCCTACTGCCCGGGGTGACCAGGAGGCCCTTGGGGCTGCTCCCTAGCCCGCGTCGGGGGTGCTCTGGGCCTCGGTCTCTGGCGCTCCTGGGTTGGGTGGAGGAGTCCACCTTGAGATGAGAGGCCCCGGGAGGGGTTGGCTCCCCAGGAGGCTGGGGTGACCCCTAGCAGAAGGCAGGGGTCAGCTCTGGGAGGAGGTAGGTCCAGGAGGTGAAGTAGCCACGCCTTGGAGAGGTAGCCTGCACACCCACACACACACAAGGGACGAGAGAGGAGCCGTAGCCCCTCGTCCTCACACCCATGGGGCTTACCAGCTGAATGCCGGTTAGGGCGTGAGGGCCCTGTGACCGACTGGGGCGTGGTTTTGTGTTGTTAACGGCCCGGTCGGTCCAGGGTCCCGCCCAGGGAGGTGAGCTGACTAATGTTATGTGTTTTGTGTTTCAGCTCGTGGACTGCAGGAGGTGTGTCCCTGCCTGTCCTTGCCTTCCTGCCCCTTCGTGTTGTTGTGCAGCCGCTGTGTGCCACACACCCAGTGGAGGGGAGTGCGGCTTGGTGGGGGGGTCTGTCACGGTGAGGCGGCCCCCTACCGGCCGCCTCTGTCCACAGCGGCTGTGTTGTTGTTGTTTTGTGACGTCGTGTACGCCCCTCAGGTGGGCGGAGCCCGTGATCCGTTCCCACCTGATGGTCGTTTGTCTGTCTATATATGCCTTGTCTTTGTACCAGTTGACCGCTGGTCATTATATCCTTAATTTGGATCTATTGCACGGGTTTTAGGTTTGCACACTTTCTATTAAACCATCCTTTTTCCCTGAGACTTGGCGTGATCGCTTCCTTTTGGTTCGCACACCCTGCCCGTCACACATTAATTACAATGGAATATGACTTCCATATATCAGACTTTCCTGTAGTTGGCTTAATTGTGGTGTATTCGCCTGTTTTAATAGAATTTTCCACAGCTGAAACTGGTTGACCGTCTACAGCAGGGGTCGGCAACCTATGGCATGCGTGCCACCATTGGCACACTGAGGCATAGTCACTGGCACGCGACACGCTGGACCAGCATCAGCAAAAATATATATTTTAATATAATTTATTATTTTAATGGATTATACTTTCGCGAGTGACCGTAGCGCGCGACTCCGCACGCACACCTCGCGCGAACGGCGGAGGCGTTTAAACTTGGCGATCGATTGCGACATAATACTTAATTTGTGTCCATTTACACCCCCCTCCTCCTCTCCTCGGTCAACAATTTAAACTCGCCGCCATAGTGGCACACTCATTGACTGGACATGTTAAAGTTGGCACTCCATGTCTCAAAGGTTGCCGACCCCTGGTCTACAGTCTCTGCCATTTCTGTATCAAAATGACAAAATGACGCACACTTCATGTTCACGTGATCAGTTGCTTAGCCAATATTTTGAATTAGTTTATTGCTTACTTACTGAATGATTAGTTGTTTTCGTCCTGTTCCTTATGCATGGAAATCATTGCGTTGTTATTATTATAATTTTCTAGACTATTAATTTGCGGGATTTTTCTACATGTATATGTGGTCCCGCTCCCGCATCGCCTGGACTAATTCAACTCCCGCTCCCGCCAATAACAATTAAATTCTGTCCCGCGCCGCAAGATATTCTGTCGGGTCCCGCGGGATTACCGCGGGAGTGCAGACCTCTACTTCCAAACACCACCAGTCATGAATGGCCAGAGGAAAAGTGAGCGTCTGAAGGAAGTCTGGCAGAGGACTCACTCCCAAATGACATACAATAACTGACAAGGCAGAAGTCAAAGCTTAAAATTAAAGTATGAAAATCGCAGCATGAATATTACATGCTTGCACGAAAAAAAGAAAAAAAAAATTTAACCCATGCTTATCTTAATGCCTAATTATTGTACATATTTGTGCATTGTGCATATTTGTGTGCATATTTATATATCTATAAAATTGAAATGTGTACCTAAAATGAAGGTTCGCACACGTCTCTGTCTTCTCAGTGCCATCTCAGCCCCCTAGTGGCAACTCTTAACGACTTATGAGTCCTCTGGAGCAGTCTTAACTTTTCGGGAGAGTAAGAGTGATTCTTATACTTGAGAGTTTTGATAACTGGCACTTACACTTAACTCTCTGAGTAGGAGCAAATCTAAGAATTTTTCAGCACTTAAGTCCAAAATTCCACTCTAAGAAGTTTGATAAATACGGGCCCAGGTTTACAAACCTGCTTTTTTAACTCTAAATATTAACGACAGTTCTCTCAATTACAAAACATCATTTATTGGTTATGGATCCTGGTTTTTGATTCTCAAAACTTTGGGACCTATATTGACACCATACAGTTCACTAAAAAGTAGGGGTGTGTTCAACTAAGGATTTTCATAGTCGAATCTGATTCGTCAGCTTTTCCCTTTAGTCGACTAATAGTCGAATCAGGTTTATTTTTATTTTTTTTATTTTGTGCACCTTAAACGGGATCCCGTTCTCATTCAGGACTTTTTTTCCTCTTCAAAGTAAAAACCTAAAACACTCAGATAAATGAATAAACACGATAGGTTGGCTTTACTCAGCTTTTATTTATTTACTTCTTTTTTATTTTTATGAAACGTTAGAGAACATTAACCGTCAGTGCGCATTGCGCATATCGAACTGTGCAAAATGTCAAAAATATTTTAAATAAAATATAGCTGCCTGAAAAAAAATTGCCACACAATAGCAAAAAAATTATAAGGAAAGGTTCAAGTAACGGGGTTTAAAAAGCAAACAACAACCAAAAATGTTTATAGGTTTACTTGCCGAGACGCATCGCGACGAGACGAGACGACACGACCGAAACGACAAAAGGCTGAACTGTTTTTTTTTACCTTATGCGTTTTAAATGGTATGCCATTGTTGGTTGTTGTCGTGCGAAATGAAAGACGTTGATGACATAACTTGCACTTTACTTTGTTTGATTAATATTTATCTTTTTCAAAATACTTTTGAAGTTTTTTAGTAGCCATTATAATCTCGGTAGATGTTACTGACTATCGTGTAGCGTGTTCAGCTCCGCTCATTTGGATTGTGCAACTGCAGGGTGTGATTTATTAATGTGTAGTAAGGAAGATGCCTATTGTTAATGCGCAAACATCATTTAAAAATATTTGTTAACAGAAATTAGGATGAGTTTATTTGACAAAAGGCTATATATAACGAAGACAGACATTTCATGTAACAACTAATGCTTAGCTGCATCCTTGGGCACCCCCATGCAGTTAGAATGGTACATTCGACTATGACGTTCATAGTCGACTAGGGGGTATAGTCGACTATAGTCGAATCAGCGACTATTGCAGGTCACCCCTACTAAAAAGATTTGTTCAAAATATTCATTCACCGGATGGTTCAGTGTTTGGCAGGAGGAGCCTGCCACTCTGAACCACCTAACTGATACACGGCTGAACGGTTCATGTTTCAGTTTAGTTCACGGCTTCCGGGACCAGGAGTCAAGAGTGTTGTAAAAAAATAATAAATAAAAATGATTCAAGTATGCAACTAAATGTGGGGTTTATTATAGGAAATATAAATCACATTACAAATAACATAATACAAAAAATGTAAAATTTAAATTAGAGAAATTAAGTGCAAAATTAAGATTAAAAACTGTACATTAAGAGGAAAATATCAACTTAAATATGCAATCAAAAAGAAAATGTGAGTGAGTGGCAGCAGAAATGTGAATCACGTCCTTAGCAACAGTTCTCTGGGTGCCAGTGCGAATGAATCACAGTGACATTCAGTGAACGAATCAGTGAGTGAAGGGGAGCCCTCAGTTCACTACTGAACTGAGAAAGGAATGAATCAGCTGAGGAAGTGATTTGATTCAGTACTTTCACTCAAATTATTTGTTCATTCGAATGAATCATTCGCAAAAGACACATCACTAGTACAGGCGAGTTATTTGAAACATGGTCCCAGAAGTGCTCATTAGTTTATTTCAAAGGGTAGCAGACGAGTCCTTATGGTGAATTTACCCTCGATTAGTGTGAAAGGTTAATTGAACAAGTGGCAGACATCTTTGCCTTATCTGGCGCTGATGTGAACATTGTTATTGCCAAATTGAGAGCTGTGGCAGAGCAAGACGGCCTACCTACGTGAAGCTGGCACATAAACATATTTCTGGAGGATAAGCCCTTCTCTCAGCTGTCAATCACATATGTCTTTTTTCGATGGGTTTCTCATGTGTTCTCTTGTCACGCCCATGTCATTTGTGACCTGGCCCCCTTGACCGCATATTTAAGTGTTACTTGTTTAGTCTCTTGTCCTTAAATCCTGTGTTTGGTCTGTTGTGTTGCTGGTCATTGTCGACTGTTGTTTCTGTTTCAGCATTGGTTCATTGCATGTATTGTAGCATATATATTCTATGTCTTGTTATTGTGTGCTTTTGTGTCTCGTTATGTCTATGCAGGGCTGGCCCTCCCATTAGGAAATAAAGGCTTTTTTTTTACAAATGAAAAATTAATAACTGTGAAAACAAGCAAAATACACATAATCATAATTTTATTGTTTAATAATATTAGTCAAATAAATAAATATAATAATAAGAACACACAACACCTGAAAACCGCCACTCCATAACCAGTGACCTCTAACTACTGACCCCACCCACGCATTTTAATGGATGCGCAAAATGTTTTAAACGCCCCATTTTTCAAAGTACAGATTTAGCACGTTGCGTCATGTCACGTGGTTAATATACTGCCACAATTTTACAATTCTATCATCATACTGCCCAATCCTAGTTTAGGTGTTATTATTAGCTTAGCTCAACAAGTTTTAAAATAAATATATATTAAATGCTCCTTTGTTTATTGCAGATGCACATTTGAAATAATAACAATGCTGTAGTAGGCAAATTGCACTGATTTGCACTGATGGTAGTTGTTGTTTTTTTATTTATTTTGATTTATTATTAATATGTAAAAGTTGTTCTCTGCACTACTATGTAAAATAGTTTAAATTTTTTTGTGCAACACCTGTGACGGGCAGGGTGAGCAAACATAAATGGAAGCGATCACGCCGAGTCTCAGGGAAAAAGCATGGTTTAATATGAAAAGTGCACAAACCAAAACCTGTGAACTGATTCGAATTAAGGATATAATAACCAGCGGTCAACTGGTACAAAGACAAGACATATATAGACAAACAAACGACCCTCAGGTGAGACGGATCATGAGCTCCGCCCACCCGAGGGATGAACACGCCATGATTGACAGGACATCTGCCGCTGTGAATGGGGGCGACCAGTAGGGGGCCCGCCGTACCGTGACAACACGTTTATATTTATTTCTTGTTAAACAGTAATATTTATAATTCATTTGCTTTTTATTTGTTTCTTTAATACTAATACAATCAACCCGACGATTGATGATGCAGGGGGCACCAACCAAAATCTCGCCTAGGGCACCACATCTGTGTCTATTAAGGATGTATATCTTCTCCATTAAGGTAGATTCGATACACATCTCGACACACTGCCACCGATGCGATATAACTGGGATACTCTGAAACCCCTTGTCAATACGATGCGATACAAATCACTCCTGTTCACGATATGATGCGATTCAAAAATGATTGGTAACGATATGACTTATTATATGAGGATTCGGTTTGATAAGTGATCATTCGATACAGTTAGTTGAGGTTTGAGGATGTATTGGCCTAACCCATCAGTTTTCTTAACTCAATAGCACAATTCTACTTTACTTTCTAACAATTTAAGGGATGTATGCATCTGGTTGTTTTCAATGGAGCAAAACCAATACATAATATAAAAAAATGCATAATTCAGTATATTCAGACAGAGCATTAATTTATTCAACTGAATTATTCTGTTATTTTCTCCATCTATATTTATACAAAAGTCTGCTAGACTTACGAGGGGGTAGCGGCCGCAGCGATGTCCACACCGTGCCGTCTTTTCATGTGTGTCGCCAGGTTCGCTGTGCTACTAACGTATTTGATAGCCCCACATTGTTTGCAGATTGCGTGCATCTTGTCAAGTTGACCCATCTCGCTTAAAAAACCCGAAATATTGCCACACGTTTGATTGGTGTGTCTTTTTTGGTGCCTTAAATATCTCTTTGTCGTTGCTAATGCTCTCGTTTCCCTCCATCTTTGTTGTGTACATCTGCGTGCTTGCGTCAGTGCCTGAGGACACGATGGTGCATTTATGTTGCCTCGCAAAAATAAAAAATAAAAATAAAAAATGTTGCCTCTGAAAAATATGTTAGAATAAGGAATAGATACTGGAAAACAAAACACCCGATTTAACCATGGTACTTGCCGATGCAAAAAGGCTAGAGGCGATGCACCGTAAATTCGCCCGCAAATTAAACCTGATGCACATTGAATCTACCGGTGCAGTCAAATCGCAGACATGTGTGCCGATTCACCGATATGAATCGGTGAATCTCCACATCCCTAGTGTCTATACATGTAGGATATGTTTTGTGTTTAGACTCCCTCTTGGATTTGACTCATGCTTGTTTATACAATCCTGATTTTTGACTTCCTTTTAACAAATCTTGCTCTTCTCAGCGTTTGTGTCTACCCCATTGCTCCGTGACGCCCCCGGAGTTACAATGGAGAAAATAAACAAAAGCACATGACAACAAAACATAGACTTGAATGACATGTGGAGGCGGGGCTAGACGTGACACCCCACTTTTTAATGTGTTGTTGTGGTTTTGTGTGATTAAGACTCCTGTGATTCTTCATGAAGATCAAGATCAGAAGAGCACACAGAAGGACGAGCACCAACAACTGAATAAAAGAGAACTGAATGACAAACACAGAACACAAAAGAATAAAGAAAAATTAATGAAAGAAGAAAATAAATTAAAAGAAGGAAAAAAGTTTCAGCTAATGGCAGGAGGGGAACCCAAAGACATGACCCATAAAGGTCTGACCTCAAGATGCACCATTTTATACAAATACATTAAAAGTGCTGTATCTGTTATGCAATGTAATATGTTTATGTTCAACTTTGAAAAAAACACATTTTTTTCATTCATTCTGTTGGCAGTCATGGCCTGGTGGTAGGGAACTGGTCTTGTGACCGGAGGTTTGTGGGGTACCCTGCAAATAGAGCAGGTCGAGTTTACTATCAGATATGCTCCACTCGTCTGGGCCGTTGCTAGTATGGCTGCAGACCAAAGGTTTCTAATGGTTTGTAAAAATTAACATGCCCTGCTGGAGTACTCCTGGGCCCGTATTTATCAAACTTCTTAGAATTACTCCTAAGAATGCTGCTAAGAATTGACTTATGTCTAAAATAATTCTTAGTTAAAAGCTGAGACTAAAAGTTAGTTATCAAGCATCTCAGTCTCACTTTAAGCGAAGTGTAGGAGCAATTCTTAAGTGTCAGTCTCAGAGCTGATTTACGACACCTGGCTGTGCCGCAAAGCTGATCCTGGATGACGTCGTTTCAAAACCCCTCACTGGATCGGATTTCATGTTCAATAATATTTCCTGAGAAATGTCAAGATAAAATTCAGAAAATGTTGAAATACCTTCATATTTAACTTAATAATGTTGCAGTCATATTTTTTGTGAAATAACACAGCGTATTTACATAGTTAATAAATAATCCATTAAAAAATATTTCATATCTATCACATATCTTAAGTATGTGACACGCACTGGTATGTATAATTTTCCCTTCTTTCTTTTGTTATTCATATATTTTCTCAGATTTATTTTGGATACTGCATACATTCTAACCGAATCCCATTAAGGCGGAGGACCACCGGGCAAGCCTCTTAGCGCAGTTTGTGAGGTGGTGCAGCGTATCATTGGGGAAGACAGTGCGGTGATCCAGGCCCGTAGCCAGGGGGGATCGAAGGGTTTGTTCGATCCCCCCCCCTCCCCCGCACCATCCCTCCGTACACACATGCCCCTCAAGATAGGTAGGCTATTCAATGAATGAATTGTTAATCTCCGGTGAATATACAGACAAACAAATAAGGACAGCAACAACAGACTCACAACAAACTTATAACAGTGTTGCCAACTCTCACGCAATGAGCGTAAGACACACGCATTTGACCGTTTTCACGTGCTCACACGCCATACATCCGATTTCTCACGCTGAAAAAAAATCTAGTTTATTTATCTCCGATCTACATGATTCAATGAGTTACTATTTCGCTCTGGCGCCAACCACCGGCAATCGATCGCTTTAAGCCAGGTTCACACTACACGACTTTTCAGTCGTCAGGTTCAGTCGCCGACTGCTAGATATTAAACATGCTAGATATCTGCCGGTCGTCCGCGATGAGTCGGCGACGGCTCGGCGAGCGTCTTTCAGCAGTTCACACTACACGAAATGAGCGAGCGACGAGTGATCGCCGATTTGCCCCCGACCACAGTTTCTGTCGGCGATCTACAAAAAACAGTCGGCGACTGAAAAACCAGCCTAAAATCGTGTAGTGTGAACCGGGCATTAGGCGCAGCATAGACGAAACATATAAGACATAACACCCCCGCCAACGTTTGACACACACACCACACCACCCACCCCCGCCCCCAAATCAAATCTCAGTCCTAGTGATTTTGAAAAGTTGGCAACCTTGCTTATATTGAATAAAATATGTGTAAATTAAAAGGTTTGAAGTGTGCTCGTGTATTTAAGGGGCATTGGAGTAGAGAGCATTAAGTCCACTTTTGGGGGAAAAAGATCCCCCCCATCACAGGGCCGTAGCCAGCATTCTGATGGGGGGGATCTTTTTCCTTGCATATTTAAGTTGATATACATTTGTATGCACATATGTTCATTATTTAGTTATTATATTAATGTAGAAACACATAATATTCTTATTGTAGGAGCAGATGAAGCCACCACAGCCAAGAGCAAGTAAATGTTTGTCTGCTGTTCAATGCATTTAAATATGAGTAATTTTTACATTTGCTGTGCAAACCTACATGATGATCAGTGTGCATTATATTAATTGTTTATTGGCCTCATTATTTCAAGACTATGAATTAATCCCATCTGCATCATTTTCAGGCAGTGACTTGGATGGTGCGTCAAAGTTGCCTTTAGTGAGTTTCTCCATTCACAAAACACACCAAGCAACTCATTCTGCTTTACAAATGTGTTTTTACTATTTGGCTGATTATTTGAGATAAGCTAAATTTGTTGCCAGGTACCACAGTTCTCATCTTTTAATGAATTTACTTTTCTCTGTCAAGGTTTAAATAACTCAAATGAAGTCTTGGTTTCCAGACAACATTTGTGTAGCCGCATAATGGAACGAAATAGAATCAAGTTTTTTAGCAGTTTATTCACATCCTTATTGGTCAGCCAGTCATATTCACTTCATGCAATTTCAGATAGTTGTAATTGCAAAATACCTGAATTGGTTGATAATGCAGTATTGTTTTTTTCTGTTCCAACAAAGTAATGATCCTGCTGTATCAAAGGAGTCATCCAATAAGTAATACTAAATCCAGTGACTGGAGTATTATTGGTGTAATATTGACATAATGTTTTCTCCAGTGACTGGAGTAATTTTGTTGTAATTGTAATGTAATGTTAGTGTAACATTAGAGTAATATTGGGGTGATATGAGGATCACAGGAGTGGAGGAGGTAGTGGGGTGTGACACTAGTACAGAGTGATCATCGTAGTGAGACTCACCTTAGCACATTTGAGGATTTGAAATATTTCACTTATACATTTGTATGCATATTTGTCCATGATTTAGTCATTATATTGATGTAGAAACACATTATATTCCTATTGCAGGACCAGGCGAAGAGAGGACAGTTAAGTAAGTGTCTCTGCTGTTCAATGCATTTACATGTACATTCACTGTTTGAATGTTTGTGTAGTTTTTATATATAATGCTAATATCAAATGATGCAACATAAAGATTTTTGTTGATCCTGTATCCAGAGCCTGTTTCACTAATCACTTGGACTAACTTTCTGATGTTCTCCTTGGTTGTTTCATTCTGCATTGCTGCCCTGATGCTCACTAATCTTTAGTACCCTTCTTTTTCACATACTATACAGTCTTAGAGTGGTGGATTTAGGACTAAAGCCTCCTGCATTGTGCAGAGTTTCCTCACATGGCTTCAGTTCATTGGGGATTAGAAGGGAAAATGAAGGTGATATCAGACATACTCCATCAGTTCTGTTAGCTCTTGTAGGTGGAGAAGGTGGAGTTTACTATCAGATAAAATCTATACATTCTGGACGACGGTGGCCCAGAAAGCCAAACGCTGCAAATTCAGAAACGCTGCAATTTCAGAAACGCTGCAATTCCAGTCACAACACAATAGAATAAATAAGTGTTTCTGGACAAATTATTTTTAGCAGGGACACTAGGTTTTTAGCCAGAAACAAGAGTTGTGTTATACAGTATCTCATCACGTTGAACGGAACTTAAGCTCTTTAAATGTAGCTAGCTATTTATTTATGTAACGTCCGGGGCGCAGCGAAAGACGACACAGAAATCATTTTTGCTTGAACGGACGTCACGTTTATTCACAGACATGTAGCGCAAATAGTGCACTGAGAACCTGTAAACGCGCGCACACACACATGTAAGACTCTGACAACGACGAGCACAAGACACTGCGCGAACGCACATTAAATAGACAAACCACATACACCCCACGTGATGACGAGACGAGCCACAGGTGAGACGGATCATCACGAGACGTAACCGCACCCACGGAGATCCACAGACGCAGACACAGACAAAGTAAACACACGCCCAAAAGGGAGGGGTCGGGGATCGCAACGTGACAATTTAGACAGAAACTAAACTAATTTTTTCACTTCATTTATTTTACAGGTTAATAATTTCCAAATCAATATTTGAAATACTTCTCTCTTTCCTAACAGTTAAGTTCTGCACTATTCTAACTGGAAAGACTTTAAACAGTCATGAAGGATTTATCAAGCATCTCCACAAACAAACACCAGACCTGCAGGAGGTGTCTACAGTGGAGGAGTGTGATGTCATTCTGCTGTTCTGTCCCACTGTGTCTATGGCTGGAACTGAGATTGAAGCAGCACTGAAAAAACTTAATGAAACAGCAAGTAAAACATGCATCAGTCTTAAATACTGAAATATAAACTATTGAAAAAGCATAACAAACCTAACTTGAACAAAACAAATTTTGATCAAATGTTCTCTGTCCACAGACTCCAAACCTGCTGTTCTAGTGGTGCTCCATCACACATTTGACTAAGACTATACTGTACCAGACAGCAGCAGATCTGTAACCAGGAAGAACACGACCACAGTGGACTGTCTGTTCCATGAGGACTGTGGACTAGCGAAGAACTTAAAGAAAGTGGTAGAAAAATTAAAGCCTCAGGTACTGATGTTATACTCTATCAATTTTATCTATTTAGTTTACTATTTACCTCTGAACCTGAGTGCTGATGTAGGGTGAATACGTTTGTTTTTAGTTTTAATAATTTGGGTGAAACAAACAACACCTACAGTCTCCTACACCTACAGTCTCCAGTCATCCAGAACAGGGAAAAAAGTTGTCAGAAATGAGAAGAGTTACAGGATACAATTGGAGTTTATTCAGTAAACATACAAAGCAAAGAAGCAGGGGAACTCAAAGTGGAAAACAGACAGCAGGTAATGTGATCAGCAAACATGGTCTATGGGTGTCAACCTCAAATGGAAATTGTTAGATGGTAGAGGTCACTGCACAGAAGGAGAACACACGTGATGGAGAACTCAGATCAGACTCAAAGGTAGACAGGAGACTCCCCACACTGGGAACTGAACAACCAGATTTAAACAGTAATTTAAATGCAGGTAATTGGAGACAGGTGTAGGGTTGTGGCCAATGACCAGTGCAGGTGCAGTGTGTGGCCAATGATCAGTGCAGGTAATGGAGACAGGTGCAGGGGTGTGGCCAATGATCAGTGCAGGTAATGGAGACAGGTGCAGGGGTGTGGCCAAGGATCAATGCAGGTGCAGGGGCGTGGCCAATGATCAGTGCAGGTAATTGAGACAGCTGCAGGGGTGTCGCCAATGATCAGTGCAGGTGCAGGTGTGTGACAGGTAAGTGGAGGAGGTAGTGAGGTGTGACACTAGTACAGAGTGATCATGTTAGTGAGTCTCACCTTAGTTGATGATTTGAATTATTTCACTTATACATTTGTATGCACATTTGTTGATTGATGTTTTAGTCAATATATTAATGTAGAAACACATTACATTCCTATTGTAGGACCAGATGAAGCCACCACAGTCAAGAGCAAGTAAGTGTCTGTCTGCTGTTCAATGCTTTTAATTATTGATTTATAATGATTTTTAAATATTCTGTGTGAACCCACAAGAAGATAAGTGCATTTACATTGTTTATTGACCTCATATACACTATATGTTCAGACTCTTTGTGATACTGAGAATATGAAATTATGTCTGATTGTTGTCTTGCTTACATCATATTGTTTTGCTCAGCTGTACATTCAGAGGGGTTCACTCAGAAAGACATGGCAGACATGCAGACGCAATCTAAGGAAACAGGTAATGACTTTAGGGTTTACTAGTTTAGGCTTAGGTGGTTTTAGAAAAAGAGACTTTTCTACCAAATTAGTAGAAAAACTGTAACATATTGAACAGGCAGAGAGGGATCCAAATGCGGAAGAACACCGCTTTTATTTAAATGAGACGCTGGTACAAACACAGGCAGGTGAATCACGAGTACTAGGATCAGTAACAGCGTTTTCTTGGCGTGGTCAGGACGGTCCAGGGTCATACCGGGGGAGCAGAAGTCAGGAGGTACAGAGGGATTAGGCAGGAGACAAGGTCGGGGACGTAAGCGAGGGTCAGGACACAGGAGAGCAGACAGGATATAGAAAGGCTTGGTACGCGGCATGAGTCGGCAATACTTCGCAACTGAGATGTGCTGGTGAAGTGCTTAAGTAAGGCTGAAGGGGGTGTGGTAATGAGGGGCAGGTGAGGTTGATTAAGACAGATCAGGTGGCATTCCTTACAAAAACGTATAAACGTACCTGAATATGATCACCTGGAAATGATACTGTATCTTATATATAATATAATGACGCAATAATACACGAGAGGGAGTGCTATAACGGGTAATATCGGCACTGCTGTGCTGCGGTCGTAGGCACGAGGCCGCAGGCCGAGTGCCGTAGATCAGCACAGCAGTGCCGATATTACCCGTTATAGCACGAACCTCGAGTGTATTATTGCGATTATACCACAGTTCCATTATCGCTGTTTATTGAAAGATTTTGAGTAAAAGAGGACGAGAAAATACGACCTGTTTGGTTAAAAACACTCCGCCAGTTAAAATAGTTCCATTCAATGGCTCGCTGCTAAACTTACACAACACTGGAACAGCCTTACCCAATAAATATTATAGAGGTAAATATACACAAAAACAACTGTTGATAAAGTTGTATTTATTAAAAATAAAGTACAATTATTGACCATCCACGGCTGATTCGTTCAGGTAGGCTATATGTTCAGTCCAGCTCTAAACCAACGAAGCTGCTGATGCCATATAACTCTCCCTTCACGTTTCTGACGGATCCATAAAAACGTCGTAAAAGCTGATTCATTTCATTTTTGTTGATAATACTAAAATCGACTGCAGTGTTGTTGCTATTTAACCAGGATGTAAATACGTTAAGAGCCCAGGACGTTTGTCTAACGGTATTAATTTCGTTTTTTTGCATTTCCAGCTCATCCAAATCATTATCTGTAAGCATGACAAACCTTGGAGGCTCATTGGAGGAATCAGGCTGGTCATTTATAATGTCATCCTCCAGTTTAAGATCGAAACAAATTGTTTCGAAGCCAATAGATTTAATTAAATCCGTGTAATTCATTTTGATACTTTTGATACTTGTTTGTAGTTGCGCTGTTTGGCTTGTAAACGCCGCTTCGTTGCTAGGTTACCTGTATGTGG
Source organism: Brachyhypopomus gauderio (assembly GCF_052324685.1). Taxonomy (NCBI): domain Eukaryota; kingdom Metazoa; phylum Chordata; class Actinopteri; order Gymnotiformes; family Hypopomidae; genus Brachyhypopomus; species Brachyhypopomus gauderio. Next base: position 3,028,766 of record NC_135217.1, read on the forward strand.
CGGAGTAATACATGGAGAGCTTCGGTTACAGTGCTATAACATGTAATATCGGCACTCCTAGATCGCCTCTCAGCCAATCACATTGTAGGGTCGGAACTAACTGTGGTATAATATAAGATAGGGTTATTTTAGCTAGGGCTTCAGACAGTTTTGACAGTTTTATTGAACTCCAGTTCAGGATTTTCCAGAAGAAACCGATGGGTCAAAGTCAAGTGCTGATGTTGACATTGACATGATAGAACCAATAATAACACAGAAGGAGGACAATGACATGAATCAAAAGAATGATAAAAGAGCAGAGAAAGAGGCCAGTAAAGTAGTGGAAGCTAAAAACATGACTGGTAACTGTTACACACCTTATACTCAAAAGCTAGAGGAAAGTCACCAGATGGACTTTTCTAATGATATCTCAAATGAGAGTGAAGGAAGCAGTGACATCATAAACACAGGACCACAATGTGGATCAGAAGAACAAGTCCAGCAGAGCAATCAGAAGGAACAGGACCAACAACTGAACAAAGGGGAACAGAATGAAGAACACAAAATACAAAAGAATCTAGAAAATGCGAAAAAAGAGGAGGAGAAAGTACAAGACAAAAAAGAGATTCAGCCAATGTCAGGAGAACCCAAAGCCAATAATATTGTATCATGTACCTTCAGTTTTTCCTCATGATTGTGTGAAGTTTATATTTATAATGTTAAAGCTAAATTTACATTCTATAAAACTAAGCTGTCTAAGAGCAACAGTCTGTTAACGTATTTCCTTCCTTCAGAGAAAACTCCAGTTCCAGATTGTTCTGGAAAAAACACACATGGTACAAAATCAAGACCTGATGATGACACAGATCTACAAGCGAGAGAAGAAGAACCAGAGGACAAAGACAAAGAAAAGAATGAATAAAAGAAAGAAAAACAAGAGGATAAAAGAGTGGAAGCTGAAGAGATGGCAGGTAAGAGTAAACGTGCACAGATTAAACCAGTGGAGGAAGACTATGAATGAATGAATGAATATTCGATTTATATAGCGCCTTTCCAGATTCCCAAGGCGCTTTACAATTTAACACAAGTCACAGACAATCAATCACACACACACCGGCGAGAAGCGGCAGCCAATTGCGCACAGCGTACTCTCTACCGGAAGCTACAGCCCCCTGGGGGACTGAATGGGGTGCAGGAAGGGGAGAGAGGACAGACCCTAGTGGCAAAGCACCATCCACCACTGGGCATTCAAGCACACACACGCACGCACACAGACACTACTTTTTATTGAACATAGAGACACAGACACACACTCAGGGAGAATTTTTTGTTGACTGCCAATTTACCTAACCTCCATGTTTTTGGACTGTGGGAGGAAACCGGAGATCCCGGAGGAAACCCACACAAACACAGGGAGAACATGGAAACTCCACTCAGATAGGGACTTGAACCTAAGACCCCAGTGCTGAGAGGCAAACGTGCTAACCACCAAGCCACCGTGTTGCATACATCACTAGTGTGATGTACCAGAAAGCTGGGTGCTGAAATCTTTTTTTTAAACATTTGGACTAATGTGTTAACATAGGAGAGGATTTCCTCTATAATTTGAGTTAGGGTTATGAATACTTGATGCCGTATTCACATCCTGTATAATTTACTCATTAAAAGTTTTTTAGAATCGTTTTTAGAACATGAATTCATTTTAGAATTTAACAAATTCTTCACAAATGTATAGTGATCATTTCTTTAGAAGAATATTCCCACTTGATTAATAGTTTTTTAGAATCATTTTTAGAAGATCAATTTATTTTAGAATCAAACAATTTTTACAGAAATGTATAGTGTTCATTTCTTTAGAAATTATGGACTTTTCATGTATGCCTGGTAGTATCTTGCATCCTGCAATTACATACCTGTCAAGTTTTGTATTTAAAAATACGGGACATTTCCCGTATATGACGTCATCGCCTAATTTGCATAATACGTTATTTGCATAGCCGCAATCAGGCTGTAGGAGAAACGAAAACATCTTTGGAGTGGCAAAAAGTGAAGAAAAAACACCCCAAATATGTTTTGAACTACAAATGAATAAAAAAAAAAATAATAATTAGTGGTATTTCTAGCTACAAATGGGGACATCTCCTGGGCATATTTCTGTGCCTTTAGCCCGCGTTTGTGCTTGGCAGATTGTTCGTGCTGACGGACATCGTTCCTTCCCCCATGAGAGACACTAAGATCACAGCTACATATCTTACAGAATGAGTAGCTATGCCCCTTCATGCTCCTCTTTAGGAAAGTAAATTCCCTGTCCCAGTCGTCAAAGTACTTACACGTACGCTTAGCTTTTTAGGCAGGACTGCCTTCTCTCGTTAAATCCATCTCTGATTTGTTGTTCCAGGTTTGCTCCCACTGTCAACACTAAACCCGCGAGTTTTCAATTTTTATTTTTTTAAAGCATTCATGTGCCGCGTCAAACAGAATTCTGTCACTAGCCTCGCGAGAACTGCCACCCAGACTACTGCAGGTAGCAGTTCTCGCGAGGCTAGTGACATAATTCTGTTTGGCGCGGCACATGAATGCTTTAAAAAAATAAAAATTGAAAACTGAAAAAACGGGACAAATACGGGAAAATAAAAATACGGGACGACGCCGGGACAGAGCGGTAAAATACGGGACTGTCCCGGCTAAAACAGGACTCTTGACAGGTATGCAATTACATGCTGGACTATCTTAGGGGCATCTGTAATTGTTTATTGCCCTTATACACACTCTATGTTCAGACTCTCACTGACACAGAGACTATGAAATCAAGTCTAATTATTATGGCACAAGCAAATTAAGTCTTTAAAATAATCCCATCTGCATCTTGTCAAAGGTCCTTCCAGTAAGTTTCCCCATTAAGGCCTTGAATTCATTAACCACACCAATCAACTCATTCAGCTTTACAAATGTGTTTTTACTCTTTGGCTGATTATTTGAGAGAGGCTCACAATTTGCTTTTGCTGTGTTTACAGTGGCTTCATTTTTTTGGCAAAATTTTGGCCTCATTAGACCTCCTGTAACGGTAAGGTTCAGGCAGCAGGACGAGGCGAGTGCGTTTTTGAACATTTGAAACAATTATTGAAGCGACTATTAGTAGTCACATACACACATATAAGGACTCGGACAAAGACGAGCACAGGACACTGCGTAAACGCACATTAAATAGACAAACTACAGGATGAACACACACACATAAACCCACACCCACGGAAATACATACATGGACACAACTAGACGCGGACAACACAAACACACGCCCAAAGGGAGGGGTCCGGGACTGTCTCATGACAGCTCTTCTATACTGGTACCATGGATACATTCGCACAAAATATCAGAGTCAAGCCTTAAAGAACACAAATGTCATCTTGGTTTCCAGGCAACATTATTTGTGTAGCAGTGTAATGGAATGTAATAGAATAATAGAATCAAGGTTTCTCTCTTCCAGCAAAGAAATGTTCCTGCTCTAACAAATGAGTCCTCAAATGAGGTAATACTGCCTCCAGTGACTGTGACTCCAGTGGCATGTAATAGAATCAAGTTTTTGTTTAGTAGTTTATTTACATCATGATTAATCTGCTAGTCAGATTAACACTGAATTTTCACATAGTTGTAGTGCAATGGCACAATGCCTGAACTGACTGATAAAGCAGTGATTTTTCTGTTTGAGCAAAGAAATGATCTTGCTCTATCAAATGGGTCCTCAAATAAGGCATTTACTCCTTCAGTGACAGGAATTATATTGGTGTAGTAGTAATGTTATATTAGTGCAACCATGTTCCATTAGGACCATGCAAAGTCACATATGCAACAGAAAAGTAACCGTCTGTCTGCTGTTCAATGCATTTACATGTACATTTTTTTCCCTCAATAAAGTGTTTAGACCCTCACTAGAGGGTTTTCCATCCACCGAGTTTTTGCGCATTTTGAAAATGCGCATGAAAAAAGCTGGATGGAAAAAGTCCAAAATTTGAAAAAAGCCCCAAATATCGCAAAAAGATTTTTATGCTAGGAGGAGGTGGAAAAGTTAGACTATCGCATCGCCAAAATTTGGAAAAACTGGATGGAAAAGGGTTTTTCGCATAAACGATGACGTATCATGCCTCAAGTCATGTGGTTCTGTACATGATCGCGATGTAAAGATGGCAAATGCATACAAAAACAGTTCTGGAGAGAGCAAAAATTGAATTGAACTTCTCCATGTAGGCTATAGAAAAGAAAAATAAAAAAATGTTTCAAAACCTCAACGTGCAAAAATGCGTAACTGCCAGATGGATGTAAAAACCACTATTGTTTGGCGTCCTCTCACGTGATCTAAAGTTTATTTGCATAACTGTAATGAATGGAAACAAGGCCTAATTCGCATGTTTTTCTGCCGAAACTTGGAAATTGTGCATTATTTATTTGAAAGGTTTGGATGGAAACCTGGCTACTGACAGTGATAATTATTTTATTTTATTCCCATTCCCTTCTGATAATGCGGTCATGTTTTTTCTGTTCCAGTGAAGACATGATTGTACTCTATCAAATGAGCTCTCAAGTAAGGTAATACCGAACACACAAAATACACAAATCAACTCATTCAGCTTTATAAATGTCTTTACTCCTTTGCTGATTGACAGTGTTTCTTTGTTTTTAGTTGAAAGGAATTTAAACTGTTAAACACTTGATTGTGTTATCATATAAGTTAATGAACAAGTTCTTAAATGCTTATTTTTTTCTTGTGCATCTTAAATGGATGGATGGATCCATCCATTTTCATCCGCTTATCCTGGTCCGGGTCTGGGTCATGGGGGCAGTAGCCTAAGCATTGAGGTCCAGGATTCTCTCTCCCAAGCCACCTCTTCTAGCTCTTTTGGGGAATACCGATGCGTTCCCAGAACAGCCGAGAGATAAAACCCGAAGGCATGGGGAAGCAACGCTCTTGTCTACTGGGGAAAACCCCAACACACAGGCAGTGAGCCAGAGAGCTATAATTAGGCTCCGGCCCTCCGCCTTTCACCCTGGGCAACTCCAGAAAAGAATAAAGCCTAGCCTCTCTCGAGGGGATTGGTTCCACAACCCAAACTGTGTGTTGACGTGAGCCCAACTAGATCTCGTTGGTATCTCTCAGCCTCACACACCAGCGCAGGCTCCTTCCCAACCAGAAAGCTTACGTTCCATGTCCCAAGAGTCAGCTTCAGTAACCAAGGATCGGACCTGCGTGAAGCTGGCCCCCCCTCATACCCAAAATGCTGAAATAACACTGCAGTTCGTTTGTGCTGGGTTTGTGCCCGTTTGTGCTGCAAATATTTTCGTTTGTGCTATTAAGGCTTTTGAGTAATTTAAAAATGCATTTTCTGACTGGTGACGTCACGCAGCCCCCCCTCCACGTCCAAATTTCTCCAACGTAGTCTCGTTCGTTTGTGCTACGTTTGTGCTCGTTTGTGCTGTTAAAATGAACGCTTCAATCACTTGCTTTGTAAAGTTACAGTTGTTTTATTTTTCACACGCGTGACATCACCAGCCCCCCCTCCAAGTCCAAATCACTCCAAACTGGTCTCGTTCGTTTGTGCTACGTTTGTGCTTGATTGTGCTGTTGAAATTAATGTTTGTGCTTTTATGGTTTTTTAAATATAACTGATTCTTTTTCATACGCGTGACATCACCAGCCCCCCCTCCACGTCCAAATCACTCCAAACTGGTCTCGTTCGTTTGTGCTACGTTTGTGCTCGTTTGTGCTGTGAAAATTAACGTTTGTGCTTTTATGGTTTTTAAATTAGGCTATAACTGGATCTTTTTCATACGCGTGACGTCACCAGCCCCCCCTCCACGTCCAAATCACTCCAAACTGGTCTCGTTCGTTTGTGCTACGTTTGTGCTCGTTTGTGCTGTTGAAATTAACATTTGTGCTTTTATGGTTTTTTTAATATAACCGATTCTTTTTCATACGTGTGACGTCACCAGCCCCCCCTCCATGTCCAAATCACTCCAAACTGGTCTCGTTCATTTGTGCTACGTTTGTGCTCGTTTGTGCTGTTAAAATTAACGTTTGTACTTAACGTCACGAGCGCACCTCTCACGAATTGACTGACAGGAATCTTTGTGTGAATCATTGTTTCTGTGGGGATGCAAAAACACAAAGACACAACCCTCATGCAGGAATCTACACTTCTGTGCTAATCATTTCCTTGACGAATACATGAGTACGAGTCAGAGGTAGGAAACAATGCATCTTATTTGACATGGACACTCAATATTGAAGTAATTCATACAATTTTGTATGTTGTAATGTGATTAAACCATACATATTGCAGTAAGTTGTAATTGATCAGAAATAGCCTACAAATTTAGCATGTAATAAAACTAGCAAGCTGCAAGTGAACTAGCCTTCCTAGCCAATTATTATGGGAAAATCTTTGAATGTATCAGTTTTGGAACTAACAGTGGGGGATGGGCTATTATCGACTTCATGCGCAACAATTTTGTTTGTCCAGTTGGTGGCAGTAGCGAACCAATACTCAGCCATATGTAAAGACTAAGTAAATAAGGCTGCACATGAGAAGATTGATCGTGTTAACATAGTAAAAAACAGACATCTGAGAGATGGACCACACACAATTCTGAACAATAAGGTTTAATTTCTAACAGGAAAGAGAACAATAGCAATTGAACTGAAATGAATTCTGGAATAAAAAATTAATGGAACTAAATTCTTAACTTCACTAGATGCCAAAGCCAGAAATGATCTGTGAACAAAGTTTAAGTCGTGCATCACACCATGGAGACCATGACAATTTGCATTACCTTCCTGAGCTCATACCACAACTTGTCAGAATTGGCTCCTACCTGCCTCTGTGGACCGGTGTATGTGGAGGCCGAATTCAAAAATGTAAAACGTGGCCTCTTCAGGAATGAAAACCTGCCTACACACGTGGATCGTTTTGTGGGCAGACACCTAAATTACATTGAAGGGGAGATGCGGCTTTCCTCAGCCAAACACAACAAGCCAGACAGGGATGATGTTGGTTGCGACAAAGGCCTGGCAGTGGACACACCCAATCAGCCAACACTGGAAAACTGGAGGGGCCTGGCAGTACCCCCAAAAAAGAGGCCAACCTCTTTTGTAATGACAAAAAAGAAAAAAAAAGACAAGTCATGAGAGAGGAAGTATCATATTTGTGTGAAAACGGTTTGGCAAAACCTAGTTGCAGTCCTTGGAGCTCACCTTGCCTATTAGTCCCTAAACCGGACGGATCATTTCGATTGTGTACTGACTATAGACGCGTGAATTCGGTTACAGTCTCTGATTCATATCCATTGCCGCGGATGGATGATTGTATAGATAATGTGGGGTCAGCTCAGTTCGTAAGCAAACTTGACTTGCTAAAAGGTGTTGTGATTTGGGGTTTTTTTTGCTTAGCAGTTAACACATGCTTTGTTTATTCTTTTAACATATTAACATAATACAGTATTCTCTTAACATATTAACATAATACAGTATTCTTTTAACATTATTCTTTTAACATAATACAGAAGTAAAATGTAACCACTGTTTCATGTAGAAGTAAAATGTAACCATTGTCTAAGATGTGTCCGAGCGGTGAACCCTAGGGAGAGGATGTTGAGCAAACCACACTGTAGAGTGAGACCTAAAAAGCAGAAGGCGTAGGCCTGATTGTGCCGACACTGAGGAAATATGAATCTACAGCATCTTCATGTATGGTGGCCTCTTTCCGGCCTCTCAGTCCATCGGCAGGGACCATAAGTCCATTGGGGAAAAGTGTTGGGGGTGCAGAAAGAAGAAGTGTGGTATGTGTGGATGACATTACCATGTAAGGTATAGAAGAGTGGACGGAGGGGTGGAGAAAACAGTATATAACGACTGTGTCTAAACATACTCTTTGAGAATTCTCTGGTGCACAGGTTGTGTTGGTGTCTCTGAGATTCTCCCGAGATATATCTTTGATTTTAATAAAGCCTTTTGATAGCATTGCAACAGTTTGGCTGGTGGCTCCTGTTTTCTCCTACAATCGAACGAACACGCTGGGCTGAAGTGGTGGGAACGTAGTCAGCCCTTGACAGATGGTGACCCCGACGTTCTTGGAGGGGAATCCAGGGCCCATCCTCTAAAGACCTTTGGTTCATCCATGCCGGCATAAAACAAGGTAAGCAGAATACCTGTTACAACAAAAATTCTGCACATTTGCATAAATACCAAATTGTGATGAACTAATGGTGTTTGGTCGATGCCAAATTCAATTTTGTTTTGATTCAAATTAAAAGATAAACCAAGGCTACAGGTAACAAGGTAAAAAAAAAAGGCAATTTAAAGGAAAAATACAGGGTTGGAGTCCCTAACAAGTGTTTTCTTTGTTTCCTGGGGTGTGGCAACCCTCCCGTTTGCAAGACCGAGCGGCGTTCTCGAGTCAGCTGGGTCACGGGCGTCCCGGGGACCTGAGGTACCCCCAGAATCGCCTGATTTCGGACCAAGAACCTGAATTGATTGAGGGTGGTAAACCTTACGGTGTCAACTGAGCCCCAATCTATCAAAGTAAGGTTGAAGACGACTGAAGGCGAGTATCGGTGATTTGTCAGCAATGCCTGGTGGGGAAATGCACACGATCCAACAGCAGTTTGATTTAAAGTGGGGTTTTGGATTATGGGAGTGGAAAACTTTAGACGAACAGATAACCCTGACCAGTAAGATAATCCCCCCTATTGAGGACAATCCCAAGAAATGGAAAAAACAAAAAAACAAGTGTTCCACAAAACTGAGATCGTGGATCTCGAAAACGGGGTGGCAAGGGAAAGACCGTGTGTCGTTGGGGGACATTATTGACTATAAAATACGGGAGTCTCGCAGCAAAGTAGAGCGACTAAAACATGCGGATAAGATTGCAGGAATGATAAACCGTAAACGCTTGGCACGTAAAATTATTAAAGGGGAAAAAGATTTAGTGCGGAGTCGTCAGTACAAACAGTACTGGCTGGGAGTCGTGCAGGAACAGGCTAGAAAAAGCGGTCTGAAAATAACAGACAGAGAGGAGGATCTCGCACCACCGCCATATGAGCCTAAGCGCGTAGAGGCCTCAGCTCCCTCAGCGGAGGGCGCAGGAGGAGCGCAGGGAGGGGCTGGTGGAATGTATCCCGTGGTCAATGTTAAAACAGGAACTATAAAAGTTAACCAAGCTGTCGACGGGGAGCCCAATAGAACACGCGATAAATCCACAATGAAACCCACAGGGATTAAACCATTTGACGAAGTACGCGCGAGGCAGGAGGGCTGGTATGAATATGTTGATTCACAAGACGATAGCTCAGATGCGGAGTCCACACACTCAGAACCATCTGACAAGGAAGAGGGCTGCGAGCGTGCTTCAAAATCCATACCAGAAACACATAGGCGAGTTAAAAGGAAGGGGGGCCCCACAGCTGTCAGAAAACACAAATCAAAGGGAGATCCATTAGCAAAAGCCATTAAGGGATGCAAGGGGGGAGATAAAGGGAGAGCTGGACGCGCGGTAAGGATTGACTGTGTGTTAGAGGGGAACTGGATGGAGTCAGATTCAGATAGCACACATACAGAGCCGAGCGGAGCAAGCGAGGGAGACATTTCGGGGAGTGAGAAGGAGGGAGCTGACACAGAAGCTATGAAAGCGGAACTGCTAGATGCCAGAGAAGAGTTGCGCAAGATCAGGGAGCAGCTTCACTCACCACAGCCTGACTGCTCAGAGCAGCCCAGTCAGAGGGGCTTCGCGGGGCCTCACGCAGGCACTAGATCTAAAACGGGTAATAAAAGTCCTGAAGTAGCCGAAATCATGCCACTCGTGTCCGGACTGGACCCGCAGGACAGCGCGAATATCAACCCTGGACATTGACTGACGTAACCGCACTGACTGACCAACTTCCTCCTCTCAGCGAGGGGGGAGGCATTTGGCTGGCCAAACTGGATAAGCTTACTGCCGGAAAAATTCTGGCTCTAGGAGATTTTAGGGGGGTGGCAGCGCGTTGTTGTACTACCACAGACCTTAGAGATATCGAGTATGATGCAGGCACAACTCACGCATTACATGAGGCCCCTCTCAACAGGCACATTGGGGCATTGGGGGATGCCCTCCGTAAAAAATGGCCTGTGCGTGCAGCATCCGCAGTTCCCAAGTTCACGTGGTCTGATAAGTTGACCCCCACAGCTTATCTTGGCCAAGCTGTAGACACCTGGGTGTCTCAAACTGGTATTCACCCAGGAACCCAAGGCCCCCACCGTGACTGGTTTAGGAAGGCTGTGTTGGATGGCGTCCCAAAGCATGTGCAGGAAGCCATAGAAAACAATCCAGATTTAACAGATTGCGATTCTGACCAGTGGAACAAGCACCTCATTCATCACTTAACTAAGGCCCTAGACAAAGCGGAAGAAAAGAAAGAGTAACGAGATAAAAGTGAAATAGAACTGCTAAAACTACATTTAGCTGAGGCGCGGCGTAAGGCCACAGAAGACAAACAGGGTAAAAAGCTAAAAGCTGCTACGGTAGCTCCGGTTCAAGCCCATCGACCTCCCCAAGCTCTACCTCAACCAGATATGTCGCAGGCGGTGTACACGTACGGGGGCCCGCCCCACGGTCCTCAATACGCTCCTTATGCGCAACAGGGGTGGGAGCACCCACACGAAAGATTTAACGGGGGTTTCAGAGGCAGAGGTCGTGGAAGGGGCAGAGGCACTCGGGGTGGTCCTGGCGGACGGGGTCCTGATATGTCAGGTGGATGTTTCATCTGCGGGGAGGAGGGGCACTGGTCGAGAGAGTGTCCTCATAACTCAAGGGAGCGGCCCCAGTATGTCAGCGGGCGAGGGAGGGGGAAAGGTCCGTACATGATTGCACCTAACCCTTCTGTAGTCCCAGGACATTTCCCACTTGGAGACTGGGGAGCAGAGCAGCACGCATGACGGGGCCCCAACGAGAACTCCGACAGCAGCGCTACGGCGGATCCCATGCTGTCCTTGACAGTCGGCTCTCGAGAACTATCATTTCTGGTGGATACAGGAGCAACACACTCTGCGATCAATTGTGTTTTGCCGGATGACTTAGTGAGCAACGATGCTGTCATAGTTCGTGGGTTCTCGGGGGAGTTTCAAAGTCTGCATAAAACTGTTCCAATGACTGTACAGTGTGGCCAGCAGGCCATTAACCACAGGTTCCTCATTTCAGAGTCAGCGCCTGTTAACCTCTGCGGGAGAGACATCCTGACTAAACTAGGAGCTACTGTGTTGTGTAGTCCCCTAGGTCTGGTGGTGACGCTGTCGGACGGTACCGAAATCCAGTGTTCACAGGAAATCAACACCGGGATGTACCTGATCTCCACGGAGTGGCCCCCCACAGTCGACATATACTGGGGGCTCCTGGAACCTGACTCATGCACCGCAAAGGGCATCCACTCTGTGTTTATGTCCTGGAAACCATGGATCAATCTCCTTGAGCCTTATGTCCTGCCCCCCGACCCACTGCATGTCACTTTGTTTTATGATCCAGTAGGGGATCCAGTTTATGGGGAAGAATTTGGGGAACAGCTACAGGGGCAGGTATGGGAAATAGAGACCCGGGGGATAATGGTAGGGCCCGAGGGGGTCGCCGCCTCAGTGCGTCTGACACCTGAACAGCGACGCTGGTACATGATGGGCGAATCGGCAGCTCCACATATTTCATTGGCTTTGCACCCTGCACACATGGCTAAGGAGTTAGGAGGCATGATTAGGAGAGCTGCAGCCGCTGAGGACTGGGAATTAACTAACATCCCATGTATAATCTACACTAAATCTTGTAACACCTGGTTTATCAAAACACGGTCGTTTGACAAAGTTAAATTAACCCATGAAATGTTGAGCAGGTTCCACGGGAGAGAATGCTGCGATCACCCTGACTCACAGACAGTTCTGAATCAGATACCGGCTTCTCTGTGGTCAAAGGGACCTCATGACGTGGGCCTCATCTCGCAGCCACCAGTCAAGTTTGAGGTACAGGCCGACCGCCCCAGGTGGGTGAGACAATACCCACACAAACCAGCTGCAGAAGCTGGGATCACTGTGACCATAAACGCGCTTTGGGCTGCAGGGGTCTTAGAAGAGGCCGATTCAGACTGGAACACCCCCATCCTCCCAGTAGAGAAGAAAGGCACTGGTACATATCGTATGGCACATGACCTAAGGGCCATTAATGAAATTTTAATAACTCCCACCATTCCAGTACCAAACCCATATGTAGCCTTATCCTCACTGTCACCTGAAATGAAGTGGTTCACATGCATTGATCTGGCTAACGCATTCTTTTGTGTCCCACTAGCAGAGGAATGCCGAGACTTCTGCGCATTTACCTTCAACGGCAGGCAGTACCGGTACACCAGACTTCCACAGGGGCTGGCCCTGTCACCGGGACTGTTCAATAAAGCTTTGTCTATATCTCTGCAGACCTGCCACATGCCAGAAGGGTCTCTTTTGATCCAATATGTTGATGACGTGTTAATTAGCTCAGAAACCGCCGAATCGTGCCTGGAGGCCACCACACGTGTCCTCCTAAAACTGTGGGAGACAGGCTACAGCGTGTCGCGAGATAAGTTGCAGTGTTGCAGGCCTAGAGTTCAGTTCCTAGGCCGTATAGTCACAGGAGGTTTGACCGGCATTTCCCCTTCACACAGAACCACCATATTGCATCATCCCAAACCAGACACAGTTAAAGACATGTTGTCATTTTTGGGACTGACTGGGTACAGCAGACATTACGTACCAGACTACGTGGGCCTGACGCAACCATTGAGAGACATGGTCAGACAGCTGGGGATGAGAAATTTGCCAGCAAAGCTAAAATGGACTGTTGACGCTGAGCAGCACTTTATCAAGTTAAAACAGTCACTAGCTCAGGCAGTGGACTTGGCAGTTCCTGATTATAACCTACCATTCTTTTTGGATGTTTCTGAAACGCACTCCTGCGTGAACGGAGTGCTATATCAAAAGAAGGGAGGTGACCGCAAGGTCTTGATGCACGCGAGTATTTTGCTAGACAACACAGAAAAACGACACCCTCCGTGCACACAACACGTAGCAGGAGTTGCGAAACTGGTTCAAAAGACAGCACACATCGTCACGGGACACCCATTACACATCCTGACCAGCCACAGCGTCATGGCTTATGTAAACTCACAGATGTTCACACTCACTCCACTGAGACAGAGAAGAATACAGAAGGTCCTGACGGCGCCAAACCTACTGTTCACACATGAAGGGATTAACATGGCTGATTGTATGTTACAGGGTCCGGCACACGAGTGTGTAACCGAGGTGGCAAAAGCAGCTAAATGGAGGGCGGACTTAGAAGCAGAACCGATCCCAGGGGCGGAAAATATGTGGACGGATGGGTGTGGCTTCAGGAGCCAAGAAGGCGGGGTGGAATCAGGATTTGCAGTGGTAATGGAGACTCACGGGGGCCCAGGTGAGTTTTGGGTTGTGCAATCAGGGAAGCCTGACGGCGTACAATCAGCACAGCGAGCAGAACTGTTGGCTGTCATTGCAGCACTAAGGCTGGGGGAAAACAAGGAAGTTAACATTTACACAGACTCGGCGTATGTGGTAGGAACAGCCCATGTAGAACTGGGTCATTGGGAGAGAGCAGGTTATATCACACCAGGGGGCAAGCCCATCAAGCATCAGCAGGACATGAAAGAATTAGCAGAGGCATTGCTGCTACCAACAAGAGTAGCTATCATTAAGTGCAAAGGGCACCAAAAGGGGGACAATCTAATAAGCAGAGGTAATGCAGTAGCAGACGCGGCCGCTAAAAAAGCAGCAGGTTATAGTACCGGAGCACATCAAATGGTTTGTAGTGCAGAGGACGAGTGGGCTCCTCTGCCGCAGGGTCCAGAGCTACGCAAGCTACAGGAGCAGGCGACCCCGGAAGAAAAAACAGCGTGGTTTAGCAAAGGCGGTAAAAGGGGTAGCGAAGTCTGGGAGGGACCAGATGGGAGACCGATTTTACCGAGCCAGTTGATCAAATCAGTGTTGACTGAAGCGCATGGGGCAGCACACGTGGGACGGAAACAGATGAAAGAAAATTTGTGTCGCTGGTGGCATCCATACCTAACTAATTTAATAGCAGACTGGACGGCTAAATGTGATGTTTGTAATGCTCATAACAGCTCTCGTACTTTAAAACCAGGTCCAGGCAAGTTCCCTGGGCCACAGGAGCCAGGGGAGGAAATCCAGATTGACTACACAGACATGATAACACCGGTACGAGGGCTAAGGTATTTGCTAGTGATCGTGGACAAATTTTCAGGCTGGGTTGAAGCATTTCCCACCAGGGCAGAGGACTCCAAGTCTGTCTGCAAAGTGCTGGTAAATCACTGGATCCCGTGGCACGGATTCCCAAAAGTAGTGCGCTCAGATAATGGGACGCACTTCACCAGTAAAGAGTTAAAGCTGGTGGAACAAAGTCTGGGTTTGAGACACAAGTACGGGTCGGTTTACCATCCCCAATCTCAGGGCAAAGTGGAAAGGATGAACGGTAATATCAAAAACAAACTGGCAAAGGTGTGCGCACACACAGGGATGAATTGGGCCGAATCCCTGCCGATAGTATTGATGGCCATCAGATCTTCAGTGAGTTCTACTACTGGTCTAACTCCTTTTGAACTCATGACAGGAAGAAGCTTTCCAGGACCGCACAAACCACTCACCCCACCTGCCTGGAAGGCGGTAGGAGCACAAAAAGAGTGGTATAATCCTTTAAAAGCTTTGTGTGCAGCTTATTCTGCCCAGGTACGAGGAGAGGAGTCAGGACCACTCCTGCCACCGGACCCAGCCGTGGAGGGGGAACCAACTCCGCGAGCAGACCTGCCCATCACCAAGTGGGTCCAGCTGAAGATCATCAAAAGGAAGTGGGTGGAGCCCAGGTGGACCGGACCGTTTGAGGTCGTCGAGAGAACAGCGCACGCCGTCCGACTGAAGGGCAAGGGAGAGACGTGGTACCACCTCAGCCAGTGCCGGGCATCGGAGCCGCCTGTGGAGGACGACAAGACACGAGCTCACGAGCAAGGGTCACAATAACACCCTGCGTGAGGCTCTCGGGGCACATCGGGTTAGAGGCCACACCGCCCCCAACGCGGGAGAGGAATGGAAGCTGAGTTTGCCGAAGAAGAAACGCAACACACTTCGTGGGCCGACTGCATTCTAACTGCAAAAGCCCTCTGGGTCATTGGCATCATTGTGTATAACATTCTGATAACATCAGTGTGGGCCATAACCAACTATGAGATGTTAAATTCCCTTCGGCGATACCCAGGAGAGCGTACACCAGTGTAACCACATAACAGGGGACTGCCCCCTGTGTTTTACTGAATTGTATTACATTGTGTTTTTATTGCATTATAATCAAACTGTGTTTGTGATAAGGATAAAAGAAGTCTAGGAGCATGAGGTTGAGAGCATACATGATCCAGACACCCTCTCTTGTCATTTGAAAGGTAAGAGGGTCTCCAGCACCATCTAGTGGCGTAAACCAGTACCACATTAAATAAGAGGCGAAGGGCAGAAGTAAAATCGAAGGTAACGAAACAGTGTTCTGAATGAGTGGGGTAGAGTGGAAGATCCTCCCCGCAGGTGTGCCGCCATTAGAGCCTATGTTGACAGGGCCGGCGGTCCCGATATCACATTCACAGACAGGCACACTAATAGCCACGTTCGCCGCATATCCAAGCTCCAAGGTTCTAAGGGTAGACCCTATACCCAGCATCCCAGGGGTGGACTGGGTCTCGATCTTTTATCCCGTCGAAACACCAGAAGGAGAGCCAAGTTTGGGGGGCTTTGGGGTTAGGATTAGATTCGCTCGCGACGAGGCCGGCAACAGGAGATACTCAGCGGGGACCTTAGACTTTTGTGTAGATTAGATAAAGAAGGGTGATCAAAATAGCTCACTGGGCTTGGGAGAAGGGCTGATCGGGTATACCCGCCCTTCAAGCACAAAGGTGTCAAGAAGGCTATTGATCACCCCGAAATAAATAAAGAAATAATTTGACTAAAATTAAGAGTGGGTCAAAATTAAAAAGGAAGAATAAGCGAATTAATTAGACCATAATTAGACAACTAAAATGATGGGTCTACCACGATTATTTGGGCGTCCGGGTCCGAGGTCGGATGTATGGTGGGGACCTAAATGGATAAGATATGCTGCGTTCACAGTATCAGTAGTAGCCGTAGTGATATTCCTGCTGCTTACACTTAAACCACAAGACCTTAACAACACGAGAGCAAAAAGAAGCATTATAGGCAGCTGCATCGACAAGTATGGGGGAATAGAATTAGAATACGTTCTTAGGGAGACCACTGCATGGACATTTGATGTCTGCAACGTCATCGACTGTCAGGGGGAAGACGCGGCATACAGGGGTTTGGACGTGTACCTGTGCTGGAGTCCACGTCTAGATAGTCGGTGCTTTAGAGAGGGATCGGCCGACTTTTCCTGGTGTCCTAGTTGGGAGCAGGTGGCATTGAGCACCGGGTGGGTTCCTCGACCGTTAGGAGAAACTATGCGAGCCGCTCGGAGGTGGTGGGCGGCTGCGTCGTTCCAGAGAGATGCACATCCCACCAAGAATCCGGTCACATTGTCAATAAACTGGGACGTGTCTCCGTCGGTATTAGAGCACAAGCTACTCTGGTCACGCTCGATATACTTGGTCATTCTGAGACAATGGCATCCGTCCACTGCACTGTCAACAAACTTGAGTGACCACGAGCAGTGACAGGACGACAGCACCAGCGCCCCAGTCTACCGTAAATAAGTGGGTTTTCAACCTAGACTTAAAGATTGTGACTGTGTTGGAGTCCCGGACGCATTTAGGAAGATTATTCCAAAGCTGGGGGGCCTTACAAGAAAAGGCTCTTCCCCCTGCTGTTACCTTGTTAATTTTTGGAACTAATAAAAGACCAGCACCCTGTGATCTTAGTGGGCGTGGGGGTTCGTAATAGGAAATAAGTTCCTGAAGGTACTCAGGAGCAAGCCTGTGCAATGCTTTATAAGATAATAAAAGAATTTTAAAGTCAATACGGAATTTAACTGGGAGCCAATGCAGGGCTGATAGGACTGGACTGATATGCTGAAATTTTCTAGTTCTGGTCAGAACCCTGGCTGCGGCATTTTGAACTATTTGAAGTTTATTTAGATTCCTATTTGAACATCCTGACAGTAGTGCATTGCAGTAGTCTAATCTAGAGCTAACAAAGGCGTGCACCAATTTTTCCGCATCATCCTGTGATAATGCATTTCTTAATTTAGCAATGTTACGGAGATGTAGAAAAGCTATCCTAGTAGTATTATCTATGTATTTATCAAATGATAGGTCAGAGTCGAGTATGACGCCTAGGTTTTTGGCTACTGTGCCAGGTGTAATGGGGTAGCCTGCGATATTAAGCATTAGATCTGGAATTTTCTGTTTTGAGGCCTTAGGGCCCAGAAGGAGAACTTTTGTTTTGTCCTCATTAAATTGGAGGAAGTTTAGAGACATCCAGCATTTAATATCTCTCACACAGGCCTCAATTTTTCTTAAACTGAGTTTGTCATCAGGTTTGGCTGATATGTAAAGTTGAGTGTCATCTGCATAGCAGTGAAAATTGACACCATGTTTGTTTATAACTGTGCCCAATGGTAGCATATATAATGTAAATAATAGTGGTCCTAGAATGGAGCCTTGCGGGACCCCATATTTAACTTTTGTACGTTTGGATGGAATATTATTGAGCTCTACAAACTGATAGCGCCAGAGACTCCAACCCAGCGTTCTAACCTTTCTAGCAAGATCCTATGATCAATTGTGTCGAAAGCTGCACTAAGATCAAGAAGCACTAACAGCGATACATAGCCTTGATCTGAAGCAAGGAGGAGGTCATTTGTTACTTTAACTAATGCTGTTTCAGTACTGTGATGGGGCCTAAAACCAGATTGGAACTTTTCAAATATGTGATGCCTATGCAGATATAGGCATAATTGCTGGGCAACAGCTTTTTCTATTATCTTAATTTCCCTTTTTAGTTTGTTCTACACAGTAGAGGGTTTTCCATCCACCGAGTTTTTGCGCATTTTGAAAATGCGCATGAAAAAAGCTGGATGGAAAAAGACCAAAATTCGAAAAAAGCCCCAAATATCGCAAAAAGATTTTTACGCTAGGAGGAGGTGGAAAAGTTAGACTATCGCATCGCCAAAATTCGGAAAAACTGGATGGAAAAGGGTTTTTCGCATAAACGATGACGTATCATGCCTCAAGTCATGTGGTTCTGTACATGATCACGATGTAAAGATGGCAAATGCATACAAAAACTGTTCTGGAGAGAACAAAAATTTAATTTAACTTCTCCATGTATAGAAAAGAAAAAGAAAAAAATGTTTCAAAACCTCAACGTGCAAAAATGCGTAACTGCCAGATGGACGTAAAACCACTATTGTTTGGCGTCCTCTCACGTGATCTAAAGTTTATTCGCATAACTGTAATGAATGGAAACAAGGCTTAATTCGCATTTTTTTCTGCCAAAACTTGGAAATTGCGCATTATTTTTTCGAAAGGTTTGGATGGAAACCCGGCTAGTGGGGAACCATCAGGGCCCTTTACGTCCTCTCAGAGGGCCTAAAATATTCTTTAAAAATATTCTTATAAATATATATAATATAATTTATCCAATTTTATTTTATCTACTTACAGTTTGACAATCAACATCTAAACAATTACAAAAATATAAGCAAATAAATTATTAACCCGTGTCTATTCAATCTGTGTTGGAAAGTGAGGGGTTAAGTGAAAGCCTGTGAGCCTGTGTATCCCTCTATCAGGACTGTGATGCCCGCTGTTCGTTTACAGAGGGCCTGGCAGTTATAATTCAGCGCAATACCAGTTTCAAATCACAGTAAAATTGACCAATCATATCTTCTCTCTTAGTGGGCGGGCCTAACTGTATGATAATTTCCGCCCGCTGTGGCGACGCTAGCTGGCGTTATCGTACCACCTCTAGCTAGATTAGATTCATTCCTTTGATGCCCTAGTGTGCATCGTTTACATATTCCGCTTCCAAGTAATTCAGAGCTGTGGAACCTTATTTTGTTGGAACCTTATTTTGCTTAAGAAGTTATCTAGTACAAATATTATTGGTTATTGCGATTCTAAAGCTGTACTGTCATCCCAATTATTTATTTATTTATTATTATTATTATTTTTATTGCAGTTAATTAGGAGAGGATTTTTTTTCGGGGGGGGGGGGCAGGTTTAATGGTCACGGTTCGCTACTGGTTCTACACAGAAATGTTTTTGAATGTGTCGCCGCGGGCGACTCGTGACATCCTTGCGGGCGACATGGTGCCACGTTGGTGACCCCTGCCCCACATTATTGTTGTAATACATCATCCAAAGAGAAAGTGAAAGTACTTTTCCAACCCACTGAATCTTCATTTAAGACCTTGATAATGACCTTTATGACAAGATCTGTGCACACCTCAAATTGTTTTATTCCTGTTTGGTCCGATACAAACATTAACTTGTTATACTTGTTATTCTTTGGTGTGTCTTAGTATTACATATATGAGTAATGCAGCAGTCTCTACAGTTATTAAAGGGTTTAGAGATAGAGGAAATAAACTGGAGGAAGCATAACCAAATTTTTAGATAAATTTTTAATATTTACCCGAATGTGATTAACAATATGTAACCCAATCAAAGCAATAACCATTTATTTCATTATAGACTCAAATAAGACTGAAGGACACAGTGGCATCATAAACACAGGACCACAACCTGGATCAGAAGAACAAGCCAAGCAGACAAGAAACGACAAAACAAAAGGACAAAGACAAAATGGAAGGAGAAGAACCCAAAGACATGACTGGTAAAGGTCAGACCTCAACTTTTTTCTAAATATATATATATTATATATATATATATATATATATATATATATATATATATATATATATATATATATATATATATATATATATAACGTTATACAATGTAATATGTTTATGTTCAACTTTGTGAAAGTACTATTTTCCCCTGTCACTGGGCAGTCAAGTTCTTCACTGTTCTAACTGGAAACATAATAGGATGCTACAATGATTTAATGGAAAGTCTCCAAAATCAAATATCGGGTCTGGTGGTTGAATCAGTGGAGAACTGTGATGTGGTTCTGATTTTCTACCAAGAAACTCTTAATGGGGAACCATGGAACATGTTTAATTGTATGTATCCTGGTAATGTATCCCTCAGTCTGAATTTACTAGAAACATTTTGATAGTTAATTTTTGGCTTCAAATATAGCAGTTGATTGATTATTGTAATTAATATTGCAGACCAGAATAAAGGTACTACTTAAAAAAATCACTTTTCACAGTGTCCAAGCCCACTATACAAGTGGTGGTCAATCTGAGTGCTGACCCAAACTACACTGTACCAGATCGCAGCAGATCTGTAAACAGAAAGAACACGATCACACTGGACTGTTTGTTCCATGAAAATCAGAGACTACTAGACTGTGAGACGAATAAAAAGGCTCTATGCAGAGCTGCAGAGTGGATTGAGGATCAGGTACCAGTTCATTATCGCTTTCTGTGATTCCTATAATGGTTATTCATCATTTTAGTCTTGTAATATATATAGATGGATAAAATACCAGTTTTTAGAAATGTATACAACTATAAATTATGTAAAAGACGTGATTTAAAAAATATATAATTACATTTATCTTCATGCATTTATCTTCATGAAAGAGAAAAAGGGGACCAAGTCCTAAGAAGCATATAAAGGTACAGTAACCTTTACTAAGCCTTCTCTTATCTTCTTAAAATCTTAGTTTGGTAGAAATCAACTTTTCCTGTGTGGCTTTAAAATCAAATCAAATCAAATATATTTGTATAGCGCCAGTGTTCTCAAGTCTCACGCATTGAGCGTGTGACACACGCATTTGACCGTCTTCACACGGCACACTTCCGATTTCACACGCCGGAAAAAACAAAATAAAATCTAGTTTATTTACCTCTGATCCATATCTATGTCGCCCTCCACTGGTGATGGATCGCGATGTACAACGTACGTTGTACATCGCGTAACTTTACAAAGTTAACAATACTATGGGTCCAAATCCCTAATGAGCAAGCCAAAGATGACAGTGGCAAGGAAAAACTCCCTAGATGGTGGGGAATAGGAAGAAACCTTGGGAGGACCAAGACTCAAAAGGGAACCCATCCTCCATTGGGCGGCCCGTTAACACACAAATTACACAAAAACAAATTATACAGATGAATACACAAGTCACAAACAAATCACACAATCAGGCTAAGTATAAGGTAACTAGAATGAAAGTTCTGGTGTTGATATTGTCAATGTAAATGTCTTGTGATGAACGCCAGGTTTTCATTCCGTGTCGGAGTGATGATACTGGAATTGTAGGCTTCGACTGCAGTGTTACTCCCCAGGTGAACCTCGGAGAAGAAAGATATGTGATGTGGTAAATATGTAACAGATTATTCAAAGGCCAAACTAAACAGATAAGTCTTTAGTCGAGTTTTAAACATCGGGACTGTATCTCAGTCCCGAATAAAGGCAG
This sequence comes from Brachyhypopomus gauderio, assembly GCF_052324685.1. Lineage (NCBI taxonomy): Eukaryota > Metazoa > Chordata > Actinopteri > Gymnotiformes > Hypopomidae > Brachyhypopomus > Brachyhypopomus gauderio. The sequence continues at coordinate 3,050,382 of NC_135217.1, forward strand.
GAAGATTATTCCACAGCTTTAAAATACATTTACATTTATATTTACATTTAGAGCATTTAGCAGACGCTCTTATCCAGACTGACTTACAAAGTGCTTTGCATCTGTTCAAAGAATTCTTCCTAGATAATATCACAGATAGGCCAGAATTCAAGATACCCTTGAACCAGACTACTGCTAAACTACAGGAATCAATGTCACTACCTAGTATTTTGATTAAAAACAGATTCACTTAAACAGGAGATAAACCTTTATCAAGAAGCGCAATTAACCATAGACAGAGACATACAATTTAAGAATGACAACAAGTGTTATCTGCTGAGTTAGTGCTCATTTAAGAACTCAACAAACAGGTGAGTGTTCAGTTAACGTTTGAAGATGGCAAGAGACTCTGACAAGCAGTCCGCAGTCTGACCAGCAAATGGAAGATCGTTCCACCATCTTGGAGCCAGGACAGAGAATAGTCTGGAAATTTGATTTCCATGAGTTTTGAATCGAGCCATGCTTGAAATTCGGTGTGCTTATGGTACAGATCGGGCTTTAACCATGGACATCATGGGGTTGGCCATTTTTGGCCTTGTAGGCAAGCATCAATGTTTTATATCTGATGCGCCACGACTGCACAAGCACTTGGGTAGCTTCCTGTGAAAGGAAGGGACATATTCTCCATATGTTGCAGAGAAGAAATCTGCAGGATCTGGTCAGCTTTGAAACATGTGTTGAGAAGGACAACTGGTTGTTCAACGTTACACCCAGGCTCCGAGCAGTTTCTGATGGTGTTAACAGAGTGTTCTCAAATGACATGGTGAGGTCGTTGTGTGAGCTTGAGTTTCCTGGAATGTACAAAAGCTCGGTTTTGCTAGGGTTGAGCTTCAAGTGGTGAGCAGTCATTCATGAAGCAATATCCACCAAGCAAGCTGAGATTCGACCAGGAACCTGGGTGTCAGTGTGGGAAGGAAAGAATTACCTGGGTGTAATCAGCATAACAATGATAGGAGAAATCATGAGACAAAATAATGTCACCAAGGGAACAAGTACATAAAGAGATGAGGGCCAAGGACTGAGCCTTGGGGGACTACAGTGGAGAGTTTACATGGATTGGATGTAGATCCTCTCTATGTTACCTGATAGGAATGTTCTTCCAGATTTGACTGGAACCGGTGGCTCATGTAAAGACCAGGTCTAGAGGGGACAGGTTGATGGCGAGGTCAAATGACAGCAGCAATGGAAGAATGCAAGATGAATGTAGTTTGTCAGATGAAAGGTTGAAGTCACCAAGGAGAATGAGTGGGTTTGCTTTAATACTGAATCAACCGAGCTCATCAATGAAGTTCTCAAGGGAACCTGGAAGGCGATAAATCACAAGATGAAGAATAGTTGGGTAGAAGATTATTGTGGTAGGATACAGTGATAGCATGAAATTCAAAGGATGAGATTGAAAGAGCTGAGAAGGAAAGTTGGGTGAAACGCCACTCTGGAGGTAATAGTAGACCTGTGCCACCTCCCCTTCCAAGGTGGGGAGTAGTTAATGTATGTGATGAACGTTGTGGGTAAATGAGGTTGCTGGTGTTGCAATGACTATCTCTGAGCTCTGTGGGATACATACAAATTATGGAATTGAACAAGCTTTAGGGATACTAGTAAAGACAGAGAATGGCAGAAAAAGTTGACACTTACCTGAGATTCAGTGTCAGGAAAGTAGATGAAAGCAGAGAGCACAGTAGTCCTTAATGGAGGTCAGAAGCTACTACATACAACTACAGACACGTGTCTATAGCGTAGTTGTCCTAATTTATCTGTTTTAGTAAGTGCTATAACCACCCCATAATTCATACCTCGGACCAGGGTGAAACTACACCTGCAACGCGTAATTACAGCCAATAACATCTAACAAACAACAAGGTTAGGACAAGAAACCTGGAATTTATCAGAATCTGAAGCAAAAGTAATTAAACTCAAATCCTACTTTAACCAATCACAGGATGTTCCAAGAGTAGAGAAACAAAGCACACAATATTTGAGGATAGTTTTTTTCCATCCGGATATTTATGCTCTGTCATTTATTCTTTGTATTGTTTATGTAAGACTTTCTTTTCCCACAGGATAGTGCCAGCCTGATGAGACAAAGTAAGTCATGGTATCTTCTAGAAAGTTTGAACATCTCCTATTCTGCAATGACTGCAAGTATAATTAGGGGTAGGGGGAAAGATGCCGAGAGCGAGCCGTAGTTTCCCTTAACACAAACCACTTGTTTATTAGCACATTGAGCACTTTACAGAAGAATGGTTAACACACAACAGGGGTAGACTCTAACAAAGACTAGCGACAGGCAGAACATCGACACATTAAATACACATAAACAAGAAACAAGTGCAACACAGAACGATAACACCAACAGGTGAGACGGAAGAACACACACAAACACAGCACCACACCCAAGGAACTACATACACAGACATAAACGGATGACACTGCACACAAACACGCACAAAGGGCTATTTCATGTTTTCAAATATTTGGCTTTTTTGCACTTTTCATCTGTTCAGTACACCTCACTGGCCCTGTATGAAATGACATTATACAGTATGTAGGTTTATGTGCATTATGTTCTGTTCCTTAATGTTACACCCACAGTTCCTAAATGTTACACCCACAGTTATGAAGTGAAGCCTGCAGCAGATTCTCTTATTTGGTTTTAGACTCCAGATGGACACGGAGCCCCCGTCACCACCAGAGGGTCAAATATGCCTCCATCATAAGTGGAAAAACACTTGGTGCTCATAAACGTTTTCTGCAAAAACTCCACAAACAAACACCAGACCTGCAGGAGGTGTCTACAGTGGAGGAGTGTGATGTGATTCTGCTGTTCTGCCCCATTGAGTCATCAGCTAGAAATGACATTGAAGCAGCACTGAAGCTCATTACTGAAGCAGGTAACTCTGAGCCTCTTCACTGTGAACACAAGATATCAGGCACACACTGCTCCATCGTGTTTGATAAGATAAAGTCCTGCTCACAACATCAAGTCTTGCTCTCTGTCCACAGTCTCCAAGCCTGCTGTTCTAGTGGTGCTCCATCACACATTTGACCCATACTACACTGTACCAGACAGCAGCAGATCTTTAACCAGGGAGAACACAACCAGAGTGGACTGTCTGTTCTTTGAGGACTGTGGATTATTGAAGTGCTCAAAAAATGAGGAAGCACTAAAGAAAGTGGTAGAGAACCTAAAGCTTCAGGTACTGATATTGTACTCTCAGTTTTAACATGTTCGTTTTCTGTTTCTCTTTGAATCTGAGTACTGATGTAGGGTCAAGACATTTGTTGTTAGTTTTAGAGTATTAATGATTTGGGTGAAACAAACCAGACTCACAATGTCCAACACCTACAGTCTCCTACACTTACAGTCTCCAGTCATCCAGAACAGGCAAAATAGTTGTCAGAGATGAGAAGAGGGAGACAGGACACAGTTGAAGTTTCTTAACATACAAAGTAAAAAAGCAGGCAAACTCGGTGTGGAAACAGACAGCAGGTTATGTGCAAACAGCAAACAGTCCAAGGGTGTCAACCCCTTAAGGAAGTGATTAACAGAACAGGCAAAATAGACAGGGTACAATTATTTCTTTATTACAGTTTTTTCCAGTTGCTAAAACACATTTTTGTAAACTAGGCTGATTTTATCAAAATACACAATTCACAAAGTCACACAGCCAAACTGCAAAATACCTCATATATCAACTGCACACTGCTGGGCATAATGAAGAATAATAATAATAATAATAATGCCTCTCATTTTCACTAAGCTTTTCTTTAATACAAAAATAGTTCAAATTGTAGAAAATTCTTCAGATTGTTCACATGCACATAAATATTTTTAGATAAACACACAGCTGGAAACTGATCAAGCAGATTTAAACAGGGGAGCTAATGGAGACAGGTGCAGGGGTGTGGCCAATGATCAGTGCAGGTAATGGAGACAGGTGCAGGGGTGTGGCCAATGATCAGTGCAGGTAATGGAGACAGGTGCAGGGGTGTGGCCAATGATCAGTGCAGGTAATGGAGACGGGATATTGAATGAGGACGTGCAGGAGAAGAGGACGTGGGGGTGTGACACTAGTACAGAGTGATCAGCTGAGACTCACCTTAGCACAGTTGTGGATTGACTATCAGTCACGCATTTTTATTCACACTTATTCATGATTTTGTCAATACATTAAAAAAAACATCATATTCCTCTTTTAGGACCAGATGAAAACACCACAGGCAAAAACAAGTAAGTGTCTGCTCATCAATGCATTAAATTATTTCGTGATTTTTACATGTGCTGTGTGATTCCACAAGACAACCAGTGTGCATATACAGTACACTTACATACACTGTTCAAACTCTCCACGGCACTGAGAATATGAAGTAAAGCTCACTCTCGGGGAACAGTGGTACTTATGAAGCTATTATTCTGCCAAAACTTTGTAAACAACCAGGACATATTTTGTAAATATCATACTATTTGCAAGTAAATGTGCATGAAAAACATCTACATCGCTTTTATACAAACATTTTAATTTTGTTTCTGTCCATTAAGTTCACATATGCACCATCACTCAAATGTGCCAGCGAATGTGGGACTACTAACGCACATGGAAAAATGTGCAGCTCTCAGCTCTTAAAAATGTCAGCTAACATAAAAAAGTAAAGATTGATGCAGAACGTTTTTAAGGCATGGACTTCTAAATATTTTACACTCTCAGGTAACACTGTTACTGAGAATTTTTTTTCTCAATGCAGTATATTGCTTTGAACCAATCAATGATAAAATATTTGCTCTTTTTTTTTTATTACCACCTACACTATATTGCCAAAAGTATTGCCAAATTATCGGAATCAGGTGTTTCAATCACTTACATGGCCACAGGTGTATAAACGTAAAGCATCTAGGCATGCAGACGCTCTCAGGAGCTCAGTGAATTCCAGCATAGAACAGTGATAGGATGTCACCTGTGCAACAAATCTAGTAATCTGAAATTTCCTTGCTCCTAAATATTCCTCAGTCAACTGTCAGCTGTATTTTTAGAAAATGGAACAACAGCAACTCAGCCATGAAGTGGTAGGCCATATAAACTGACGGGGCAGGATCAGCGAATCACATAGTGTGAAGAGGTCACCAACTTTCTGGAGTCACATTCTCTGGAGTCACGAATCACGCTTTTCCATCTGGCCATCTGGTGGATGAGTCTGGGTTTGGTGGTTGCCAGGAGAATTGTACTTGTCTGACTGCATTGTGCCAAGTGTAAAGTTTGTTGTAGGGAGGATTATGGTGTGGGGTTATTTTTCAAGAGCTGGGCTTGGCCCATTAGTTTCAGTGAAAGGAACTCTGAATGCTTCAGCATATGAAGACATTTTGGACAATTCCATGCTCTCAACTGTAATGCTGGAGGTGTCAAGGAGTGAAATGGCGGACACAAATGCTGAGAAGAGTGAGATTTATTAAAGGGAAGTCCAATAGAAGGGTCATATATGCAGGCATAGGTCAAATCCAATAGGGAGTCCAACATAGAAACATAACCAACTCGAATGGACATAATGACAAAACAAACAGGCACAAACCGTAATATGACACTGAAGAGCAGACATAAAAGTAGACAGGGCTGTGAGTGACACAACATACGACAAGTGACAATGAACAGCAACACAAAAGACCAAACACCAGGATTAAATAGAGAAGACCAATAGAGCAACACATGAATCCAATAACGAGAGGGCCGTTAAAAAATACAAGGAGGGACTACGAATGCACATGGCAAAATTTGTGGGAACAGTTTGGAGCTGGCCTCTTCCTCTTCCAAAATGACTGTGCACCAGTGCACAAAGCATGTCAGAAAGACATGGATGGAGTCCGGTGTGGATGAACGTGACTGGCCTGCACAGAGTCCAGTCTACCCAATAGAACACCTTTGGGATGAATTAGAGCGGAGACTAAGGGCGTACTCACACTAGGCACGGTTTGCTTGTTCCGTGCTGGGGCCCGGTTATCCCCCCTCCCCACTCCCCCGCTGGCCTGCACTCACACTCGCTTCAGCAACCCGGCCCGAGCACGCTTACGTCATCACAACGCCGCTTTATTTGGAAAAAAGCGCGCTCGCACAACACTATAGAGTTCACGATTCTCTTTTTATTGTATTTTTGGAGTCGTTTTGGGAGTGCAGAAACACGGTGCAAGCACAGATTTATCGATAATTTAACACAACGATTGTCTGCTAATCGCTTTGCCGCTATGACTGTTTAACGTGAGCGTCGCATCACTGATGTCATGTTTGAGTTCCAGCGAAATGAACCAATCAGGCGAGGCACCAAGCGGGCCCGGGCACGGATAGCGCTCACACTAGAAGCGAACCGTGCCCGAGTCCACATGAATCGTGCCCTGGCCCACCTCTTCAAAGCGGGCCCGAGCACGGTTAACTGATCCGGGCCCGGGCACGGTTGGAGCGCTCACACTAGCCAAACGAACCGTGCTTCGGCAGGCAACCGTGCCCGGGCCCGGATCACAGAGCCTAGTGTGAGTACGCCCTGAGAGCCAGGCCTTCTCGTCCAGCATTAGTATGTGACCTCACAAATGCACTTCTGGAAGAATGGTCAAAAATCCCCATAAACACACTCCTAAACCGTGTGGACAGCCTTTGCAGAAGAATTTAAGTTGTTCTACCTGCAAAGGGTGAAACAACATCATATTGAACCCTATGGATTAGGAATAGGATGTCACTTAAGCTCATATGTGCGTCAAGGAAGGTTAGCGAATACTCTTGGCAATATAGTGTTTCCAGGCATTATATTATATGCATAGTATATTAATGTGACAGGTCAGGGAGTGCAAAAAAAGAAGGAATCCATCAAGCCTGTCTCAAGGAAAATGGAGGATTTAGTTAATAATATATATCAACGCAAAACCTGTGACATAATCCAATAGAATATACCAGCAGTGAACTGGTACAAAGACAAGACATATATAGACAGACAAATGACCTTGAGGTGCCAGGGTCCCTAATAGGCCCCGCCCACCTGAAGGATGAACACAAACTAACACCAACAGGTCAATATGAAATACTGCTGCTGCTGCTGGGGATGACCAGCAGGGGGCCATCGTGGTGTGACAAATATAATATAGCCATTATAACATTAAATGTCTTGCAGTATAATTTGAGTGTGCAAGCTAGTGGTTTAATTTAGCAGTTTATTCACATTATGATTGATCAGCCAATCATATTTACTATATGTAATTCCTCATAGTTGTTATGTATTTGCGGATGCCTGAAATGGTTGATAATACCGTAAACTTTGTTTGTTTTTTTCATTTTCCAGGGTGGTTCTAAAGCTGCTTGTCACAGTGCACTGGTTCTAGTACAGGAGGAGCAAGAACTTGTCTACACATTCACCCCCCCCTCTCTCTCTCTCTCTCTCTCTCCCTCCCTCTCTCTCTCTCTCTCTCTCATCACCACCTTCACCTGCACTTTAATTACTCTCATTTACAGGTACTATTTTAAGATCGACACAGGACATTTACCATGCACCAATTAGAGACGAAAGTCCCTGAGATCCTCACGACTGTTATTACTTTACCTGGAGTGCACACAGATGCTGAGTTTATAATTGAACGGTTAGAGCTTTTCTGCTGATTTGATGGCCTCCATTTTGTTTGTTTGGTTGTGCTATGGAGAATAAAGTCCATTGAACAAACCTCTCACCTCTCACCCTCTTCCTACCACTGATACGCTGCTCTTTTGAATGAAGTTTCAGTTAGGGCAATATTGATATAATACTCATACTGTATATTAGTGTAATGTGGTAATACTCCCTTCAGTCACTGGGGTAATATTGGTATAATACTCATATATTAGTGTAATATTTTGATAATACTCTCTTCAGTCACAAGGGTAATATTAGTAATACTAAAGTAAAATATAGGCATAACATTGGCACAATACTAATTTTATATAAAAAAAAAATAATGTCGGGCAAATCTCTCCAGTGACTATATATTGGGCACTACTCATTACATTATATAATGTGCTTCCCATCCAAACTTCCCATAGTTTTTAAACACAGATACAGTTTCTGGTCATCCTATTATGCATATTTCATGTTGTGACGGGCGAGAGAGTACAAATAAAAAGAAACGATCATGCCAGGCTCAGGGAAAATGGAGCATTTAATCGATAATGTGCACCAACTGAAAACTCGTAACACAATCCAAATGAAGGATACAATGACCAGCAGTCAATTGGTACAAAGACAAGACATATATAGGCAGACGAACGACCCTAAGGTGTCGGGTATCCTAATAGGCCCCGCCCACCTGAGGGATGAACACAACAACAACAGGACAAGATGAAATACTGCCGCTGCTGATGGGGGCAGCCAGCAGGGGCCTCCATACCGTGACACATGTATCTGAGTGATGATGTGAATATCAGTATTACAGACAGATTTTGTTGTAGTGCTGGGCAGTATACCGGTTCGCACCAAAATCCAGTGTTTATTTTTGTTATTATAAGAATGTTTCAGATACAGGCTACACCGGTTTAAATAACTTTCACGTGTCCGCAGCACGGTCGTTAATTGTTTCTCAAGGGACGCTTTTTATTGCTGCACTGCTAAGCATACATGCAACAGAGCGCAAATCTAGCTTGCTGAAAACAGGGATGTTCTGAACCACAAAGATGATGCCCCAAATGAACTTTAGCCAAAGAAACCAGCCGTGTCTGTTGTCAGGAAGTACCGTATTTTCTCGACTATAGCGCTCACCTCAAAATAAGCCACACCAGGCTAAAAGCCGCATATAGGGCCTATCTACTGAACTGAATACATTTAACTGAAGTGATCAGTTTCTGAATGGTGCCTGTAACATATCACGTGTGACAGATTTGGGTTTCAGCCGGTGTTGTGCCCAATTCTGACTCCCCTAGTTTATCCGCCCATAAAGACGCAACAGATTATATTGTCGATTTACGTTTCAATACATAAATAAGAGCTAGACTTTAATTATCATTTTCAATATTTTCCAGCAACTTCAGCTTAATTAAGTTACATATTTATACAAATACACATATGGTCGAAATGAGTCAAAATAATTAGCTTTTTATCACATTAAAAGAGATAAAAAAATAAAAGGTTTTACATTTTTACTGCAACTGTAATGCTATATGATTCATTCACTACTTTAGTGCTACCATTTGAAAACCGATCATGTGGGGCCATGCAAATCTGTATTACATGTAATACTTTGGAGACATTTTTCTAACAGTGGGATAGGGTACTCCTAACCACTCTACTGCAGTAATTCTTTTCGTAATCAATGCAGTTAACATATCATGCATGGGGGGGAAAAACCGTCAAATACCGTGAATATATATTATATATAATTTTGAAAAATACCGTGATATAGAATTTTGGTAATACCGCCCAGCACTATTTTGTTGCTTATGAAAATAATTAAGAAAATAACTTTTCCTCTTCTTCTTCTTCTTTCGGCAATTCCCGTTTAAGGGTCGCCACAGCGGATCAAACTCCTCCATCTGGCCCTGTCCTGAGTGTCCTCCACTGACACACCAGCCACTCTCATATCATCTACTACTGCATCCATAAACCTCCTCTTAGGTCTACCTCTCCTCCTCTTGCCTGGAAGTTCCATTCTCAAGACCCTCCTACCAATATACCTTTCCTCCCTCCTCTGTACATGTCCAAACCATCTCAATCTTGCTTCTCTAACTTTATCTCCAAAACATGCTACATGTGCTGATCCTCTAATAAACTAATTTCTGATCCTTTCCTTCCTTGTCACTCCACATGAGAATCTCAACATCTTCATCTCAGACACCTCCATCTCCCTCACCTGTCTCTTTGTCAGTGCCACAGTCTCCAGTCCATACAACATAGCAGGTCTAACTACTGTCCTATAGATCTTTCTAGGGGTGTGACGAGATCTCGTGTCTCGAGATCTCGCGAGACGCAACTCCGCGAGATTTCTCGTCGTGTTAAAAATCTGTCTCGCGAGATTTGATGACGTCACAACGACGTCAGAAAATGCAGGTATTACTATTGAAGATGCCCCCGCCGCTTTCACATCGTTTGTTTGGCAGCCTTTTGGGAACCCGGCTGAAATGATAAATGGCAAGAGAGTGACTGATAAGACACTACATATGCAAACATTGTATGAAAATAATGCTGTACACCACAACTAATACGAGCAGGATGCAGATACATTTACAGCACCACAGCTCAGTACTCAAATCAACTATAGAGGGAGGTAACGAATTCCAGAGGGTGGGGGCAGCAACACTGAATGATCTGCCACCCATAGTAGAGAGTCTGTGTCGTGGGACGGAGAGCAAACCTAGGTTAGAGGACCTGAGCTGACGTGATGAGATATGAAGGTGGAGAAAGTTGGAGAGATAGGAGGGTGAAAGACCATGCAGAGATTTGAATGTTAGGAGTAGGATTTTATAGTGGATGCGTTCAGAGATAGGAAGCCAGTGTAACCGATGGAGGATAGGAGTGATGTGATCAGATTTTTTTATGGACATTAGAACTCTGGCTGCAGAATTTTATATCTGTTGTAGGGGGCAAAGTGATTTAGCAGGTAGACCTGCAGGTAGCAGGGAGTTACAGTAATCTAGTCTGGAAGTAATGAATGCATGTACCAGGGTTTCGGCATCTTTTAGTGAAAGTATGGGGCGGAGCCTTACAATTTTGCGGAGATGGTTAAAAGCAGATTTATGGATAGAATTTATGTGTGGGATGAAAGTGAGAGAGGAGTCAAATGAAACACCAAGGTTTCGCACAACAGAAGACTGGGTAACTGGGATATTATCAACAGATAGACTACAGTTTGAGAGGGCAGAGATGGCTGACTTGGTGCCGATGATCATGAATTCAGTTTTAGTAGGATTTAGTTTGAGGAAGTTATTGTTTAACCAGTGAGTTATCTCCTGGATGCAGTACAGCAGTGTGGTAGGAGGGAAAGAGTCAGAAGGGTGGAGATCCAGATACAGCTGTGTGTCATCCGCATAAAAGTGATAGTTGATGTCGAAGGAGTGGATAATGTTACCAAGAGGAAGTAAGTATGTAATGAATAGTAGGGGACCAAGAACGGAACCCTGTGGAACTCCCTGGGTGACTGGGACAGAAATGGATTTGTGCTTTCCTATACTGACAAACTGAGATCTGTTAGTAAGGTAGGATGAAAACCAAGAAAGCACAGTGCCAGACAGACCAAAACTGGAAAGACATGAGAGGAGTATTTTGTGATTAACTGTATCAAAAGCAGCAGTTAAATCAAGGAGAAGAATGACAGATGCACGCCCAGAGTCAGAGGACAGGAGCAGGTTATTCAAAACACTGAGAAGAGCAGTCTCAGTGCTATGTAAGGGACGAAATCCAGACTGGAATGTCTCAAAGAGATTGTTGGTGGTGAGAAAAGCCTGTAACTGTATGGCGACAGCTCTCTCAAGAACTTTAGAAATAAAAGGTAGATTGGAAATCGGTCTGTAGGATTGTACATCAGAACTATCAAGAGAAGGTTTTTTAATAACAGGAGTAATGGCAGCCGTTTTAAGAGAACAGGGAACATAACCAGTGGAGAGAGAGAGATTAATGATATGTGTTATAGGAGTACTTATGTCCGAGAGACAGAGCTTTAGGAGTGAAGTTTGGGCAGGGTCAAGTTGACTGGATGAGGATTTGGACTTAGAAATTATTTCGGCAGTGTTGCTGATGGAAACCGGAAAGAAATGAGATAACAGAGTGTTAATAGGACTGGGAGGAGAGAAAGAGAAGTCAAGGGAGGGTGAGCTAGGAAAACCTTTGTTTATGGAAGTAATTTTATCTTGGAAATGGTTGAGAAAAGAAGTACAGATTTCAGGAGAGGATAAGACTGTATGAGTAGGAGGGCAAGAAATTTTGTTGACAATAGAGAAGAGATGTTTAGGGTCATGTCTGGAGCCATGTATAAGGTTAGAGTAGTACAGAGAACGAGCAGATTGTAGTGCAGATTTGTAGGTGAGCATATGGTCAGTAAAGGCCATAGCGTGAACTTGAAGACCTGTTTTTTAATAGAGACGCTCAAGGCGCCTGCCGGTCGATTTCCGTGTGTGTAGTTCAGGGGTAATCCAGGGAGAGGTGTGCGTGGATGGTACAGTCCTCATCTTAAGTGGAGCTAGTGTATTGAGGATGGCAGAGACAGAATCATTATACAAAGAGACAGCATCCTCAACGTTAGATATGTTACAAATTGAAGGGAATAAAGAAGATTTGAGATGTTTGGAGAAGGCGAGAGAATCAACAGCAGAAAGATTACGAAAGGATATTGTCATTTTAGAGGGGGTCTTAGGTATAGGCAGGCAGAGGCCAGCAGTGATAACTTTGTGGTCAGATATACCCAAGCCAGTACCAGAGATGTTATTAACAGTACATCCAGCAGAACAAATTAAGAATATGGCCCTGATTGTGCGTGGGAAAATCTATATGTTGAGTTAAATCAAAACATTTGAGCAGAGATAAAAATTCAGTGGATAAAGATGAAACAGTGTCCATATGGATATTAAAGTCTCCGAGTAGGACCAGAGATGGAGACTTGGAGCTGGCGATGGTAAGTAGTTCCCAAATACCCATAGGTTTGTATCAGGCGAAAGAAAAGAAAGTAAGAAGAAAGTGAGACCGGGTGTGACGCACGGCGGAGCAGGGAAAGATGAGACACGAATCCTCCTTTTTCTCTTGTCACTTTTAATAATAATGTTTATTGCGCAATACCGCGCACGAAGAACACACAGCATACACACAGCAACGTGTAAACTCTAGACAACGACGAGCCCAGGACACTGCGCGAACGCACATTAAATAGACAAACCACATTAGCCCCACGTGATTACGAGACGATTCACAGGTGAGACGGATTATCGCTTGACATAATCATAACCACGGAGAACCTCTGACGCAGACAAAGCACATGGACTACGTCAACACACGCCCAAAAGGGAGGGGCCGGGGTTCTCAACGTGACACCAGGAGGAAGCGGCAGCCAGATGCACACAGCGTTCTCCAACCCGGAAGCCTGATGGATGACATATTATATGGATGAAATATTGACATCATTATTGGTAATACATAGTTGTAGTGTAACTGCAGAATGCCTGAAATGCCTAATAATGCAGTAATAATTTTTTCTGTTGCAGCAATGTAATGATCCTGCTCTATCAAATGAGTCATCAAATAAGGTAATACTGACTCCAATGACTGCAGTAATATTTGAGCAGTACTGGAGTATTTCTGTCTCCAGTGACTGGAATAATATTGGTGTAATAGTAAGGTTAGTGTAACATTAGAGTAATATTGGGGTTATAAGAGTGTAATATGAGGATCACATGAGTGAAGGAGGTAGTGGGGTGTGACACTGTTACGTCCAGCTCCGCCCTCCTCCCTGGTCCGACCTAGTTTCCCCGGTTCTGTGCTTTCCCTTGTCTGTTCCGCCCCCGTCGTTAGTGCCCACACCTGAATCTCGTTTCACTCCCCTGTTCAGTGTATATCTTCCCCTCTGTTTCAGTCCTCCATGTCGGTCATTGTTAGTAAGTGCATCCCTCTGTCTTCCTTGCCCTCGCTCTGCTTTACCTTACCATATGTGTTTTCTGTGTCCGTTAAGTGTCCCAGTTGTACTCTGTGTCTGTTTTCAGCTTCCCGTTTGGTCTCGTTGTATTCGATAGTTTTCCCCTCTGTGTTGTTGTTCAGTTTTCTATCGGTTGTGTCCTTTATGTTATGTTACTGTCTGCAGCCCTGCACTTTGCATTTACGTTTGTAGCTGTTCCTGTGTGAGTAACCCTGAGTCTGATGTTCGTTAGTCCTCTTTTGGTTTCTAGTTCTGTCTTACAGTTATGTGTGTGTGGGTTTTGTATTAAGTCAAGTGTAGTTCTGTCGTGTTGTGGTTCTGTTTTGCCGTCTTGTTGTTTGATGTTTCTGTTACGCTGATTTCAGTGTACCTGGTAGTTTTGTCTGTCTAGTCTGTTCCTTGTTTCTTTAATAAACTAGTTAAATCCTGCACTTGCGTCACGCCTGTCCCCCTGAAACGTTACAGACACTAGTACAGAGTGATCATCTTAGTGAGACTCACATTATATTCCTAATGTAGGACCAGAAGAAACCGTCACACTCAAGAACAAGTATCTGTCTGTACAATGCATTTAAATATGAATGATTTTTACATTTGCTGTGCAAACCCACAAGATGATCAGTGTGCATTTTATTCATTGTTTATTGGCCTCATATACACTGAGAATGAGAATATGAAATTATGTCTGATTATTATGGAACAAGTCAAATGAAAACTATAAAATAATCCCATCTGCATCATTTTCAGGCAGTGACTCAAATAGTCCATCAAAGTTGCCTCCAGTGAGTTTCTCCATTACAGTCCTGCATTCACAATAGACACCTGTATGCACAAAACACATGGCTGATAATTCAGTAATGTTTTTTCTGTTCCAACAATGTAATTATCCTGCTCAAAGTAGTCATCAAATAAGTAATACTGACTCACAGGAGTGGAGGAGGTAGTGGGGTGTGACACTAGTACAGAGTGATCATCTTAGTGAGACTCACCTTAGCACATTTGATGATTTGAATGATTTCACTTGAATATTTGTTCATGATGTTGTCATTATATTAATGTAGAAACACATGTTACTCTTTTAGGACCAGGTGAATCCACGACAGTCAAGAATAAGTAAGTGTTTGTCTGCTGTTCAATGCATTTTATTGTTTCATTATTTTTACATTTGCGGTGCAAACCCACAAGATGATCAGTGTGTATTACATTCTTTGTTTATTGCCCTCATATACACTATATTTTCAGACTCATTGTGACACTGAGAATATGAAATGATGTCTGATTATTATGGAACAAGTCAAATGAAAACTATAAAATAATCCCATCTGCATCATTTTCAGGCAGTGACTCTGACGGTCCATCAAAGTCGACTTTCGTGTGTTTGTCCATTACAGTCCTGCATTCACAAAACACACCAAACATCTCACTCATCTTTATAAATGTGTTTTTACTATTTGGTTGATTATTTCAGAAAGACTCTGTGTAGCAGTTTAATTGAGTAGAATCATGTTTTCATTTAGCACTTTATTCAGATCATGATTGGCAAATCTATTCACATCATAATTGGCCAGTTTATTGACATCATTATTGGTAATTCACATAGTTGTAGTGTAACTGCAGAATGCCTGAAATGCCTGATAATGCAGTAATTATTTTTTCTGTTGCAGCAACGTAATGATCCTGCTCTATCAAATGAGTCATCAAATAAGGTAATACTTATCCTAGTGACTGGAGTAATGTTTGAGTAATACTGGAGTATTTCTGTCTCCAGTGACTTGAGAAATATTGATGTAATAGCAATGTTAGTGTAACATTAGAGTAATTTTGGGGTGATATGGGTGTAATATGAGGATCACAGGAGTGGAGGAGGTAGTGGGGTGTTACACTAGTACAGAGTGATCATCTTAGTGAGTCTCACCTTAGCGCAGTTGATGATTTGAATGATTTCATTTATACATTTGTATGCACATTTGTTCATGATTTAGTCATTATATTGATTAATAAACACATTATATTCCTATTGTAGGACCGGGTGAAGAGACGACAGTTAAGTAAGTGTCTCTGCTGTTCAATGCATTTACATGTACATTCACTGTTTGAATGTTTTTGTGTAGTTTTTATTGATAATTCTAATATCAAATGATGCAACACAAACAAGATATTTGTTGATCCTGTATTCAGAGCTTGTTTCACTTGGACCAACTTTCTGGTGTACTCTTGGTTCTTGGTTGTTTCATCTTGGATTGCTGCTCTGATGCTCTCTAATCTTTAGTACCCTTCTTTTTCACATATACTGTATTCACTATACAGTCTTAGAGTGGTGGATTTAGGACTAAAACCTCCTGCATTGTGTGGAGTGTCCTTACATAGTTTCAGTTCATTGTGGGCTGTGGGAATGTGGCTTGTACAAAACACAGATAAATCTGCTCTCTGTCCACAGACTCCAAGCCTGCTGTTCTAGTGGTGCTCCATCACACATTTGACCCAAACTACACAGTACCAGACAGCAGCAGATCTGTAACCAGGGAGAACACGACCACAGTGGACTGTAACGTAGCTCGCGCCACGGAGCAAGGAGACGGACACAATCGCTGAGAAGAGCGACATTTATTTAAGGGAATACCATATTCGTCGTCGCTTAGCCAGGCAGGGTCAATAACAGGAGGGCAGTCCGAAAAGCAAGCGTATACGGGCATGATAACGCAGGAGACGCAAACCAGACAGGGAGTAACAGAAAGCAGGAACAAACGGGCAACAAGCAAACAACATTAGAACTTAACACGAACAACCAAGAGAGAATCAAACATCCAGACATCCAATACAGTCAAAACACCAGACAAAGGACAAGGGAGACTAAGGGGCTTATATACAAGGGACTGAAAACGAGGGACAGGTGTGAACGATAATACAGGGGCGTGGTAACAAACGAGGAATCACGAAGACAAACGAGCTGGGCGGGATGAACAGACACGGAACACAGACATGAGGGAACTCGGAGTGACAGCTACATGAGGGGGGCACGGTCATACGTGACATGGACTGTCTGTTCCATGAGGATCAAGGATTATTGAAGTGCTTAAAAAATGAGGAAGCACTAAAGAAAGTGGTAGAAAACCTAAAACGTCGGGTACTGATATTATACTGATATAAAATTTTATCAATTTAATTTACTATTTACCTCTGAACTTGAGTGCTGATGTAGGGTGAAGACGTTTGTTGTTAGTTTTAGAGTATTAATAATTTGGGTGAAACAAACAACACATACAGTCTCCTACACCTACAGTCTCCAGTCATCTAGAACAGGGAAAAGAGTTGTCAGAACTGACAAGAGTTACAGGATACAATTGGAGTTTATTCAGTTATTATACAAAGCAAAGAAGCAGGTGAACTCAAAGTGGAAAACAGACAGCAGGTCATGTGATCAGCAAACAGAGTCTATGGGTGTCACCCTCATAGAGGTCACACTGAAGGAGAACTCACATGATGGAGAACTCAGATCAGACTCAAAGGTAGACAGGAGACTCCCCACACTGGGAACTGAACAACCATATTTAAAAAGGGTAGTTAATTGGAGACACGTGCAGGGTGTGGCCAATGATCATTGCAGGTAATGGAGACAGGTGCAGGGGTGTGGCCAATGATCAGTGCAGGTAATGGCGACAGGTGCAGGGGTGTGGCCAGGGCCGGAGTGGGACACTTTTTCAGCCCGGGAGTTTCATGCCCAAATCCGGCCCAAAATAATTTTTCCCTCCCAATCGGCCCAAACTAGAGATTGACATGAGCCGGCCCATCGGGAATCCTCCCGAATCTCCCGATTAGCCACTCCGGCTCTGGGTGTGGCCAATGATCAGTGCAGGTAATGGACACAGGTGCAGGGGTGTGGCCAGTGATCAGTGCAGGTAATGGAGACAGGTGCAGGGGTGTGGCCAATGATCAGTGCAGGTGCAGGGGTGTGGCAGGTAAGTGGAGGAGGTAGTGGGGTGTGATACTAGTACAGAGTGATCATCTTAGTGAGACTCACCTTAGCACGGTTGTGGATTTGAATGATTTCACTTATACATTTGTATGCACATTTTTTCATGATTTAGTCATTATATTAATGTAGAAACACATAATATTCCTATTGTAGGACCAGATGAAGCCACCACAGTCAAGAGCAAGTAAATGTTTGTCTGCTGTTCAATGCCTTTAATTATTTAATTATTTTTACGTTTGCAGTGCAAACCCACAAGATGATCAGTATGCATGTACATTCATTGTTTATATATATATATATATACTACATGTTCACATGCCACATTGACACTGAGAAGTAAAAAAGGAGGAGGAGTCCTGAACCGACTGGACCATCACTGAACGATAACTATGCCCCGGTCGGCCACAGGACTCACGTCCTAGAAGCCCCTTGGCTGCTTTTACCCCATACATATAAAGTGTGTCTGTGCAGGCTACTTCACCCGGGGAGTGGTCATCCTTCTCCCAGACCTCCCTCTCGCCTCAGGGAGGCCCTGCACCCAGCATAGGGTGGACCAAGGCCTTGGCCTTGCCTATAATCCAGGGGAGGCACCCCCCTCAAGGGAGTCTGCTTCTGAGACCAATTCCTCAAGCCCACCCTAGATCCCAGGGGAGACTCTCCCCTCAGCGGGGTCTGTTTCCGAGTCAATTTCTTCTAACCCTATAGGGGAGCCTGGAGGCCCAGGAGAACCACCATCCACCTCTGGGGAGAAACACCTGCACAGAACACTCACACAAATACATAGTGCCAGTCTGTGTTCCAGAGGTAGGGACTCGAGTCACATGACTTGGACTCGAGTCAGACTCGAGTCATTAATATTAAGACTTTTGACTTGACTTGAAAAAATATTCAGAGACTTAGACTTGACTTGGACTTTTACACCAATAACTTGGGACTTGAATTGGACTTGAACCTGTTTACTTGCAAAGACTTTAATTTTTTTACCCCAAATCTAAATTTTAAAGCGCATATTAATATTTATAAAGTGCGCCCCATTAATTTCATTTCCGTCCTTCTGACGCAGACCGGTCCTCTGCTTTTCCACACTCTGTACGTGTGTGTGTGTGTGTGTGTGTGTGTGTGTGTGTGTGTGCACATGAGCTGCAGCACAACCAATCAAATGGGGGGGGGGGGGTCAGTGAACGTGAATTGTTACCGGGTGGGGTGTAAAATGGACACAAATTAAGTATTGTATCGCGATCGATCGATCGCCAGTGGTTGGTGCCAGAGCGAACTAGTAACTCATTGAATCATAGATATGGATCAGAGGTAAATAAACTAGATTTTTTTTTTCGGCGTGAGATATCGGAAGTGTGGCGTGTGAGCGTGTGAAGACGGTCAAATGCGTGTGTCTCACGCTCAATGCGTGAGAGTTGGCAAACCTGGGTTCTGTATCTGAACACGGGGAAGAGAGCCTCTCTCTGTCACCATCATATCCAGTTCTATCTCAGCATGGATTGTGTATTTGAAGACATCTACGTCGAGAAAAAAATATATTGACAAAAGTGGAGTTTTCAGCTATGGGGACATCATTCTACGGCCTCATCGTGCACAAATGACAGCCTACAGACTTTTGGCCAGTTTGGTCTTTTGCAAATGCAATGCAGAATAGTTTACTGAAATGTCTAAAGTTGCAGATTCCTGTTAATTGTTGAGTTCTTATATTCGTTTGTCTTGTGTCACTCACACATGGACACACATGTTCTCCAAGAAACCAGATAAGAGAAGAGAGGGAAAAATGCTGTTATGGTTCTTTGTATTGTACTGTGAAAATATCAGCACTTTTTATTTGAGCATGGAGTTCTACTTGTGACTTTTTCACAGAATATTTATTTCTGGAAAATTGTAGTTTAAAGTATGAATATTTTTGCAGCTAATTTTAACAAATTGAACTGTGCAATAAAGAGGTGTAATTTAATTTTTTTTATACTTCGTGTTTTCAGTTGCACATGTTTTATCAAGATTTGAGGAGAATACAAATTTAAAAAAGAACACATGTCTATTATTTACTGTCACGTTGAGGACCCCGGCCCCTCCCTTTTGGGCGTGTGTTTACGTAGTCTACATGCATCGTCTGCGTCTGTGGATATTTCGTGGTGATAGCTATGTCATGTGATAATCCGTCTCACCTGTGAATCGTCTCGTAATCACCTGGGGTTAATGTGGTTTGTCTATTTAATGTGCGCTCGCGCAGTGTCCTGTGCTCGTCGTTGTCTAAGTCTACACGTTGTGTCAGTGTATTCAGTGTTGCTCGTGCGCCATCGCACGTTTATTTTGTGAATTAAAAGTGACGTCCGTCAAACTGCAAGGATTCCGTGTCTCATCCTTCGCTTCGCCCCGTTCGTCACATTTACATTTAAAATATACCTGCAACATTGGTAAAAAAAAAAAAAGACTCGAAAGGACTTGAAATTCCAAGTTTCAGAGTTTCAGACTTGGGACTTGACTTGACTGTTGCCTGTCTTGACTCGAGACTTGACTTGACTTGACTGTCTTTGCTTGAGACTTGACTCGAGACTTGACTTGACTGTCTTTGCTTGAGACTTGACTCGGGACTTGAGGATAAAGACTTGGACTTACTTGAGACTTGCAAAACACTGACTTGGTCCCACCTCTGCTGTGTTCACCCTGTGAACTAATCCAAATGAATAACCAGCAGTCAACTGGTACATAGACAAGACGTATATAGAAAGACAAACCGTAACCGTTACAGTAGTTATAGTAATTATTAACATGTGCCTTCTTGTGTATGTCCATAGATGACCAAGAAGAAACCAGTGTGAAGCTTTACTCATGAATTAGGCAGAGCGGCAACTCAATTTAATTAAGACAGAACTGGAATTTGAGTGTAAGGTCCTGAAATAGTAGGTAAAGATGTTGTAGCTTTTTTCCTAGTGCAGTTGCTATTATTGTTTAGATATGGTGCTGAATTTGTTCCATTGTTATATTGTTACACTGTTACACTGTGGTGGAGTGCTGGATTAACTATAAATCATTGATTCAAGTCTGTGCATTTGAAAAACAGTATATATATATATATATATATATATATATATATATATATATATATATATATATATATATATATATATATATATACATATACAGTAGTATAAAACAATCAGACCTTCATAAACGTATGACAGTTTAAACATGCATAAGAGAATGTGCCTGACAGCCATGTTCTTCCTGATTATTCTTATACTCCTAATAAACATTCTAAATAAAACCAATGCATGAAGGTACTTGGGACTATTGTCATTTCCTGTTTTGAAACAGGCTAATTAGGGTTTAGGCCCAGTGAAAATTTGTATATTACAGGGAGGAGGAGTTAGACAAGGGGGCGTGATCAACAGAACGAGACATGGAAAATAAAAACAAAGACAAGCCTGAAAGACAGGAGGGGCTAAACGAGATGTAGGCAAAACCTGACAGAAGTGACTTGACACAAGGAATGTTGACTGACAAGGTGTCAATCAATCAAAATTGAAATAGTTAAAGAGTTCCAGCATGAACTCCCCTTCCTCAGAGGAAGATTCACCATCTGACCAGGACTGGTACATTGGACCAGCCCTGGATCTACAGAGGGGACTCCCCTGGATCCTCCTTTGAGCATCAGTCCGAGGTAACAGGAATGACTAGGCCTCAGTCCTGAGAATGTATGTAAGATGCTGTGGGCTGGTAGGTGGTGACCTGTTAACAGCCTTACCAGTACACTTGTAACACTCTTGACATTAACACAACCACAAAATGTATCTAAAACAGCATGGTAACCTGCTAACCTGCAACAAAGACTTGATGACTTGCTGGTAATGCTCAAAATCCACACATCACCAATACACTCAAGCCATATGCATATAAACAGACATTAGAGGGTTTTCCATCCACCGAGTTTTTGCGCATTTTGAAAATGCGCATGCAAAAAGCTGGATGGAAAAAGTCCAAAATTCAAAAAAAGCCCCAAATATCGCAAAAAGATTTTTACGCTAGGAGGAGGTGAAAAAGTTAGACTATCGCCAAAATTCGGAAAAACTGGATGGAAAAGGGTTTTTCGCATAAACGATGACGTATCATGCCTCAAGTCATGCCTCAACGTGCAAAAATGCGTAACTGCCAGATGAATGTAAAAACCACTATTGTTTGGCGTCCTCTCACGTGATCTAAAGTTTATTCGCATAACTGTAATGAATGGAAACAAGGCTTAATTCGGATTTTTTTCTGCAGAAACTTGGAAATTGTGCATTATTTTTTTGAAAGGTTTGGATGGAAACCCGGCTATTCTCTCAGTCATCTCCAGTTGTACACTCAGTGATGTTGGTTTTAAAAAAACCTTCTCTCAGGACCTGATACATCCCATTGGTGGATCTCGGCATCTGTTACATATAAAGCTGGATCTAAAGCTGGATCTTCTCAGGACTGTGATAACCAAGCTGATTTCACAGGCAAAGGATGTCTGAAGTATCTGAAGTGAGATGCCCATGTGTTCTGTATTTACTGTAGCTACATACTGTGAAGATTCTAGACAAATAGTTGTTAGACAAGCAAAAAATTGGAGTAAAAAAATTTAATAGATTGCGAAACAATATCATTAGGTTTACTGGATACGATGTGAGCTAATTATGTGAACGACAACAAACACATTATTAAAAAAAGAAAACACACACTAGTGATTACTAGGGGGCTGTGGTGCACACGTGCCCAGAGCCCTAGCCTGGCGAGCAGTTGGGGTTAGGTGCCTTGCTCAAGGGCACCTCAGTCAATCAGGAATCAAACCCACGACCCTCCGGTCACCAGAGTGGTTTAATTGAGCAAAATCCGGGTGAGGACTTTTACTTTCTGAACCTGGATTATACAACACTGCCGGTCACAAGACCACTTCCCTACCACCAATGTTATGCATTTGCTAAATCCATCAAACACAATAAAGTTGGAAGAAAGAAGAAATTGGGGAACATGAAAAGACTCAGTAATGAACTCCTTGGCTTGTAGTATGCTACCACCACAAAAAAAAGAGGTGTGTATAAAAAGAGATGAACAAATTGGTTCATCTGATCTAGTCAAGGAGTCAATTGTGACGGGCAGGGTGAGCAAATTAAATGGAAGCGATCACACCAAGTCTCAGGGTAAAAGGATGGTTTAATACAGAAAGTGCGCAAACCAAAAACCCGTGACATGATCCGAAATAAGGATATAATGACCAGCGGTCAACTGGTACAAAGACAAGACATATATAGACAAACAAATGACCCTCAGGTGAGACGGATCGTGGGCTCCACCCACCTGAGGGACGAACACAACACAATAACAACACGACAACTGCCGCTGTGGACGGAGGCGACCAGTAGGGGGCCCACCGTACTGTGACATCAATACTGTCCAGCAGAGTTTATTGTTATAAGCACATTCGATTATCTCAAAAGGTACCACCTCATCCTTAATTTATTACATGAAGTCACCTGTATCTTTCTTGTTGCTAGGGCTTTGATGTCATAAACATTCATATTAATTCCCATTAACATTCCCATTAACACATTGTCAGTAGTTTTGGATTGTGGCCATGGCAAGTTTTGGAATCCACAATTTGTTTCTGTTACCAGTTTGTCCTTGTGTGGGTGTGTCTGGGTGTGAGCGTCTCCCCTGAGAACTGGGTCTGGCTCACCATGACAGTTTCTTTTGTTCTGTTTTGTTCATGGACATATTACATACTGCGTTGTAGGGAGCCTAAACATTACTATGGTTAGATAATCCAGTTGTACATGCAGGTTCAGTTATACTGGCTTTTTCTGTGTCAAAATGAAATGGTGATGACAAGAAAGTGAAACTTAAGGTTTGCAGGTGGTGCTCTGTTGTGTGTTGACACACCTTATATATCACTTATATATACACACACACACACACACACACACACACACACACACACACACACACACACACACACCTTATTATTACCTTATTATGGAGCCTCCGTCCCCACCAGAGGGTCAAATAGAAAAACACTTGTGTTTTTGGTGTTCATGAACACTTTCTGCAAATGCTCCATGAACAAACACCAGACCTGCAGCTGGTGTCTACAGTGGAGAAGTGTGATGTCATTCTGCTGTTCTGTCCCATTGTGTCTCGGGCTGGAACTGACATTGAAGCAGCACTGAAGCTCATTTCTGAAGCAGGTAACTCTGAGCCTCTTCATGGTGAACACATAAGATATTAGGCACACACTGCTCCATCATGTTTGACAAGATAAAGTCCTGCTCACAAGATCAAATCTTGCTTGATAACCCATAATACATTGTACCAGACAACAGCAGATCTGTAACCAGGGAGAACACGACCATAGTGGACTGTCTATTCCATGAGAACTGTGGATTTAAAAAATGCTTAAAAAATGAGGAAGCACTAAATAGTGCTTAAATAATAATAAATAAGAAATAATAATAAATAAAGTGGTAGAAAAGCTGAAACCTTAGGTACTGATTGTACTCAGTTTTAGCATGTTAGTTTTCTGTTTACCTCTGAACCTGAGTACTGATCAAGACTTGAGGAAGAGAAAAGAGATTCAGTAAAGTAACAGCACTTGAAGAGACTTGTACTTGAAGAGAAGATGGAGAAATCTCTGAAGCTGGGAGAAAAAGGACATAGCTGAGAGCTGCAGGAGTTTAATTACCAATAATAAATAACCAATAATATTTAACAAACAATCACAAGATGTCATGGGCGTAGAACATGCAGGGACAAAGGGAGGAAGCAAACGTGAATGTTTTATTCCTTGTGTTTCTGTTTGGAGTGGTTAGCTGTCTTTTTCCCCCAACAAGAGGTAATGTGCCATATTTTTTGTCAATTGTGATTTGACACAACCGGTCATAAGACCAGTTCCCTAACCACCAGGCCATGCCTGCCCCATGTAGTCTAGCAGTTCTGTAGAAACATGCAGTAGTACATATAGAGGAAAGATCTACTTATCTTCTAAATGTCCAGATGATGCTATCATGATGTAATCATAATTTCACCCACTAAAACACATTTTGGACTGTGATGCACTTGGGCTGCATATTGGTAAGGACAGGTAGCAAAAGTGAAACTCAATAAAGCACAAATGACTATAAGAATCAGGGGAGGAGGCCCTTTGGTGGCCAGAGGAGATTGTAAAATGATTCTGCTGCAGGGCAGAAAGAACAGCACAATTGTCAACTACATTAGAAAGATGTCATTAAATACATCTCCGTCCACTTAATTCTACACAGAAATGTTTTCGATTTGTATTTTTAGCTACAGTATTCATTGGAGTAATAATACCCCACTTTGTCGGTGTAATACGTCATCCAAAGAGAAAGTGAATGTACATTAGTTCTCGCGTCACTACATGAAGATAAACGGAGGTGAGTAGATACCTCAGACTGAAATGTGTTAATCTGCGCAAAAAACGTCGTAAGCTCAGTTCTAGCTAATGGCTACAGCTAGTGTCCTTATGCAAAACAATCACAGGTTATTCGTTGTTATTCGTCTTTAGCCTTTCAGCGAAATGTGGTATTGGGACTGCTTGTTGTGAATACGTAATATAACGTCGACCTTTAACGATTCTACAGTATAATAAACAGTGTTCACGGGTAAACGCTGAAGTAACGTCGGTTTATGAGTGCTACAGTGTAGTTTCAGTCGGAGAGTGAGACGTTGAATTAGGAGATTTCCAGTAGCGCACACGCTGAGAAGAACAAGATTTACTAACGCAAATCCATAATCAGAGTTTACATTGTTTTATCGGGTAGTTAGACGCTGAATCAAAATCAATACTTCAATAATGATCTTTAGACATTCTAAACAATGAACTTAACCAAATAAACTTTACCTCAAATGAAACACGTAACGTAACACGGGAACAAAGCTCAACATACAAAGACACGAAGTTTTTCTATGTCAATATTAAAATGAAAATGTAATAGGCTACACAAAATGACAATCCTAAATTTGCATTTACATGTTCCACTCATACAAGCAACTTTGAGCTCAAAGTTCAAAGTCAAATGCAATAATTCCATTTACATTTGCAATGTATATTCTATTCATATTTCATTTACACATACATTTTGATGCTTTATTTGTGCATTTAACTGAAAATGTATTTTCCGACATGAAGTTTCATGTGGTCATGCAAAAGTTGTATCAAAATTCTAATTAAAATGTTATTCACCCATTTACATTCAGTAATAATGCGTTTGAAATTTAATTTTCAACCTCACCACAAAGCTAAAAAGATGTAAAAATCCAAACGTTAAAGGGGAAATTGCGTCTCTCCTTTACGATTACGATACCAATAGAGCTCAATCTGTGTCAAAGTGCATTTTGAAAATACAATACGCGCAGAATGCATTTTCATTTTCATGGTCTTCCACTACAGTCAAATCAGATTCCACAGCCCTCCAATTTATTCAGCCAATCGGGTTCCACAGCTTTCCCCCTCAGGCAGCCAATCAGGACGGGACTACAGCACGCTAAGCAGTACAGGCTAGTGGTGGGCACTGCAGCTTAGATGAATTGAATCATTAGAATCAGTTCACTAAAAAGATTCATTCAAAAGATTCATTCACCGGAATGTCACTCCGACCCACCGCAAACGCAAACGACACATCACTAGTACAGGTGAGTTATTTGAAACATGGTCGCAGAAGCGCTCATTAGTTTATTTCAAAGGGTAGCAGACAGGCCTTATGGTGAATTTACCCTCGATTAGTGTGAAAGGTTAATTGGGCAAGCGGCAGACATATCTGCCTTATCTGGCACTGATGTGACTGTTATTGCCAAATTGAGAGCTGTGGCAGAGCAACTGAGTGTGCCTCAAATTACGGCGGTCGGACAGCCTACCTACGTGAAGCTGGCACATGAACATATTTCTGGAGGATAAGCCCTTCTCTCAGCTGTCAATCACGTATGTCTTGTTTAGTTTGGTTTCTCGTGTGTTCCCTTATCACGCCCATGCCATTTGTGACCTGGTCCCCTTGACAGCATATTTAAGGGCGTACTCACACTAGGGTCTGTGATCCGGGCCCGGGCACGGTTCCCTGCCGAAGCATGGTTCGTTTGACTAATGTGATCGCTCCGAACCGTGCCCGGGCCCAGCCCAGTTAACCGTGCCCGGGCCCGCTTGAAAAGGTCGGCCAGGGCATGATTCGCTTCTAGTGTGAGCGCTAATCGTGCCCGGGCCCGCTTGGTGCCTCGTGTGATTGGTTCAAAACGACTCCAAAAATACAATAAAAAGAGAATTGGGAACTCCATAGTGTTGTGCGAGCGCGCTTTTTTTCCAAATAAAGTCACGTTGTGATGACGTAAGCGTGCTCGGGCCGGCTTGATAAAGGCAGTGTGAGTGCAGGCCAGAGGGGGAGTGGGGAGGGGGGATAACCGGGCCCCAGCACGGAACCAGCAAACCGTGCTTAGTGTGAGTACGCCCTTGTTACTTGTTTAGTCTCTTGTACTTAAATCCTGTGTTTGGTCTGTTTTGTTGCTGGTCATTGTCGACTGTTGTTTCTGTTTCAGCACTGGTTAATTGCATGTATTGTAGCATATATATTCCATGTCTTGTTATGGTGTGCTTTTGTGTCTCGTTATGTCTATGCAGGGCTGGCCCTTCCATTAGGCAATATAGGCGAATTCTAGGGGTGGCGTTTGTCTAGGGGGGCGCTCGCGTGAATGCGTTTTTTTTAAACATTTTTATATCACAGTTATTTTTTAATTAATAACTGTGAAAACAAGCAAAGTCCACATAATCATAATTTTATTGTTTATTAATATTAGTCAAATTAATAATTATAATAATAACAACACACAACACCTGAAAACCGCCACTCCATAACCAATCAGTGACCTCCAACTGCTGACCCCGCCCACAGATCTTTTTAATGGATGTCTTAAATGCCCCATTTTTCAAAGTACAGATTTAGCACATTGCGTCATGTCACGTAGTTAATATACTGCCACAATTTTACTATTCTGTCATCATACTGCCCAATCCTAGTAGGTGCTATTATTAGCTTAGCTCAGCAAGTTTTTAAATAAATATATATTAAAACACACATATGCTCATCTGTTCATTGCAGATGCACTTTTGAAATAATAACAATGCTGCAGTAGGCAAATTGCACTGATTTGCACTGGTGGTAGTTGCTGTTTTTTCTTTCTTTTAATTTATTATTAATATTTAAAAGTTGTTCTCTGCACTACTTTATGTAAAAAATAGTTACATTTTTTGTGCAATACCTTTATATTTATTTCTTGTTATACGGTAATATTTATAATTCATTTGCTTTTTATTTGTTTCTTTAATACTAATACAATCAACCCGACGATTGATGATGCAGGGGGCACCAACCAAAATCTCGCCCACATCTGTGTCTATGTAGGATATGTTTTGTGTTTAGACTACCTCTTGGATTTGACCCATGCTTGTTTATACAGTCCTGATTTTTGACTTCCCTTTAACAAATCTTGCTTTTCTCAGCGTTTTTGTCTGCCCCATTGCTCCGTGATGCCCTCTGAGTTAAAAATGGAGAAAATAAACAAAAGCACATGTGACAACAAAACATAGACTTGAATGACATGTGGAGGCGGGGCTTGACGTGACACCCCACTTTTTAATGTGTTGATGTGGTTTTGTGTGATTAAGACTCATGTGATTCTTCATGAAGATCAAGACCAGCTGTGCACACAGAAGGACGAGCACCAACAACTGATAAAGGAGAACTGAATGAAGAACACGGAACACAAATGAATCAAGAAAAATTAATGAATTAAGAAAAGAAAATAAAAGAAGGAAAAAAGTTTCAGCCAATGGCAGGAGGGGAACCCAAAGACATGACCAGTAAAGGTCAGACCTCAAGATTCACTTTTTATACAAATACAATAAAAGTTCTGTATCTCTTATACAATGTAATATGTTTATGTTCAACTTTGAAAAAACACATTTTTTTCGTTCATTGTGTTGGCAGTTATGGCCTGGTGGTAGGGAACTGGTCTTGTGACCGGAGGGTTGTGGGTTTGATTCCCAGACCTGAGGCCATGACTGAGGTGCCCTTGAGCAAGGCACCTAACCCCAACTGCTCCCCAGGCACCGGGCTAGGGCTGACCACCACTCTGGGCACGTGTGATCCACAGCCCCCTAGTAATCACTAGTGTGTGTGTGTCTGTGTTCTAACTGCACAGTTGGGTAAAAAGTGGAGGCAGTGGAAAAAAAATCACAATTGACAAAATATGGCACATTTACATTTAAGTACTTCAGGACTGTAACAGGTGACATAATAGGATGCTACAGCGCTTTCATAGAAAATCCCCAAAAAATAATATTACATAAACTTCATCAGTGCTGGTACCCTGCAAATAGAGCAGGTCGAGTTTACTATCAGATATGCTCTACTCGTCTGGGCCGTTGCTAGTATGGCTGCAGACCAAAGGTTTCTAATGGTTTGTAAATATTAACATGCCCTGCTGGAGCACTCCTGGAGCTACAGGAGCTACCGTGGCCAACATCCCTCCAGATCTGAGGTTGACCCTCTGGGACATGCAATGCTCCTCGGTACTGCTGGGGGGCGCACTCCTGGAGTTAGGCTCTTTTGTAGCGCTTGCAGTTCCCCTAGGTGCCACTGGGGGGTGCAAACTGACATTGAGCGCCACAGGGGCGCTTGCAGTTCCTCGTGTTCCCACTGAGTGGTTGCACAACAGCGTTGGAGTCCTGGGACGACACCCAGGCAGGTCAGTCGGTTCGTCTTCCTCCGCATCCATCTCTTCCTCTTCCCCCAAGGAGACATAGCTCCTCATACTGGCACCCTCTGAGGTACTGTCCTCCAGGGCACTCCATACTCTCACCTTCAGAGTGGGGAAGAGGAATCTCCTCTGCATGGAGACACATTGTGGCAAGACTGGGGGCTATGCTGGACTCCCATGCTGGCCGCCCAAGAGGACTCCGAGGAGGGGAGGGCTAACTTCCCCACCCCGATATCTCACCGTCTAGGTGAAGTACTCTGATGGCAGCAGGCTGACCTCCTCCTGCTCAAAATACTCTGAGTATAACGATGGAGGGGGGCTGGCTTTCCCCCCGCAATACTCAGCAGCTTCCAAGTATACATATGGGGGGCTAGCTTCTTTCCCATAATTCTCGGTAGCTTTCGAGTATACTGATGGAGGGGGGCTTCCCCCTTTGTTCACGTAGTCCAAGGTTTCTTCAGAGCATACCGAAGGGCTGGACGCTTCTCTTCCTCCGAAACTTTGTCCCCGAACTCATACTCCGGAGGGGTCTGCTCTATGGTCCTGGCTGGTTCATTACATCACGCTTGTTCCGCGAGCTCCCTGTAGAAACCAGCCACATATGACTTCCCCCTCGCTCTCCGAGGCCAAGTCTGAAGTGGTGCTGAAGTGCACGCGGGAAGGTGCATGATGCCGATTCCTCTTCTTCTTTCCTCCATTTTTTCCCCCCTTTATCATCGCACCGATATCCTGGCATCTTTTAGTTGGCTGACATTTCTGTCACGGGTGAGGCAGGATGCAGAGACGAGTGACATTGAAACACACAGTTTAATTAGAACAAAAGTGACTACAGAGAGATGCGCTAAGCAAACACTTCAACATACAACAAGGCATTACGTAGCAGACTCACATAGATGAGCACGGGACAGGGCTACCACACACAATATACACTCACTGGCCACTTTATTACCCATATGGAAAAAAAACAGTATGATTCTTATAAGGCTAAAAATATCTCTTACTTAAATCACATATGTCTACATACTATGTTTTTTATATGTTCCTCACAAGTCATTGTTTTTTTGTGTATGATTATGGCCACATTCATACAAAAAAACACACATGACATAAGGGACTCAAGGTTATTTCCTATATAAAGTTCATATTTTAACAATGTGTCATTGTTACGTTGGGAGGAGGCAGGCACGACGAGCAGGTACATGAACATAGACGTTTATTTGTGAACAATGAACAAAGTGCGGCATGTATAGCGCAAGCACTCTCACACAACACTCACAACGGCACGAGCTTTAGACAAAGACAAGCACAAGACATTGGGCGAACGCATATTAAATAGGTGATATACCCTCGTGACCCTCGTGAAGCCCCTGAGAGCCGTCTCCCACGATGGTGGGAACCGCCGCGAACAGCTCTAAAACACCCTCCCTGGGAAGACAGGGGAAAATACATTAAACACGGCCACAATTACAAACACACACACAGGCACGTTCAACACAAAGGGCACAAGAGGGAAAAGGGGGTTTGGGAGAAACATAGGGACGGGACAAACAGACAAGCACAGGCAGCCACGAAATCATTCTGGCAGGGCAAAGGCACCTATACCCACCAATATAGGTGCACTGGACTCCTCCTCGAGGTATGCCAGGGGGATACCCTCCTTCATGAGTATCCCGCCTGGTATCCCTCTCTCCACGCCGCTTCGAAGAACGCTTCAGCATTCTTCTCCTCCACAAGCACTGGGGCAGAGGAAGATGCGTGACGTCGCTTAGCCTTTTTACATTTACGGCATTTGGTAGATGCCCTTATCCAGAGCGACTTACATTTTTATACAAGTGAGCAATTGAGGGTTAAGGGCCTTGCTCAGGGGCACCTCAGTCATGGCCTCAAGTCTGGGGATCGAACCCACGACCCTCCGGTCACAAGACCAGTTCCCTAACCACCAGGCCATGACTGCCCCCATGTATCTTCCCCTTCTTCCCATGAGACGTGTATCCTGGCATTTGGGTGGCTGGTCTTTCTGTGACGTGCGGAGGAGACAGGCACGACAAACGTAGATATGGTGCAACATATACTTTAATCCACAAACAATGTGAAGTTCGATGCGATCGCACAAGTACTTTTCACACGGTTACACGGGCACGAACTTTAGACAAAGACAAGCACGAGACATTGCGCGAACGCACATTAAATAGGTGCTGAACACATTCCCCAGTGATCACGAGACAAAGCACAGCTGAGACTAACGAACACGCTCACAAACAACCCACACCCACAGAACTACAAACATGGACATAACTGCACGCAGACGACATAACCACACGCCCACAAGGAGGGGTCCGGAACTTTAACCGTGACAGACATGGCATATCAGCGCAAAAACTCAAAACATTTATACAAAACAATACATGCTACACAGAAGCATACTGGTGCAGGTTCAATGGTGCAAACTTACACATAAGCTAGATAAACAGAACCAGGGCAACGTAGAAACTAAACTAACACCAACAGTAATACAATAAACATGAACATTTGAAAGCATATGAAAACAAACTAACATATTAAACACGAACCAATAAAGCATAAGAACACCTACAAATCACGAAATGCAAAGACGAGAAAAAAGGAGAACAAAACAAAGTACAACTGGGCAAACCAGGAGAGGAAAACAATAACTAACAAGGCGAGGAGAGGGAAAGGAGACTAAATCAATCGGGGGCAGAGGAGGCACAGTGAGCAAGGAAAATTACACTGAAGGAAGGGGAAATAAACACAAACATAGACCGACAGGGATAGAGGTAAATCGGAGGGTTTAAATACACAACTAATGAGGACAGGGACGAGACACAGGTGAAACAAATGACAGAAATGAAGTGCTGGATTAAGGCTAGGCAATTAGCAAAAAGAACACATGGGGAAAAGAGAAACACGGAAGAAAGTAGAAATGGAGGAATGATTGATAGGGAGGGAGGGGGGTGAGCCGTTACAGTAACTGGCAGGTCCCAGCCTCTGTTGATCCTGTACTCGGAGCTTGTTTCACTTATCACTGGATCCATCTTTCTGATTTTCTCCTGGATCTTGGTTGTTTCATCCTGGATATCTGCTCTGATGGTCACTACTCATCAGACCCCCTTCTTTCACTTACTGTACAATCTTAGAGTTCTGGATTTGGGATGTAAGCTGTGCATTGTGAGTTTCCTCACATGGCTAAAATTCATTGTGGATTAGAAGGGAAAACAATCAAGAATTTATCAGATGTGTTAGTGGGTCGGTGTAACTTATTCCAGATTAATCTGTGAAAATGCTCTGTTTCCTTACAGTTAAGTACTGCATCATTACAACTGGAAACACTTTAAACAGTCATGAAGAATTCCTCAAACGTCTCCATGAAAAAATACCAGACCTGATGTGTGTATCATCAGAACAGTGTGATGTTGTTCTGGTGTTCTGTCCCATTGTGTCACGGGCTGGAACTGACATTGAAGCAGCACTGAAAATAATATCTGATGCAGCAGGTAAGACACTTATTAGTCTTTAACTCTACATATTGCTTATACACAACAAATTTGGCTTAAACAAAACACTGATAGAAACTGCTCTCTGTCCACAGACTCCAAGCCTGCTGTTCTAGTGGTGCTCCATCACACATTTAACCGATTCTGCACTGTACCAGACAGCCGCAGATCTGTAACCAGGGAGAACACGACCACAGTCGACTGTCTGTTCCATGAGGACTATGGATTTCTGAACTGCTTAAAAAATGATGAAGCACTAAAGAAAGTGGTAGAAAAACTAAAGTCCCAGGTACTGATATTACACAGTTTCCTAAACCTAAAGTACAGAGTGATCATCTTAGTGAGAATCAGCATGGTTGAGGATTTGAATGATTTTACTTATACATTTGTATGCACATATGTTCATTATTTAGTTATTATATTAATGTAGAAACACATAATATTCCTATTGTAGGAGCAGATGAAGCCACCACAGCCAAGAGCAAGTAAATGTTTGTCTGCTGTTCAATGCTTTTAAATATGAGTAATTTTTACATTTGCTGTGCAAACCTACATGATGATCAGTGTGCATTATATTAATTGTTTATTGGCCTCATTATTTCAAGACTATGAAATAATCCCATCTGCATCATTTTCAGGCAGTGACTTGGATGGTGCGTCAAAGTTGCCTTTAGTGAGTTTCTCCATTCACAAAACACACCAAGCAACTCATTCTGCTTTACAAATGTGTTTTTACTATTTGGCTGATTATTTGAGATAAGCTAAATTTGTTGCCAGGTACCAGATTTCTCATCTGTTAATGAATTCACTTTTCTCTGTCAAGGTTTAAATAACTCAAATGTAGTCTTGGTTTCCAGACAACATTTGTGTAGCCGCATAATGGAACGAAATAGAATCAAGTTTTTTAGCAGTTTATTCACATCCTTATTGGTCAGCCAGTCATATTCACTTTATGCAATTTCAGATAGTTGTAGTGTAATTGCAAAATACCTGAATTGGTTGATAATGCAGTATTGTTTTTTCTGTTCCAACAAAGTAATGATCCTGCTGTATCAAAGGAGTCATCCAATAAGTAATACTGACTCCAGTGACTGGAGTATTATTGGTGTAATATTGACATAATGTTTTCTCCAGTGACTGGAGTAATTTTGTTGTAATTGTAATGTAATGTTAGTGTAACATTAGAGTAATATTGGGGTGATATGAGGATCACAGGAGTGGAGGAGGTAGTGGGGTGTGACACTAGTACAGAGTGATCATCTTAGTGAGACTCA
The DNA here is from genome assembly GCF_052324685.1 of Brachyhypopomus gauderio. NCBI lineage: Eukaryota > Metazoa > Chordata > Actinopteri > Gymnotiformes > Hypopomidae > Brachyhypopomus > Brachyhypopomus gauderio. The sequence goes on from NC_135217.1 coordinate 3,084,567, forward strand.
CCTTAGCACATTTGAGGATTTGAAATATTTCACTTATACATTTGTATGCATATTTGTCCATGATTTAGTCATTATATTGATGTAGAAACACATTATATTCCTATCGCAGGACCAGGCGAAGAGAGGACAGTTAAGTAAGTGTCTCTACTGTTCAATGCATTTACATGTACATTCACTGTTTGAATGTTTTTGTGTAGTTTTTATATATAATGCTAATATCAAATGATGCAACATAAAGATTTTTGTTGATCCTGTATCCAGAGCCTGATTCACTAATCACTTGGACCAACTTACTGATGTTCTGCTTGGTTGTTTCATTCTGCATTGCTGCCCTGATGCTCACTAATCGTTAGTACCCTTCTTTTTCACATACTATATAGTCTTAGAGTGGTGGATTTAGGACTAAAGCCTCCTGCATTGTGCAGAGTTTCCTCACATGGCTTCAGTTCATTGGGGATTAGAAGGGAAAATGAAGGTGATATCAGACATACTCCGTCAGTTCTGTTAGCTCTTGTAGGTGGAGAAGGTGGAGTTTACTATCAGATAAAATCCATACGTTCTGGACGACGGTGGCCCAGAAAGCCCATTTTGCTGCAAATTTAATGATGCTGCAAATTCAGAAACGCTGCAATTTCAAAAACGCTGCAATTCCAGTCACAACACAATGGAATAAGTGTTTCTGGACAAATTATTTTAAGCAGGGACACTAGGTTTTTAGCCAGAAACAAGAGTTGTGTTATACAGTATCTCATTACGTTGAACGGAACTTAAGCTCTTTAAATGTAGATAGCTATTTATTTATGTAACATCCGGGGCGCAGCGAAGGAGGACACAGAAATCATTTTTGCTTGAACAGGCGTCACGTTTATTCACAGACATGTAGCGCAAATAGCGCACTGAGACCATGTAAACGCGCGCACACACACATGTAAGACTCTGACAACGACGAGCACAAGACACTGCGCGAACGCACATTAAATAGACAAACCACATACACCCCACGTGATGACGAGACGAGCCACAGGTGAGACGGATCATCACGAGACGTAACCGCACCCACGGAGATCCACAGACGCAGACAAGCAGACACAGACAAAGTAAACACACGCCCAAAAGGGAGGGGTCGGGGATCGCAACGTGACAATTTAGACAGAAACTAAACAAATTTTTTCACTTCATTTATTTTACAGGTTAATAATTTCCAAATCAATATTTGAAATACTTCTCTCTTTCCTAACAGTTAAGTTCTGCACCATTCTAACTGGAAAGACTTTAAACAGTCATGAAGGACTTATCAAGCATCTCCACAAACAAACACCAGACCTGCAGGAGGTGTCTACAGTGGAGGAGTGTGATGTCATTCTGCTGTTCTGTCCCATTGTGTCTATGGCTGGAACTGAGATTGAAGCAGCACTGAAAAAACTTAATGAAACAGCAAGTAAAACATGCATCAGTCTTAACTACTGAAATAGTAACTATTGAAAAGGCATAACAAACCTGACTTGAACAAAACAAATTTTGATCAAATGTTCTCTGTCCACAGACTCCAAACCTGCTGTTCTAGTGGTGCTCCATCACACATTTGACCCAGACTACACTGTACCAGACAGCAGCAGATATGTAACCAGGGAGAACACGACCACAGTGGACTGTCTGTTCCATCAGGACTGTGGATTAGCGAAGAACTTAAAGAAAGTGGTAGAAAAACTAAAGCCTCAGGTACCGATATTATACTCTATCAATTTTATCTATTTAGTTTACTATTTACCTCTGAACCTGAGTGCTGATGTAGGGTGAATACATTTGTTTTTAGTTTTAATAATTTGGGTGAAACAAACAACACCTACAGTCTCCAGTCATCCAGAACAGGGAAAAGAGTTGTCAGAAATGAGAAGAGTTACAGGATACAATTGGAGTTTATTCAGTAAACATACAAAGCAAAGAAGCAGGGGAACTCAAAGTGGAAAACAGACAGCAGGTCATGTGATCAGCAAACATGGTCCATGGGTGTCAACCTCAAATGGAAATTGTTAGATGGTAGAGGGTCACTGCACAGAAGGAGAACACATGTGATGGAGAACTCAGATCAGACTCAAAGGTAGACAGGAGACTCCCCACACTGGGAACTGAACAACCAGATTTAAACAGTAATTTAAATGCAGGTAATTGGAGACAGGTGTAGGGTTGTGGCCAATGACCAGTGCAGGTGCAGTGTGTGGCCAATGATCAGTGCAGGTAATGAAGACAGGTGCAGGGGTGTGGCCAATGATCAGTGCAGGTAATTGAGACAGGTGCAGGGGTGTCGCCAATGATCAGTGCAGGTGCAGGGGTGTTACAGGTAATTGGAGGAGGTAGTGGGGTGTGACACTAGTACAGAGTGATCATGTTAGTGAGTCTCACCGTAGTTGATGATTTGAATTATTTCACTTATACATTTGTATGCACATTTGTTCATGATTTAGTCAATATATTAATGTAGAAACACATTACATTCCTATTGTAGGACCAGATGAAGCCACCACAGTCAAGAGCAAGTAAGTGTCTGTCTGCTGTTCAATGCTTTTAATTATTGATTTATAATGATTTTTAAATGTGAACCCACAAGAAGATAAGTGTGCATTTACATTGTTTATTGACCTCATATACACTATATGTTCAGACTCTTTGTGATACTGAGAATATGAAATTATGTCTGGTTATTGTCTTGCTTACATCATATTGTTTTGCTCAGCTGTACATTCAGAGGGGTTCACTCAGAAAGACACGGCAGACATGCAGACGCAATCTAAGGAAACAGGTAATGACTTTAGGGTTTACTAGTTTAGGCTTAGGCGGTTTTAGAAAAAGAGACTTTTCTACCAAATTAGTAGAAAAACGTACCCAGGGCTTAATTTGTAAATCAAACGTTGCCGGAACGCATTGTAACCTGAGCGAGGGGGGGTGTGGCGTTGGCGAACGTAATTTATTGAGGGGGGGGGGTTGGGTGCGAACGTAAATTGTTGAGCGGGGGTGGGGGGGGGGTGGCATTGGCGAACGTAAAATGGACACAGATTGAGTGTTATATCGCCGGTGGTTGGCGCCAGAGCTAGCGAACTAGTAACTCACGCAATGCGTGAGAGTTGGCAACCCAGCGGACAACATTAAATGTTACCGGATCGAGGCAGACAGTTACCGGAACGCACGCTTCAAAATTAAACAGTTCCCGGATCCTGTTCCGGCAGGATCCGGCTCAAATTAAGCCCTGAACGTACCTGAATATGATCACCTCGAAATGATACTGTATCATATATATATAATATAAGATAGGGTTATTTTAGCTAGGGCTTCAGACAGTTTTGACAGTTTTATTGAACTCCAGTTCAGGATTTTCCAGAAGAAACTGATGGGTTAAAGTCAAGTGCTGATGTTGACATTGACATGATAGAACCAATAATAACACAGGAGGAGGACAATGACATGAATCAAAAGAATGATAAAAGAGCAGAGAAAGAGGCCAGTAAAGGAGTGGAAGCTAAAAACACGCCTGGTAACTGTTACACACCTTATACTCAAAAGCTAGAGGAAAGTAACCAGATGGACTTTTCTAATGATATCTCAAATGAGAGTGAAGGAAGCAGTGACGTCATAAACACAGGACCACAATGTCGATCAGAAGAACAAGTCCAGCAGAGCAATCAGAAGGAACAGGACCAACAACTGAACAAAGGGGAACAGAATGAAGAACACAAAATACAAAAGAATCTAGAAAATGCGAAAAAAGAAGAGGAGAAATTACAAGACAAAAAAGAGATTCAGCCAATGGCAGGAGAACCCAATGCCATGACCGGTAAAGACATGACCTGCAAATAATATTGTATCATGTACCTTCAGTTTTTCCTCATGATTGTGTGAAGTTTATATTTAGAATGTTAAAGTTAAATTCACATTTTGTAAAACTCAGTTGTCTAAAAGCAACAGTCTGATAACGTATTTCCTTCCTTCAGGGAAAACTCCAGTTCCAGATCATCCTGGAAAAGACAAACATGGAACAAAATCAATACCTGATAATGACAAAGAGCTACGAGAGAGAGAACAGGAACAGGAAGACAAAGACAAAGAACAAAAGTTTGAAGAAAAGAAAGAAAAAGAAGAGGATAAAAGAGTGGAAACTGAAGAGATGGCAGGTGAGAGTAAAACGTACACAGATGGACATGATTAATCCAATAGTGTGATGTCCCAGAAAGCTGGGTCCTGAAATCATTTTTAAAAACATATGGACTAACGCAGTGGTTCCCAAAGTGGGGGGCGCGCCCCCTAGGTGGGGCGCGGAGCTATTGCAGGGGGGGCGCAGAGCTTGTAAGTAAAACTTGTGCACATGTGTCAATATGGTTGGAGCGTGTGTAGGAGGGGGGCGCAAAAATATTCTCATCTACTAAAGGGGGGCATGGCAGAAAAAGTTTGGGAACCACTGGACTAACGTGTTAACATAGGAGAGTAAACTTTTATTGTAATCTTGATGTCGTATTCACATCCTGTATAATTTATTCATCAAAAGATGAGTTTTTTAGAATTGTTTTTAGAACATTAATTTATTTTAGAATCTAATAAATTCTTCACAAATGTATAGTGGTCATTTCTTTAGAAGAATATTCCCACTTGATTAATTTCTTCTTTTATTCAGGTGCAGTTTTGTTTTTGACAACAAAAACAAAGTTCTCAAAGTTCTTTCAGGAGTCCTGAATGTATTTAAGCTGCATCATTTATGTGCCTGTTTTGCTCATGTTTGTGTGTTGTTTTTAATGTTAATGCTAAATTCACATTCTGTAAAGCACACTTTTCTAAAAGCAGCGGTAAGTTAACATGTTTTTTTCAATTACGGAAAACTCCAGTTCAGGATTTTCCAGGAGAAACTGATGGGTCAAAGTCAAGTGGTGATGTTGACATTGACATGATAGAACCAATAATAACACAGGAGGAGGACAATGACATGAATCAAAAGAATGAAAAAAGAGCAGAGAAAGAGGTCAGTAAAGGAGTGGAAGCTAAAAACATGACTGGTAACTGTTACACACCTTATACTCAAAAGCTAGAGGAAAGTCACCAGATGGACTTTTCTAATGATATCTCAAATGAGAGTGAAGGAAGCAGTGACGTCATAAACACAGGACCACAATGTCGATCAGAAGAACAAGTCCAGCAGAGCAATCAGAAGGAACAGGACCAACAACTGAACAAAGGGGAACAGAATGAAGAACACAAAAAACAAAAGAATCTAGAAAATGCGAAAAAAGAAGAGGAGAAAGTACAAGACAAAAAAGAGATTCAGCCAATGGCAGGAGAACCCAAAGCCATGACCGGTAAAGACATGACCTGCAAATAATATTGTATCATGTACCTTCAGTTTTTCCTCATGATTGTGTGAAGTTTATATTTATAATGTTAAAGCTAAATTTACATTCTATAAAACTAAGCTGTCTAAGAGCAACAGTCTGTTAACGTATTTCCTTCCTTCAGAGAAAACTCCAGTTCCTGATTGTTCTGGAAAAAACACACATGGTACAAAATCAAGACCTGATGATGACACAGATCTACAAGTGAGAGAAGAAGAACCAGAGGACAAAGACAAAGAAAAGAATGAAGAAAAGAAAGAAAAACAAGAGGATAAAAGAGTGGAAGCTGAAGAGATGGCAGGTAAGAGTAAACGTGCACAGATTAAGCCAGTGGAGGAAGACTAGTGTGATGTACCAGAAAGCTGGGTGCTGAAATCTTTTTTTTTTTTAAACATTTGGACTAATGTGTTAACATAGGAGAGTATTTCCTCTATATTTGAGTTAGGGTTAGGGTTATGAATACTTGATGCCGTATTCACATCCTGTATAATTTACTCATTAAAAGTTTTTTAGAATCGTTTTTAGAACATGAATTCATTTTAGAATCTAACAAATTCTTCACAAATGTATAGTGATCATTTCTTTAGAAGAATATTCCCACTTGATTAATAGTTTTTTAGAATCATTTTAGAAGATCAATTTATTTTAGAATCAAACAATTTTTACAGAAATTTATAGTGTTCATTTCTTTAGAAGTTATGGTGTCACATTGAGGACCCCGGCCCCTCCCTTTTGGGCGTGTGTTTACGTTGTCCACGTGCATTGTCTGCGTCAGTGGATCTCCGTGGTTAGGATTATGTCGTGTGATAATATGTCTCACCTGTGACTTGTCTCGTAATCATGTGGGGTTAATGTGGTTTGTCTATTTAATGTGTGCTCGCGCAGTGTCCTGTGCTCGTTGTTGTCTAAAGTCTGCACATTGTGTGTATGTGCTTCAGTGTTCTCGTGCGCCATTGCGCAATATCTGTTGTTATTAAAAGTAACGTTTGCTACGAAAGTGAGGATTCCGTGTATCGTCCTTGGCTGCGCCTGAACGTCACAGAACGACGAGCCGTCAAGAGACACCGAAACATGCCAGGCTACAAGAGCAAGCCCAAGAAGGGAAAAAAGTCCTGCAAGCGGCACCACCGCTCTTCTTCCTCCCCCCCGCGCCGCAAAGCAACGCCGACTTTGGCGCAGCTCATGCAAGACCCGATATGTGCGTCCCTGCTGCACCAGGCTCGGGAGCACCACGACCCCGAGGCAGCGGAAAGGGTCCGCCAGGAGGCGGTGCGGCTTTGGAGGGAGTACAACCCCTCTACATCCAGGGAGCCCTCACCCCTGTGGGTAAGCTCCTTCGCGCTCTGCGGGGCGGAGAGGACCCCCGAGAGCGAGTTTGGGGAGGGGGATTCCTCAGGCGAGGAGGAGGAGCAAGAGGACGAGGAGGAAGCCTACCCTCCGTCGTTATACGACGCCTCCACGGTCGACTACGGGGAAGAGGAGGAGGAGGAAGAGTCCAAGGAAGAGGACTACCTCCCTCCGCCCGTAGGCCCCTCTACCATCATGGAGGAAGGCGAGGAGCAGGAGTGCGACGAGGAGGAGTACCCCCCGTCGGAGTGCTCCGCATACCCCGATGACGACGGTGGGGAAGAAGAGGAGAACGTGGATTACCCTCCGTCCGAGGGCTCCTATACCGAGGAGGAGGAGAGCCCTCCCCCCTCTGAACTGTCCGCCAGGACGGTGAAAAGGAGGTGGAGTCAAGAGGCGGGCTCATCCCCCGAGCGCTCCCCAGCCAGCGACATGGACTGTTCCCGGGGTGGCAGCTCGGGGCATCCCATGAGCTGGAGCCGTGGCAGTGAGGAGGAGATGGAAGCAGAGGAAGCCCCTCCCACTGCCAGGTCCGGAGGGAGATCCCCAGGTGAAGAGGGATTCCCGTACGGCCCACCGAGGGGTGGGACCAACCGCGCTGCACCTGGTGCGTCGGCCAACCGCGCTGGTCCTGGCGCGTCCGCCAGCTGCGCTGCGTCCGGTGGAGGGTTTGCAGCAAGGGCAGGAGGAGCACCGCCCACCACAGCGCCTGCAGCACCAGTGGCTCCCGGTCTCTCTCCCCTAATCGCCCTCCTCCTGGCGCGCAGCCTGGCGCCACTGTCATGTGTGTCCGTCCCAGTTTTCGTCTGTCTTCCCGTATGTGTACCAAATCCCTTTTCCCCGCTTGTTCCTCTGTGTGTAAGTGTTCCTGTGTGTATGTTTGTAAATGTACCGTTTAATGTGTCTAACGTCTTTTCCCCCGTCTTCCCAGGGGGGGTGTGCTAGGCGATTCATGACGGACGCTTCGCCAAGGGCAGTCACCTCCCAGACGCAGGACTGAGCGTGTCGGATCCGCCCATCGTCGTGGGTTCGGTGCACTCGGTCCTGTTGGCACCCCGGGACGGGTAGTGACCTTGAAGGGGGCCTCTGTCACGTTGAGGACCCGGCCCCTCCCTTTTGGGCGTGTGTTTACGTTGTCCACGTGCATTGTCTGCGTCAGTGGATCTTCGTGGTTAGGGTTATACATGGGGCATCTGTAGGGTTACATGCTGGACTATCTTAGGGGCATCTGTAATTGTTTATTGCCCTTATACACACTCTATGTTCAGACTCTCACTGACACAGAGACTATGAAATCAAGTCTAATTATTATGGCACAAGCAAATAAAGTCTTCAAAATAATCCCATCTGCATCTTTTTCAGGCAGTGACTCGGATAGTTCGTCAAAGGTCCTTCCAGTAAGTTTCCCCATTAAGGCCTTGAATTCATTAACCACACCAATTAACTCATTCAGCTTTACAAATGTGTTTTTACTCTTTGGCTGATTATTTGAGAGAGCCTCACAATGTTGCTTCTTCTGTGTTTACAGTGGCTTCATTTTTTTGGCAAAATTTTGGCAAATTTTGGCCTCATTAGACCTTCTGTAACGGTGAGGTTGAGGCAGCAGGACGAGGCGAGTGCGTGTCTCACAGACATTTATTGAAGCGACTATTAGTAGTCACATACACACACATAAGCACTCGGACAAAGACGAGCACAGGACACTGCGTAAACGCACATTAAATAGACAAACTACAGGATGAACACACACACATAAACCCACACCCACGGAAATACATACATGGACACAACTAGACGTGGACAACAGAAACACACGCCCAAAGGGAGTGGTCCGGGACTGTCTCGTGACACCTCTTCTATACTGGTACCATGGATACATTTGCACAAAATGTCAGAGTCAAGCCTTAAATAACACAGATGTCATCTTGGTTTCCAGGCAACATTATTTTTTGTAGCAGTGTAATGGAATGTAATAGAATAATAGAATCAAGGTTTCTCTCTTCCAGCAAAGAAATGATCCTGCTCTAACAAATGAGTCCTCAAATGAGGTAATACTGCCTCCAGTGACTGTGACTCCAGTGGCATGTAATAGAATCAAGTTTTCGTTTAGTAGTTTATTTACATCATGATTAATCTGCCAGTCAGATTAACACTGAATTTTCACGTAGTTGTAGTGCAAAGGCACAATGCCTGAACTGACTGATAAATCAGTGATTTTTCTGTTCGAGCAAAGAAATGCTCTATCACAGTGGTTCCCAAAGTGGGGGGTGCGGAGCTTGGAAGTAAAGCCTGGTTTATACTTTTGCGAGTGACCATAGTGCGTGACTCCGCCCACCTCGCGCGACCCTGCACAAACGGTGGAGGCGTTTATACTTGCGCGAGCTTCACTGCAGTGTTCTCCGAAACGATAGGTGGCGATAGGTGGCAGTGGAGAATAAAAAACCTCTGCAAAATCGTTGATAGAAATATACATCTATGAATCTGTGTGAATGGTGGAGGCGTTTATACTAGCCGCGTCACATTCTTTGTAGTTTTGTCCGAAACGATATGTGGTAGTATAAAGAAACACCCCTCAAAAACAGGGAGGAACATTTACTTGAAGAATTTTAATGTTGCTTTGTGTTTCAGGTTTGAAAAGTGTTGGAATTTAGGCTAAAGTACTTGAAAATGCTTGAAATTGTAACTACTTCGTTTCACAAAATATTTGTCTGACTGAACAGTTCTCTTGTATTACGTTAACAAATGCGAGCCTCTTGTAATTCCAGGACGAAACATGAGAGAACATGAAGAATTTAACATTGGGCATTTTCAAAATAAATAACCATTATGTGATTAAAAAGCAAATTATTTAGAATCATTTCGAGTATATGTATAAATAGTTAACTTAATTAAGTTTAACGTGCTGGGAAATATTGAAATGGACCTTGAAAGTGACGTACAGGTGCTTTAATTCCACTTTATAAAGGTGTATGAACCCTGAAAAACGTGACTTTGTTCATTGCGCTGAAGCGCGGCGTGCGCGAAGTTACAACATTCGAGAGGTGCATGACCTCGCGAATCGACAGCGCACGAGGCCTCGCACATGTGCGGAGCCACCGCGATTAGGTCATTTTCGCCACGCGGACCCTCGCGACGCATGAAGTATAAACCAGGCTTAAAACATGTGCACATGTGTCAATATGGGGGTGTGTGTGTAGGGGGGGCGCAAAAATATTCTTATCTACTAAAGGGGGGCACGGCAGAAAAAGTTTGGGAACCACTGCTCTATCAAATGGGTCCTCAAATAAGGCATTTACTCCTTCAGTGACAGGAATTATATTGGTGTAGTAGTAATGTTATATTAGTGCAACCATGTTCCATTAGGACCATGCAAAGTCACATGCAACAGAAAAGTAACAGTCTGTCCATTTAAATGTACATTTATTGCCCTCAATAAAGTTTTTAGGCCCTCACTGACAGTGATAATTATTTTATTTTATTCCCATTCCCTTCTGATAATGCGGTCATGTTTTTTCTGTTCCAGTGAAGACATGATTGTACTCTATCAAATGAGCTCTCAAGTAAGGTAATACCAAACACACAAAACACACAAATCAACTCATTCAGCTTTATAAATGTCTTTACTCCTTTGCTGATTATGACAGTGTTTCTTTGTTTTTAGTTGAAAGGAATTTAAACTGTTAAACACTTGATTGTGTTATCATATAAGTTAATGAACAAGTTCTTAAATGCTTATTTTCTCTTGTGCATCTTAAATGGATGGATGGATCCATCCATTTTCATCCGCTTATCCTGGTCCGGGTCTGGGTCATGGGGGCAGTAGCCTAAGCAATGAGGTCCAGGATTCCCTCTCCCAAGCCACCTCTTCTAGCTCATGGGTTAAAGTTCTCCGTCACTACGACGGATTTCCGTCATTTGAATTTTTTGGGGAAAAAATCCGTCAAATCATAATAAACCACACAGGCGTGCTATCTGTTTTGTGTCCGAAATATGATCCTCTCACTGGATCGTCAGCGCTGGATGGATGACGGCGGTGTCATTTGATTGACTTCCCGCCTTCTGATTTTCGGACATTACGTAGAAAAGTTACCTCCCTCCTGCCTGGGTGATTATACTTTCGCGAGTGACCGTAGCGCGCGACTCCGCACACCTGAGCAAACGGCGGAGGCTACTTGGCGCGGCGCATTCTTTGCAGTGTTGTCCGAAACGATATGTGATAGTATAAAGAAACAGCCCTCAAAAACTGGGGAGGGAACATTCACCTGACCAATTTTAATGTTGCTTTGTGTTTCAGGAAAAAAGTGCTGGAATTTAGGCTAAATGAACATGCTTGAAATTGTATCTACTTCGTTTCACAACAAATAGCTATCTGACTGAACAATTCTCTTGTATTACGTTAACAAATACGAGCCTCTTGTAATTCCAGGACGAAACATGAGAGAAGACGTTAAGATCGGGCGTTTTGAAAATAATAGGATCATGTAGGCACAAAAACCCCTCCACCACGATGACATTGGTGATCTATGGAGACACATCTTAAACGTGTCACTGTAAAATGTCCACTCTTGCTAGCAGAATCTGGATCCTTCTGTGATTAAATATTGTATTATTGGAATTCCTTGGAATGGAGATATAATACATCTCTGTTGGTCATATACTTCTATTATTAATCAAGCACATACAGCACAGAAATACATAGACACACCACGAAACCTGGACTAATTTGCATAAATGTTCACATGAACAGATTTTTGGTCTGTTTCTCCGTGCAGTGTGGGCATGAATGAGTAATGAAAATGTACAGTCTGCAGATCTGGGGCCCACAGTTAATTGGTTCTGCTGTTTACAGTAAAAATGCATTACAGTAATGATGTGTTACAGTAATGTTATAGTAGTTATGTGTTATAGTAATATGTGCGTTATTGTGTGTGTTCTTAGATGACCAAGAAGAGACCAGCATGTAACCTGAACTCACATGAGCATTTGGTCACATGACTTCACAATTATTTACTTATGGATTTGAGCAGAGGGGTAACTCCACTTAGTTTAGACAGAACTGGAATTTCTAAGTGTATAACTTAAATGATTCACTAGTATATCATAAGGTCTAAAATGGTTAAGTTGTTGAAGCTGTTATTCATAGTCTAAGTTCTGAATCAATCACAAATAAATGTCATATTTTTCCTTTACAGAATCAAACTCTATGCAGTACATAAGCAATGTTTATTTGTTTTCAGAGTTTGTTAGATTTCACAGGTTCGATGGCTAAATTATTCACATTGAATATCAGTGTTGGACAAGAACAAGTTGAGTGCAAAATACTGTAAATATCATTATCAGTTATTTTGTAGGCTACTGGTATTTAGCCATGTAGTGCTAAATGCATGCTAGGCTATTTTTAGCTGACTAATAACACTAAGTAGCTGTTTTGTACTAACATTAAGCTTCTATTCCAAAATGAAAGCTGTAACTGTGGCTGTTCTGAATGGCTTTTCAGCGTTTTTCCTCCATTTGTCGTGTTGGGTTCTTTAATAAAACAAAAAGAAGGATGAGACCGGGTTTTCCGCGGCTTCACTTTACTCGCATGTAGTTCAACAACCTCCAGCCTCAGGGTTGCCAGGTCCTACAAAAATATCCCACACAAAATCTGTGTAAAACCCGCCTTTCATTCCTTCCTTGCATCCTTTACATGCACAAACTCTGATAGTACATCAGCATTGACTTCTTGGGCGAGATTCATTATTATAGTAAGTGCAGTCACACCAAATAACTCCTTTCCATTTACAAATGTACCAGTACTGCTGTTTTGCTGCTTATTTGAGAAAGTGTAACATTTCTTTCTTTTTTTAAGTTTAAGAAAAAATGTAAGTGACAAGAGGTCTGCTACATTAGACTTATTCTATGCACCGATCAGTGTTACAGTGAGAAACAGAAGTACCTGTAGTACAGGGATTCTCTCTCAGATGCCTGTGTTACTGAGGTGTTCTTTCTGGTAACACTGTTTCAGAGGTACAGGAGGTTTATTAATAAAATAAATAAAACAAACCAAGCTACACACAGTACACTAACATTAAACCAAGAGCAACCAACCGCATGCACCAACTAGTGATTATAACGAATGGAAGAGACAGAGAGGGATCCTTGTGCAAAAGCGCAGTGCTCTTTATTTGGCAGATAGATACAACCAGAGAATGCGAGATGTTAATGCATAAACGGAGTTTATCTAGTGCCATTTGCTGGGAGTGGTCAATCCGGTCCGGGGTCGTAACGAGAAGGCAGAGTCGGTACGGTACCTGAGGGCTAGGCAGGAGACAAGGTTGAGGGAACAGCAGGGTTGCCAACTCTCACGCAATGAGCGTGAGACATACGCATTTGACTGTCTTCACACCAGCCCCGGTTCTGGACTGCTTTACTTGGGGGGGCAGTAAAAAATAATGAGGGTGTATGTTGATAGTCATGTTTTTGAAGCCAGAAATATATTCAAGGCTTGATTTGTGCATGAATGATGACAGCCAAACTATTGATACTGGCCTAAAGTGATGTACTGTATTAGGTAAATAAATAAAAAATTCATGTTTTAGAACTTAAACTTAAAACCCAATGATTAAAAAAATACATGTTGATTATGTAAATGAAGAAAAAAGATTATCTAATTGTATTTCATTTCAATACGCCCCCTTAATTAAATTGCCATTACTATAAGAACAACTCCATTTCTTGAAAGGCTTTAATACAAATTTAAGTCAAAGCTGACAAATGTACCTACACACAGACTGAGAATATTCAAACGTGGAAATAGGAATGAGTGACAATATTTATATTATTGGGAAATTAAAATATAAAGGAAACAAAAGAATACAAATTCTGTAAAAAAGGGGGGGGGTATTCGTCACATTTCTATTTTGAAAGAAAAAAATATGAAAGTACATAAAAAAAGGAAAAATTTCCTATCTACTGCACTTTAATGATAAAAAATCTGGTAAGTATTGAAGTTTTTATTGATGTTATGAAACGTACTGGTACAATGCAGTATTTATGCACAGTATAACAATACTGGCTGTGATGGCGAGGAATCGTTTAAACCATGAACCTGGTTTATAAAGCCTGGTTTATACTTGACGCGGCACGAGGGTCTGCGCAGCGAATATGACGTAATCGCAGTGGCCCTGCCTGTGTGCGAGGGTCTGGCGTGCTATCGATTCGCGAGGTCGTGCACCTCTCGAATTTTGTAACTTGCCGTGCTTCAGCGCAATGTACAAAGTCATTCTGCCTTCTGCTTCTGTTCATTCAAGCCTTCTGTTTCAGTCCTCCGTGTCAGTCATTGTTAGTAAGTGCATCCCTCTGTCTTCCTTGCCCTCGCTCTGCTTTACCTTACCATATGTGTTTTCTGTGTCCGTTAAGTGTCCCAGTTGTACTCTGTGTCTGTTTTCAGCTTCCCGTTCGGTCTCTTTGTATTCGGTAGTTTTCCCCTCTGTGTTGTTGTTCAGTTTTCTATCGGTTGTGTCCTCTGTGTTATGTTACTGTCTGCAGCCCTACACTTTACGTTTAAGTTTGTAGCTGTTCCTGTGCGAGTAACCCTGAGTCCTATGTTCGTTAGTCCTCTTTGGTTTCTAGTTCTGTCTTACAGTTACGTGTGTGTGGGTTTTGTATTAAGTCAAGTGTAGTTCTGTCGTTTTGTGGTTCTGCTTTGCCGTCTTGTTGTTTGATGTTTCTGTTACGCTAATTTTCGTGTACCTGGTAGTTTTGTCTGTCTAGTCTGTTTCTTATTATCTTTAATAAACTAGTCAAATCTTGCACTTGCGTCACGCCTGTCCCCCTGAAACGTTACATAATGACCGACCAGTTTAAGTTGACGCAGCAAGTGTCTTGTACGCCAGTTAGTCCGCTGGTACACGACGGAAAGGATTCTTTTCAAGCAAGCCTGGACAACCTGCTATCCTTTCTGACCAGGGACTCCGTTGGAAAATATGCTGCTTTGCCCTCACTAGCTCCCTGCCCGGATGTGTACAACGGGGAAACCATGTCCGTGGAATATTTCTTTTTTCAGTGCGAGTTGTACTTTCAGCTGTTGACTTGCCCCCCGCCTCCTGAGAGAGTGTTGGTGCTTTTCATGCGCTCCCTACTGAAGACCAAAGCACTGGAGTGGGCGGACATTATCCTGTCGAGGCGCTTAGGGGAAGCATGGACAGTGGAGGGCTTCAGCAACCTAATGCGCTCTCGGTTTGCAGGTGCTGCCGTCCAGCCCTCTTTTCGGTGCGGTGAGGAGCACACCCCGGGGGATATTTTTGGGGGAGGCAATGCCCTAAACTAGTCAAATCTTGCACTTGCGTCACGCCTGTCCCCCTGAAACGTTACAAGCACAAGGGTGGGGCATGAGGCCAGACACCACCAGGAATTTCAAAATATAGGCACACAAAAGAAACCAAAACAAACACATGGAGAATAAAAAGACAGAATGAAAGAATGGGTGAATCCAACTGTAACAGACTCTTTCTCAATGCAGTATATTGCTTTCAATGAATCAATGTTCAAATACTTGCTCATCTGAAACATCACAACAGAAGCATAGGGCTACATCCAAAAACAACAATAACAGACATTCCAGGCTCATAAAGTAAAATTCCTGTCCAGGATTTTACACAAACTTTGCTGGATTTTCTAATTAGTGCAAGCCAATTAAAATGAGTGGAATCAACACAATCCAGGAAGCGTGAGCAAAATCTTGAAGAGGACTTTTACTTTTTGAACCTGGAATATTCACCTCTACAAAGGTCAACACAGTATAGAGCAGGTAAACGGCTGGTTATATAGACGTTCTCTGGAAGCTTAAGTAGTGAGTTGAGAAGGTGCAGGTGAGTGATTTGTTGTCATGGTGTTGCTAGAACTCCAGGGAGGGTGATCTCTGGTGGTCTGGCATGTGTTCAGCAGTGTCCATACTGACATCTATAAAGTAGTGTTGAAATGTCAAAAACTGTTATTCTGCATAAACTTTCTAAATCAACACAAAATGCAAGAAGAGACTTGGGACTATTGTGAGCTCCTGATTTGGAAGAGAAAGCTTATTATATTCTGCAGAAGTGCCCCCTAGTGGGCCCACCGGCAGACCCAGCTCCTTTATGGCCTTATAAAACATATTAAACATTAATGAATCTCCGAACAAAAGTGATAAATTCAAAATTTCCTATGCCATCTACATGCCTACCGAGTTTCAGATGTCTACGTGCAGCCGATCGCGAGATATCCGGCTTTGAAGTTGGCGACAAAAGTGCACCTCGCGGGGGGTCTCCCGACATATCCGTTTAAAAAACATATTTATGATGTGAGATGTCTTAATGTTTTGTCACCTAAAAATCGTTTACTAATAAGGCTTTAATTTAAGACCTTAACATCGTATATCCGTTGTGGTTAAGTACCTTAAAAAGCTTGTTCACCTCACTTGAAAAATTTTGCGTAATCCACTTCCTGGATGAGACGCTCCGACAAATCTGCCCCCTAAGCGTCACCGAAGCGTTTTGAAAGTTGATTTGTCCTCTTATTACAAAGCTGCAGCGGTTCTGCTTTGATTTGAGTGGTTTTTATTGGTCAGAAGGGGGGTAGTGACTTTGAATGACAGGTTTTACAACCTCTCCCCGGCGAGGTGCGAAGGGGGGGTGATCCAATCGGCTCTACAGACATTCTGGCGCCTTAGAAGTGATTGAAAGGGTTAGGGTTACCCTAAGGGTTAGGGGTAACCCTACACAGCAAATTTGGAAGTGTTAATTCAACTCCTAGGTTGTTAAATTCAACACTTTCAAAGTGTCTATATTGGTCCACACCGGATTGAGTTAAAATAACACTTTTGAAAGTGTTAACTGTGATAGTGTTAAAACAACACTCTCAATAGTTGAAATTTAACACAGATCAGTGTTGAATTTATCTAACACTAGAGTGTAGTGTCAAATGTTAACACCATCTACGGTGTTAATTCAACAACGATTAAGGTTCAACATATAATAACTCGATGGAAAGTGTTAAATATAGCTCAACATAGAAAACTGAAATTTTAAATACTTCTAGTAGTCAATAATCCCCAAATTCACTTCCAGGAGCAAGAACACTTGAAAGAAAACCACACAAGTTGCAGTTTGAATTCACCTGTATATCAAACAAGCACACCACCTAAAACAGCACTGGCTTTGCAATAGCTACAACAGAAGTCACAACATCAGCTCCAGACTCCATGAAACTGCTTGTGCTGTAGACCAGCGTTTCTCAACCAGGGTGCCGTCTGTCTTCCTCAGGGGTGCCGTCAAAATATTCTGATGTGAAAAAAACTATAGTGTTAAAACTTGAAGTTTTTATACGCTTTAAAACATAAAAAAATTTGGTGGGCGTGTGCTATGTAGTATACGTAGGAATTCTGGGACAGGTGTTGATTTTAAACTCAACACCATACAGAGTTTCACAAATTTAACTCCCCGGAATAACACCAACTCTTTTGGGAAAAAACACTCATATCGTTGATCTAGAGTAAACAAGTGTTGAATTAACACTGTATTTTTAACAGGCAACAACAACACTGGAAATTTAACACTTCTGAATTTGCTGTGTAACCCTAACCCTGTTCTAACCAATAGTTTACTTCCTTCCGAAGCTAACCAGCCCTCGTTTGCCATGATTGGTGGATTATTTCTTTTATAAAACCCTTCGGAAAGTCGCGGTTCATTTCCAATGTGGGTCCGCTAGCATAGCAACATAAGCTAACCTTTGCTAACCTAAGCTAAGCTCCACCAGAACACACTGTTCGGAGAAACTGACGCAGCCGTGGATTATTCTGTTCGCTTTTATTCTGATCGTGGATACTTTTGAACATCACAGAAAATACGGCTACGGCGCGATAAAAATGGATAATTTTTCATAAGCGATTTTGTACAAAATATATAATCTAATACTAAACATTAGATTATAAACAGTATTGGAGCTTTTGAGTGCTGGAGTACTCGGTATCGTGTCAGATGCTACCGGAGTTGGCGACATAAGCTTAGCTTATCCTGTCGGACTATATTGGACATAAATATCATAACGTACAGTTCATATTTGGACATGGAATTTATTCATTGTAATTTTCTGGTGTTTCTGTAATATGTGCTTCGTTGTTGTTTGAAATAGCTCCTTGGTTTCGTGTATGGAATTTGTTAGCATGTTACAGGGCCGGAGTGGGCCACTTTTTCAGCCCGGGAGTTTCATGCCCAAATCCGGCCCATTGGGAATCCTCCCGATTCTCCCGATTAGCCACTCCAGCTCTGGCATGTTAGCTTGGTTGGCTATGGGTGTGTACCGGGTGTGTCTCATACTTGGACATTGGAATGTTGAACTTGACATACCTTGGAACAAAGTGGAATAACTTTGCAATGCTTGAATGGATTTGCTCCATTTTTTCTGTGTTATTAGAAAAGACCATAGCGAAATATATTGCAAATTTATAGACAGATTGGAATAACTATGTGAATATACATACTGGTCAATTTCAAGTTCAAGCTCAAGTTCAGGTTTTTTTGGCCATGTTCTTCTGTAATATAAGCTCTCAAATAAAACCACAATTATGGAAATATAAGCCTAGAGATGAATCAATATGTTGGCCTAACTGTCTTCTTCAGTTTGAGCCCTGAATGATCATTTTCCTATATGTACAACTTGAGATATCTAGTGTTGAAGTGTACTAGTACCATTAGTAAGAAATGCAGCCATTGGGGTGCCTAGCGTTAAAGGGGGTCATGGGCAGTATAGGGTTAATGTTTAGGTTCAGTGAAAATCAGTGTTGAGTTAGCAGACAGCAAAACTAGGATGGATAGAAATGAATAAGTTGTAAAAGGTGCACACAAACACGCAAACATTCTCTCCTGTCTAACAAATGAGAAACTTTGAACCAAGGAGAAACATAAGTGCATACAACCTAGAAGAAACTTAACAAGCAAACTAACACACACAATGGTACAAATAATCCAAACATTAATACGACTTTCAGATATATTCTGATATACAATATATTCAGACTCTCAATAAACAAACTGACCATATTCATTGGACCCCACCAACAGACTGAACACAAACAACATAAATACACAAAATAAAGACAAACCAAACAATACACTGCTGAAATTAATTTTGTAATCAGGGCGTTAACACACAGAAGACAAAGAACACAACACGTGGACATGTATGACTGGAGGGGCAGAGCCAACCATTTTTGGCAGAACATTACCCTGATAGCAGACGACTCTGATCCAGATCTGTTTTTTCTCCGGCAAATCCGCATTACAGTCACCTCCGTTTTTCGAATTTGGCCCGGATGCAATACAGTATTGTCTTATAATAGCCGAGTCTGGTACGGATCTGTCTGCACAACGGCAAATCGGATCTGGTCCGCATATTTGGGCCAGAAGTGGCCCTAACACTGCTACATATGCGGAGAAAAAAATCAGTGACGAATCACAGCCAAATCACACAAATGTTTCCCTTCGCTCAAAAATATAGAGAAAAATATATAAATTAATAAATAAATAAATCAAGTTATAAAGCCTTTTTCTGTGGGCCTGTAGTGGTTTTGCCTGTGTATCAATTATCTAATTGTTTAACCGCTGCCACCACCTTTGATAAGCCAGGAAGGTCTGGCCAGGATAATTCAACAATAATTCAAAGGGACCTTAATACTATAAAAATACACAGTTTATTATAATACCACAGTAAAAAGTTCCATCACATCCCCGGTTGTCTTACCCACTATCGGATGACTGCTAAGGATCTATTTGGGCTAAGAATCTATGTAATACACACACACACACACACTTCAATGCATAACCCACACATCAACACTGCACGTCATTTTAATGACCACCACAAAGTAACCCCCCACTTTACGATCAACCACCCACTTACACAACACCACACCCACTGAATATGGAGCACACTATCATATAATATGTGTTGCCTAGCCCTAGCTCAGCCTTCCTACACAGCTATAAGATGCCTGGGAGATGCATAGAATCATAGTTAACACTAGCAGTCACTCGGCATTTATAAAATAAAATCAGACACGGAGACTAAACATCCGGGAAATCCGCTATGAGAAACACACATTGAAACCCAACCCCAGGTTATCATCACGGGAGTATATCTCCATAAAAAGTCTAACCAAGGATCAACTGACCCGGCTTGGTTTGGGAAGTCCTCGCCCCCGGGTGCAACCAGTCATTTCCCGGTTAAGCGCGTCTCTTCAAACGCCAGGCAGCATAATTAGTTCGCAACCCATCAGCCTCCGTCTTCTCTCTGTCGCGACACCCACAGCCGGTCCAATACCAGGAGTCCCCGTTCTCCGAAATCACTTCCTTTTAAAACCCAGACCCCGCCCCTTTTTCCTAAATTAAGGGTTCTTTACACTACCCCCACTTTGCCTCTAGACGTGTCCCCACGTCATTCATAAATCAATCACATAGTCCTTTTGCCACACTGGAGCCCTAAGGACTCTAGCCCGTCTAGATGAAGGTGGCTGAGGAACATCAGATTCGGCTGCCCCCGAGGTGTTCTGTCCAACAGTTTCTGAAGTACTTGGCCCTTGAGGTCCAGCGTGATTCCCGCTTGATCCTTCCATGCGCGCCAGAGGTTCATCTGGGTCCGAAACTCCTGAAGGCCGCTGGTCTACTACTGTATCGGCTATCCCCTCCCTTATAGTGGTGGGGGAACTTGCAACTTCTTCCCCAGCAGTCTCCAAAGGCCCAGCATGTCCTTGGGCCCGGTACCGGATTCCCCAGGCAGGAGCAATAGAATTGTCCTCCACCCCTGCAGTTCTCCAACGGGAATCCAGTCTCTCTCCAGGGATCCTGCCAGTCGGTTCCCGATGGCCGTTCCGCCGTCCCCTTGGAAGAGAAGGAATCGTACAGAGCTTAAGGCGATTGTAATGCGCAACAAATAAGGGTCTACCCTGGGAAGACAATTTAAAGAGCTCCTCAGACAACTTTTCTTTAATTGTATACGGCCCCGTATAATGTCCCTGAAACTTGGGACACCGGCCACTTTTCCTGGCCTTGTCCCGAAGCCACACTCGATCCCCAACCTCATATTTTGGCCCACGCACCCGTAAATCATAAAATTGCTTTTGTCTCAGTGAGGCTTCTTGTTGGTGTCTACAAATTGCCTCATGCACAGACCGCAGCCTGCTCTCCACCTCCTGGACATAGCCTCCTACTGATGTATATGGTTTGTTCACCTCCACATTGAACAGTAAATCCGAGGGCATAACCATTTCCCTACCAAAAAGTACATGATAGGGAGAGAACTTTGTACTAGCTTGAGTGCTACTCCGATAAGCCATCATTACATATGGAAGGAGCTCATCCCAATTCCTCTGATTTGAATGTACAAACATGGAAAGCATTGTTGTCAGAGTACGATTTAATCGTTCTACCAACCCATCTGATTGAGGATGATAGGGAGTAGTCCTAGTTTTCTGGACCTCCAAGAGATCACAAATCTCTCTAAATAAAGCAGATTCAAAGTTCTTTCCCTGGTCTGTATGAATACTCTTTGGTGTGCCCCACCTAAGAATGAACTGTTCGACCACTACCCTAGCCACAGTATCAGCTTCTTGATTTTTTAAAGCAAATGCTTCACACCACTTGCTAAAATAATCAGCAATTACCAGTATATACCGGTTCTCCTGGATCGTGGTAGGCAAGGGGCCTACAATGTCTATCCCCACCCTCTCAAATGGGTAGGTAGCTTGCATGGGATGAAGGGGGGCACGGGGCTCTGGCCCACTAGATTTATATACAGCACAAAGCTCACATTTCGTACACCACTCTGCAACATCATTACTCCATCCTGGCCAAAAGAACCTAATCCTCACCTTTTCCTTTACCTTATTAATTCCCAAGTGTCCCCCTGTTTTTGTATTATGCAGTTTTTCTAACACCTCTGGGACTAACACTTTTGGAACCACAACTCGCTCGCATGGATCGACTCCCTGAAGACCCCTCTGGGTGCTCTTTAAGACTCCATCTTCCAGACTCAAGGTATTCCACATATTCCAATAGCCCCGCAGCTGAGGATCTTGCTTCACTTCTACGGGAGGCTTGTGCCTACTTTGCTCCACCCAGGCTTTCACTTTACGAAGGATCTCATCTTTATCTTGTTCCACCTTCCAGTCCCAAGTTGGAGGTTCACATTCTTCCATCAAGCAGACTTGCTCTACTTCAGCAACCGGTAGTCGGGACAGAGCGTCAGCATTTCGATGGGAAACTCCAGGGCGGTGGACAATGTCATACTCGAACGATGCCAGCTGTTCCAACCACCTTGCAACTTGACCCTCAGGGCAGTCGAAGCTATGAAGCCACCGTAGGGAGTTATGATCTGTTCTCAGCGTGAACTTCTTCCCCATCAGGTAGTGTCTGAACTGTTTCATAAAAGTCACAACAGCCAGCAGTTCCTTCTTTGTAGTAGCATAGTTCCTCTCTGTCCGACTCATAGAGCGACTTGCGTATGCTATAACACGTTCTTTTCCTCCAACCTTTTGCGACAAGACTCCTCCGATACCTGTATCACTTGCATCCGTGTCCAGCAGGAAAACCGCCTCTGGGTCTGGGAAAGCCAGAACAGGTGCCATTGTCAACAGTCTCTTAAGCTCATCAAAAGCCTCTTGACACTCGCCCGTCCACCTCATATTGGCTCCCTGCTCTGTGAGTCGGTGCAATGGCCTAGCTATTTTAGCAAAGTCCTTAATGAATCGTCTATAATATGAGGCCAACCCCAGAAAACTCCTGACCTCTGTGGGGCTCTTTGGAACAGGCCACTGTTGGACTGCAGCCACCTTCTCTGGATCCGTCTGGACCCCATCCTTGGAGATCACATGTCCCAGGTACTTTACTTGCCTCGCAAATAACTGGCACTTGCTGGGCTTAACCTTGAGGTTGGCTTGACTCAGCCTCCCCAAAACGGTCTGCAACCGACTAAGATGTTCCTCAAAAGACCTACCAAAAATAATGATATCATCAAGGTAAATAAGGCAGGAGGTCCATTGCAAATCCGCCAGGGTCAACTCCATGAGGCGCTGGAAAGTGCTAGGCGCATTACACAATCCAAAGGGAAGGACATTAAAATGGTACAGACCCGTCCTGGTCACGAAAGCAGTTTTATCCTTGTCCCTTTCATCCACTTCCACCTGCCAATAACCACTGGCTAAATCCAAAGTGGAAAACCACTGGGCAGAAGCAAGAGAGTCCAAGGCATCATCAATACGTGGAAGGGGGTAAGCATCTTTTACAGTAACCTCATTTAGCTTCCGGTAATCAACGCAGAAGCGCAGTGTCCCATCCTTCTTTCTCACCAACACCACTGGCGCTGCCCAAGGACTACAGGAGGGACTGATAATACCATTAGTCAGCATGGCATGGACTTCTCGGTTCATCTCATCCTGGAAATGAATAGGCACTCTCCTCGGGGCCATTCTAATGGGTGGGGCATCTTTAGTGTCGATCCGATGCGGACATAGGGGGGTTCTACCAAGGTCATGGGGACCCATACTGAAAACAGACAAATTTGACTGTACCAGTTCTTTAACGGCCTCTAGCTGCTCCCTGCTGAAGCCTCTATTAGACAGCCCCAAGTTACTCATGATGTTATCTACTTGGTCATCAGGGGTTATTCCAGCAGCATCCAGGGATTGACAAAGTTCTATATCTGACGTGAAAACCCCTAATGACATGGCTGTCTTCAACTCTATCGGTTCGGTAGAGATATTCATGATTCTAACAGGAATCTCCCCCTGAATTACTTGACCAACAGAACGAGCAACGAGCAGGTCATATCTTTCTAAGAGCATCTCACTGGGCTCCACTAGACCATAAACCTCACCCAACTGTACCTCTGGCACCAACCCAGGTATCACTACTTCTGACCGGGGGGGAACGACTATACTTTCCTTAACCACAACCTTCCCAACCTCCCCTCTCCCAAATGCCCCGAGCAACGGCAGACTCTTTCCTAAGAGTGAACAGGTATTTGATTTTAAATTGATGATGGCCCCAAACTTGGACAGGAAATCAGTACCCAACAAAACTGATTGGTTAATATCTCTACAAACTAGGAATTGGTGCTTCACCTGTAACACGTCGAAAACACAAGGGCCCTCCCAAATCCCAAGAATGTCCAACAGCGCCCCATTAGCCGCCCGCACCTTCCCCTTATAAGTCTGTAATTCTGCTTGGGCATTAACCTGCAAATCAGAAAGGAATGTGCTGCTCAAGAGAGACACTTGTGCCCCTGTATCTATAAGGCAATTGGCAGGCTGTTCTAATACCTTCCCATGGATATAAAATCCCATACCAGCACTTTCCAAGCACAATAGGGGCTGACTGGACAAATCCGGGTGGGTGGGTGAGCAGCCCGGAACACCCACCCGTTCTAGTTTTCGTTAGCTTTGCCTTTGTACAGTTCCTGCTTATATGACCAAGGTCACCACAACACCAACACCGCCGACTAGATGGGTCTGAATCACTCCTAAACCTAGACCCCCTATTCCCCACATTAAAATTTGGTGAGTGGGCTCTTTCCTCCTTTAACTTCCGAACCTCCTGAGTTAAATAGTCAATAGCTTTCAGAACCTCAGTAAGAGCGCCAGCATCCCCCTTCTCACAACGTGCCTGAACACTCCGGACCTTAGATTCCTCTGGCACATAGTCTTCCCTCTCTAAATCCCGTAGCACTTCCAGCTCTGTAGCTAAGGTAATGGCTTCCTCCAAGCTCTTCAGTTTGGCTGCCCTCAACTGCACCCTTATATCACCCCTTCCCACCTGACTGATAAAATGGTCCTTTGCCAACATATCTACGACCTTACCTTCCACCCCGGGATAAGCTCTCTGGGCCAATCTCCTTACTTTATTCCCAAACTCACAAGCTGATTCCCGACCCTCACGTCTACAGGTTTGAAAAGTGAGCCGCTCAACTTCCTCATTAGCAGGTGGGGTTAAGTATTTCTCTAGATGAGTCTTCAGCTGCCTATAATCAGTTCTGGCCTCAGCTGGTAAACCCAAGAAGACTTCCCGAGCCTTTCCTTTCAGTAATAAGGTCATAAACTTCACCCTTAAATTATCATCCCAACCATTCAATTCAGAAGCTAACTCAAACTGCCCAAGCCAGTCAGGCCACGTACAAGAAACACCATCAAACACTTCTGGCATAAATGCGGGCAGAGAAACACCCATAGTAGAATTAGAATTACTGGAAGAGTCGATCTCTACGTTTCACTGGGGGGAGGGTAACCTTCTAAAAAAAGGACTTAATAAAAACTATCCCACCGCTGCCACCAAATGTAGTGGTTTTGCCTGTGTATCAATTATCTAATTGTTTAACCGCTGCCACCACCTTTGATAAGCCAGGAAGGTCTGGCCAGGATAATTCAACAATAATTCAAAGGGACCTTAATACTATAAAAATACACAGTTTATTATAATACCACAGTAAAAAGTTCCATCACATCCCCGGTTGTCTTACCCACTATCGGATGACTGCTAAGGATCTATTTGGGCTAAGAATCTATGTAATACACACACACACACACACTTCAATGCATAACCCACACATCAACACTGCACGTCATTTTAATGACCACCACAAAGTAACCCCCCACTTTACGATCAACCACCCACTTACACAACACCACACCCACTGAATATGGAGCACACTATCATATAATATGTGTTGCCTAGCCCTAGCTCAGCCTTCCTACACAGCTATAAGATGCCTGGGAGATGCATAGAATCATAGTTAACACTAGCAGTCACTCGGCATTTATAAAATAAAATCAGACACGGAGACTAAACATCCGGGAAATCCGCTATGAGAAACACACATTGAAACCCAACCCCAGGTTATCATCACGGGAGTATATCTCCATAAAAAGTCTAACCAAGGATCAACTGACCCGGCTTGGTTTGGGAAGTCCTCGCCCCCGGGTGCAACCAGTCATTTCCCGGTTAAGCGCGTCTCTTCAAACGCCAGGCAGCATAATTAGTTCGCAACCCATCAGCCTCCGTCTTCTCTCTGTCGCGACACCCACAGCCGGTCCAATACCAGGAGTCCCCGTTCTCCGAAATCACTTCCTTTTAAAACCCAGACCCCGCCCCTTTTTCCTAAATTAAGGGTTCTTTACAGGCCTTTTTTGCTAAAAAAAATATACATAACAATAGATGTTACAGTAATTATGTGCAATTGAGTTATTTTTATTACAAACATATACAGCGATCAAATAGTTCCGGTCACAGTGCATTAATATTTTAGCTGCACAAGTTTAGGCGCCAATTTTACTGGAAGGACAATCTGAGGGGAAACGTGAAGGAGCAGCTCCTGTCCAGGTAAGCTGTATTTTTAAATTATAATTAAGGATTGTGATTTTTTTAAAGAAACAACACATAATCTGTGTAGCTAACTGCACCTTTTACATTGGGAAATTCATAGTTAGATAGCGATCTAGGTTAAATGTCCGAGCTAAAAGTTGGCGTCAGTGTTCGCTAGCTAGCTTAGCAGTAGCAAATAACAGCAGGCAAGGGAAAAGCACGGGCACACAAACACTTATTTAGCGGAGTACTGTGTGTTTTATTGTTTAATTAAATTATTTATCCAACTTAAGTAATTCATCAATCTTCCGCTTGATTCAATTTATTGATTTGAATGTTCGTTTGATTCAGTTAATTCGACCCCCGGTGAAATAACGTGTAGTTCATATCTGAGGGAGAAGTGAGGTGTATAGTCACAGAAAAAAAGCGCGCCGTGCTCCGTTCCACCTTAAATAGTGCATCGTTTAGATGCCCGTAACCCTGCGTGCACACCGCAAGCGATGAAATCGCTATGCGCTGCCAAACCAACCGGCAGCAAGTCTCTTTTTCGGCGTATCCAACACCACGCCATAGAAAATGAATGACTTCCGGCCGCTGTGTCGCTCTCGTCGCTTGCCGTGTGCACGCAGGGTTACTATGCTGCTTCGCACCGGGAATACATTACGTAGGCGGTAGGATGGAAAGTTTTAATTTATCGAAATCTTGTCTGCTATAAGTACACAACTGTATTGGAAATGTATTACTTCAAGTGCAAATGGTGTTAATACAGAGCCGATTAATGGAGAGCCTGGGGTACTAACAAACATTCACTGATTCTACCATAGTCATTCATACCAGTTTGTTAATAGCATCTGTAGTTAAATACTAATAATAAAGGCCAGTAAAATACTGAATTAGATTTTCCATCATTGAAATTCCTGTATTTTAGGTGTTTTAGTATTTACTAAAGTGGTGAGTTGTGTATTCAAATTATTTTACCTGTTTAAATTAAATATATCCATTAAGAAACAGACATTAACATAAAGTGTTAGCAAAACAATCTATGGCATCGAATTTATACTTTAGAAAGTTAGGGAATAAACGTTTTCTTTTCCATTTAACAGGGGCTGTACGGAAGAACCAGCTGACTCAGAATGCAACCAGCAATGACATTGAGAAGCTGGCTATTCGATGGTTTGGCTCAGCATCAGACCGAGGTGGTGGTCGCAAGGCACGCGCAGTTGCTGCCAGTCAAGCCCAGTCAAATTAAGTAATCTAAGCTGATACAAGTAACTCAACATACAGTGTTGTTATTAAAAGTAAATGTATCTGTAAAATGTTAGCTTTATGGGGATAAAGGGTAAAAATTGTTCAGATGATGTAATTTAATTGAATTAATTAATAATTGATTTTCATGATGCACATTTTTACTTTTTATATGTAGACATGGTCAGTACAGAGCTTTTGATATGTTCTGATATTCTGTGTTATATGTTCATTTGTCTCTGTTATGAAGTTATACACACCTGGTTAAAGTAGATGTTTATCGCTTTTGTACATTTATACAAACTGAATTAACTGAATTCTGAACTACTGAATTAACTGTCCTGAAAAAGTAAAACAAAATGTGGAGTTTAGTTATGCCACATTAAATGATATTTGTGTAATTTAACATATTGGGGGGTGTGTGAATAAAGTTTAATAACATTTAAATGAAATCTTGTCTTTTTATATTCATTTGTCTAAGTCAGAATGTGTATGTTAAGTGTATTTTGAGTGGTTGTAGGAACGTAACAAAACCAATACATCTTAAAATGTAACCTTTATTAGAAAACGTTTACAAGCAAGTATACAGACCTTGAACCAAATCTGTGATCATGTATGTGTTACAGAGTATGTGGGGTGGAGCTGGGCCAGTGTCGTTCTAATAACTATAATTGAGTCTGTGCCATATTTGGGCCAGACATGAAAATGAGTCACAGATCTGAGCCACATTTGGGCCAAATGTAAATTAAATTCACCAGAGCTGTGCCAGTTCTGGCCCAAATTCAGACCAGAGGTGCAAAACGTATCTGTGCCGGTTTGGGCCCGTTGTGCAAAAATAAGCCGGGCCAAATCAGTTTGCCAGATTCGTTACAGATGTTGTGATTGGTCTGGGCCAGATTAGGACCAGAGTGAATTTGCTATCAGGGTAAGTATTTTTCACCTGGTTAGACACTTTCAATCATAACTTCAAATAGATCTATGAAGATTCTGTTGCAGTGCAGAAAGAATAGCACAATTTGAAATGCATTAGAAGAACATTATATTAAAAACATTTCCCTTTTTAGTTTGTTCTACACAGTGGGGAACCATCAGGGCCCTTTACGCCCTCTCAGAGGGCCTAAAATATTCTTTAAAAATATTCTTATAAATATATATAATATAATTTATCCAATTTTATTTTATCTACTTACAGTTTGACAATCGACATCTAAACAATTACAAAAATATAAGCAAATAAATTATTAACCCGTGTCTATTCAATCGGTGCCTGTGAGCCTGTGTCTCCCCCTATCAGGACTGTGATGCCCGCTGTTCGTTTACAGAGGGCCTGGCAGTTATAATTCAGTGCAATACCAGTTTCAAATGACAGTAAAATTGACCAATCATATCTTCCCTCTTAGTGGGCGGGCTTAACTGTATGATAATTTCCGCTCGCTGTGGCGACGCTAGCTGGCGTTATCGTACCACCGCTAGCTAGTTTAGATTCATTCCTTTGATGCCCTAGTGTGCATCGTTTACATATTCCGCTTCCAAGTAATTGGGAGCTGTGGAATCTTATATTGTTAGAACCTTATTTTGCTTAAGAAGTTATCTAGTACAGATATTATTGGTTATTGCATTTCTAAAGCTGTACTGTCATCCCAATTATTTATTTATTTATTATTAATATTATTTTTATTGCAGTTAATTAGGAGAGGAATTTTTTTCGGGGGGGGGGGCAGGTTTAATGGTCACGGTTCGCTACTGGTTCTACACAGAAATGTTTTTGAATGTGTTTGCTTTGTATACTGAGTATACTGAGAATACTGCAGTATTAATTGGAGTAATGATGCCCCACATCAGGGGTCACCAACCTTTTTGAAACTGGGAGCTACTTCTTGGATACCAATTATTGCGGAGGGCTACCAGATTAGTGAGCTATTTTTAGAACAGGCCCGCAGGCGACTCATGACTTCCTTGCGGGCGACATGGTGCCCGCGGGCACCACGTTGGTGACCCCTGCCCCACATTATTGTTGTAATACATCATCCAAAGAGAAAGTGAAAGTACTTTTCCAACCCACTGAATCTTCATTTAATACCTTGATAATGACCTTTATGACAAGATCTGTGCATACCTCAAATTGTTTTATTCCTGTTTGGTCCAATACAAACATTAACTTGTTATACTTGTTATTCTTTGGTGTGTCTTAGTATTACATATATGAGTAATGCAGCAGTCTCTACAATCATTAAAGGGTTTAGAGATAGAGGAAATAAACTGGAGGAAGCATAACCAAATTTTTAGATTAAATATTTAATATTTACCCGAATGTGATTAACAATATGTAACCCAATCAAAGCAATAACCATTTATTTAATTATAGACTCAAATAAGAGTGAAGGACACAGTGGCATCATAAACACAGGACCACAACCTGGATCAGAAGAACAAGCCAAGCAGACAAGAAAAGACAAAACAAAAGGACAAAAGGAAGGAGAAGAACCCAAAGACATGACTGGTAAAGGTCAGACCTCAACTTAAAAAAAAATTTATATATATATATATATATATATATATATATATATATATATATATATATATATATTAGTGGTGGGCAGTTAACGGCGTTAGATTACCTATTTGCAATTATTTTTGCTACCTACTAATGTGTTTGCACAGCTGATGAAGGACCTATGTGTCTCTGTCCTGTTTCTATGGAAACATTGTGAACTTCACTATAATTTTTGAATATCTCTTTAATATCTCTATGTGTATATACATACTGGTTATGGAGTTTTCATGTATGCTATGCCTGGTAGCTTATTGCATTCATCTCTCTGTCCCACCCTTTGTTGATCCTGTATTCAGAGCTTGTTTCACTAATCATTAGGTCCATCTTTCTGGTGTTCTCCTGGATCTTAGTTGTTTCATCCTGGATTGATACTCTGATACTCACTAATCTTTAGCACTCTTCTTTTTCACATAATTTACAGTCTTCGAGTGCTGGATTTGGGATGAACGTCTCTGTGCATTGTGCCTCACGTGTTTCCTCACGTGGATTAGAAGGGAAAACAGTCTAGAATTGATCAGGTGTGTTAGAGGGATGGAGACAAACTATGCAGGAGTGCAGATCGGCACAAACCGAGTTGGTGTAATATTTCTAGATTAATCTTTGAAAATGCTCTCCATTTCCTCACAGTTACGTACTGCACCATTGTAACTGGAAACACTTTACGAAGTCATGAAGGATTCATCAGCCGTCTCCACAAACAAATACCAGACCTGCAGGAGGTGTCTACAGTGGAGGAGTGTGATGTTATTCTGCTGTTCTGTCCCATTGTGTCACGGGCTGGAAGTGACATTAAATCAGCACTGAAAAAACTCCCTGAAACAGCAGGTAAGACATGCATCAGTCTTAACTATTGAAATATTAACTCTTTACTTTTCAAGAACATAACAAATCTGACTTGAACAAAACACATTTTGATAAAATGTACTCTGTCCATAGACTCCAAGCCTGCTGTTCTAGTGGTGCTCCATCTCACATTTGACCGACACTACACAGTACCAGACAGCAGCAGATATGTAACCAGGGAGAACACGACCACAGTGGACTGTCTGTTCCATGAGGACTGTGGATTATTGAACTGCTTAAAAAATGAGGAAGCACTAAAAAAAGTGGTAGAAAAGCTAAAACATCAGGTACTGAAATTATACTCCAAAACTTTAGCATGTTAGTTTTCTGTTTATCTCTGAAGCTGAGTACTGATGTAGGGTCAAGACTTTTATTTTTAGTTTTAGTTTTAATGATTTGGGTAAAACAAACCACACCTACATACTCCTACACCTACAGTCTTCGGGCATCCAGAAAATAGTTGTCAGAAATGACAAAAGACATAGGATTCAATTGGAGTTTTTTTATTAAACATAAAAAGCAAAAACTCAAAAAAAGCAAAAACTCAGGCAAACTCAAATTGGAAACAGACAGCATATCATGTGATCCCCAGAGTCCAGGGGTGTTGACCCCAAAGGAAAGTGATTAACAGATGGTAGAGCTCACTGAGGGAGAACACACATAATGGAGAACTCATCTAAGCTAAGACTCAAAGGTAGACAGGAGACTCCCCACACTGGGAACTGAATAACGAGATTTAAACAGGACAGGTAATGAAGACAGGTGCAGGGGTGTGGCCAATGATCAGGTGCAGGTAATGGGGGAAAAGGTGCAAGGGCGTGGCAGAGTGATCATCTTAGTGAGACTCTGCATGGTTGAGGATTTGAATGCTTTAACTTGAACATTTGTTTACTGTTTTAGTTATTACATTAATGAAGAAACTCATCATATTCCCTTTTTAGGACCACGTGAAGCCACGCCAGTCAGGTAAGTGTCTTTCTGCTGTTCAATGCATTTAATTGTTGTTGCGATGGGTGGGGCCTATTAGGACTACCGACACCTGAGGGTCGTTTGTTGGCCTATACCTGTATATGGCTTGTCTTTGTACCAGTTGACTACTGATTATTGTATTCTTAATTTGGATTAGTTCACAGGTTTTGAGTTTGTGCACTTTATCCATTATAAAACCATTTTCCCTGAGACTAGCATGATGGCTTCCTTTTTTTATTGCACTCCCTCACCCGTCACATATAAACACTGGTCAGACTCTCACTGACACTGAGAATATGAAATGAAGTCTGATTATTATGGAACAATGCAAATTAAATCTGAATCCTTTTCAGGCAGTGACTTGGATAGTGCATCAGAGTTCCACCCAGTGAGTTTCCCCATTACAGTCCTGAATTCATAAAACACACCAATCAACTCATTCAGCTTTACAAGTGTGTCTTTCTTCTTTGGTTGTTTATTGGAGAGAGACTAACTGTTGCTTTTTCCTGTGTTTTCAGGATAATAGTTTTTGGGTAAGTGACAACACCTCTACTTCATTAAACCTCTTCTATCCTGGAACCAGTGTTTTCATCTTTTAATGGATACGTTTACTTTTCCCTGAATGCAAAATGTTGCACCAAGTCAAGCCATAATGAGCACAAATGTCATCTTGGTTTCCCAGCAACATTATTTGTGTAGCAGTGTAATGAAATGTAATAGAATCAAGTTTTCATTTAGCAGTTTATTCACATCATGATTGGTCAGTCAGTCAGACTCACTCTATGTAATTTCACATACAGTAGTTGTATTGTAATTGCAGAATTCCTGAAGCAGTTCATAATACAGTAATTTTTTTCAGTTCCTGAAAAATAATGATCCAGCTCCATCAAATGAGTCCTCAGATGAGGTAATACTGCCTCCAGTGACTGGAGTAATATTGGTGTAATATTGATGTAATACTGACTCCAGTGACAGGAGTAATATTGGTGTAATATTGATGTAATACTGACTCCTGTTACTGGAGTAATATTGGTGTAACAGTAATGTAATATTAGTGTAACATTACAGTAATATTGGGGTTATATGAGTGTAATATGAAGATCACAGTATTTAAAAGCTTTCACTTTAACAGTTTTTACTGATTTAGTCATTATATTAACGTAGAAACTCATCATATTCCCATTTTAGGAAGAGGTGAAGCCACCACATTCAAGTAAGTGTCTGTCTACTGTTTAATTGATTTAATTTTTACACTTGCTGTGTGATCCCACAAGATGATCAGTGTGCATGTACAGTTAGTGTGTATTGGCTTTATATACACTATGTGTTCAGACTCTCACTGACACTGAGAATATGAAATCAAGCCTGTTTATTTGCTGATTATGAAAGCCTAACATTGTTGCTTCGTCTATTGCTTCATTGTTGTTTCTTTGTTTTTTTAATGAAATTTAAACTGCATTGTTATTTACTACAGAATTGTAATTTGCTTGATTGTGTTATCACACTGGATAATTAACTTATATTAAAATAGGATAATTAAATTAAGTTCTTAAATGCTTGTTTTATGAAACCCAGTTCAGGATTTATTTCTGAAAGAAAGATTCTCTTGTGCATCTTAAATTTGTCATAAGAAAATGTGTTTGATAAATGTCCACTCTTGTTAGGAAAATCTGGATTCTTCTGTGATAGCATGATATGTTTGACATAATTTAGAATCAAATCAAATCAAATCAAATCAAAGTTTATTTGTATAGCGCTTTTCACAACACATGTAGTCACAAAGCGCTTTACAGGATTTAAAAGGTTAACAATACTATGGGTCCAGAACCCTAATGAGCAAGCCAAAGGCGACAGTGGCGAGGAAAAACTCCCTATGATGGTGGGGATTAGGAAGAAACCTCGGGAGAACCAAGACTCAAAAGGGAACCCATCCTCCATTGGGCGGCCCGTTAACACACAAATTACACAAAATACAGACAAATACACAAGTCACACACAAATCACACAATCAGACTAAGTAAAGGTAAAAATGAAAGTTCTGGGTTTTGATATTGTCACTGTAAATCCTTAGACTGGAGACATAATACATCTCTATTGGTCATATATTAGTTAGTATTAATCAAACACATACAGAAATACACACAGAAATACACAGACACACAAAGGAACTAAAGCAAATTTTCATAAATGTTACAAAAAAAGATTTTTGGTCTGTTTCTTAGTGTGGGCATGACTGAGTAATGGAGATGTATGTTCTGCAGATCTGAAGATTTAGTTAATCACAGTTAATTGGCTCTGCTGCTTACAGTAATGATGTGTTACAGTAATGATGTGTTACAGCAGTATGTTACAGTATTGTGTTCTTTTATGTGTTCTTAGATGAAGAAGAAACGCACATGAGGATTTTATCACATTACTTCCAAGATACTTGTTCATGGATTTGGGATTAAGTAGACAGAACTGGAATTTCTAAGTGTATAACTTTTCACTAATAGATCATAAGGTCCTGAAATAATCGGTTAAGTTGTTGAAGCTGTTTTTGCTAGTATATTTGCTGTTACTGTTTAGATATGATGCTGAATCAATTCCATTGTTATATTGTTTCACTGTTACATTGTGGTGGGAAAGTGGATTAAAGGGATGGAGTGAAATATTATAACCATTGAGCCCTCGAGGTCCAGTAAGAGGAGAGAGACTAAAGACCCATGAGAGCACAGAGAGAACAGCTGTAGATGACAGAGAGGACACGTCTGTGTGCTGGAACTGTGCAGGACAACACCAGAGACTGAAGATGAAACCACAACACTGCAGGAAAATATTCAACAGTTGAGGAAGAGAAAAGAGATTCAATAAAGTAACAGCAAAGTGCTTGAAGTGAGGAAGAAAAAGGACATAGCTGAGAGCTGCAGGAGTGTAATTACCAAAAATATTACATACCATAATATTACATATTAAATAACCAATATTTAATTACCACTTATATTTAATAACCAATTACAAGATGTCCCAGGCGTAGAATCCAGGGGGAGAGAGGAAGCAAGTGTGCAATTGAATTTTTTTTTTTGATGTGGCGTAGCACCAAATTTGGGGGCCCAGGAACAACCAGTACCATCGGTGATGAGAGGTGATGAGACACCTTGTAACTCCTGTGAAGAATACCACAGAGACCGAGGATACCGCCTGAAAGCGCATGGAAACCACAACGAATCAGCAATGATCCGTTTCCCAAAGCTTCCTTAAGAAGCCTTAGAACAGCTGAAACGAATCATTGCTGATTACGTGCAGCAAGTCTAGGACTGACTCGGGTGCCCCTCCTGGTGGTAGAGGGAGTGGCAGCCGAGTCAGCCCTGACATGTTCTTGCTGCATATGTAGTGCAATTTTTACACTTCTGTAGTGTTAAATTGCATCAATCCATTATAATTCAATAATGATTTGCTTTTAAAATATACAATTGAGTAAAATCAAATTACCACAGAATTTACATTCTTTTTATTGAACAAAATCACCTTTTAAAAGATCCATTGTCAACCTTTAGTAGTGTTACAATAACATATGGAGTACTTCCCATTGCGTTGGAGACCTTTGAATTGACTGTAAAAACTTTGGCAGTAAATGGTTTCACATGCGCTTGCCGTGCCAAGCAACCAAGTCCACAAACAGTTAACTTCAGCCTGATAAGGACACCACTAGAACAATGACTCTAGGTCTGCATAAAATGGCAATATGGAACCACAAATAAGGAGGCATCGGTCATACCATACTTTATTTGAACATCAAATGATTTGAAGTAGAAAAGATCATTTATGTGCAAAACTTTTAGAACTTTGTCTGGATGCAGCCTGACCTTAAAGGCATGGTAGTGGTCATCAAAACAGATGGTTTCCATCAATTTTCCACAGAGCAAAACACAGCCATCTTTTTCAGCAATCATTTCAATCTTACAAAATACAGGCATCTCACATGCTGCCTCAGTACATACAATAAAGTCTCGATGGTACTCTATACAACAGTATTTTATCCACTTGGTAGAAAACACACTGGTTGACAAACTGATCCCAAATTTTGCAGCAATTGCTGCACCCTCTTTTAACTCATAAAGTGTCACCATCTTTCCTGGACCTAAAGTGAGTCTTTCCTTGCCAAAAGATTCGTGATACATTGCCATGTAACTCTGGTGCTTTTTGGCTAATGTTTTTGTAATGTTTTTATAGCTTTTTAATTGTTGCTTGAAGAAATTATGTTTGGCCTCGTAACGCATGCACCATGTATGCAAAACTGGACCAATGTGCCTTATGCTACGAGGGTAATGTATCATGAAGTGATGCTTTGGCAAAAGATTTATTTCAGGAAATAATTGCTTGAACAGCTGATGATGCTCAGTTATTAAATGTTTGAAGTACACTGTCATGCCATCTGACAAGACTGGTGAAAATACAATGCTAACAATATGTAAAAGCAAAAGTAGAAGATGCCAGTGTTTATCATCTGGCTCAATCAAATCACCAAATAGCAGAAGCATATAGCGTAACAATCACCAAGATTGTATGGCTGTTAAACCCAAATCATTACTTCCATTCAGCATCTTATCTGTTGACAGAGGTGGACGGTTTCGCTGCTGATTGAAACCATAGTCATATGCATGTATCCTACCAGCAACTTGCTCAGCACATAGGAAGTTGCCATGAATGTACTTTAAAATCAGCTTCACCTCAAACTGACCAACTCCCTCTAGAATATCATGCATGATATCTACAGAAAAGTTTTTGGCTGTGTTGAAATACTGAAGTGAATTCAACAGACAAGTGCGTTTCACATCATATAGATGAGGGAGCCCAAGATCTGCTTGTACACTCTGACAGTGCTCTGCATGCCCATCAACAGTTCTTAAAATAACTTCTCGGTCATCTTCAGAGAATACAGTTTTTTGAAAGTTGTGTTTTTCAAGGAGACAAAAACGACAGCAATACCGAGCACTAAATGACTCCACAAAGCCAAACAGACCGTGCAAACCAAGATTGTCCCCTGTGACCTGAACAACAGTACCATTAATCGCATGTTCAAAAATTGGAATCTGAAGTCCCTCTGTCTCAAGCAGTTTCAGATCATTGACAAGAGGTTCAAGTATCAAATTAAAGCTGTATCGTTTTATGTCCTGTGAATGAAATAGAGCACATAAATGAATATTAATCAAAGATGAATTAAAGATTGGATTGAAATTTCTTAGAGTAAAATATATGGCACCTAATTTATGTAAACCCTTTTTAGGTCCCAAGACATTTGCAGTTTCAAAGTCATCATAAAACAGCTGAATCTGAAGGGCATCTTTTTGTGTAGAAAATAACGGACTCTCCTTAAAATAGGTGCCATCTCTCAAGTCTGCATATACACCTTCTTTGGGAATATACCTGAGCATGAACATGTCTGCAAGGTCTTTTTTATTTAAAATACTCTTTAGTGTTTCCAAAATGGGAATATAAGTAAACTTATCAGTTACAATGACTTGGTCATATGTCCCAGTTCTTTTGTTTCTTCTGCTGTCAAATCTTGTGCCAAGCACTTTTTCAATAGGCTCAACAAATCCCCATTTGTCTCTTAAGTGTTTGTTTATCTTTGTTGCTGAATTTAAAGTTGTAAATAGATTTTCCAATGTTTTGAATGATTGCTCTATTTTGTTCATATTTTCTGTATCCCCTGGAGGTAAACACTGTAAAGCGACATCCATAGCCTGACTGTGAGTCTCAAAGATCACTTCTTCCATAGATGAGACAAATCTCTTAACATTGGAACTGCTTAATCCAGATCCTCTGAGTTGTGCGACAGCAGTAGCACACATATCTAAAAGGCCAACCCGGTCTCATTCCCCATGCGTATTGTTGGCAGTTGTTGTTGTTTGGTGACGTCATGTGCGTCCCTCAGGTGGGCGGAGCCCGTGATCCGTCTCACCTGAGGGTCGTTTGTTTGCCTATATATGTCTTGTCTTTGTACCAGTTGACCGTTGGTCATTATATCCTTAATTTGGATATATTGCACAGGTTTTAGGTTTGCACACTTTCTATTAAACCATCCTTTTTCCCTGAGACTTGGCATGATCACTTCCTTTTTGTTGCTCACCCCCGCCCGTCACAGAATGACCAGCAACCCTTCGGAAGCCGCCGAGTCTCTTTTTCTTTCTCCTTCGTTCGTGGTCATGTCTCGTGGTAAGTGTTTGTCTACGTGGTGTTTTGTTTGAAGAGCTCCGCCGTGCTTTTGTGTTTTGTGTGTGTGTGTATGTGTGTAGCACGGCGAGGACCAGGGCAGTCTGCCCTGGAAAAGCCCTTCGTGTCCGTTGTGTGTTGAGAGAGTTCCGCCGTGCGTTTGTTTGTGTGTGGCCGGTGAGGACCAGGGTGTCTGCCTGGGAAAACTCTCGTGTGTGTGTGATAAGTGTGTACGGGTACGGACCGGAGGATCAGTGTGCGTGCGCGTCGTTATGTGTTTAGTGTTTCATGTGTGTGACGCGGTCGCCACTCGTCACGGTTTCCTTGCTCCCCGTGTGTCTTGTGTTTAATGTGGGGAGCGACTGCGACTCTGAGCGGCGCGTCACTATTGTGTTTATGTAGAGCACGCACGTTTTGAACCCGTTCGTTTACTGTCTGTGCACTATTTCTGTTTGTCTAGTATTTGCGTGTTCGTTGTGTCCTAGCGTGCTCGTGAACTGTCGTTGTTGTGTGTAATTCCACGCTTGCTCCTCCCCTTAAATGTGTGTTTGGGGGGGGACCGGTTGTGGTCCCGTGCCACGGGGTATGGCACGGAGGGCGTCGGTGTGGCGCGTTTGTGTTTTATGTTGGTGTGTGGTTGGGTGTGTGTGTGTGTGTTCTGTTTCTGTGCAGGTGCTTCCCCCTGGTGGTGTCATGGTGTTCCTGGACCTTGTGGGGGTCTCCACCTGGCAAGAGCCCCCTTGTGTTGTGGGGTGACCGGAGCCCGGTCATGAAGTGCCCCTCCCTAGAGGGCTGGGGCCCCCGGATGTTTGGGGACCATGGGGCTCCAGTCTGAGAAGCTCCTGCTGGAGATGGAGATCCTCCCTCCTGCCCAGGGTGACCAGGAGGCCCTTGGGGCTGCTCCCTAGCCCGCGTCGGGGGTGCTCTGGGCCTCGGTCTCTGGCGCTCCTGGGTTGGGTGGAGGAGTCCACCTTGCGATGAGGGGCCCCGGGAGGGGTTGGCTCCCCAGGAGGCTGGGGTGACCCCAGCCAAGGGCCGGGGTCAGCTCTGGGAGGAGGTAGGTCCAGGAGGAGAAGTAGCCACGCCTCGGGGAGGTAACCTGCACACACACACACACACACACACTAAGGACGATAAAGGAGTCGTAGCTCCTCGTCCGCACACCCTTGGAGCTCTCTGGCTAAACACCGGTTAGGGCGTGAGGGCCCTGTGACCGACTGGGGCGTGGTTTTGTGTTGTTAACGGCCCGGTCGGTCCAGGGTCCCGCCCGGGGAGGCGAGCTGAGTAATGTGTGTGTTTGTGTTTCAGCTCCCGGACTCCGGAGGTGTCCATGCCTGTCCCTGCCTTCCTGCCCCTTCGTGTTTTGTGTGCAGCCGCTGTGTGCCACACACCCAGTGGAGGGGAGTGCGGCTTGGTGGGGGGTTTGTCACGGTGAGGCGGCCCCCTACCGGCCGCCTCTGTCCACAGCGGCTGTTGTTGTTGTTGTTTGGTGACGTCATGTGCGTCCCTCAGGTGGGCGGAGCCCGTGATCCGTCTCACCTGAAGGTCGTTTGTTTGCCTATATATGTCTTGTCTTTGTACCAGTTGACCGCTGGTCATTATATCCTTAATTTGGAGATATTGCATGGGTTTTAGGTTTGCACACTTTCTATTAAACCATCCTTTTTCCCTGAGACTTGGCGTGATCACTTCCTTTTTGTTGCTCACCCCCGCCCGTCACAAATAAAGCAATCTTTAAGTGAATCGAGAGAGAGAGAGATAGAGAGACACACTTCTTGAGCGTAATGCCCAGTGGGATTAGGTCAGAATTCTTCACTAAAAAGACCACAATAACCGCTTTATTAATTTTTTTGATGTATTTAAAATTTTTCTTATTTTCTATTAGTGCTTTTTATGTTTAGGTTTGTTCTTAAACTGCTGCAAACAATTGTTAAAATTGGCCGTGCAATCTTTTAAGTGAATCGAGAGAGAGAGAGAGAGAGAGGTTTCATAGTTTAAGGATTGTCTTTGTCTACTTTTCTCTGTGTAGAGACAAACGTAATTTTCACCTAAACGTATTCATTTTTTTATTCTCTGTTTCTGGTTCTTCTCGGGTTCTGATACGCCTAAATGAACTGATTAGTATCCAAGCTTAAATAATGATGGATTAAAAAAAGATTAGACATTTGATGTTTAGCAAGATCACGTATGGAAACATGCCAACATATGTATGTATTTATGTGCTCAGACAAAGACTCTTACTGTGAAGTTCTGCACACATTGGTAAGGTTGCTATCCAATTTGAGCGCGATTGCGACCATCGATATCAAGGGTTTGAAGCAAAGATTGTTTAAGGGCACTACATTTCATACAGCCTTAAGTGAAAGTGAGTGCCCCCCCAGCTGTCGGACTGTGTGCACTTCCGCCTGAGCCACTGGACACAGAATCACCGCGCGCTTTTCCTCCACACGGTGAGTGTCTAAGCAGTCCGGTGCCTAAACTTGCTTAGTAAACTAGCTTAGATTAGCCAGCATGCCTTTAATTAACTTGAGATTTGATTAGTATCACAATTTCTATAAAGTTATGTCGCCCTCAAAATAAGTGCACCATGTAGAAGTTTACTTTTGACATGCTAAGAATGCGTGTCGGTGTTTAACAGGTGAAAATGTTCTTTGCTAGCTTGCGTTAGAGCTGGCCTAATTATGTGCCTCTAATTATGTATACCTAAATAATACACAGGTCTAGACTAACATTACTCAAACTGTATGTCTATTATTGAATGATATAGAAATGACATTTCAGCTAGAGCTGATTGATATGTGAATTGTGAAAACATGAGTTAAGATTTGTTTCATGATACGTGGCAGTATTTAATAAATATGTTAAAATATTATCAGAGTATAAAAGCACAATGATTTTTTTTTAACATTTCACACACTGTGCACTACCAACAGTGTTGGGAACGTTACTTTAAAAAAGTAATTAGTTATAGTTACTCACTACTTGTTCAAAAAAGTAACTGAGTTAGTAACTGAATTACTCTATAATAAAAGTAACTCGTTACCAGAGAAAGTAACTATTTGCGTTACATAAAAAAAAGTTATATGCCAATAAATAAGGATTTTTTGAAAAAGCAGTTTTCATAGTCAGTTGAAATGAGTAGATCAGAAAGATGTTTAACTTTTGATATTTATTGCACATCAACAAACCAGTGCAGCATAAAATCATTTAAAATCCCAAATCTTTGTAAAAAAAAAAGCAAATGTAAACAGTTACACTATATAAAGTGCATTTACATCTATCAAATTAAATTAAATTCTCTCAACCTGAGACAATTGGTTTGTTCACAACAGAAGTAAACTTAACAATAAAACCTATATTCTTAATTAAATAAATCAAATACCCATTCTGGTAGACATTCAGGAACTTCAAGTATTTTCTTAACCCTGATGAGATCCGGGCGTGGTCTACCTTCTTGGGGTCCAGCTGGGCGTGGGGGACCCATTGCATTTTTTGTTAAAATAATCAGCAGATTTAGCCCAATTGCAAGTAAAATAAACAATACATATGTTAAATTAGTTTGCTCTCATTTATTTATTAGTTACTTTTTTATTAAAATGTAACACAATAAGGAAATGAATCATAAATCATGCTGGCTGACAGGCTGGTCCTATGGCTAGCTGCTGACGGGCTGGTGCTAACGGAGCTGGCTGCTGCTCATCCTCCTTTTCATTATCACTATCAGACTCTGATATTTCAGAAATGTGATCCTGAAATTTCTTCTTCTGAATCACCATCAAAATCCTCTGTCTCTTCCAATAGCAGCTGTAAGGCAGTCTGAACTGAGAATCGCTTTGCCATCTTTTATAGCATTTTTAGCATTTATAGCATCATGTCCCCATGATTGGATGAAACACACACTCACACACACACACACACACACACACACACACACACACACACACACACACACACACACACACACACACACACACACACACACACACACAGGTCCAGAGAGGAGGGAGGGATAATGAGGGCTGAGAGAAAAGATGCTTCTTTCAGATCTCACCCCTTTGTCTCTATAGAGATTCTTCGTCTGCTGTCTGACAATATGCAATCAACCCCTGATGTGACAACCATCAAAAGTGTTGATGGTTGCTCACCTTTGCATGCCAAACTCCTCTGTCCTTTGTTTGTATATCCTTTAAAGTCATACAGACGACTATCAACTACCCAACCCAATGTTGATTGCCCACTTTGACTAGCCCAGGGCCCAGTGGACCCTGGACCCTGTATGTAATACAAATGTGAAGGGGGGGGTACGGGGGGGTGGTCATTGAAAATATTTTCTGATTTATGTTGCTCACAGAAAATGAGCCAAGGACCAATGAATCTCAGTTTGAAAAAAAAAAAATTGTAGAATTTTTTTAAGCTGATTTTTTAAAAATGGGTCCCACAGACCCTTGGACCATATAAGGGTTAAATAACGTTTATATCGCCACCTTGATAATGCTAAATTTTCTTCGGCTTGCTCCTGACTCGCCATTTCTGCCCCTTCTTTGTGTGTGTCTGTCACTGGTGTGGTTCGCCGCGCGTGTAAAAACACTGGCTCTGATTGGCTACCATAACGCTGCCTTAGCCAATCGCTTACTGACTTGTTAAGTTAAACAGGTGTTACACAGAGAACTGTGACCTGTCAAGATCTGTTACTCCTGCAGCGGTCCGCTCGCATTACTGTTAGTATATCAATATATAGTAACGCACCGCTTTTAATGACCAATAACGTCAACGGCATTGTAACGACAGGAAAAGTAATTAATTATATTATCCCGTGACAGAGACAAGGTTCTATCATAGGAATGTTTATATATCAAATGTATTCAATTGTATTTTTCAATTTTCTCTTGAAAATGGTTGCGCCCACACACACTCACACCTACTCATTCACTCACACATGCACTACTGTGGGCAGGCCCATGTGCTCCCCCGGGTGATATAGTATATGGGGTTCGCGCGAAAATGACATAATCGCAGTGGCACCGCCCGTGTGCGAGGGCCTCATGCGCTGTCCATTCGCGAGGTCGTGCACCTCTCGAATTTTGTAACTTCTCGCGTGCCGCGCTTCAGCGCAATGAACAAAGTCATGTTTGCAGGGTTCATACACCTTTATAAGGTGGAATTAAAACACTTGTACGTCACTTTCAAGGTCCATTTCAATATTTTCCAGCACGTTAAACTTTAGTTAAATATTTATACATATACTTGAAATTATTTGCTTTTTTATTACATTACGTCTTCATGTTCTCTCATGTTTCGTTAAGTTAAATATTTATACATATACTCGAAATGACTCAAAACAATTCGCTTTTTATCACATGGTTTTATGGTTGTTTATTTTCAAAACGCCCAATCTTAATGTCTTCACGAGAACTGTTCAGTCAGACAGCTATTTGTTGTGAAACGAAGTAGTTACAATTTCAAGCATTTTCAAGTACTTTAGCCTAAATTCCAGCACTTTTCAAACCTGGAACACAATGCAACTTTAAAATTCATCAGGTAAATTTTTCCTTTCTTTTCTGCGCTCCAAATTTCTGTTTACTTTAACTATTCACCACTGTATTTCCCGCTGTTGAGCGGGTACCAGCCGGTTACGGTCGGTGCTGGATCAAACCATTTTCCAGTGGGAGGCGGGGGTGTATGCACTTAATGGAAAATATGCAGATAGGTAAAAAACATATATATTTTAGCCATTGAGCTTATTTTGAGTATAGAATTTTATATTAATGAAAGATTTCAAGATTATTTAAAAATTATAGACTTTAAATAAAAAATAAATTGCTGGGTTCTTTGATGGGCCCCCCTGGCCCTGGGGCCCGGGACAACAGACCCGGTTGTCCCCCCCCGTCGACGGGGCTGACTGTGGGTATGGTCGGGGTAGACCCACAGAATAACATATCCCACCTTACACAAACACAATTACTAAGAAATAGTGTTGTCAAAAAAATCGATATATTGATACGTATCGATACTGAACATTCTGAAACGGTACGACAACTGCGCTTTAGTTTGACCCACCCAAGCTGCCGTAATGCACAGAACAGTTTGTAATGCTAAAATGGCAGCTAAAGCAAACGCAGTG
Source organism: Brachyhypopomus gauderio (assembly GCF_052324685.1). Classification (NCBI taxonomy): domain Eukaryota; kingdom Metazoa; phylum Chordata; class Actinopteri; order Gymnotiformes; family Hypopomidae; genus Brachyhypopomus; species Brachyhypopomus gauderio. Next base: position 3,128,574 of record NC_135217.1, read on the forward strand.
TGTTCGCAGCCCATCTTAATAAGCAAGGAAAGCAGCAGAAGTGCTGTGTGGAAATACTTTGGATTTGAAGCAGATACAGATGGAAAACCGAAGGATATGAACAAGCCAATTTGCAAGCGGTGCTTTCAGAACATTTCAACGAAGTGCGCTAAAGCCTGGTTTATACTTGACGCGCCGCGAGCAGTGCAAGGGTCCATGCGGTGAAAATGATGTAATCGCGGTGCAGTCGATTCGCGAGGTCGTGCACCTCTCGAATTTTGTAACTTAGCGCACGCCACGCCTCAGTGCAATGAACAAAGTCATGTTTGTACGGTTCATACACCATAACAAGGTGGAATTCAAGCACTTGTATGTCACTTTCAAGGTCCATTTCAATATTTCCCAGCACGTTAAACTTTAGTTAAATATTTATACATATACTTGAAATTATTTGCTTTTTTATTACATTACGTCTTCATGTTCTCTCATGTTTCGTCCTGGAATTACAAGAGGCTCGTATTTTTTAACGTAATACAAGAGAACTGTTCAGTCAGACAGCTATTTGTTGTGAAACAAAGATGTAGTTACAATTTCAAGTGTTTTCAAGTACTTTAGCCTAAATTCCAGCACTTTTCAAACCTGAAACACAAAGCAACATTAAAATTGGTCAGGTAAATGTTTCTTCCCCTGTTTTTGAGGGGTGTTTCTTTATACTACCACATATCGTTTCGGACAACACTGCAAAGAATGTGAGACGCGGCAAGTATGAACGCCTCCACCGTTCAAGCAGGATCGCGTGAGGTGTGCGGACTCGCACGCTACGGTCACTCGCGAAAGTTTAGGAAACCTTATCTCAAAGACTGACTTAGTCATTACTTGGGTAGCACGCATATGAGCCATTTTAATCTAGATTAATTTCAAGATTTCAGTGAGATTAATCTAGATTAAAAAATGTATCTATGCCCACCCCAGTTTAAACAAAAAAAAAAAGAAATGTTACACTGTCACGTATGACCATGCCCCCCTCCCGTAGCAGTCACTCTGAACTCCCTCGTGTCTGTGTTCCGCGTCTGTTCACTCCGCCCCGCTTGTTTGTCTCATGATTCCCTTGTTAATTGCCACGCCCCTGTGTCATTGTCTTCACCTGCTCGTAGTTTAGTTCCTATGTATATAAGCCCCTGAGTCTCCCTTGTCCTTTGTCGGGTATTTTGATTCATTTTATGTTTGTTCATGCTGTTGGTTCGTGTACCTGATCCTGTGCTTTTGTGTTTCGCTCGTTTATTCTGGTTCTCTGTGTCTCCCTGCCTGGTTGTGTTTCCTTGTGTTTAATATGCCTGTCTTTGCGTGTTATTCGGACTGCCCTCCCGTTATCGACCCGGACTGGTTATCTGACGACAATTATGGTATTCCCTTTAATAAATCTCGCTCATCTCAGCATTTGTGTCCGTCCTCTCGCTCCGCAGCACGAGCTCCGTTACATAATACCCGACCATACAAGGACACAGCGAGAGAGCGAGACTCTGGTAAGTTCAATCGCTGTAATGAGATGTTGGCTGGTTTAATTCGGTTCGACTCTCCGGTATTACAGCATGAACGAACCAGAGACAGGAATTCCCCTTGCCCTGTGGGTACAGGGGAGTCTCGTCGCTGTAAAAACAAGGCGAAATCACTTTCGGTTTCTAGCTTTAGCGACGAGCTCCCTGATAAGCGCTATGTGTCTGCCCGACTCGACACAAGCTACAGGGAGGAGCAGCCTGTAGCGCGAGATTCGGGCAGACGGAATGAATGTGCAGACGAGCGTTGGCTTGGCTCTCGGTTGGCTTTCAAAAGCCATTGTGAGCTCCCGATACCTCCGACGAGGCGGAGTCACAATGAAAGCCACCGAGAAGCAGTTGTGTCTGTATGTTCTTCCAGGCGCAGACCAGACCGGGGAAGGAGGAAGACCACGCCCCCGGTTCAGAGCCCCGCTGCCACAACGCATGAGGTCGTCGCCTACCCTGAGGAGCTCCTCCCTCCTTCGATCCTGCCAGCCTCTCCCATAGAGACGCCAAATAATTTTTTGGGGGGGAGTAGTGGCCACTCAACCCAAGATTGGCCGGCTTGGGCCCCCGGTGACGTCAGTAAGGCGGTCCCGCCCCCCGGTGACGTCAGTAAGGCGGTCCCGCCCCCGAGGACGTCAGTAAGGCGGTCCCGCCCCCCGAGGACGTCAGCCCGGTGGTTCCGCCCCCGAGGACGTCAGCCCGGTGGTTCCGCCCCCCGAGGGCGTCTCACCCACGCCGGTTCCTGTCTCCGCGACCCAGGAGGGGTCGTCCACGCCGGTTCCTGTCTCCGTGACCCAGGAGGGGTCGTCCACGCCGGCTCCTGTTCCCGCTGCCTGTCTGCCGGCTCCTGTTCCCGCTGCCTGTCTGCCGGCTCCTGTTCCCGCTGCCTGTCTGCCGGCTCCTGTTCCCGCTGCCTGTCTGCCGGCTCCTGTTCCTGCTGCCTGTCTGCCGGCTCCTGTTTCCGCTGCCCGCCAGCGGGCCCCGCCTGTTCCCGCTGCCCGCCAGCGGACCCCGCCTGTTCCCGCTGCCCGCCAGCGGACCCCGCCTGTTCCCTCTGAGACTGTGCGGCCCTCTGTTGGGCATGGACTTTGTATGCCTCCTGCTCCACCCCATGCCTCTTATGTTTCGCTGCCCATGTTCCCTTTGCTCCCTGGTCCTGTCCCTGGTTTTGTTTTGGTCCCTGTCCCCGTGGTTGTGTCTGTCAAGGTCTGTGTTCCTGTTCCTGTTTCAGCTGTTCAAACTGTTTCAAACGCACAGACTTGAATAAATGATTTATAGATAATCCAACACTCCACTACAATGTAACAGTGAAACAATATAACATTGTTTTCATACAATTAGACTATGAATAACAGCTTCAACAACTTAACTATTTCAGGACCTTATTATCTACTAGTGAATCGGTTAAGTTATACTCTTAGGAATTACAGTTTTGTTACCCATCTGCTCAAATCCATAAGTAAATCTCTGTGAAGTCATGTGATCAAATGCTCATGTGAGTTCAGGTTACATGCTGGGCTCTTCTTGGTCATCTAAGAACACATACAAAAAGGCACATATTACATATTACTATAACACATAACTACTGTAACACATTACTGTAAAATCATTACTGTAATGCATTATTACTGCAAGCAGCAGAGCCAATGAACTGTGGCCATCCAGATTTGCAGAACATACATCTCCATTACTCTCTTATGAACAAAAATCTTTTTTTATTGTATTGTTGTGTGTTACGATTAGCTCCTTCTCCTGTCATTCAGTCGTGTTTTGTTTTGTTAGCCATGTGTGTCCCTAGTCCCTCCTGGTAATTTGTAACCCTGCCCACTCGTTAGAATTTCATGTGTTCCTCATTTACCCATGCCTATTTAATCCTGGTGTTTGGTCCTGTATGTCGCGGTTCATTATTGTTTCTGTATGTACTCGCCTTGTTCTTGTTATTCTGCCACGGTGCCCTGTGTATGTTCGAGTGTCTGCATTACGGTTGGTTTTGTGTTCTGGTTTAGTCATGTCACTTCGTCTTGGTTTTGTTCCATGTTCTGACTGCCCATCTGGTTCGACCCATGCCTGCCTGTATGACCCTGAGTTTGGATTTCCTATTAATAAATCTCGCTCTCCTCAGCATTTGTGTCCGCCTCCCTGCTCTGCGCTACGCAGAACGTTACATTGTGTGTCTGTGTATTTTTGTGCTGTAAGTGTTTGATTAATAATAAAAATACACGACCAACAAAGATGTATTATATCTCCATTGTAAGGAATTTAGTTTGTAAAATATTTCTTCACATAAGCATGCAGATTCTGCTAGCAAGAGTGGACATTTTACAGTGACACATTTAAGATGCACAAGAGAATCTGTCTGAATTAGGTTTCATAAAATAACTAAGCATTGAAGAACTTGTTCATTAACTTATATAATAACACAATCAAGTGTTTAACACTAAAAACAAAGAAAAGTAAACAATGTTACACTCTCATAAATCAGCCAAGAAGTAAAGACATTTCGAAAGCTGAATGAGGTGATTTGTGTTTTTGATATTACCTTACTTGAGAGCTCATTTGATAGAGTACAATCATTTCTTCACTGGAACAGAAAAAAATAAGACTACATTATCAGATGGGAATGGGAACAAAATAAAATATCACTGTCAGTTAGTCCAAACACTTTATTCAGAGCAATAAACAGTGAATGTACATGTAAATGCATTGAACAGCAAACAGACGCTTACTTGTATATGTCATATTGAATCCGCTAGTTCCTAAAATGGGAATATGATGTGTTTCTACATTAATTTAATGACTATATCATGAACAAATGTGAATACAATGTGTAAATGAATACATATGTAAATGAAAGTACTCAAATCCACAACCGTGATAAGATGATCCCTAAGACGATCACACATGTTGCTCCCTGGAAACCAAGATGACGTTTGTGTTCATTAAGGCTTGACTCAGTGCAACATTTTGTATTCAGAGAAATATGAATTTATCCATTAAAAGGTGAAAACACTGGTACCAGTATTGAAGAGGTCTAATGAAGCAGAGGTGTTTTCACTTACCAAAACTATACACTGAAAAACACAGAAAAAACAATAATGTGAGACTCTCTCAAATAATCAGCCAAAAGAGTAAAGACACATTTGTAAAGTTGAATGAGTTGTTTGGTCTATTTTATGAATTCAGGACCATAATGGACAAACTCACTAAAGGGACCTTTGACGCACTACCCGAGTCACTGCCTAAAAAAGATGAAGATGGGATTATTTTAAAGACCTTATTTACCTTGTTCCATAATAATCAGATGTCATTTCATATTCTCATTGTCAGTGAGAGTCTGAACATATAGTGTATATGAGGGCAATAAACAATGAATGTACATCCACACTTATAATTTTGGGGGTTCACACAACAAATTGTTTGGCTACTCTTGGAACATCCTGTGATTGGTTAAAATAGAATTTGAGTTTAATTACTTTTGCTTGAGATTCTGGTAAATTCCAGGCTTCTTGTCCTAACCTCTACAACCAATTCATAATGTTGGTCTTCAATCTCCCCAAGTTCTCACATGTGACTCCTCTCCTGTGCTCTCTTCACTGGCTTCTAGTAGCGTCACACATCAGATATAAAACTTTGATGCTTACCTACAAAGCCAAAAATGGACTAGCGCCTCCCTACATGATGTCCATGGTCAAAGTTCGATCCATACCGTGAGCACTCCAAATCTCATGCATGGCTCTACTCAAATCTCCATGCTTAAAGCCTCATGGAAGACAAATTTCCAGACTATTCTCTGTCCTGGCTCCAAGATGGTGGAACGATCTTCACTTTACTGCTCAGACTGCAGTCTCTTACCTACTTCAAATGTAAACTGAACACTCACTTATTTGTTGAGTTCTTAAATGAGCACTAACTCAGCAGAAAACACTTGTTGTCCTTGTTCTTAAATTGCATGTCTATCTGTCTATGGTTAATTGTGCTTCTTGGTAAAAGTTCAACTCCTGTTTAAGTGAGCCCGTTTTTAATCAAAATAATAGGTAATGACATTGATTCCTTTAGTTTAGTATTAGTCTGGTTGAATTCTGGCCTGTTATCTGTGCTATTATCTAGGATGAATTCTTTGAACAGATGTAAAGCACTTTGTAAGTCTGCTAAATGTAAATGTAAATGCATATGTATTTTAAAGCCTCACAGGAAAAGTTGATTTCTACTCAACTAAGATTCTAAGAAGTTGAGAGGGCTTAGTAAAGCTTACTGTACCTTTATATGCTTATGAACAGACAGTCACATATATGCTTATATATATATATGTATAAAAAGTGCAAGCTGAGATCTGACCTGCACCAGTCATGTCTTTGGGTTCTTCTCCTTGCCTTTTGGTTTTGTCCTCTTTTGTTTTGTCTTTTCTTGTCTGCTGGGCTTGTTCTTCTGATCCAGGTTGTGGTCCTGCGTTTATGATGCCACTGTGTCCTTCAGTCTTATTTGAGTCTATAATTAAATAAATGGTTATTGCTTTGATTAGGTTACAGATTGTTAATCAATTCAGGTAAATATACTGTAAAATATTTAATCTAAACTTTTGGTTATTCTTCCTCCAGTTGTTTCTATCTCTAAACCCTTTACTGACTGGAGAGACTGCTGCATTACACATATATGTAATACTAAGACACACCAAAGACTAACAAGTTAATGTTTGTATCTGACCAAACAGGAAATAGAACAATGTGAGGTGTGCACAGATCTTGTCATCATAAATGTCATTATCAAGGTGTTAAATGAAGATTCAATTGGTTGAAAAAGTATTCACTTTCTGTTTGGATGATGTATTACAACAACAATGTGGGGTATTGTTACTCCAATTATTACTGAACCTCAGTATACAAAGCAAACACATTCAAAAACATTTATGCGTAGAACAAACTAAAGAGGGAAATGTTTTTAATATAATGTCCTTCTAATGCACTTCAAACTGTGCTGTTCTTGCTGCACTGCAACAGAATCTTCATAGATCTGTTTGAAGTTATGATTGATAGTTGTGTCTAACCAGGTGAAAAGTGCTTAATGTTCTGCCAAAATTGTGCATTTCAACTGTCACGGTTGGCTCCGCCCCTCCGGTCATACACTTCCATGTGTTGTTTTCTTTGGCGTCTGTGGGTTAACGCCCTGAATAAAAAAATTTATTTCAGCGGTGTCTTGTTTTGTTTGTCTTTATCTCGTGTATTTATGTTGTGTTCAGTCTGTTGGTGGGGTTCAATGAATATGGTTAGTATATTTATTGAGAGTCTGAATATATTGTTAGTTTGCTTGTAAGGTTTCCGGTTGTATGTCACGGTACAGCGGGCCCCCTACTGGTCGATTCCATCCACAGCGGCAGCTGTCTTGTTGTGTGCATCCCTCAGGTGGGCGGGGCCCATGATCCGTCTCACTGAGGGTCGTTTGTTTGTCTATATCTATATATCTATGTCTATATCTTTGTAGCAGTTGACCGCTGGTCATTATATCCTTAATTTGGATCGCGTCACGGGTTTTTGGTTTGCGCACTTTCAATTAAACCATCCTTTTTCCCTGAGACTTGGCGTGATCGCTTCATTTTTATTCGCTCACCCTGCCCGTCACAAGTATACAGATTATGTTCCTTATGAATATAATTAAGAAAAAAACTTTTCCTATCTTTATTTTATTTTTATATGCTGCTCAAAAAAATAAAAGGAACACAAACAACAGTGTATCTCCAAGTCAACCACACTTCTGTGAGCCCAACCTGTTCAATTAGAAAGCAACACTGATTGTGTTAGAAGGAAATTATATTAAATAAATTTCCATCTTTAGTTCATTCTACACGAAAGTCTTTGAAAATGTATGCTTTGTATACTGAGATACAGTATTAATTGGAATATTAAACATTGTGTAATACGCAGAGGTGGGTAGGAACGCGTTACATTTACTCCGTTACATTTACTCAAGTAGCTTTTTGGACAAAAATGTACTTGTAAGAGTAGTTTTAATATGAACGACTTCTACTTTTACTTGAGTAAATATGTGCTGAGAAAAACGCGACTTTTACTCTGTTACAATCTGATTTGCGCGCGCTACAGTTACTTTCGTTTTGTAAATCATTCGTCTTTTCAAGTATCTCAATTCAGGGGCTGCAGCCCACGAAGTGCGCATTTGTAGGCCGGTTACGTCACTGCGCCGCGCCGAGGCTGTCCCAATTCGTGGACTCCTTCTTATGCGGCCGACGAATGTAGCCTTCAAAACCCCGAAAACGAAGGATGCATCTGAGTATCCTTCGCGTCCCACCATATCCCAGGATTCATTGCTCTATGAACAATAAACAGGCGGAGTCTAGTGTACGGGGCGAAGAATTCGTTTTTAAATGTCGGTAGCTATTTTTTAAATATGGACATTTATACTGCAATGAGATGCTAAATAACTTGCCAGTTATTAATGATATTGCAGGTAAACCTGTGCTTTGAGTATTTACTAAAGAGTAACGTTTATAAAAATACATTGAATTTTGTGAAGACTGACCTTGTCACCCGAGTATGAGTGACCAATCAAATGAAGCCGGTCAGTCACATGATCACATACGCAAACCTCCCGAGCATCCCTGGCCTCACAGCCAATGTTTATATTACAAACGTGTAAAAAAGACAGACAGTTATATAATGCGCTGTCAGTTGTGTCTGCAAAACGTGTGGAAATTTCAGCCTACAAGAACTCAACATCAAATATGAGGAAACACGATGCGCGGGGGGCGGGGGACAGGGGCGGGTGAACGTAAATTGTTACCGGAGCGGTGTAAAATGGACACAAATAAAGTATTATATCGCGATCTATCGATCGCCAGTGGTTGGCGCCAGAGCGAACTATAACTCATTGAATCATAGATGTGGATCAGAGGTAAATAAACTAGATGTTTTTTTCGGCGTGAGATATCGGAACTGTGGCGTGAGAGCGTGTGAAGACAGTCAAATGCGTGTGTCTCACGCTCAATGTGTGACAGTTGGCAACCCTGCGATGCGATAAGTATGTATAATTTTGTGTAATGAAATATCTCTGAGGCATAACGTTTGTATGATGTAATTATTAAAGGTAATGCAGTGCAATACTAAAAACCAGTTCACACTCTGAGTGTACACACTAGCAATATATGATGATTAAGTTTGCTATAAATTGATTCAGTTGGCATCAAGTTGTAGCTACACGTATTGGCTGACAGTCTCATCAGTGCCTTTGTGGAACACATTAAAGTTACACAGGCCTAATAATTAGGAACAAACATTATTTATATATTATATTTATAATAAGTTATTTTTGTTATCATTAAAAGTCATTGTTTCCAGTAATTCTATTTCCCATGATGTAATTTATTGACACAAGACAGTACTCATGCATTTACTCTACTTGAGTAGCTTTTAATCAAAGTACTTTTTTGGATGCATACTTTACTTTTACTTGAGTAACATTTGGTTCAAGTAACAGTACTTTTACTTGAGTAAAATTTTTGAATACTCTACCCACCTCTGGTAATACATCATCTAAATAGAAATTGAAAGTACTTTTACAACCCTCAGAATCTTCACACCTTCACACTGTGCACACCTCTAATTGTACCATTTCCTGTTTGGTCAGATACAAACATTAACTTGCTATTCTTTAGTGTGTCTTAGTATTAAGTATATGGGTAATGCAGTGAAAGTACATTAGTCTCACTTCTTACTACATGAAGATAAACAGAGGTGAGTAGATACTTCAGACTGAAATGTGTTAATCTCTGTAAACAGAGTATGATCATAGACTAAAATATCATAAACTCAGTTATAGGTAATGGCTACAGCTAGCACCCTTATGCAAAACAATCACAGGTTATTTATTTTCACATTTGGTGTAATCTTTTAGAGAAATGTTGTGTTTGATTTATTAATGTAAATGCGTATATGTAATATAATAAACTTACCTTTAATGATTCTGTAATAAACTGTGTACACAGGTGAGTAAATGCTGAAGTAGTGTGGGTTTATGGGTGGTACAGGGGAGTTTCAGTGGAAGAGTGTGATGTGTTGAATTAGGAGATTGCCAGTAGGTCTGTCCCCCCTTTTAATGTGTTGATGTGGTTTTGTGTTTTGTTGAGGTAAATTGTGATTTTCCTTATGTCTAAAGAAACTGGTCATTGTTGCTTTTTCAACCCGATAAATGTCATTTAATATCTTTGTAATACCCGAGGTGTTAATGGATTAGAAGCAGTGGGTGACGGTGGCAAAAGCACATATTTATATTTATTATGGTCTCAGAGAGCAGCGTGGGAGGGTCCAGCATCACTGTCAATCACTGTGTTGAATGTGCAGCACGGGTGAACTGGACCTGTGGGTTTATATATAGAGAGATCTACAGGTGGGTGTGTATGTCTGCATGGCTGAAGGTGTGTGCATGGCTGAGGGTGCGTGCATGGCTGAGGGTGTGTGCATGGATGAGGGGGTGTGTGCATGGCTGAGGGTGCATGCATGGCTGAGGGTGTGTGCATGGATGAGGGGGTGTGTGCATGGCTGAGGGGGTGTGTGCATGGCTGAGGGTGCATGCATGGCTGAGGGTGCGTGCATGGATGAAGGGGTGTGTGCGTCTCCCATGAGCTCTTGGGCCGGCTCTCCATGACCATCTTTGTGATGACATGCAGTAGAACCAGATGTGTTCACACCTCACATTGTTCTGTTTCCTGTTTGGTCAGATGTTCTTCTTTGGTGTGTATTTATATTTAATATATGGGTAATGCAGCAGTCTGAATAATCAGTAAAGGATTAAATGAACAACCCTGCTTTTGGTTACCTGAGCAACAAAGGCCATAGTTCTTTCATCTGAATTTACACACAATCTTGACAGGGTTAGGGGTGTGATTTGAATATGGATCATAACACTCTTTTGACAGGATTATGGGTGTGATTTGAATATGGATCATAACACTGTCTTTCTTATTATTCTCTGCAGGACATGAGCTCTGACAGTAACTCAGGTGAGTGGAGAACTGTGTCAGTGATACCTGTCTCACTCACATGTGAAGAAAGGTGATGAGACCCAGTCACATTTACCTGCCTGTATCTTCCCATGTCTGTGTGTGCTTTATGATCATCAAGATAATGACAAATTCACAAATCAGAAATTTCACTCATCAAAAGATGGTCATACTTTTTGTTTTAGGATCAGATCATTAAGCCATTTTTAAATTTCTTTTGAAAAAAAATCCCAGTTTAACTCCTTTGTTCCTTTACTTACATACAGTTTTGTATGTAAAACCTGTAGTTGGAGAAGGAGGAGTTTGCTTTCAGATATACGCCACAAGTGTTGGTGCCCCCTGTAGGTGGAGAAGGGTGTTGCTGGTGTTGCTGGAGACTGACAGCTTCTTTTCAGTCTGGTGGTTCTGGCTTGAATGCTTCGGTACCTCTTTCTATATGGCAAAGGCTGAAACAGGAAGTGGCAGTGATGTGAGGGGTTAGTGGAGATTTCGCTGGGTTATCAAAATGTTTGCTTGGTTTGGAGATTTAGCTGAGATTTTTCTTTCCTTCTACATCGACTATGTGGACACAGAGGACTTAAAGCTACTCTCCTTTTCCACCATCATCCCCTCAATGCTTAATGATGTGTGCACTATGCTCCTCGTCCTGAAGTCAACAATCATCTCCTTGGATTAGTGACCATTGAGAGAGAGGTTGTTGGATTAGTGACCATTGAGAGAGAGGATATTGGATAAGTGACCATTGAGAGACAGGTTATTGGCAATGTTCAGTGCAACAGCGAGGGAGGCAACCAAGCAGGTGTGTGTGTGAGTGTGTGTGTGTGTGTGTGTGTGTGTGTGTGTGTGTGTGTGTACAAATGGATGGCTTTACAGAAAGAATGATAAACTGGATGAGGAATGGCCAAATTACTAGATTATATGTTTAACCATATCTAAATGTGATCACCTGGAAATTATACTATATATTTATATATTTACCTGCATGTTTTTATGTATGTGTTTGTGTATTCTTGTGTGTTTTGTGGATAACATTATGTATAATGTGATTTATGTTGTTAATACCAAATAGTGGAACATGTAAAGAAGATCACATTATGGGTGAAGATTTTAGAGAAATGCTATAGGAAGGTTTGCCTATATAATTCTATGGCCAAAAGAATAAACTAATGATACTGTATGTGTAAACTGTATGTGTCGACCTGGTAATGCAGCTGTATCATCACTCACTCATTACAAACTCTTGTTCTTAAACAGGACACTCAGCTGAGCACCACAGTGTCCATCATGAGGGTGTAGAAGGTGTGGAGGGTGAAGATGAAGGCAGTGCAGAGACGGGGAGAAAGACCAGAGCAACAGAAGAGATGAACAGAAGGAATGATGTGACAGACCAACCAGAGAACAGAGAACAACACACAGATGAGATGGAAGACCAAAAAGAAAAAGGGAAACAGATAAATAAAAGAGAGAAAGAGCAAAATGAAAGAGAGAAACAGCTAGATGAAAGAGAGAAACAGCTAGATGAAAGAGAGAAACTTGCAGATGAAAGAGAGAAACAGCTAGATGGACGAGAGAAAGAGCAAAAAGAAAGAGACAAACAGCTAGATGGACAAGAGACACAGCAAAATGTAAAAAGGAAATGGCAAAATAAAGGAGCGAAAGGTAAAAAACTTTCTTGTTATAGTTTACAGATTAACCTCTTTGCAGTTATATTTGCTACCTACTAATGTGTTTGCACAGCTGATGAAGGACCTATGTGTCTCTGTCTTGTTTCTATGTAAACGTTGTGAACTTCACTATAATTTTTGAATATCTCTTTAATATCTCTATGTGAATATACATACTGGTTATGGAGTTTTCATGTATGCTCTGCCTGGTAGCATCTTGCATTAATCTCTCTGTCCCACCCTTTGTTGATCCTGTACTCAGAGCTTGTTTCACTAATCACCAGGTCCATCTTTCTGGTGTTCTCCTGGATCTTGGTTGTTTCATCCTGGATTGAGGCTCTGATACTCACTAGTCTTTAGCACTCTTCTTTTTCACATACTTTACAGTCTTAGAGTGCTTGATTTGGGACAAAAGCTTCTGTGGATTGTGCAGAGTTTCCTCATGTGGCTTAATCTCATTGTGGATTAGAAGGGAAAACAATCTAGAATTGATCAGGTGTGTTAGAGGGATGAAGATAAACTATGCAGGAGTGCAGATCGGCACAAACTGAGTTGGTGTAATATTTCTAGATTAATCTTTGAAAATGCTCTCTGTTTCCTCACAGTTACATACTGCACCATTGTAGCTGGAAACACTTTACGAAGTCATGAAGGATTTATCAGCCGTCTCCATGAACAAACACCAGACCTACAGGAGGTGTCTACAGTGGAGGAGTGTGATGTCATTCTGCTGTTCTGTCCCATTGTGTCTCGGGCTGGAACTGACATTGAAGCAGCACTGAAAAAACTCCCTGAAGCAGCAGGTAAGACATGCATCTGTCTTAACTACTGAAATAGTAACTGTTTACTTTTCAAGAACATAACAAACCTGACTTGACCAAAACACATTTTGATAAAATGTACTCTGTCCACAGTCTCCAAGCCTGCTGTTCTAGTGGTGCTCCATCACACATTTTACCCAGACTGCACTGTACCAGACAGCAGCAGATCTGTAACCAGGGAGAACACGACCACAGTGGACTGTCTGTTCTATGAGGACTGTGGATTATTGAAGTGCTTGAAAAATGAGGAAGCACTAAAGAAAGTGGTAGAAAAGCTAAAACGTCAGGTACTGAAATTATACTCTACAATTTTTGCACGTTAGTTTTCTGTTTATCTCTGAAGCTGAGTACTGATGTAGGATCAAGACTTTAATTTTAGACTGTTAATGATTTGGGTGAAACAAACCACACCTACAGACTCCTACACCTACAGTCTTCAGTCATCCATAAAATAGTTGTCAGAATTGACGAGAGACATAGGATTCAACTGGAGTTTTTTTATTAAACATAAAAAGCAAAAAAGCAGTCAAACTCAATTTGGACACAGACAGCATGTCATGTGATCCCCAAACAGAGTCCAGGTAGTGACGTCAAACTCAAAACGCGAAATCCAACTGAATCGATTCATTTGAATCACGGTGTTCCGAAACACTTATTTCAAAGTCCGTATCAAAATGGGAAAGTCACGTGACTGTAACGAACGGGTTTCGTTACGTCACACATTTTCGAAACGTTTCTAATCTTTTCGCACATTTTAGTCCGCACTTCAAGCAGCTGGTCTGAGATCAGAATGTTCACTAATTACTTGTAATGTTTAATAAATAAAGGATTACACAAGCATTTCCCTAACTTGCAATGTAAAATGAATGACATAATTAAAACAACCCTGTTCTCTGCAAAATGATATTTTTTCATGACTAAACTAAAATTTATTTAGAAACACAATATGCTATGGGGCAATATTTCATGTCATTTTTCATTAAAAAACACATTCTCCCAGTTCTGTTTCTGTAAAGAAAAAGTTGTGGATTTAGGCCCTGGTTGCCCACTAGATGTCACTGTGGCATGTGATGATTTGAACGTTTCACAAGATCAAGTCATTTCATTTAAGTCCAGGGGTGTTGACCCCAAAGGAAACTGATTTACAGATGGTAGAGGTCACTGTACAGAGGGAGAACACACATGCTGGACAAATCAGCTAAAACTCAAAGGTAGACAGCAGACTCCCCACACTGGGAAATGAACAACCAGATTTAAACAGTGCAGGTAATGAAGACAGGTGCAGGGGTGTGGCCAATGATCAGTGCAGGTAATGGAGACAGGTGCAGGGGTGTGGCCAATGATCAGTGCAGGTAATGGAGACAGGTGCAGGGGTGTGGCTAATGATCAGTGCAGGTAATGGAGACAGGTGCAGGGGTGTGGCCAATGATCAGTGCAGGTAATGGAGACAGGTGCAGGGGTGTGGCCAATGATCAGTGTAGCTGCAGTGGCAGGTAAGTGGAGGAGGTAGTGGGGTGTGACACTAGTACAGAGTGATCATCTTAGTGAGACTCTGCATGGTTGAGGATTTGAACGCTTTAACTTGAACATTTGTTTACTGTTTTAGTTATCACATTAATGAAGAAACTCATCATATTCCCTTTATAGGACCAGGAGAAGCCACAACAGTCAGGTAAGTGTCTTTCTGCTGTTCAATGCATTTAATTGTTGTGTTCGTCCCTCAGGTGGGTGGGGCAAATTAGGATTCCCGACACCTGAGGGTCGTTTGTTGGCCTATATATGGCTTGTCTTTGTACCAATTGACTACTGATTATTGTATTCTTAATTTGGATTAGTTCAAAGGTTTTGAGTTTGTGCACTTTATCCATAAAAAATACATATTCCCTGAGACTAGCATGATGGCTTCCTTTTTTTATTGCACTCCCTCGCCCTTCACATATAAACTCTCACTGACACTGAGAATATGAAATGAAGTCTGCTTATTATGGAACAATGCAAATTAAGTCTTTAAAATTATCCCATCTGAATCCTTTTCAGGCAG
The DNA here is from genome assembly GCF_052324685.1 of Brachyhypopomus gauderio. Classification (NCBI taxonomy): domain Eukaryota; kingdom Metazoa; phylum Chordata; class Actinopteri; order Gymnotiformes; family Hypopomidae; genus Brachyhypopomus; species Brachyhypopomus gauderio. The sequence goes on from NC_135217.1 coordinate 3,143,624, forward strand.
TGACTTGGATAGTGCATCAGAGTTCCACCCAGTGAGTTTCCCCATTACAGTCCTGAATTCATAAAACACACCAATCAACTCATTCAGTTTTACAAATGTGTCTTTCTTCTTTGGCTGTTTATTGGAGAGAGACTAACTGTTGCTTTTTTCTGTGTTTTCAGCATAATAGTTTTTGGGTAAGTGACAACACCTCTACTTCATTAAACCTCTTCTATCCTGGAACCAGTGTTTTCATCTTTTAATGGATACGTTTACTTTTCCCTGAATGCAAAATGTTGCACCAAGTCAAGCCATAATGAGCACAAATGTCATCTTGGTTTCCCAGCAACATGATGTGTGTAGCAGTGTAATGCAATGTAATAGAATCAAGTTTTCATTTAGTAGTTTATTCACATCATGATTAGTCAGTCAGTCAGACTCACTGTATGTAGTTTCACATAGTTGTATTGTAATTGCAGAATTCCTGAAGCAGTTCATAATACAGTAATTTTTTTTCAGTACCCGACTCCATCAAATGAGTCGTCAAATGAGGTAATACTGACTCTTGTGACTGGAGTAATATTGGTGCAATAGTAATGTAATACTCGTGTAACATTAGAGTAATATTGGGGTGATATGAGAGTAATATGATGATCACAGGAGTGGAGGAGGTAGTGGGGTGTGACACTAATACAGAGTGATCATCTTAGAAAGACTCACCTTAGCACTGGTGAGGATATTTTTTTTTCCTGTTCCAGCAACATAATGATCCTGCTCCATCAAATGAGCCCTCAAATAAGGTAATACTGCCTCCAGTGACTGGAGTAATATTGGTGTAATATTGATGTAATACTGACTCCTGTTACTGGAGTAATGTTGGTGTAATATTGGTGTAATATTGGTGCAATACTGACTCCTGTTACTGGAGTAATGTTGGTGTAATAGTAATGTAATATTAGTGTAACGTTACAGTAATATTGAGGTGATATGAATGTAATATGAGGATCACAGGAGTGGATGAGGTAGTGGGGTGTGACACTAGTACAGAGTGATCATCTTAGTGAGACTCACCTTAGCATTGTGGAGTATTTGAATGATTTCACTTTAACAGCTTTTACTGATTTAGTCATTATATTAATGTAGATACTCATCATATTCCCATTTTAGGAAGAGGTGACACCACCACAGTCAAGTAAGTGTCTGTCTACTGTTCAATTGATTTAATCGTTAATGGTTTTTACACTTGCTGTGTGGTCTCATAAGATGATCAATGTTCATGTACAGTCATTGTGTATTGCCTTTATATACACTCTTTGTTCAGACTCTCGCTGACACTGACAATATGAATTAATGTCTTGTTATTATTGATCAAGGCAATTTAAGTCTTTAAAATAATCCCATCTGCATCTTTTTCAGGCATTGACTCGGATAGTTCGTTAAAGTTGCCATTAGTGAGTTTGTCCATTACAGTCCTGAATTCATAAAACATACCAACCAACTCATTCAGCATTCATGTCCAAGTGTTTTCACCTTTTAATGGACACATTCACTTTTCCATGAACGCAAAATGTTGCACCAAGTCAAGTTTTAATGAACACAAATGTCATCTTGGTTTTCAGGCAACATTATTTGTGTAGCAGTGTAATGGAATGTAATATAATAATAGAATCAAGTTTTCATTTAGCAGTTTATTCACATCATGATTGGTCAGTCAGTCAGACTCACTGTATGTAGTTTCACATTGTTGTAGTGTAATTGCAGAATTCCTGAAGCAGCTGATAATACAATATTTTTTTTTCCTGTTCCAGCAACATAATGATCCTGCTCCATCAAATGAACCCTCAAATAAGGTAGTACTGCCTCCAGTGACTGGAGTAATATTGGTGTAATATTGACGTAATACTGACACCTGTTACTGGAGTAATGTTGGTGTAATATTGGTGTAATATTGGTGCAATACTGACTCCTGTTACTGGAGTAATGTTGGTGTAATATTGGTGTAATATTGGTGCAATATTAGTGTAATATTGGTGCAATACTGACTCCTGTTACTGGAGTAATGTTGGTGTAATATTGGTTTAATATTGGTGCGATACTGACTCCTGTTACTGGAGTAATGTTGGTGTAATAGTAATGTAATATTAGTGTAACGTTACAGTAATATTGAGGTGATATGAATGTAATATCAGAATCACAGGAGTGGATGAGGTAGTGGGGTGTGACACTAGTACAGAGTGATCATCTTAGTGAGACTCACCTTAGCATTGTGGAGTATTTGAATGATTTCACTTTAACAGCTTTTACTGATTTAGTCATTATATTAATGTAGATACTCATCATATTCCCATTTTAGGAAGAGGTGACACCACCACAGTCAAGTAAGTGTCTGTCTACTGTTCAATTGATTTAATCGTTAATGGTTTTTACACTTGCTGTGTGGTCTCATAAGATGATCAATGTTCATGTACAGTCATTGTGTATTGCCTTCATATACACTCTTTGTTCAGACTCTCGCTGACACTGACAATATGAATTAATGTCTTGTTATTATTGATCAAGGCAATTTAAGTCTTTAAAATAATCCCATCTGCATCTTTTTCAGGCATTGACTCGGATAGTGCGTCAAAGTTGCCATTAGTGAGTTTGTCCATTAGTCCTGAATTCATAAAACATACCAACCAACTCATTCAGCATTCATGTCCAAGTGTTTTCACCTTTTAATGGACACATTCACTTTTCCCTGAACGCAAAATGTTGCACCAAGTCAAGTTTTAATGAACACAAATGTCATCTTGGTTTCCAAGCAACATTATTTGTGTAGCAGTGTAATGGAATGTAATATAATAATAGAATCAAGTTTTCATTTAGCAGTTTATTCACATCATGATTGGTCAGTCAGTCAGACTCACTGTATGTAGTTTCACATTGTTGTAGTGTAATTGCAGAATTCCTGAAGCAGCTGATAATACAATATTTTTTTTTCCTGTTCCAGCAACATAATGATCCTGCTCCATCAAATGAACCCTCAAATAAGGTAGTACTGCCTCCAGTGACTGGAGTAATATTGGTGTAATATTGACGTAATACTGACACCTGTTACTGGAGTAATGTTGGTGTAATATTGGTGTAATATTGGTGCAATACTGACTCCTGTTACTGGAGTAATGTTGGTGTAATATTGGTGTAATATTGGTGCAATATTAGTGTAATATTGGTGCAATACTGACTCCTGTTACTGGAGTAATGTTGGTGTAATATTGGTTTAATATTGGTGCGATACTGACTCCTGTTACTGGAGTAATGTTGGTGTAATAGTAATGTAATATTAGTGTAACGTTACAGTAATATTGAGGTGATATGAATGTAATATCAGAATCACAGGAGTGGATGAGGTAGTGGGGTGTGACACTAGTACAGAGTGATCATCTTAGTGAGACTCACCTTAGCATTGTGGAGTATTTGAATGATTTCACTTTAACAGCTTTTACTGATTTAGTCATTATATTAATGTAGATACTCATCATATTCCCATTTTAGGAAGAGGTGACACCACCACAGTCAAGTAAGTGTCTGTCTACTGTTCAATTGATTTAATCGTTAATGGTTTTTACACTTGCTGTGTGGTCTCATAAGATGATCAATGTTCATGTACAGTCATTGTGTATTGCCTTCATATACACTCTTTGTTCAGACTCTCGCTGACACTGACAATATGAATTAATGTCTTGTTATTATTGATCAAGGCAATTTAAGTCTTTAAAATAATCCCATCTGCATCTTTTTCAGGCATTGACTCGGATAGTGCGTCAAAGTTGCCATTAGTGAGTTTGTCCATTAGTCCTGAATTCATAAAACATACCAACCAACTCATTCAGCATTCATGTCCAAGTGTTTTCACCTTTTAATGGACACATTCACTTTTCCCTGAACGCAAAATGTTGCACCAAGTCAAGTTTTAATGAACACAAATGTCATCTTGGTTTCCAAGCAACATTATTTGTGTAGCAGTGTAATGGAATGTAATATAATAATAGAATCAAGTTTTCATTTAGCAGTTTATTCACATCATGATTGGTCAGTCAGTCAGACTCACTGTATGTAGTTTCACATTGTTGTAGTGTAATTGCAGAATTCCTGAAGCAGCTGATAATACAATATTTTTTTTTCCTGTTCCAGCAACATAATGATCCTGCTCCATCAAATGAACCCTCAAATAAGGTAGTACTGCCTCCAGTGACTGGAGTAATATTGGTGTAATATTGACGTAATACTGACACCTGTTACTGGAGTAATGTTGGTGTAATATTGGTGTAATATTGGTGCAATACTGACTCCTGTTACTGGAGTAATGTTGGTGTAATATTGGTGTAATATTGGTGCAATATTAGTGTAATATTGGTGCAATACTGACTCCTGTTACTGGAGTAATGTTGGTGTAATATTGGTTTAATATTGGTGCGATACTGACTCCTGTTACTGGAGTAATGTTGGTGTAATAGTAATGTAATATTAGTGTAACGTTACAGTAATATTGAGGTGATATGAATGTAATATCAGAATCACAGGAGTGGATGAGGTAGTGGGGTGTGACACTAGTACAGAGTGATCATCTTAGTGAGACTCACCTTAGCATTGTGGAGTATTTGAATGATTTCACTTTAACAGCTTTTACTGATTTAGTCATTATATTAATGTAGATACTCATCATATTCCCATTTTAGGAAGAGGTGACACCACCACAGTCAAGTAAGTGTCTGTCTACTGTTCAATTGATTTAATCGTTAATGGTTTTTACACTTGCTGTGTGGTCTCATAAGATGATCAATGTTCATGTACAGTCATTGTGTATTGCCTTCATATACACTCTTTGTTCAGACTCTCGCTGACACTGACAATATGAATTAATGTCTTGTTATTATTGATCAAGGCAATTTAAGTCTTTAAAATAATCCCATCTGCATCTTTTTCAGGCATTGACTCGGATAGTGCGTCAAAGTTGCCATTAGTGAGTTTGTCCATTAGTCCTGAATTCATAAAACATACCAACCAACTCATTCAGCATTCATGTCCAAGTGTTTTCACCTTTTAATGGACACATTCACTTTTCCCTGAACGCAAAATGTTGCACCAAGTCAAGTTTTAATGAACACAAATGTCATCTTGGTTTCCAAGCAACATTATTTGTGTAGCAGTGTAATGGAATGTAATATAATAATAGAATCAAGTTTTCATTTAGCAGTTTAGTCACATCATGATTGGTCAGTCAGTCAGACTCACTGTATGTAGTTTCACATTGTTGTAGTGTAATTGCAGAATTCCTGAAGCAGCTGATAATACAATATTTTTTTTCCTGTTCCAGCAACATAATGATCCTGCTCCATCAAATGAACCCTCAAATAAGGTAGTACTGCCTCCAGTGACTGGAGTAATATTGGTGTAATATTGATGTAATACTGACACCTGTTACTGGAGTAATGTTGGTGTAATATTGGTGCAATACTGACTCCTGTTACTGGAGTAATGTTGGTGTAATAGTAATGTAATATTAGTGTAACGTTACAGTAATATTGAGGTGATATGAATGTAATATGAGGATCACAGGAGTGGATGAGGTAGTGGGGTGTGACACTAGTACAGAGTGATCATCTTAGTGAGACTCACCTTAGCACTGTGGAGTATTTGAATGATTTCACTTTAACAGCTTTTACTGATTTAGTCATTATATTAATGTAGAAACTCATCATATTCCCATTTTAGGAAGAGGTGAAACTACCACAGTCAAGTAAGTGTCTGTCTACTGTTCAATTGATTTAATCATTAATGGTGTGATCCCACAAGATGATCAGTGTGCATGTACAGTTAGTGTGTATTGGCTTTATATACACTATTTGTTCAGACTCTCACTGACACTGAGAATATGAAATGAAGTCTGTTTATTTGCTGATTATGAAAGCCTAACATCGTTGCTTCTTCCATTGCTTCATTGTTGTTTCTTTGTTTTTTGAATGAAATTTAAACTGCATTGTTATTTACTACAGAATTGTAATTTGATTGATTGTGTTATCACACTGGATAATTAACTTATATTAAAATAGGATAATAAATTAAGTTCTTAAATGCTTGTTTTATGAAACCCAGTTCAGGATTTTTTTCTGAAAGAAAGATTCTCTTGTGCATCTTAAATTTGTCATAAGAAAATGTGTTTGATAAATCTGGATGCTTCTGTGATAGCATGATACGTTTGACAATTAAAAATTCTTAGACTGGAGACATAATACATCTCTATTGGTCATATATTAGTTAGTATTAATTAAACACATACAGCACAGAAATACACAGACACACAAAGGAACTAAAGCTAATTTTCATAAATGTTACAAAAACTGTTCTGTTTCTTAGTGTGGGCATGAGTGAGTAATGGAGATGTATGTTCTGCAGATCTGAAGATTTAATTAATCACAGTTAATTGGCTCTGCTGCTTACAGTAATTATGTTACAGTAATGATGTGTTACAGCAGTAAGTTACAGTATTGTGTTCTTTTATGTGTTCTTAGAAGAAGAAGAAGAAGAAACTCACATGAGGATTTTATCACATTACTTCCCAGATACTTGCTCATGGATTTGGGATTAAGTAGACAGAACTGGAATTTCTAAGTGTATAACTTTTCACTAATAGATCATAAGGTCCTGAAATAATGGGTTAAGTTGTTGAAGCTGTTTTTGCTAGTATATTTGCTGTTACTGTTTAGATATGATGCTGAATCAATTCCATTGTTATATTGTTTCACTGTTACATTGTGGTGGGAAAGTGGATTAAAGGGACGGAGTGAAATATTATAACCATTGAGCCCTCGAGGTCCAGTAAGAGGAGACTAAAGACTCACAAGAGTGCAGAGAGAACAGCTGTAGAGGACAGAGAGAACACGTCTGTGTGCTGGAACTGTGCAGGACAACACCAGAGACTGAAGATGAAACCACAACACTGCAGGAAAACATTCAACAGCTGAGGAAGAGAAAAGAGATTCAATAAAGTAACAGCAAAGTGCTGGAAGTGAGAAGGAAAAAGGAAAAAGGACATAGCTGAGAGCTGCAGGAGTGTAATTAATAATATTAAATAACCAATATTTAACCCATCTGTGCAGTTAGAACACACACACACACTAGTGATTACTAGGGAGCTGTGGATCACACGTGCCCAGAGCGGTGGGCAGCCCTAGCCCGGCGCCCGGGGAGCAGTTGGGGTTAGGTGCCTTGCTCAAGGGCACCTCAGTCATGGCCTCAGGTCTGGGAATCAAACCCACAACCCTCCGGTCACAAGACCAGTTCCCTACCACCAGGCCATGACTGCCCACTCAAAATCATGGAAGAGGTGCTTGAAGTCCAGTTGTCTTGCCAATTCACTTTCATTGGGGAGAAAGGCAAGGCTGTTTAATCTCTCCTGGCTCATTGTTGATCCTAAATAATATTTCACCAGCTTCATCTTGCTGAATTTTCTCTCACTACCAGTAACAGTAACAGGCAGCATACAGAAGTGCATATCTCACCAAAAATGCTTTGTAGCTGCAGGTCATATATTGAATTAAGGAGTTGAAGAGGGAGCGGATTTGGAGGAAATGTGACCCCATATCACATGGCCAGGGAAGGTAACCAGAGCTTTACTATTGAGTGTTAAAAGTGACGGCAAAAAAAAGCGGAGCAACGATTCAAGAGTGACAGCTGCTCGCACCGCCGTCTTGACATCGGCAACTGATGGACATGACGTCGATTAACATTCATAACATAATGAAGACAGAATCTGTAAATTTGATGACCATGGCGGGCAGCATCGCACCCCGGTTGAGAAACACTGGTTTATCGAGTGCTTTTCCTTAAGATTACAATATAGCTAAAATAGGTTCACCTCCTCTCAATTGACACCACTTGCACCTGCTGCGGCAGGGGCATCACAACTGAAACTGAGTGAGATTCATTTTACAAATTAACTTTGCTAACAATTGGAAAAATATTTGAACCAACATTGACTCTATGTTAGGCTTTTGGGACACTTGTATAGGCTAATAGTTAGGGCCTATCATGAAAATAAATACATCTAAGACAAATATGGCTTCTATATCACAATTATGTGGTAGCCAACAAAATGAAAGATTATTTTCACGGCTGCTATCACAGTGGTATGTAACAGAATGGAAATGGGATAACCAGTTACTGTAGGCTGTAATTTTGATATAAAAAGACCTTTCTTGAGAAAGAAATCAGTCAGCAGTTTCTTTTTCTGTGGGCAACATGGTGGCTTGGTGGTTAGGACGTTTCCCTCTCAGCACTGGGGTCTTGGGTTCAAGTCCCTATCTGAGTGGAGTTTCCATGTTCTCCCTGTGTCTGCGTGGGTTTCCTCCCACAGTCCAAAGACATGGAGGTTAGGTAAATTGGCAATCCCTGACAAATTCTCCCTGAGTGTGTGTGTCTCTTCATGCACTATATAAGTTGAAGATTCATTCCTTCAACTTGTTTCCTCTGTATCTCTTTTCAGAATGTTCAATTTTTATAGCACATTTCAAGATACCCAAGGTTGCTTTACAATTTTAACACAGGTACAACTCTCACATGACCAATAGCACACCAGCGAGAAGCAGCAGCCAATTACACACAGCGTACTCTCTACCAGAAACCACAGCCCACTGAGGGACTGAATGGGGTGCAGGAAGGGGAGAGAGGACAGACCCTAGTGACAGAGCACCATCCACCACTGGGCATACAAGCACACACACACATTTAATAGTAAAAAAAATCACATTTTTAAACTATATATATGAAAGGTCTGCATATAAAGAAAATAGCAACCAAATTAGTGATTATAAAATAAAAATTAAAAACAGAATTCAAATTTTACAATAATGATGATTCTGACATAAAAAGCCCTGCAGCAACAACTTTGTCTCCTAATGAACTGGATCAAACACAATCTATTTGAACTTCAAAGTGTCTTTCAGTGTCTCAATACAAGGAAAATGTTTATGCAACTAACGCATTACATTTTAAAAAGATCAGGATTGACAGGGTACTTGCACTTAGCCTGGCTCGGTGAGGGCGCATTATGAGGCCTCCATGACTGAACACCCTCTCTACTGGTGCACTGGTGGCAAGTCAATACCAATATTGCAATATTGCTAATAACCTTTCAGGCAGTGACTAACCTTTCCGGGTAGGTTTTCAGGTGGCGAGTAAAATTAGATGTGGTGGAACCAGCATCCTGTAGTTTTATGCCACACACGCTGCAGTTTGCTGCTCTTCTATTTGCTACTTGTGCTTGTACCCAAAACTTATGAATGGTGGAACAGAAAAGCTAGGCTTGATGCACCAAGTATAAACCGTTCGCGCATGTTCGTGGGAGGTGTGCGGAGACGCGCGCTACAGTCACTCGCGAAAGTAATCCAGCCTTTATACTTGTCGCGACCGGGCGCGAGGGTCCGCTCGCCGAAAATGTTACGTCAGCGGGAAGTGAAAAGCATACAGACAGGCGGAGAAGAGATTGTCAAATGAAACACAAAAGAACATTACAAATAAAAGATTGTTCACGAGTCTGAAATCACGAGTCCAAGTCAAGTTGCAAGTCTTTTGAATGCAAGTCTAAGTCGAGTCTGAAGTCACTGTGTATGCGACTTAAGTCCAACTCGAGTCCGAGTCCCAAACTGGAGTCCCCATCTCTGATACTTGGCGATCGATCGCGATCTCCCACCCCCCCCCCCCCCCCCCCTCAACAATTTACGTTGCCCCCCCCCCCCCCGCTCAACAATTTAAACTCGCTTGCTACTCGGCACATTCATTGACTAGAAGTCGTTCACGAATCCCTGGAACACCTGATCCCTCTCTACCCCCATGCCCCAACTTAACCCTCACAACGACCCAAGTGAGAAATAAGCTTAAGAAGATTAAACCATGTAAAGTGGCGGGTCCTGATGGCATCAGCGCCAGACTACTGAAGTGCTGCGCAGAACAACTGAGTGAAATTGTTGAATACATGTTCAACATGAGCCTGAAGGTCGGTCGAGTTCCACAACTGTGGAAAACATCCTGCGTGGTACCGGTACCAAAGACTCCACACCCTAAGGACCTAAACAGCTACAGGCCAGTGGCACTGACGTCTCATCTGATGGAGAGACTGGTGCTTGTACATCTTCGGTCACTAGTGAAGTCATCAATGAATCCACTTCAGTTTGCCTACCAGACTGGTGTTGGTGTGGAAGATGCTGATATCTATCTGCTGCAAAGAGCGCTTTCTCATCTGGAAAACCAGGGAAGCACAGTGAGGATCATGTTTTTTGATTTCTCAAGTGCTTTTAATACCATCCAACCTGGACTTTTGAGGGACAAGCTGGATTTAATAGGTGTGGACTCTCACATGTCTGACTGGATTTTGGACTATCTTACTCATCGGCCACAATATGTGAGTTCGCAGGACTGTGTGTCGGACTTGGTGGTATGTAATACAGGGGCCCCACAAGGAACTGTCTTGGCACCGTTCCTTTTCACCCTGTTCACTGCAGACTTTAGGTATAGCACACAGAACTGTCACCTCCAAAAGTTCTCAGACGACTCAGCTGTTATCGGTCTCATCAGTAATGAGGATGATCGAGAATACAGACTGGTTATTCAGAACTTTGTGGATTGGTGCCAAGCTAACCGCCTCCAGATAAATCCTGGGAAAACTAAGGAGCTGGTGGTGGACTTCCGAAAGCGCAGTCACCCTCACCCAACACCGGTGAACATCCAGGGAACTGACATCGACATGGTGAACTCGTACAAGTACCTGGGTGTTCACCTAAACACAAAACTGGACTGGTCGGACAACACTGCTGCACTTTACAAAAAAGGTCAAAGCAGACTCTATTTATTAAGAAGACTAAGGTCGTTTGGAGTGCGGGGGCCACTCCTTAAGACCTTTTTTGACACTGTGGTGGCATCAGCCCTTTTTTATGGAGTAGTGTGCTGGGGCAGCAGCATCACTAATGCAGACAGGAACAGACTGGACAAACTGATTAGAAAGGCCAGCTCTGTTCTGGGAGAACCCTTGGACACGGTACAGGTGGTGGGAGAAAGAAGGACGCTAAAAAAACTAGCAACTCTTATAGACAATGAATCCCACCCCATGTTTGAGACTTTATCAGCTCTGGGCAGCACCTTTTGTGACCGACTGCGTCACCCAGAGTGTGTTACAGAGCGTTACCGGAGATCCTTCACCCCTGCTGCAGTTGGACTGTACAATCAGCACTGCTCTCGATAACAATACACTTTTTGCTTATAGTTCTTTTCGCTTATATTCTATATGTATATATGTATCGTGTAAGTTTGGAGTCTTGTCCCTTGTACTACTGTCACTTTGTCACTTTGTCCTACTGTCACTTTGCTGCTGGGAGTTGTGAATTCCCCCATTGCGGGACTAATAAAGGCTTATCTTATCTTTCTTATCTTATCTTATCTTATCTTATCTTATTAGGGTTCACACACACATAGTGTGGGAACCCTATGTAATTGTTAGGATTTTTAGGGTTCACACACACATAGTGTGGGAACCCTATTGTAATTGTTAGCGTTTTTAGGGTTCACACACACATAGTGTGGGAACCCTATTGTAATTGCTGGTATTTTTCTTATTTTTCTTATTCTTTTGCCCATTTTTTGACATAAAATGCATCGTGCAGCCTAGACCGTAATGCCTAGAAAACCCAATCTTGGCAAAAAGGTTCAGTTACCTCCAAGGACCAGATTCCCATACAGGGACCCCAAATTGGCCTGATGGTGGCGCTATAGCAGACCATATTGACTTTTTGTCCATATCTCCTACACCGTAGGTCCTAGAACCAAAATTCCAGTTCCTATGCATTCCTTGACTAAATTCAATAGGACAATTAATATACAACCATTAAGCTCCGCCCACTTAGATTTCGAGTTAATTTGCATAATGTGCAAAATCACACACATCTTTGAGCGCGAACTAGTCCCTGGATTTTTCACATACGTGCACATATGTGGTATCAAAACGTTCAGAAGAGTCTGAACTTTAAAATGTATCCAACAAAAATGCTAATTTCTTCACTACCTAGTCAGTATAAGCCAATCAAATCAGGGGGCGTAAATTCAATAGTAAATTTTGCACAAATGGAACTCTAACTTAAGAAAACTTGCATGTAATGAGATGGCACTTCACAGACAGCTTCCGTGTGAGGGTCTGGGGCAGCTCGCAGTGGTTGCCATACCTCACCTGCTAGGGGGCACTATAACATGCAAAAATTTGCCCCATGCACTCAGATTGGCCGATCCACATGAAACTTGACAGACATCATCTATGGGCCTCTGGAAACCAGGTCCTAAAGCAGACATGCCATACTTCCAAAATGGCTGACGTAATCGGCCAATCAGTGATCGGCACGCGTTTGACAGGCTTACCATTGGTCGATCTGCACGAAACCTCTTGGGTGTGGACAAGTGCACGCCCCCTATGACATAATCCAGCCGGGTGTCGATTGGCCACTGGGGGGCGCTATTGCAAAAAAAGCAAGTGTATCCCCTACATAATTCCACTTGGGAACATGCAATTGGACTCTTTTGATTCCTTGCAGTAGTGCGAACAACTTTCCCATTACATGTCCTATTAAAAAATGCACAGTTTATTTACAGTTAATAATAGTTTGAAATCATCACTTTTCATACTCCTCCTAGGATTTTCATACTATCATGTCAAGCAAAGTCTTATAATACTCTACAGAGTGTGAAATCAAAAAACAATCCAAAGATTTTGGATTTGAGGACACTTATACCTGCTAAATATTTTTTTAATGGACAGCATCGATACATATAATATTCATATTCTTAAAGCTCTTTCATATTTTACCCAATTCTGACCAAAATGCACAAGCCCATTCAGAATCCCATCCTGAACAAATTTGTCAAGTTTCATCTAAATCGGTTATCGTATGGCTCTACAGTGCAGTATTATATACAATGCATAAGAATGCATGTAAAGTCCCTCTGTCACCTTCTCCTTCTCACACGCACGCAAGCTGAAACTCACACTCTCAGTCTCTCTCACACTCTCACCCACATTCCCCCTCCCATCTCTGTGCCCTAAGTAAACATTGCTCTGGCTACCTAGATCTCTCTGTGTCTATTAACCAGGCACACACACATACAGGCACAAGCAGGCCTTCCTATAGCATTCACAATTGACACTTCCCTAGCCATACCCACCCATATCTCAGTGACTAACACATGCTTATACAAACTGATATTTGGCTTCTTTTTTGTCTCTCTCTCACACAAACACAGACACACACACCTTTATACCTATATGTATGTATAGTTTCTATGTATACTTATGTATGTATGTATTAGTATATGTTGTCATAGTTTGAATACATATACTACCACACACACACACACACACACACACACACACACACACACACACACACACACACACACACACACACACACTTCTACCTAAATGTATGTATAGTTTGTATGCATATCTATAGTATATGTATAGTATATGTCAGTCATACCAGTGATGTCAGTCATATCAGACATGCCAGTCCAGTCATGTCAGTTATATCAGTCATGTCAGTGATGCCAGTCATGTTCTGCCAGTCATGTAAGTCATGTCAGTCATATCAGTCATGTCAGTCCAGTCATGTCAGTCAAATCTTCAAATCATTACAGTCATGCCAGTTATGTCAGTCATATCAGTCATGTTAATTTTGTTCGTCATGCCAGTGATGTCATTCCAGTCATGCCAGTCATATCAGTTATGTCAGTAATGCCAGTCATGTCAGTCATGCCAGGCTTTGCAGACTACATTCATACTTTGAATACACAGGCAGTCATGTTAGGCGTGCTACGTGTACAAGGAGTGAATTAACTAAGCATAGTCTCTGGCTCCCTCAATCTCTCTCTGTCAGTAATATACAGGCCCAATCATGTATAGACAAGTGCAGGCCTTCCTATACTGTTCACATAGATGCAGCCATAGCCAGATGTGCTATTTTTGTGTCTCCCTTTCTGACACACACAGATGTCATCACACTCTACATCTGTAGAGCACACACTGGCCAAACCCAAACAGCTTTTTTTTCACTTTTAGGTCTAAAGGACCTTTTGGGCTTCCTTTTGCCTATTGAGGCCAAAATGCCTATTGGTGTGTGAACCCGCCAATCGCCGCTTGCGGCTATATTTCTTATTATTATTATTCTTTTGCCCATTTTGCTGTCTATAAATGATACTGCAGCCTAAACCGTAAGGCCTAGACACACCAAACTTGCCAAACTTGTTCTCTAGGTCAAAAGGACCACACTCACTTATAGGGACCCACATCGGCCTGATGGTGGCGCTATAGCACACTATGTGACATTTTGGCCCATATCTCCCATACCATAAGTCATAGAAACAAAATTCCACTTCCTATGCATTCCTTGGCTCAATTCAATAGGACATTTCATATACAACTATGAAGCTCCGCCTACTTAGATTTTTTGCTAATTTGCATAATATGCAAAACCTACTTTTGCCTACTACTCCTTGGTTTTTCATCTGATCACCACAATCTTGGTATCAAACTACTCAGAAGAATCTCATTATCAAAACCTATCGCCAACATTGTGACATTTCCATACAGCCTGGCTGTCACATGTCAATCAATAGCTCTGAGGCGTGGCCAAATTTACTTCAGCAGCTATATCTCAACAATGCTTTGACCAATCTTCATGAAAATTTATCAGTTGTTAGGACACATGACTCGGAGGTCACAGGTCAAAGCAGGCCACGATTGTCCAATAGGGGGCGCTATAACATGGGAAAAACTGTTTCTCAGAAACCATTAGTCACATCAAGCCAAAACTTTACAGGCATCATCATGGGGTCAAGTGGTATCAAGACACACAATGATGACCTCATCACTCAAAAAACATGGCCGCCATAAGCCAATTAATTTAAATTTTAATTAATTGGCCATTTGACCTACTTACCATAGGTACATACACATGAAACTGACATGGTATGTTCATGTACACACCCTCTAAGACATACCCATGTTGGAAGGGAATTGCACCACTATGTGGCGCTATACTAGAAAATCCCGAATTTCTCCTACATATTTTCACTTATCAAGAAATGCTTGCACTCATATGATTGTATGCAGAATTCCTAGCAACTTTGTAATTGCATGTGCTTTGCAAAAATGTACCATTTTTTCACTATTATCAAATATATATAACTTGCCATTTTCATACTAGTCCTAGCATTTTAACTCCATCACCTTAAATCACACCTTGTAATACTCAGCAGACTCTGAAATGCTAAGATTAGCGAGAAAATCCTAAGGTTTTGACAAATTAATATTTTTCATATGCATCACAATGCTACCATCATAACACATCAGATTCCCAGTTCAATAACTACGCCATAGTATGTCTGATTGTTATGGAAATTGAAATCCACATTCACATGACCATTGTGGTGCGATGTGCCAATTTTGAGCCAAATCCGTCCACAAACAGCTCTACAGTGAATATTTTCATTTTCCATACAAAGCAGTGGAGGGAGGCATACACAGCTGCTAAGCCACACACGCACGTGCCTTTCTCACACACTCTGCCCCCCCCTCCTCCACTCCCCTCACACTCCCCCTTGCTTCCAACACTTTACAACCCATGGGCTCTACCTCCCCCCTCCTCTCTCTCTTTCACATGCACTTACAAAAACACAGGCCTCTGTAGCTTTCACACTGCCCTTGCCATACCTACCCATTTCGCTATGAGTAACCCAGATACAAACACACAAACTAACGTTTAGCTTCTGTTTTTGAAAACACACTCTCTCTCTCTCACACACACACACACACACACACACACACACACACACCTACTTATAGGTTTAACATACACACTGCCCTAGCCATGTATACCCATTACTCTTTGACTAAAACACACACACACACACACACACACACACACACACACACACACACACACACTTCTACCTAAATGTATGTATAGTTTGTATGCATATTTATAGTATATGTATAGTATATGTCATTCATGCCAGCAATGTCAGTCATATCAGGCATGCCATGCCAGTCATTTCAGTCCAGTCATATCAGTCATATCAGTCATGTCAGTCATATAAGTCAAATAATCAAATCATTACAGTCATGCCAGTTATGTCAGTCATATCAGTCATGTTAGTCCACATTCATACTTTGAATACACGGACAGTCATGTTAGGCATGCAAGGTGTGCAAGGAGTGAATTAACAAAGCATAGTCTCTGGCTCCCTCAATCTCTCTCTGTCGGTAATATACAGGCCCAATTATGTATAGACACATGCAGGCCTTGCTATATTGTTCACATAGATGCAGCCCTAGCCAGATGTGCTATTTCTGTGTCTCCTTTTCTGACACAAGCAGATGTCAGTCATGTCAGTCCAGTCATGTCAGACATAAGTCGTGTCAGTCATATCAGTCATGTCATGCCAGTCATGTCACTCATATCAGTCATGTCATTACAGTCATGCTAGTCATGTCACTCATTCCAGTCATGCCAGTTGTCAGTCATATCAGTCATGTTATTTTTGTTCATCATGCCAGTGAAGTCATTCCAGTCATATCAGTTATGTCAGTCATGCCAGTCATGTCAGTCATGTTATGGCAGGCTTTGCAGACTACGTTCATACTTTGAATACACGGACAGTCATGTTAGGCGTGCAAGGTGTGCAAGGAGTGAATTAACAAAGCATAGTCTCTGGCTCCCTGAATCTCTCTCTGTCGGTAATATACAGGCCCAATCATGTATAGACACATGCAGGCCTTCCTATATTGTTCACATAAATGCAGCCCTAGCCAGATGTGCTATTTCTGTGTCTCCCTTTCTGACACACGCAGATGTCATCACAAACTATCTGTAGAGTACACACTGGCCAAACCCAAACAGCTTCTTTTCACTTTTATTTTCCAATATCTTTCACACTGTAGGGCCTAGAAACAAAATACTACTTCTATTGTATTCCTTGGCTCAAGCCAAGATGTACTGCTTAAATCAAAAAACACACAAACACACATACACACAAAGCTACTCACAGCATGTGATTTACTTCTGATCTGAATCATTTTGCCAATTTTTTGGGCTTTTTTGCCTTTTTCGTGTGTGAACCCGCAATTGCCGCTTGCGGCTATATTTATTATTAGGGTTCACACACACATAGTGTGGGAACCCTATTGTAATTGTTAGCGTTTTTAGGGGTCCAAGCACCACCGGTGCTGGAACCCTATTGTAATTGTTCCGATTTTTATTATTATTATTATTATTATTATTATTATTATTATTATTATTATTTTTTTTCTGCCTTAAAACGCATCGTGCAGCCTAAACCGTAAGACCTACAGACTTCTCCTTTGGCCAACTTGTAGTACTCCTCTCCGCTACTCAGGCGCAACACGCCAGCCCGATACGACCCTAGGTGGCGCTATAGCGCACACAAACGCATGAAAAAGTTTACACAGGTGTTTCTCCTACACCGTATGTCCTAGAGACAAAATGTAAACTGCATATGATCAGGCATGAGCTCATCTAAATAAAGTTCCATTGAAGCCATATGCTCCGCCCCTTACATGTCGAGCTAATTTGCATAATATGCAAATTTGCACACATTTTTGAGCGCGTACTAGTCCCTGGATTTTTCACATACATGCACATATGTGGTATCCAGGCGCTCACAAGAGTCTGAACTTTAATTGTTATGGAGCCAAAGTGCACATTTCTGCACATGGGCGTGGCCACATGCATCACAAGTCAAGCGTAGAAAATTCCTTCGCCAAAAATGCACATATTCTGCTGTATCTCAGGCATACTTTCATGTATTCACTCCAAATTTCACACACATGTACCTATTGGGTGTCTAGACCGGCACATACATTTTGGAAGACATGCACACCTAGGTGGCGCTATAACGGCCAAAAAACTCTCCTGCCCACACCGATTGGCCAAATAACTCCAAACTTGGTACGCATCATCTATATGCACCTATGACACAGGTCCTTGACCTGCACCATCATATGTCCAATATGGCCGCCGCTATCGACCAATCAGCTTTCAGTACACCTTTCACAAGCTTTTCATATGCCAATTTTTTTTCTGCCTTAAAACGCGTTGTGCAGCCCAAACCGTAAGACCTACAGACTTCTCCTTTGGCCAACTTGTAGTACTCCTCTCCGCTACTCAGGTGCAACACGTCAGCACGATCCGCCCATAGGTGGCGCTACAGCGCACACAAACGCATGAAAAAGTTTACACAGGTGTTTCTCCTACACCGTATGTCCTAGAGATAAAATTCAAACTGCATCTGATCAGGCATGAGCTCATCTAAAAAAAGTTCCATTGAAGCCATATGCTCCGCCCCTTACATGTCGAGCTAATTTGCATAATATGCAAATTTGCACACATTTTTGAGCGCGTACTAGTCCCTGGATTTTTCACATATATGCACATATGTGGTATCCAGGCGCTCACAAGAGTCTGAACTTTAATTGTTATGGAGCCAAAGTGCACATTTCTGCACATGGGCGTGGCCACATGCATCACAAGTCAAGCGTAGAAAATTCATTCGCCAAAAATCCACATATTCTGCTGTATCTCAGGCATACTTTCATGTATTCACTCCAAATTTCACACACATGTACCTATTGGGTGTCTAGACCGGTACATACATTTTGGCAGACATGCACATCTAGGTGGCGCTATAACGGCCAAAAAACTCTCCTGCCCACACCGATTGGCCAAATAACTCCAAACTTGGTACGCATCATCTATATGCACCTATGACACAGGTCCTTGACCTGCACCATCATATGTCCAATATGGCCGCCGCTATCGACCAATCAGCTTTCAGTTCACATTTCACAAGCTTATCATATGCCAATCAACATGAAACTCACATATTATGTTCATCTACACACCCTCTAAGACATACTCAAGTATGACGGGAATTGCACCACTAGGTGGCGCTATACTAGAATTTCCTGAATTACCCCTACATCTTTCTTATACATGCACACACATGCAATGGCCTACCTATAGGTTTCATATACACATTGCTTCACCCATACCTACCCAGTGATTACACACACATGCTTACGCATCTCAGGCGTGCCAGATGGTGCCCATACCCTGCGCTTGGACCCCGTAATTGCCGCTTGCGGCTATATTTCTTATTATTATTCTTCTTCCCATTTTGCTGTCTATAAATGATACTGCAGCCTAAACCGTAAGGCCTAGACACACCAAACTTGCCAAACTTGTTCTCTAGGTCAAAAGGACCACACACACTTATAGGGACCCACATCGGCCTGATGGTGGCGCTATAGCACACTATGTGACTTTTTGGCCCATATCTCCCATACCATAAGTCATAGAAACAAAATTCCACTTCCTATGCATTCCTTGGCTCAATTCAATAGGACATTTCATATACAACTATGAAGCTCCGCCTACTTAGATTTTTTGCTAATTTGCATAATATGCAAAACCTACTTTTGCCTACTACTCCTTGGTTTTTCATCTGATCACCACAATCTTGGTATCAAACTACTCAGAAGAATCTCCTTATCAAAACTTATCGCCAACATTGTGACATTTCCATACAGCCTGGCTGTCACATGTCAATCAATAGCTCTGAGGCGTGGCCAATTTTACTTCAGCAGCTATATCTCAACAATGCTTTGACCAATCTTCATGCAAATTTATCAGTTGTTAGGGCACATGACTCGGAGGTCACAGGTCAAAGCTGGCCACGATTGTCCAATAGGGGGCGCTATAACATGGGAAAAACTGTTTCTCAGAAACCATTAGTCACATCAAGCCAAAACTTTACAGGCATCATCATGGGGTCAAGTGGTATCAAGACACACAATGATGACCTCATCACTCAAAAAACATGGCCGCCATAAGCCAATTAATTTTAATTTGAATTTATTGGCCATTTGACAGACTTACCATAGGTACATACACATGAAACTGACATGGTATGTTCATGTACACACCCTCTAAGACATACTCATGTTAGAAGGGAATTGCACCACTAGGTGGCGCTATACTAGAAAATCCTGAATTTCTCCTACATATTTTCACTTATCAAGAAATGCTTGGACTCATATGATTGTATGCAGAATTCCTAGCAACTTTGTAAATACATGTGCTTTGCAAAAATGTACCACTTTTTCACTATCATCAAATATATATAACTTGTCATTTTCATACTAGTCCTAGCATTTTAACTCCATCACCTTAAATCACACCTTGTAATACTCAGCAGACTTTGAAATGCTAAGATTAGCGAGAAAATCCTAAGTTTTTGACAAATTAATATTTTTCATATGCATCACAATGCTACCATCATAACACATCAAATTCCCAGTTCAATAACTACGCCATAGTATGTCTGATTGTTATGGAAATTGAAATCCACATTCACATGACCATTGTGGTGCGATGTGCCAATTTTGAGCCAAATCCGTCCACAAACAGCTCTACAGTGAATATTTTCATTTTCCATACTCAGCAGTGGAGGGAGAAGTAGAGACAGACGCACGTGCCTTTCTCACAGGCTGCCCCCCCCTCCTCCACTCCCCTCACACTCCCCCATGCTTCCAACACTTTACAACCCATGGGCTCTACCTCCCCCCCTCCTCTCTCTCTTTCACATGCACTTACAAAAACACAGGCCTCTGTAGCTTTCACACTGCCCTTGCCATACCTACCCATTTCTCTATGAGTAACCCAGATAAAAACACACAAACTGACGTTTAGCTTCTGTTTTTGATAACACACTCTCTCTCTCTCACACACACACACACACCTACTTATAGGTTTAACATACACACTGCCCTAGCCATGTATACCCATTACTCTTTGACTAAAACACACACACACACACACACACACACACACACACACACACACACACACACACACACACACACACACACACAGATATTTAACTTTTTTCTCCATACACATTCACACACAGGACTACAATTATGCTTCATATACACAGTTCTCTAGCCATTTCCAACACACTAACAGATGTTTAGCTTATTTTTGTCATCCAAAGAAACACTAAGATAATCTCAGCAAGTGATTTAGATCTATTATCTGAATTGTTTTGCCATTACAATGTTTTGTGACCTTTTGGGCCTTGGTGACTCATAAGCCAGTTAAATGGACACTGATACTTCAGAGCATGCTACATGTATTCAAATCCAAGGTTAATTATTTACTCTAAACAATGCTCATATCCTATATGGCCCAAGGGCCCCTGCATATCTTCTTGAGATTCAAGACAATTGACAATGGGTGACTTTATTTGCTTAATCTGATTAATGTCAGAACATACACTACCACAAACACACACACACACACACACACACACACACACACACACACACACACTTCTACCTAAATGTATGTATAGTTTGTATGCATATTTATAGTATATGTATAGTATATGTCAGTCGTGCCAGCAATGTCAGTCGTATCAGTCATATCAGGCATGCCATGCCAGTCATGTCAGTTATATCAGTCATGTCAGTCATGCCAGTCATGTAAGTGGTGTCATGCCAATCATTTCAGTCCAGTCATATCAGTCATGTCAGTTCACATTCATACTTTGAATACACGGACAGTCATGTTAGGCGTGCAAGGTGTGCAAGGAGTGAATTAACAAAGCATAGTCTCTGGCTCCCTCAATCTCTCTCCGTTGGTAATATACAGGCCCAATCATGTATAGACACAAGCAGGCCTTCCTATATTGTTCACATAGATGCAACCCTAGCCAGATGAGCTATTTCTGTGTCTCCTTTTCTGACACAAGCAGATGTCAGTCATGTCAGTCCAGTCATGTCAGACATATGTCATGTCAGTCATATCAGTCATGTCATGCCAGTCATGTCACTCATATCAGTCATGTCATTACAGTCATGCTAGTCATGTCACTCATTCCAGTCATGCCAGTTGTCAGTCATATCAGTCATGTTATGTTTGTTCATAATGCCAGTGAAGTCATTCCATCATGCCAGTTATATCAGTTATGTCAGCATGTGATTTACTTCTGATCTGAATCATTTTGCCTATTTTTTGGACTTTTTTGCCTTTTCGTGTGTGAACCCGCAATTGCCGCTTGCGGCTATATTTATTATTATTATTCTTTTTCCCATTTTGCTGTCTATAAATCATTCTGCAGCCTAAACCGTAAGGCCTAGACACACCAAACTTGCCAAACTTGTTCTCTAGGTCAAAAGGACCACACTCACTTATAGGGACCCACATCGGCCTGATGGTGGCGCTATAGCACACTATGTGACTTTTTGGCCCATATCTCCCATACCATAAGTCATAGAAACAAAATTCCACTTCCTATGCATTCCTTGGCTCAATTCAATAGGACATTTCATATACAACTATGAAGCTCCGCCTACTTAGATTTTTTGCTAATTTGCATAATATGCAAAACCTACTTTTGCCTACTACTCCTTGGTTTTTCGTCTGATCCCCACAGTCTTGGTATCAAACTACTCAGAAGAATCTCATTATCAAAACCCATCGCCAACATTGTGACATTTCCATACAGCCTGGCTGTCACATGTTAATCAATAGCTCTGAGGCGTGGCCAAATTTACTTCAGCAGCTATATCTCAACAATGCTTTGACCAATCTTCATGAAAATATATCAGTTGTTAGGACACATGACTCAGAGGTCACAGGTCAAAGCTGGCCACGATTGTCCAATAGGGGGCGCTATAACATGGGAAAAACTGTTTCTCAGAAACCATTAGTCACATCAAGCCAAAACTTTACAGGCATCATCATGGGGTCAAGTGGTATCAAGACACACAATGATGACCTCATCACTCAAAAAACATGGCCGCCATAAGCCAATTAATTTTAATTTTAATTAATTGGCCATTTGACCTACTTACCATAGGTACATACACATGAAACTGACATGGTATGTTCATGTACACACCCTCTAAGACATACTCATGTTAGAAGGGAATTGCACCACTAGGTGGCGCTATACTAGAAAATCCAGAATTTCTCCTACATATTTTCACTTATCAAGAAATGCTTGCACTCATATGATTGTATGCAGAATTCCTAGCAACTTTGTAATTACATGTGCTTTGCAAAAATGTACCACTTTTTCACTATTATCAAATATATATAACTTGTCATTTTCATACTAGTCCTAGCATTTTAACTCCATCACCTTAAATCACACCTTGTAATACTCAGCAGACTCTGAAATGCTAAGATTAGCGAAAAAATCCTAAGTTTTTGACAAATTAATATTTTTCATATGCATCACAATGCTACCATCATAACACATCAAATTCCCAGTTCAATAACTACGCCATAGTATGTCTGATTGTTATGGAAATTGAAATCCACATTCACATGACCATTGTGGTGCGATGTGCCAATTTTGAGCCAAATCCGTCCACAAACAGCTCTACAGTGAATATTTTCATTTTCCATACAAAGCAGTGGAGGGAGGCATACACAGCTGCTAAGCCACACACGCACGTGCCTTTCTCACACACTCTGCCCCCCCCTCCTCCACTCCCCTCACACTCCCCCTTGCTTCCAACACTTTACAACCCATGGGCTCTACCTCCCCCCCCTCTCTTTCACATGCACTTACAAAAACACAGGCCTCTGTAGCTTTCACACTGCCCTTGCCATACCTACCCATTTCTCTATGAGTAACCCAGATACAAACACACAAACTGACGTTTAGCTTCTGTTTTTGAAAACACACTCTCTCTCTCTCACACACACACACACACACACACACACACACACACACCTACTTATAGGTTTAACATACACACTGCCCTAGCCATGTATACCCATTACTCTTTGACTAAAACACACACACACACACACACACACACACACACACACTTCTACCTAAATGTATGTATAGTTTGTATGCATATTTATAGTATATGTATAGTATATGTCAGTCATGCCAGCAATGTCAGTCGTATCAGTCATATCAGGCATGCCATGCCAGTCATTTCAGTCCAGTCATATCAGTCATATCAGTCATGTCAGTCATTTAAGTCAAATAATCAAATCATTACAGTCATGCCAGTTATGTCAGTCAAATCAGTCATGTTAGTCCACATTCATACTTTGAATACACGGACAGTCATGTTAGGCATGCAAGGTGTGCAAGGAGTGAATTAACAAAGCATAGTCTCTGGCTCCCTCAATCTCTCTCTGTCGGTAATATACAGGCCCAATTATGTATAGACACATGCAGGCCTTCCTATACTGTTCACATAGATGCAGCCCTAGCCAGATGTGCTATTTCTGTGTCTCATTTTCTGACACAAGCAAATGTCAGTCATGTCAGTCCAGTCATGTCAGACATAAGTCGTGTCAGTCATATCAGTCATGTCATGCCAGTCATGTCACTCATATCAGTCATGTCATTACAGTCATGCTAGTCATGTCACTCATTCCAGTCATGCCAGTTGTCAGTCATATCAGTCATGTTATTTTTGTTCATCATGCCAGTGAAGTCATTCCAGTCATATCAGTTATGTCAGTCATGCCAGTCATGTCAGTCATGTTATGGCAGGCTTTGCAGACTACGTTCATACTTTGAATACACGGACAGTCATGTTAGGCGTGCAAGGAGTGAATTAACAAAGCATAGTCTCTGGCTCCCTGAATCTCTGTCGGTAATATACAGTCCCAATCATGTATGGACACATGCAGGCCTTCCTATATTGTTCACATAGATGCAGCCCTAGCCAGATGTGCTGTTTCTGTGTCTCCCTTTCTGACACATGCAGATGTCATCACACACTGAGCACACACTGGCCAAACCCAAACAGCTTCTTTTCACTTTTATTTTCCAATATCTTTCACACTGTAGGGCCTATAAACAAAATTCTACTTCTGTTGCATTCCTTGGATCAAGCCATTATGTACTGCTTAAATAAAAAAACACACAAACACACATACACACAAAGCTACTCACAGCATGTGATTTACTTCTGATCTGAATCATTTTGCCAATTTTTTGGGCTTTTTTGCCTTTTTCGTGTGTGAACCCGCAATTGCCGCTTGCGGCTATTTAGGGTTCACACACATAGTGTGGGAACCCTATTGTAATTGCTGGTATTTTTCTTTCTTCTTCTTCTTATTATTATTCTTTTGCCCATTTTGCTGTCTAAAAATGATACTGCAGCCTAAACCGTAAGGCCTAGACACACCAAACTTGCCAAACTTGTTCTCTAGGTCAAAAGGACCACACTCACTTATAGGGACCCACATCGGCCTGATGGTGGCGCTATAGCACACTATGTGACTTTTTGGCCCATATCTTCCATACCATAAGTCATAGAAACAAAATTCCACTTCCTATGCATTCCTTGGCTCAATTCAATAGGACATTTCATATACAACTATGAAGCTCCGCCTACTTAGATTTTTTGCTAATTTGCATAATATGCAAAACCTACTTTTGCCTACTACTCCTTGGTTTTTCATCTGATCACCACAATCTTGGTATCAAACTACTCAGAAGAATCTTATTATCAAAACCTATCGACAACATTGTGACATTTCCATACAGCCTAGTTGTCACATGTCAATCAATAGCTCTGAGGCGTGGCCAAATTTACTTCAGCAGCTATATCTCAGCAATGCTTTGACCAATCTTCATGAAAACTTATCAGTTGTTAGGACACATGACTCAGAGGTCACAGGTCAAAGCTGGCCACGATTGTCCAATAGGGGGCGCTATAACTTGGGAAAAACTGTTTCTCAGAAACTATTAGTCACATCAAGCCAAAACTTTACAGGCATCATCATGGGGTCAAGTGGTATCAAGACACACAATGATGACCTCATCACTCAAAAAACATGGCCGCCATAAGCCAATTAATTTTAATTTGAATTAATTGGCCATTTGACAGACTTACCATAGGTACATACACATGAAACTGACATGGTATGTTCATGTACACACCCTCTAAGACATACCCATGTTGGAAGGGAATTGCACCACTAGGTGGCGCTATACTAGAAAATCCAGAATTTCTCCTACATATTTTCACTTATCAAGTAATGCTTGCACTCATATGATTGTATGCAGAATTCCTAGCAACTTTGTAATTACATGTGCTTTGCAAAACTGTACCACTTTTTTCACTATTATCAAATATATATAACTTGCCATTTTCATACTAGTCCTAGCATTTTAACTCCATCACCTTAAATCACACCTTGTAATACTCAGCAGACTCTGAAATGCTAAGATTAGCGAAAAAATCCTAAGTTTTTGACAAATTAATATTTTTCATATGCATCACAATGCTACCATCATAACACATCAAATTCCCAGTTCAATAACTACGCCATAGTATGTCTGATTGTTATGGAAATTGAAATCCACATTCACATGACCATTGTGGTGCGATGTGCCAATTTTGAGCCAAATCCGTCCACAAACAGCTCTACAGTGAATATTTTCATTTTCCATACAAAGCAGTGGAGGGAGGCATACACAGCTGCTAAGCCACACACGCACGTGCCTTTCTCACACACTCTGCCCCCCCCTCCTCCACTCCCCTCACACTCCCCCTTGCTTCCAACACTTTACAACCCATGGGCTCTACCTCCCCCCCCTCTCTTTCACATGCACTTACAAAAACACAGGCCTCTGTAGCTTTCACACTGCCCTTGCCATACCTACCCATTTCGCTATGAGTAACCCAGATACAAACACACAAACTGACGTTTAGCTTCTGTTTTTGAAAACACACTCTCTCTCTCTCTCTCACACACACACACACACACACACACACACACACACACACACACACACACACACACACACACACACACACACCTACTTATAGGTTTAACATACACACTGCCCTAGCCATGTATACCCATTACTCTTTGACTAAAACACACACACACACACACACACACACACACACACACACACACACACACACACACACACACACACACACACACACACACACTTCTACCTAAATGTATGTATAGTTTGTATGCATATTTATAGTATATGTATAGTATATGTCATTCATGCCAGCAATGTCAGTCGTATCAGTCATATCAGGCATGCCATGCCAGTCATTTCAGTCCAGTCATATCAGTCATATCAGTCATGTCAGTCATATAAGTCAAATAATCAAATCATTACAGTCATGCCAGTTATGTCAGTCATATCAGTCATGTTAGTCCACATTCATACTTTGAATACACGGACAGTCATGTTAGGCATGCAAGGTGTGCAAGGAGTGAATTAACAAAGCATAGTCTCTGGCTCCCTCAATCTCTCTCTGTCGGTAATATACAGGCCCAATTATGTATAGACACATGCAGGCCTTCCTATATTGTTCAC
The DNA here is from genome assembly GCF_052324685.1 of Brachyhypopomus gauderio. NCBI lineage: Eukaryota > Metazoa > Chordata > Actinopteri > Gymnotiformes > Hypopomidae > Brachyhypopomus > Brachyhypopomus gauderio. The sequence goes on from NC_135217.1 coordinate 3,171,095, forward strand.
ATAGATGCAGCCCTAGCCAGATGTGCTATTTCTGTGTCTCCTTTTCTGACACAAGCAGATGTCAGTCATGTCAGTCCAGTCATGTCAGACATAAGTCGTGTCAGTCATATCAGTCATGTCATGCCAGTCATGTCACTCATATCAGTCATGTCATTACAGTCATGCTAGTCATGTCACTCATTCCAGTCATGCCAGTTGTCAGTCATATCAGTCATGTTATTTTTGTTCATCATGCCAGTGAAGTCATTCCAGTCATATCAGTTATGTCAGTCATGCCAGTCATGTCAGTCATGTTATGGCAGGCTTTGCAGACTACGTTCATACTTTGAATACACGGACAGTCATGTTAGACGTGCAAGGTGTGCAAGGAGTGAATTAACAAAGCATAGTCTCTGGCTCCCTGAATCTCTCTCTGTTGGTAATATACAGGCCCAATTATGTATAGACACATGCAGGCCTTCCTATATTGTTCACATAAATGCAGCCCTAGCCAGATGTGCTATTTCTGTGTCTCCCTTTCTGACACACGCAGATGTCATCACAAACTATCTGTAGAGTACACACTGGCCAAACCCAAACAGCTTCTTTTCACTTTTATTTTCCAATATCTTTCACACTGTAGGGCCTAGAAACAAAATACTACTTCTATTGTATTCCTTGGCTCAAGCCAAGATGTACTGCTTAAATCAAAAAACACACAAACACACATACACACAAAGCTACTCACAGCATGTGATTTACTTCTGATCTGAATCATTTTGCCAATTTTTTGGGCTTTTTTGCCTTTTTCGTGTGTGAACCCGCAATTGCCGCTTGCGGCTATATTTAGGGTTCACACACACAGTGTGGGAAACCTATTGTAATTGCTGAAATTTTTAGGGTTCACACACGTAGTGTGGGAAACCTATTGTTATTGTTAGGATTTTTCTTCTTTCTTTCTTTCTTATTATTAGGGCTCCGAGCACCAAAGGTGCTGGAGGCCTATTGTAATTGTTAGGATTTTTCTCCTTCATGTTCTTATTATTATTATTCTTTTTCTGCCTTAAAACGGTTCGCACAGCCCAAACCGTAAGGCCTACAGACTTGAAACTTGGTCAATAGGTAGTAGTCCCTCCCGCTACTCAGGCGCAAGACGCCAGCCAAATCCGCCCATAGGTGGCGCTACAGCGCACGCAAACGCATTCAAGTAAATTGCCAGTACCACGTATGTCCTAAATTTAAAATTCTTTCATATACATGTTCCTTGTCTCCAAACCTACCAAAAAGCCTCAAGAACCCATAAGCTCCGCCTACTTCGTTTTCGAGCTAATTTGCATAATATGCAAAATCGCACACATTTTTGAGAGCTAACTAGTCCCTGGATTTTTCACATACATGCACATATGTGGTATCAAAACGTTCAGAAGAGTCTGAACTTTAATAATCTTTAACAAAAAATGCACATTTCTGCACATGGGCGTGGCCACATGCCACACAAGTCAAGGGGCAAAAATTTCACAGCCAAAAATGCACATTTTCTGCTGTATCTCATGCATACTTTTACATATTCACACCAAATTTCATATACATGTACCTGTTGGGCGTCTACACCTGCCCATACATTTTGGCACACATTCACACCTAGGGGGCGCTATAACTGCCAAAAAACTCTCCTGCACACACCGATTGGCCAAATAACACGAAACTTGGTATGCATCATCTACATGCACCTCTGAGACAGGTCCTAGGTCTGCACCATCATATGTCCAATATGGCCGCCACCATCGACCAATTAGCTGTCAGTATACAATTTCACAAGCTTTACAAGCTTTACATATGTCAATTGACCTGGAACTCACATGGCATGTTCAGGTGCACACCCTCTAAGACATACTGGGGTATGATGGCAATTGCACCACTAGGTGGCGCTATACTAGAAACTCCTGAATTACGCCCACATAGTATGACATTAAACAACAAACTTGGACTCATATGATTCTACGTAGAATCCTTAACAACTTTGTAATTGCAAGTGCTTTACAAAAATGTACGGATTTTCACATATTATCAAATATGTATAATTTCCACTTTCCATACTACGCCTAGGATTTTCACTCCATCACCTCAAATCACACCTTGATATACTTAGCAGACTATGCAATGCAAATGTTGTGCAAAAAATCCTAAGATTTCCACAAATTTATATTTTTCATATGCATCACAATGGTACCATCATAACACATCAAATTCATATTTTAATAACTCCGCTATAGTATGTCCTATGTTTATGAAAATTGACATGCACATTCACATGACCATTGAGCTGATATTTGCCAAGTTTGAGCTAAATCCGTCCACAAATGACTCTACAGTGAATATTTTCAATTTCCATACTCAGCAGTGCAAGGAGCGGTAGAGAGCCTTTTGCAGGCACGCACGCTCTCATTCTCGCAGACGCAGAGTGCCCCTCTCATCCACTCCCCCCACACTCCCCCAACCTTCTAACACTTAACAACCCATGTCTCTGTCTCCCCCTCCCTCTCTCTATTTCACATGCACTCACTTCTCACACACGCAGAGTGCCCCTCTCATCCACTCCCCCCCACACTCCCCCAACCTTCTAACACTTAACAACCCATGGTCTCTGTCTCCCCCTCCCTCTCTCTATTTCACATGCACTCACAGAAAAAACAGGCCTCCCTATAAGCTTCACATACACACTGCCTTAGCCATGCCTACTCTCTCTCTATTACACATGCACACACATGCACTGGCCTACCAATAGGTTTCACATACACACTGGCCTAGCCATATCTACTATGCCTTCGCCGCAGGCATGCAAGTCGGTACCTATGCCACTTGCGAGGAGCCCGCTCATTGCCGCTTGCGGCTATATTTATTATTATTTTTCTCCGCATAAAACGCATACTGCAGCCTAGACCGTAAGGCCCAGGGAGACCAAACTTGGCAGACTGGTGTAGTCTGTTTGCGGGACCGTGCTTAAGTACAGACACCCAAATTGGCCTGATGGTGGCGCTATAGCGCAGCATTTTGCGTTTGGGTTCATATCTCCCACCCCGTAGGTCCTAGAAACAAAATTCCACTTCAGGTGCATTCCTTGGCTCCAGACAAACAAAAAAGCCTCAAGAACCATTAAGCTCCGCCTACTTAGATTTTTTGCTAATTTGCATAATATGCAAAACCTACTTTTTCCTACTACTCCTTGGTTTTTCATCGGATCACCACAACCTTGGTGTCAAAATATTCAGGAGAATCTCATTATCAATGTTGCTTAAAAACATTTTGAGATTTGCATACAGTCTGGTTGTCACATGTCAATCAATAGATCCAAGGCGTGGCCAAATTTACTTAAACAGCCATATCTCAGCAACGCTTTGACGGATCTTCATAAAATTTTAACAGTTGTTAGGGCACATGACTCCGAGGTCATAGGTCAAAGCTGGCCTCGATTGTCCAATAGGGGGCGCTATAACATGGGAAAAACTGTATCTCAGAAACCATAAGTCACATCAAGCCAAAACTTTACAGGCATCATCAGGGGCCCAAGTGATATCAAGACACACAATGATGACATCATCACTCAAAAAACATGGCCGCCATGAGCCAATTAATTTTTATTTGAAATAATTGGCCATTTGACAGACTTACCATTGGCCAAACAACATGAAACCTCACCACTGTGCATATCTCAGGACTATGTGTCATGCTGTGCAGTTTTAAAACGTTTGGCCACTAGGTGGCGCTATTTGTGAAAATCATGCATAACTCCTCCAAATTTTCACTTAGGAACATGCAACTTGTTTCTTTTTATTCCTTGCAGTAGAACTGACAACTTTGCAATTACAAGTCCTGTTAAAAAATGCATACTTTTGTCACATTCATCAATTGTTTGAAAATAGCTCTTTAGAAACTAGTCATAGGAATTTGATCCAATTATGGCAAAATTGCTATGAGCATAATCAGTAGACTCTGTAGGTAAAAAGTGATTAAAAAAATTTTGGATTTTTATTTTTCTGATTGGTCTATTTTCCCATTATATCATTGTGGCCATGCCATATATGACCTATATTGCTATAACTCATGAACCATGTATGCAATCAACTCCCAATTTGAAAGGCTTTTATATCCTGAAGTCCTTGTGAGGCATGCCAAGTTTTGTTCAAATTGGCCTGTCGGGGGCGCTACAGTACCCAAAAACCTAAGAAAACATAAAAACTCATGCTGCAATCTTGTTATGCAGAATACAGACAAGTAATTGGTCTTGTATGATCCAGATCAATAAGTTCTATAACATTGCAATTGCATCTTATAACAAAAAGTGCACTGCCTGACCAGAAATGAACCTTTTAATTCACCAAAATGTCATATTGCATTACTGAGATTAATGAGATATCAGTATGGTAGTACTTGGGCTCCATCTAGTGGCCATACATTGAAACGGACTGAAAACTATTGCTCACATGAAACACCACACAAACACACACAAAGCTGATCTCAGCATGTGATTTAGTTCTGTGATCTGAATCATTTTGCCAATACACATTATTTTGATCCTTTTGGGCCTTTAGTGCCCCAATTGAACATTTTTTTGCACATTGATTTATTTGTGCATTTTTTCCACTCAAACAGCTTCTTTTGGGTCTAAAGGACCTATTGGGTCTATTGCCTATTGAAGCCAAGTGGCCTATTTGTGTGTGAACCCGCCAATTGCCGCTTGCGGCTATATTTAGGGTTCACACACGTAGTGTGGGAAACCTATTGTAATTGTCGGGTTTTTTCTTTCTTATTATTATTATTAGGGTTCACACACACAGTGTGGGAAACCTATTGTTATTGTCGGGTTTTTTCTTTCTTTCTTTCTTATTATTATTATTTTTCTACTGATAAAACGCATACTGCAGCCTAGACCGTAAGGCCCAGGGAGACCAAACTTGGCAGGATGGTGTAGTCTCTTTGCGAGACCGTGCTAAAGCACAGAGACCCACATTGGCCTGATGGTGGCGCTATAGCGCACCATTTTGCGTTTTGGTCGATATCTCCCAAACCGTAGGGCCTAGAAACAAAATTCCACTTCTGATGGATTCCTTGGCTCAAGCCAAACAAAAAAGCCTCAAGAACCATTAAGCTCCGCCTACTTAGATTTTTTGCTAATTTGCATAATATGCAAAACCTACTTTTTTATACTAGTCCCTGGTTTTTCATCGGATCACCACAACCTTGGTGTCAAAATATTCAGGAGAATCTCATTATCAACGTTGCTTAAAAACATTTTGAGATTTGCATACAGTCTGGTTGTCACATGTCAATCAATAGCTCCAAGGCGTGGCCAAATTTACTTAAACAGCCATATCTCAGCAACGCTTTGACGGATCTTCATAAAATTTTAACAGTTGTTAGGGCACATGACTCTGAGGTCACAGGTCAAAGCTGGCCACGATTGTCCAATAGGGGGCGCTATAACATGGGAAAAACTGTTTCTCAGAAACCATTAGTCACATCAAGCCAAAACTTTACAGGCATCATCAGGGGCCCAAGTGATATCAAGTCACACAATGATGACATCATAACTCAAAAAACATGGCCGCCATGAGCCAATTAATTTTTATTTGAAATAATTGGCCATTTGACAGACTTACCATTGGCCAAACAACATGAAACCTCACCACTGTGCACATCTCAGGACTTTGTGTCATGCTGTGCAGTTTTGAAACTATTGGCCACTAGGTGGCGCTATTTGTGAAAATCATGCATAACTCCTCCAAATTTTCACTTAGGAATATGCAACTTGTTAGGGTTCACACACGTAGTGTGGGAAACCTATTGTAATTGCTGAGATTTTTCTTATTAGGGTTCACACACATAGTGTGGGAAACCTATTGTAATTGCTCGGATTTTTCTTTCTTTTTAGGGTTCACACACGTAGTGTGGGAAACCTATTGTAATTGCTGAGATTTTTCTTATTATTATTATTATTATTTTTCCCCCTGTAAAACGCATACTGCAGCCTAAACCGTAAGGCCCAGAAAGACCAAACTTGCCAGCAAGGTGCAGCAGGTGTGCAATGAGAGAAATAGAGACAGGGACCCACATTGGCCTGATGGTGGCGCTATAGCGCACCATTTTGCGTTTTGGCCCATATCTCCCAAACCGTAGGGCCTAGAAACAAAATTCCACTTCTGATGGATTCCTTGGCTCAAGCCAAACAAAAAAGCCTCAAGAACCATTAAGCTCCGCCTACTTAGATTTTTTGCTAATTTGCATAATATGCAAAACCTACTTTTTTATACTAGTCCCTGGTTTTTCATCGGATCACCACAACCTTGGTGTCAAAATATTCAGGAGAATCTCATTATCAAAGTTGCTTAAAAACATTTTGAGATTTGCATACAGTCTGGTTGTCACATGTCAATCAATAGCTCCAAGGCGTGGCCAAATTTACTTAAACAGCCATATCTCAGCAACGCTTTGACCGATCTTCATAAAATTTTAACCGTTGTTAGGGCCCATGACTCCGAGGTCATACGTCAAAGCTGGCCACGATTGTCCAATAGGGGGCGCTATAACATGGGAAAAACTGTATCTCAGAAACCATTAGTCACATCAAGCCAAAACTTTACAGGCATCATCAGGGGCCCAAGTGATATCAAGACACACAATGATGACATCATCACTCAAAAAACATGGCCGCCATAAGCCAATTAATTTTTATTTGAATTAATTGGCCATTTGACAGACTTACCATTGGCCAAACAACATGAAACCTCACCACTGTGCATATCCCAGGACTATGTGTCATGCTGTGCAGTTTTAAAACATTTGGCCACTAGGTGGCGCTATTTGTGAAAATCATGCATAACTCCTCCAAATTTTCACTTAGGAACAAGCAACTTGTTTCTTTTTATTCCTTGCAGTAAACCTGACAACTTTGCAATTACAAGTCCTATTAAAAAATGCATACTTTTGTCACATTCATCTATTGTTTGAAAATAGCTATTTACAAACTAGTCATAGGAATTTGATCCAATTATGGAAAAATTGCTATGAGCATAATCAGTAGACTCTGTAGGTAAAAACTGAGTAAAAAAATGTTGGATTTTTATTTTTCTGATTGGTCCATTTTCCCATTATATCATTGTGGCCATGCCATATATGACCTATATTGCTATAACTCATAAACCATGTATGCAATCAATTCCCAATTTGAAAGGCTTTTATATCCTGAAGTCCTTGTAAGGTATGCCAAGTTTGGTTCAAATTGGCCTGTCGGGGGCGCTACAGTACCCAAAAACCTAAGAAAACATAAAAACTCATGCTGCAATCTTGTTATGCAGAATACAGACAAGTAATTGGTCTTGTATGATCCAGATCAATAAGTTCTATAACATTGCAATTGCATCTTATAACAAAAAGTGCACTGCCTGACCAGAAATGAACCTTTTAATTCACCAAAATGTCATATTGCATTACTGAGATTAATGAGATATCAGTATGGTAGTACTTGGGCTCCATCTAGTGGCCAAACATCGGAACGGACTGAAAACTATTTCTCACATGAAATACCACACAAACACACACACAAAGCTGATCTCAGCATGTGATTTAGTTCTGTGATTTGAATCATTTTGCCAATACACATTATTTTGATCCTTTTGGGCCTTTAGTGCCCCAATTGAACATTTTTTTGCACATTGATTTATTTGTGCATTTTTTCCACTCAAACAGCTTCTTTTGGGTCTAAAGGACCTATTGGGTCTATTGCCTATTGAAGCCAAGTGGCCTATTCGTGTGTGAACCCGCCAATTGCCGCTTGCGGCTATATTTCTTCTTATTATTATTTTTCTCCGCATAAAACGCATACTGCAGCCTAGACCGTAAGGCCCAGAGACACCAAACTTGGCAGAATGGTGTAGTCTCTTTGCGAGACCGTGCTAAAGCACAGAGACCCACATTGGCCTGATGGTGGCGCTATAGCGCACCATTTTGCGTTTTGGTCCATATCTCCCAAACCGTAGGGCCTAGAAACAAAATTCCACTTCTGATGGATTCCTTGGCTCAAGCCAAACAAAAAAGCCTCAAGAACCATTAAGCTCCGCCTACTTAGATTTTTTGCTAATTTGCATAATATGCAAAACCTACTTTTTTATACTAGTCCCTGGTTTTTTATCGGATCACCACAACCTTGGTGTCAAAATATTCAGGAGAATCTCATTATCAAAGTTGCTTAAAAACATTTTGAGATTTGCATACAGTCTGGTTGTCACATGTCAATCAATAGCTCCAAGGCGTGGCCAAATTTACTTAAACAGCCATATCTCAGCAACGCTTTGACGGATCTTCATAAAATTTTAACAGTTGTTAGGGCACATGACTCCGAGGTCATAGGTCAAAGCTGGCCACGATTGTCCAATAGGGGGCGCTATAACATGGGAAAAACTGTTTCTCAGAAACCATTAGTCACATCAAGCCAAAACTTTACAGGCATCATCAGGGGCCCAAGGGATATCAAGACACACAATGATGACATCATCACTCAAAAAACATGGCCGCCATGAGCCAATTAATTTTTATTTGAATTAATTGGCCATTTGACAGACTTACCATTGGCCAAACAACATGAAACCTCACCACTGTGCATATCTCAGGACTATGTGTCATGCTGTGCAGTTTTAAAACATTTGGCCACTAGGTGGCGCTATTTGTGAAAATCATGCATAACTCCTCCAAATTTTCACTTAGGAACATGCAACTTGTTTCATTTTATTCCTTGCAGTAGACCTGACAACTTTGCAATTACAAGTCCTATTAAAAAATGCATACTTTTGTCACATTCATCTATTGTTTGAAAATAGCTATTTACAAACTAGTCATAGGAATTTGATCCAATTATGGAAAAATTGCTATGAGCATAATCAGTAGACTCTGTAGGTAAAAACTGAGTAAAAAAATAATGGATTTCTATTTATCTGATTGGTCCATTTTCCCATTATATCATTGTGGCCATGCCATATATGACCTATATTGCTATAACTCATAAACCATGTATGCAATCAACTCCCAATTTGAAAGGCTTTTATATCGTGAAGTCCTTGTGAGGTATGCCAAGTTTGGTTCAAATTGGCCTGTCGGGGGCGCTACAGTACCCAAAAACCTAAGAAAACATAAAAACTCATGCTGCAATCTTGTTATGCAGAATACAGACAAGTAATTGGTCTTGTATGATCCAGATCAATAAGTTCTATAACATTGCAATTGCATCTTATAACAAAAAGTGCACTGCCTGACCAGAAATGAACCTTTTAATTCACCAAAATGTCATTGCATTACTGATAAAAATGAGATATCAGTATGATGGTACTTGGGCTCCATCTAGTGGCCAAACACCGAAACTGACTGAAAACTATTGCTCACATGAAACACCACACAAACACACACAAAGCTGATCTCAGCATGTGATTTAGTTCTGTGATCTGAATCATTTTGCCAATACACATTATTTTGATCCTTTTCGGCCTTTAGTGCCCCAATTGAACATTTTTTTGCACATTGATTTATTTGTGCATTTTTTCCACTCAAACAGCTTCTTTTGGGTCTAAAGGACCTATTGGGTCTATTGCCTATTGAAGCCAAGTGGCCTATTCGTGTGTGAACCCGCCAATTGCCGCTTGCGGCTATATTTATTATTATTTTTCTCCGCATAAAACGCATACTGCAGCCTAGACCGTAAGGCCCAGAGACACCAAACTTGGCAGAATGGTGTAGTCTCTTTGCGAGACCGTGCTAAAGCACAGAGACCCACATTGGCCTGATGGTGGCGCTATAGCGCACCATTTTGCGTTTTGGTCCATATCTCCCAAACCGTAGGGCCTAGAAACAAAATTCCACTTCTGATGGATTCCTTGGCTCAAGCCAAACAAAAAAGCCTCAAGAACCATTAAGCTCCGCCTACTTAGATTTTTTGCTAATTTGCATAATATGCAAAACCTACTTTTTTATACTAGTCCCTGGTTTTTTATCGGATCACCACAACCTTGGTGTCAAAATATTCAGGAGAATCTCATTATCAAAGTTGCTTAAAAACATTTTGAGATTTGCATATAGTCTGGCTGTCACATGTCAATCAATAGCTCCGAGGCGTGGCCAAATTTACTTAAACAGCCATATCTCAGCAACGCTTTGACCGATCTTCATAAAATTTTAACCGTTGTTAGGGCACATGACTACGAGGTCATACGTCAAAGCTGGCCACGATTGTCCAATAGGGGGCGCTATAACATGGGAAAAACTGTATCTCAGAAACCATTAGTCACATCAAGCCAAAACTTTACAGGCATCATCAGGGGCCCAAGTGATATCAAGACACGCAATGATGACATCATCACTCAAAAAACATGGCCGCCATGAGCCAATTAATTTTTATTTGAATTAATTGGCCATTTGACAGACTTACCATTGGCCAAACAACATGAAACCTCACCACTGTGCATATCCCAGGACTATGTGTCATGCTGTGCAGTTTTAAAACATTTGGCCACTAGGTGGCGCTATTTGTGAAAATCATGCATAACTCCTCCAAATTTTCACTTAGGAACATGCAACTTGTTTCTTTTTATTCCTTGCAGTAGACCTGACAACTTTGCAATTACAAGTCCTATTAAAAAATGCATACTTTTGTCACATTCATCTATTGTTTGAAAATAGCTATTTACAAACTAGTCATAGGAATTTGATCCAATTATGGAAAAATTGCTATGAGCATAATCAGTAGACTCTGTAGGTAAAAACTGATTAAAAAAATGTTGGATTTTTATTTATCTGATTGGTCCATTTTCCCATTATATCATTGTGGCCATGCCATATATGACCTATATTGCTATAACTCATAAACCATGTATGCAATCAACTCCCAATTTGAAAGGCTTTTATATCCTGAAGTCCTTGTGAGGTATGCCAAGTTTGGTTCAAATTGGCCTGTCGGGGGCGCTACAGTACCCAAAAACCTAAGAAAACATAAAAACTCATGCTGCAATCTTGTTATGCAGAATACAGACAAGTAATTGGTCTTGTATGATCCAGATCAATAAGTTCTATAACATTGCAATTGCATCTTATAACAAAAAGTGCACTGCCTGACCAGAAATGAACCTTTTAATTCACCAAAATGTCTTATTGCATTACTGAGATTAATGAGATATCAGTATGGTGGTACTTGGGCTCCATCTAGTGGCCAAACATCAGAACGGACTGAAAACTATTGCTCACGTGAAACACCACACAAACACACACACAAAGCTGATCTCAGCATGTGATTTAGTTCTGTGATTTGAATCATTTTGCCAATACACATTATTTTGATCCTTTTGGGCCTTTAGTGCCCCAATTGAAAATTTTTTTGCACATTGATTTATTTGTGCATTTTTTCCACTCAAACAGCTTCTTTTGGGTCTAAAGGACCTATTGGGTCTATTGCCTATTGAAGCCAAGTGGCCTATTCGTGTGTGAACCCGCCAATTGCCGCTTGTTATTAGGGTTCACACACACAGTGTGGGAAACCTATTGTAATTGCTGAAGTTTTTCTTATTATTATTTTTCCCCCTGTAAAACGCATACTGCAGCCTAGACAGTAAGGCCCAGAAAGACCAAACTTGGCAACAAGGTGCAGCAGGTGTGCAATGAGAGAAATAGAGACAGGGACCCACATTGGCCTGATGGTGGCGCTATAGCGCAGCATTTTGCGTTTTGGTCCATATCTCCCACAACGTAGGGCCTAGAAACAAAATTCCACTTCTGTTGGATTCCTTGGGTCAAGGCAAATAAAAAATAAATTTGAACTATTAAGCTCCGCCTACTTAGATTTTTTGCTAATTTGCATAATATGCAAAACCTACTTTTTTGTACTAGTCCCTGGTTTTTCATCGGATCACCACAACCTTGGTGTCAAAATATTCAGGAGAATCTCATTATCAAAGTTGCTTAAAAACATTTTGAGATTTGCATACAGTCTGGTTGTCACATGTCAATCAATAGCTCCAAGGCGTGGCCAAATTTACTTAAACAGCCATATCTCAGCAACACTTTGATGGATCTTCATAAAATTTTAACAGTTGTTAGGGCACATGACTCCGAGGTTATAGGTCAAAGCTGGCCACGATTGTCCACTAGGGGGCGCTATAACATGGGAAAAACTGTATCTCAGAAACCATTAGTCACATCAAGCCAAAACTTTACAGGCATCATCAGGGGCCCAAGTGATATCAAGACACACAATGATGACATCATCACTCAAAAAACATGGCCGCCATGAGCCAATTAATTTTTATTTGAATTAATTGGCCATTTGACAGACTTACCATTGGCCAAACAACATGAAACCTTACCACTGTGCATATCTCAGGACTATGTGTCATGCTGTGCAGTTTTAAAACATTTGGCCACAAGGTGGCGCTATTTGTGAAAATCATGCATAACTCCTCCAAATTTTCACTTAGGAACATGCAACTTGCTTCTTTTTATTCCTTGCCGTAGACCTGACAACTTTGCAATTGCAAGTCCTAAAAAAAAATGCATACTTTTGTCACATTCATCTATTGTTTGAAAATAGCTATTTACAAACTAGTCATAGGAATTTGATCCAATTATGGAAAAATTGCTATGAGCATAATCAGTAGACTCTGTAGGTAAAAACTGATTAAAAAAATGTTGGATTTTTATTTATCTGATTGGTCCATGTTCCCATTATATCATTGTGGCCATGCCATATATGACCTATATTGCTATAACTCATAAACCATGTATGCAATCAACTCCCAATTTGAAAGGCTTTTATATCCTGAAGTCCTTGTGAGGTATGCCAAGTTTGGTTCAAATTGGCCTGTCGGGGGCGCTACAGTACCCAAAAACCTAAGAAAACATAAAAACTCATGCTGCAATCTTGTTATGCAGAATACAGACAAGTAATTGGTCTTGTATGATCCAGATCAATAAGTTCTATAACATTGCAATTGCATCTTATAACAAAAAGTGCACTGCCTGACCAGAAATGAACCTTTTAATTCACCAAAATGTCATTGCATTACTGATATTAATGAGATATCAGTATGATAGTACTTGGGCTCCATCTAGTGGCCAAACACCGAAACTGACTGAAAACTATTGCTCACATGAAACACCACACAAACACACACAAAGCTGATCTCAGCATGTGATTTAGTTCTGTGATCTGAATCATTTTGCCAATACACATTATTTTGATCCTTTTCGGCCTTTAGTGCCTCAACTGAATCTTTTTTTTTTACATAAAGTACACAGCCTGACCAGAAACGAACCTTTTAATTCACCAAAATATCCTATTTCATTACTGACATTAATGAGATATCAGTATGGTAGTACTTGGCCTCCATCTAGTGGCCATATTCTGACTGAAAACTATTGCTCACATGAAATACCACACAAACACACACAAAGCTGATCTCAGCATGTGATTTAGTTCTGTGATCTGAATTATTTTGCCAATGCACATTATTTTGATCCTTTTAGCCCTTTAGTGCCCCAATTGAACCTTTTTTTGCACATTGATTTATTTGTGCATTTTTTCCACTCAAACAGCTTCTTTTTCACATTTAGGGTCTAAAGGACCTTTGCCTTTGCCTATTGAGGCCAAGAGGCCTATTCGTGTGTGAACCCGCCAATTGCCGCTTGCGGCTATATTTCTTATTATTATTTTTCCCCCTGTAAAACGCATACTGCAGCCTAGACCATAAGGCCCAGAAAGACCAAACTTGGCAACAAGGTGCAGCAGGTGTGCAATGAGAGAAATAGAGACAGGGACCCACATTGGCCTGATGGTGGCGCTATAGCGCAGCATTTTGCGTTTTGGTCCATATCTCCCACAACGTAGGGCCTAGAAACAAAATTCCACTTCTGTTGGATTCCTTGGGTCAAGGCAAATAAAAAATAAATTTGAACTATTAAGCTCCGCCTACTTAGATTTTTTGCTAATTTGCATAATATGCAAAACCTACTTTTTTATACTAGTCCCTGGTTTTTCATCCGATCACCACAACCTTGGTGTCAAAATATTCGGGAGAATCTCATTATCAAAGTTGCTTAAAAACATTTTGAGATTTGCATACAGTCTGGTGGTCACATGTCAATCAATAGCTCCAAGGCGTGGCCAAATTTACTTAAACAGCCATATCTCAGCAACGCTTTGACGGATCTTCATAAAATTTTAACAGTTGTTAGGGCACATGACTCCAAGGTAATAGGTCAAAGCTGGCCACGATTGTCCAATAGGGGGCGCTATAACATGAGAAAAACTGTTTCTCAGAAACCATTAGTCACATCAAGCCAAAACTTTACAGGCATCATCAGTGGCCCAAATGGTATCAAGACACATAATGATGACATCATCACTCAAAAAACATGGCCGCCATGAGCCAATTAATTTTTATTTGAATTAATTGGCCATTTGACAGACTTACCATTGGCCAAACAACATGAAACCTCACCACTGTGCATATCCCAGGACTATGTGTCATGCTGTGCAGTTTTGAAACATTTAGACACTAGGTGGCGCTATTTGTGAAAATCATGCATAACTCCTCCAAATTTTCACTTAGGAACATGCAACTTATTTCTTTTTATTCCTTGCAGTAGACCTGACAACTTTGCAATTACAAGTCCTATTAAAAAATGCATACTTTTGTCACATTCATCAATTGTTTGAAAATAGCTATTTACAAACTAGTCATAGGGAATTGGATCCAATTATGGCAAAATTGCTATGAGCATAATCAGTAGACTCTGTAGGTAAAACGTGATTAAAAAAATGTTGGATTTTTATTTTTCTGATTGGTCCATTTTCCCATTATATCATTGTGGCCATGCCATATATGACCTATATTGCTATAACTCATAAAGCATGTATGCAATCAACTCCCAATTTGAAAGGCTTTTATATCCTGAAGTCCTTGTGAGGTAGGCCAAGTTTGGTTTAAATTGGCCTGTCGGGGGCGCTACAGTACCCAAAAACCTAAGAAAACATAAAAACTCATGCTGCAATCTTGTTATGCAGAATACAGACAAGTAATTGGTCTTGTATGATCCAGATCAATAAGTTCTATAACATTGCAATTGCATCTTATAACAAAAAGTGCACTGCCTGACCACAAATGAACCTTTTAATTCACCAAAATGTCATATTGCATTACTGAGATTAATGAGATATCAGTATGGTAGTACTTGGGCTCCATCTAGTGGCCAAACATCGGAACGGACTGAAAACTATTGCTCACATGAAATACCACACAAACACACACACAAAGCTGATCTAAGCATGTGATTTAGTTCTGTGATCTGACTCAATTTCCCAATACACATTATTTTGATCCTTTTGGGCCTTTAGTGCCCCAATTGAACCTTTTTTTGCACATTGATTTATTTGTGCATTTTTTCCACTCAAACAGCTTCTTTTCACATTTAGGGTCTAAAGGACCTTTTGGGCCTCTGCCTATTGAGGCCAAGAGGCCTATTTTTCTTTCTTATTATTCTTTGTCCCATTTTTTGACCTAAAACATATTGTGCAGCCTAGACCGTAATGCCTAGAAACCCCAAACTTGGCAAAAAGGTTCAGTTAACTCCAAGGACCAGATTCCCATACAGGGACCCAAATTGGCCTGATGGTGGCGCTATAGCGGACCATATTGACGTTTTGTCCATATCTCCTACACCGTAGGTCCTAGAACCAAAATTCCAGTTCCTATACATTCCTTGACTAAATTCAATAGGACAATTAATATACAACCATTAAGCTCCGCCCACTTAGATTTCGAGTTAATTTGCATAATGTGCAAAATCACACACATCTTTGAGCGCGAACTAGTCCCTGGATTTTTCACAGACATGCACATATGTGGTATCAAAACGTTCAGAAGAGTCTGAACTTTAAAATGTATCCAACCAAAATGCTAATTTCTTCACTACCTAGTCAGTATAAGCCAATCAAATGAGGGGGCGTAAATTCAATAGTAAATTTTGCACATATGGAGCTCTAACTTAAGAAAACTTGCATGTAATGAGATGGCACTTCACAGACAGCTTCCGTGTGAGGGTCTGGGGCAGCTCGCAGAGGTTGCCATACCTCACCTGCTAGGGGGCGCTATAACATGCAAAAATTTGCCCCATGCACTCAGATAGGCAGATCCACATGAAACTTGACAGACATCATCTATGGGCCTCTGGAAACCAGGTCCTAAAGCAGACATGCCATACTTCCAAAATGGCTGACGTAATCGGCCAATCAGTGATCGGCACGCGTTTGACAGGCTTACCATTGGTCGATCTGCACGAAACCTCTTGGGTGTGGACAAGTGCACGCCCCCTATGACATAATCCAGCCGGGTGTCGATTGGCCACTGGGGGGCGCTATTGCAAAAAAAGCAAGTGTATCCCCTACATAATTCCACTTGGGAACATGCAATTGGACTCTTTTGATTCCTTGCAGTAGTGCGAACAACTTTCCCATTACATGTCCTATTAAAAAATGCACAGTTTATTTACAGTTAATAATAGTTTGAAATCATCACTTTTCATACTCCTCCTAGGATTTTCATACTATCATGTCAAGCAAAGTCTTATAATACTCTACAGAGTGTGAAATCAAAAAACAATCCAACGATTTTGGATTTGAGGACACTTATACCTGCTAAATATTTTTTTAATGGACAGCATCGATACATATAATATTCATATTCTTAAAGCTCTTTCATATTTTACCCAATTCTGACCAAAATGCACAAGCCCATTCAGAATCCCATCCTGAACAAATTTGTCAAGTTTCATCTAAATCGGTTATCGTATGGCTCTACAGTGCAGTATTATATACAATGCATAAGAATGCATGTAAAGTCCCTCTGTCACCTTCTCCTTCTCACACGCACACAAGCTGAAACTCACACTCTCAGTCTCTCTCACACTCTCACCCACATTCCCCCTCCCATCTCTGTGCCCTAAGTAAACATTGCTCTGGCTACCTAGATCTCTCTGTGTCTATTAACCAGGCACACACACATACAGGCGCAAGCAGGCCTTCCTATAGCATTCACAATGACACTTCCCTAGCCATACCCACCCATATCTCAGTGACTAACACATGCTTATACAAACTGATATTTGGCTTCTTTTTGTCTCTCTCTCACACAAACACACACACCTTTATACCTATATGTATGTATAGTTTCTATGTATACTTATGTATTAGTATATGTTGTCATAGTTTGAGTACATACACTACCACACACACACACACACACACACACACACACACACACACACACACACTTCTACCTAAATGTATGTATAGTTTGTATGCATATCTGTCCAGTCATAACAGTCATGTCAGTCCAGTCATGTCAGTCATTTCAGTCCAGTCATGTCAGACATAAGTCATGTCAGTCATATCAGTCATGTCATTACAGTCATGCCAGTCATGTCACTCATTCCAGTTATGTCAGTCATATCAGTCATATTACTTTTGTTCATCATGCCAGTGATGTCATTTCAGTCATGCCAGTCATATCAGTTATGTCAGTCATGCCAGTCATGTAATGCCAGGCTTTGCAGACTACATTCATACTTTGAATACACGGGCAGTCATGTTAGGCGTGCAAGGTGTGCAAGGAGTGAATTAACAAAGCATAGTCTCTGGCACCCTCAATCTCTCTCTGTCTGTAATATACAGGCCCAATCATGTATAGACACATGCAGGCCTTCCTATATTGTTCACATAGATGCAGCCCTAGCCAGATGTGCTATTTCTGTGTCTCCCTTTCTGACACACGCAGATGTCATCACACACTATCTGTAGAGCACACACTGGCCAAACCCAAACAGCTTCTTTTCACTTTTAGGTCTAAAGGACCTTTTGGGCTTCCTTTTGCCTATTGAGGCCAAAATATGCCTATTTGTGTGTGAACCCGCCAATCGCCGCTTGCGGCTATATTCTTATCTTATCTTTCTTATCTTATCTTATCTTATCTTATCTTATCTTAGAAATGTTAAAGTTGGCACTCCACGTCTCAAAGGTTGCCGACCCCTGGTATAAGACAACAAACAAACAAATCAGCATAACAGACAGACCCACAAACATACAATCAAACACAAGAGGGCTAAACAACCCCCAGGTGGTGTAATGTGTGAGGCACAACACACACCTCCTGCTGATCACAGATGGGTAAAAAGCGGAGGACAAATTTTGATTGCGGTGAAAAATCACAATTGTCAAATATGGCACATTTTATTTAAGAACCTGGAGAGGACGCCCTCTGGTGTCCAGAGAGGGGATGGCAAACACCTATGAAGATAGGGCACTGCTGCAGTGTAGAAAGAACAGCACAATTGTGAATGCATTAGAGGGACATGACATTAAATTTCCCTCTTTAGTTTATTCTAAACTGAAATGTGTGTGAAAGTGTTTGCTTTGAAAATTGATGTACAGTATTTGTATTTGTATTTATTTTATTTAAACAGGGGCAATACACATTAATCAACATAATTATTTCATGATCTAAATGCGCCAGACAAATGGCTAATTTCCATCCACTGTCCCAGGGCAGGTTGATGTTCTGAAGGAAGCAGTCTTACACAATACACAGTAGTAGTAATTAAGAAAGAAGTAAAAAATGAATTTGT
This sequence comes from Brachyhypopomus gauderio, assembly GCF_052324685.1. Lineage (NCBI taxonomy): Eukaryota > Metazoa > Chordata > Actinopteri > Gymnotiformes > Hypopomidae > Brachyhypopomus > Brachyhypopomus gauderio. The sequence continues at coordinate 3,189,782 of NC_135217.1, forward strand.
ACAAAAATACTGCATAAAACAAAATCAACCATTATGCTTACACGTATGTGTACTCAATAACCAGACTTTCAATCGTCTGTAAAACAAACAGACAGCTGTTAACACTTTTATCTCAGGTGGGAGAGATTACCTGGAGTATCAACACTGTCGGTGTAATACGTCATTCAAAGAGAAAGTGAAAGTACTTTAGTCTCGCGTCTCACTACAAGAAGAAAAACGGAGGTGAGTAGATACCTCAGACTGAAATGCGTTAAAAAATCTCTGCAAACGCGGCATGATCACGAACTAAAAAAATCATTCTCGGTTCTAGCTAATGGCTACAGCTAGTTTCCAAAACAACCACAGGTTTTTCGTTCGTGTCCTTATGAAAGATTAACTTTATTGACATAGTAAACTGTGTACATAGGTGATTAAATGGTAAATCAGTCTGTGTATATGGGTGGTCCAGTAGAGTGTCTGTGGGAGAGTGAAATGTTGAACTAGGAGATTTCCACTAGATCTGTCCCCCCTTTTTAATGTGGTTTTGAGTGCAGTTTGACTCTTGATTTGGTCTTTTTGATTTCTAAAATAACAGTTCGTTGTTGCTTTTTCAAACCGTTGAATCTCCATTTCAAATATGTACGATAACATGCCGTAGAACTGCATGTGTGTGCGAGCGAAACCGCTGGACGCCTGCTCTTCGTCCACAGTTAAAATAATTTTGCAGTCGTGTGACCATTCATTAAATGCATCAGATTTAATGGTCAGATATGATTTAGGGACTTAAGCACAATTTGAATGCCTCACAAGCGTTATCACTAATAGTATGTTTACTGGAGTAAATAGATATACATCATGCATAGCCTACATATCGTGGACTAATATTCTAATGATCAGAAGAACTGAATTTTCTAAGATAGCTTAAAAAGCAAACGTAGCAAAAATCAATTGAAATAACATAAACTGGCATAATGTAATAATACCTGGTTTTGCTGGTCACATGATAACAGGTCTAGGAGCACCATACATCTCTCATCTCAGAGTCTGATGTTACGTTTATATTACTGTTTTGTCTGCACATTTACCTACTGTTTGATATGACTGCGTTCTCACCAATACATGGAATAATAATAATATGGAGATAACAGGGTTTTTCTCATTTTTCACAGCAGAAATAATGGGCTCCATGAAAAGTTGCTGTGGTGAGTGGTCACATCTACAAAACACTCCTGGAACATCTGAACAAACCCGATCAAATCACATATATATTAATGTCCTGCAGAGTTCTTTCATCTTAGACTTTGACTCTGTTTTTTAATGGACTAGTGTCATTTGAATATGGAACTTAACACGTAAGAATAATATGGAGATAACAGGGTCTTTCTCATTTTCACTGCAGAAATAAAGGGCTGTGGTGAGTGGTCACATCCAGGGGTGGACTTGCATACATTACTACCGGGGATTGCTCTGGTGGGCCGATGGGTTAGCGGGCCGCTGGGCAGCCGTTATGCAGCGGGGATCAGAAAAAAAACCAACTTGTCCCAGAAAATCCGGGCCAGACTACGAAAACATACAGCAGCTGTGACACTTAATAATACAAGTAGTCACAAACTGGAAAAGCCTTGTCCATACTAATGCCACATTAATGATATCTCCCTGTTTGTATCCCACGAGTGACAAGTCAAGAGAGAGACGCCAGTTGCACACTGACACTGCTGAGGGTCTAACTCATCATGTGATCACTCCGCGACACAGTTGACGCTACTGAAACATGAAAAAATAAGTCCACATTGCCGTAAAGATGGAGCAGTCTAAGTCAGGGTCTAAACAAACTACGAAACGTAAAGGTGGCACTGAGAAGCTGAGAGAGGAAAAAAAGAAAAGCTGCAGAGGTTACTCACTGAGTCAACAATGTAGGTTTCAGTAGCTTTCCAGTTGTTTTCCCCTGTATTTTGTCAGGCTCAAGTTGTTAGGTATGTTAGTTATTTTGTTATGCCACTATGTGGTTTTGTAATCATATTGTTGCTGGAAGTAATATAGTAATACATGGGTTAAAGTTCTCCGTCACTACGACGGATTTCCGTCATTTGATTTTTTTGGGGAAAAAAATCCGTCAAATCATAATAAACCACACGCGCGTGCGTGCTATCTTTTGTGGCCGAAATATGATTCTCACTGGCGCTCATCAGCGCTGGATGGATGACGGCGGTGTCATTTGATTGACTTGTCATTCCGCCTTCAGATTTACGGACATTATGTAGAAAAGTGACCTCCCTCCTGCCTGACGTGACCGTAGCGCGCGACTCTGTACACCTCGTGCAAACTTGCGCGAACGGCGGAGGCTAGTTGACGCGTCACATTCGTTTTGCAGTCTTGTCCGAAACGATATGTGGTAGTATAAAGAAACACCGCTCAAAAACAGGAGAATTTTAATGTTGCTATGTGTTCCAGGTTTGAAAAGTGCTGGAATTTAGGCTAAAGTACTTTAAAATGTTGAAATTGTAACTACTTCGTTTCACAACAAATATCTGTCTGACTGAACAGTTTTCTTGCATTACGTTAACAAATACGAGCCTCTTGTAATTCCAGGAAACATGAGAGAACGTGAAGACATTAAGATTGGGTGTTTTGAAAATAAACAACCATTAAAAAATGTGATAAAAAGCGAATTATTTCGAATCATTTCGAGTATATGTATAAATATTTAACTTAATTAAATGTAACATTGAAAACGTGTTGAAATGGACCTTGAAAGTGACGTGCAAGTGCTTTAATTCCACCTTATAAAGGTGTATGAACCCTGCAAACATGACTTTGTTCATTGTGCTGAGGCGCGGCGCGTGCGAAGTTACAAAATTCGAGAGGAGCACGACCTTGCGAATCACCAGCACGCGAGGCTCTCGCGCACGGGTGGAGCCACCGCGATTACGTCATTTTCGGCGCACGCGCCGCCCGCGCCCGCACGCGCCGCGTCAAATATAATGGCTTAAACCAGGCTTAACATGGATGGTTTTGTTCTGTTTGTATTTAAAAGCTCTATCCAGTGTAATTTTTTTTGTAACATACCTACTTAAAGCAGGTAATCTTACGGCTTATGTTTTTGTGAATAGTGAATTTGATAAAAACAAGAGAGCTTCATACCTTTTAAAACTCACCAGGATTCACTAAATTTGACTTGATCTTTAAATAGTTTTCTGAAGAGGACCCCCAGATTTATGTACATTTATTGCTCAGGTGTTGCATTTTGTCGCTTCATAGATTCTCTCTTCTCTCCTTACACAGGCTGTTTAGATAAATATACTTTATAAATGTGTTTATTGTGTAGAATTAGGCAAAAGAGGTCGTGTCCCAACTACACCACATTTTCAGTAATTGCTAGCATTGTCTTTTGCCAGGAAAAATTTTCAGTCAAATGAAAATTTCTTGCTTTAACCCATGTAGTAATATTGTCCATATGACAATAAAAACTGTCATATACACTACGTGTCATGTATAGATTCATAGCCAGTATATACACACACGCACACACACACATTAGTGAGCCAGTCTGTTGAGATATAGTGGGCCAGTCTGTCAGGAACTCCCGGGCTACTTTTTCTCCCCAGTCCGTCCCTGGTCACATGTACGAAACATTCCTTGAACACCCGAACCAACCCGATCAAACAAACCACACCCACCTTGTTTATCATGAATATCCTCCATATATATATTTCTATCCTCCAATATGTGATATGCTCATCTGCCCGTCTTCTACACTATGAAGAAAGGCCTAATTTATGGTCACTTACCTGCACCTTTTACCCCATGTTTGTGTGTAGTTTATATGTATCACGCTAATGCCAGATTCACGGATTGTAAAAATCAATTGTCCAAAGGCAGCAGTCTGTTTATGCGTTTTTTTCTTTTAGGGAAATCAAAGGTTGGTGTAAGCATGAAGGATGAAGGTGCTACACCAGTATCAGCAGAAGGAGGTTCCAGATACGTTAGAAACACACTGGACCATGCTGGCTCTGAACAGAAAGTAGAAGACAAAAAACGGATGAATAAAAACACAAGAAAAGTATCAGGTGAAAGAATGGAAAGAGACATGACAGGTGAGAGGAAACGTACACAGGTGGAAGTGACTGACACACTGGAGGAAGACAACTGTGATGCTCCAGCAAGTGAAGTAGTAATGAAAACATTAGCATTAAAATAATAAAAAAAATCTTTATTTGTATAGCACCTCTCATACATACATGCAAATCAAAGTGCTTTACAGACAATTTGTAGACAATTTATAAAATTAAAATGAAATAGGTGGAAAATGTAAATGATAAATTAAAGTAATTATTAAAATGAATATGTAATTATTAAAACGAATATGTAATTTAGAGGGGAAAAAATCTACCTGTCAGAGAGTCAAAAGTGCTAAACGATCAGTAGTTCACCTAGAAAGGACCAGGTGGAGAGCCCTTAATTTGTTAGGCTTTGAAATCGTCTCTAGATGATCCCTCCGCGACACGTTTGACACTACTGAAATGTGAAAAAATAAGTCTGCATTGCCGTAAAGATGGAACAGTCCAAGTCAGGGTCTAAACAAACTGCTAAACGTAAAGGTGGCACTGAAAAGCTGAGAGAGAGAAAAAAGAAAAGCTGCAGAGGTTACTCACTGAGTCAACAATGTAGGTTTCAGTAGCTTTCCAGTTGTTTTCCCCTGTATTTTGTCAGGGTCAAGTTGTTAGGTTTGTTAGTTATTTTGTTATGCCACTATGTGGTTTTGTAAACATATTATTGCTGGAAGTAATATAGTAATATTGTCCATATGACAATAAAAGCTGTCATATACACTACGTGTCATGTATAGATTCATAGCCAGTATATATACACACACACACACACATTAGTGAGCCAGTCTGTCGAGATATAGTGGGCCAGTCTGTCAGGAACTTTTTCTCCCCAGTCCGTCCCTGGTCACATCTACGAAAAAGTGTCAAAAGTCAAAAGTGCTACACGATCAGTAGCTCACCTAGAAAGGACCAGGTGGAGAGCCCTTAAATTGTTAGGCTTTGAAAACGTCTCTAGACGTAGCTCGTAGCCATCAGGGTTCACAAATAGTTGCTGTATAAATGTGTGTAGTCCTCAGTGTTCTGTAGCTGAAATGTAATCTAATCATGATTAAATAAAACCATTTAATAAGATAAAATGATAAAATAATGGAAATCCCCTAAGGAAACGCAGATCTAAACATGGAGGATTTGAGGCTTTTCTTGAAGGTGTACAGGGATGCTCTAAACTCCTCAGGTAAGGAGTTCCAGAGTACAGGGCCATAGTGGCTAATGTGGCAGGGAGGGAAGTGTGAAAAAAAAAGGAATAATTTTCCAGTGGTCACTTAATATTTCCAGAGCTGTAAGAAGTCTGTCCCTTTTTCTGCCTTGACAGAGATCATGTTCCCTGTGCTTTTTCATCTTTTCATATTTTTTTGTTTTTTACACTTCTGGGGTGTTTCCCCAAACGTTCTTAGCGCTAAGTACTTCATAACCTCGTTCTAACGTACGAGGTTAAGAAGTACTTAGTGCTAAGAACATTTTGGGAAACTCACTCCTGTTCAGTACACCTCAGTGGTCCTGTATGACATGTATAAAGTTTATATACAGTATGTAGGTTTATGTGCATTATGTTCTGTTCCTACATGTTACACCCACAGTTATGAAGTGAAGCCTGCAGCAGATTCTCTTATTTGGTTTTAGACTCCAGATGGTCATTGAGCCCCCGTCCCCAACAGAGGGTCAAAAACGTCTCTATCATAAGTGGACAAACACTTGGTGCTCATGAACGTTTTCTGCAAATGCTCCACAAACAAATACCAGACCTGCAGGAGGTGTCTACAGTGGAGGAGTGTGATGTTATTCTGCTGTTCTGCCCCATTGTGTCTCGAGCTGGAACTGACATTGAAGCAGCACTGAAGCTCATTACTGAAGCAGGTAACTCTTAGCCTCTTCACTGTGATAAGATATAGGGCACATACTGCTCCATCATGTTTGACAAGATAAAGTCATAAAATAAAGATAAAGCTGACAAGATAAGGCTTGCTCTCTGTCCACAGACTCCAAGCCTGCTGTTCTAGTGGTGCTCCATTACACATTTGACCCAGACTGCACTGTACCAGACAGCAGCAGATCTGTAACCAGGGAGAACACGACCACAGTGGACTGTCTGTTTCATGAGGATCAGGGTCTGCTGCAGTGCAGAAAGAACAATGAAGCTATGAGGAGAGTTGTGGAATACATTAAAAGGGTATGACAGAAATATATATTTTTTAATACATATTCCCTCTTTAGTTAATTCTATACAGAAATGCTGTATATTTTGTATAATAATGTACAGTATTAATGGGAATATCAAATGTTTTGCTTGTTTCAGAATCCAGCGGCTGGTCCATCAATTCAAGCAAAGATAAAAAGTAAAGCGAAGAGAAATGACAAAAAACGAAAGAATGAAGTAGGGACAGCTGAAGGTATGTCTGCTAAGAGGACACATGCAGTAGAACTGTTAGGGCTGGCTCCAGGGTCGCTCCACCTGAGGCCACTTGGGGGAGCCCACGAGTCAGCTTCCGCAATCAGAGGTGATGCGCTGCAGCTGTCTGTTCCCTTACTTCAGTTGCGGCTTGTTATTGCCGAGTTGTTTGTAGCCTTGCTATGAGTACGCAGCCAGTTTCTCTGTCTCTGAATTGGTCAAGTTTCTAAGTTTGTTAGTTATTTTGTTATGCCACTATGTGGCTTTGTAATCATATTATTGATGGAAGTAATATAGTAATATTGTCCATATGACAATAAAAGCTGTCATATACACTATGTGTCATGTATAGATTCATAGCCAGTATATATACACACACACACACACACACACACACACACACACACACACACACACACACACACACACACACACACACATTAGTGAGCCAGTCTGTAGGGATATTGTGGGCCAGTCTGTCAGGAACTCCCGGGCCACTTTTTCTCCCCAGTCCGTCCCTGGTCACATCTACAAAACATTCCTTGAACACCCGAACCAACCCGATCAAACAAACCACACCCACCTTGTTCATCATGAATATCCTCCACTCTGATATGCTCATCTGCCCGTCTTCTACACTATGAAGAAAGGCCTAATTCATGGTCACTTACCTGCACCTTTTACCCCATGTTTGTGTGTAGTTTATATGTATCACGCTAATGCCAGATTCACGGATTGTAAAAATCAATTGTCCAAAGGCAGCAGTCTGTTTATGCGTTTTTTTTCTATTAGGGAAATCAAAGGTTGGTGTAAGCATGAAGGATGAAGGTGCTACACCAGTATCAGCAGAAGGAGGTTCCAGATACGTTAGAAACACACTGGACCATGCTGGCTCTGAACAGAAAGTAGAAGACAAAAAACGGATGAATAAAAACACAAGAAAAGTATCAGGTGAAAGAATGGAAAGAGACATGACAGGTGAGAGGAAACGTACACAGGTGGAAGTGACTGACACACTGGAGGAAGACAACTGTGATGCTCCAGCAAGTGAAGTAGTAATGAAAACATTAGCATTAAAATAATAAAAAAAATCTTTATTTGTATAGCTCCTCTCATACATACATGCAAATCAAAGTGCTTTACAGACAATTTGTAGACAATTTATAAAATTAAAATGAAATAGGTGGAAAATGTAAATGATAAATTAAAGTAATTATTAAAATGAATATGTAATTATTAAAACGAATATGTAATTTAGAGGGGAAAAAATCTACCTGTCAGAGAGTCAAAAGTGCTAAACGATCAGTAGTTCACCTAGAAAGGACCAGGTGGAGAGCCCTTAATTTGTTAGGCTTTGAAATCGTCTCTAGATGATCCCTCCGTGACACGGTTGACACTACTGAAATGTGAAAAAATAAGTCAGCATTGCCGTAAAGATAGAACAGTCCAAGTCAGGGTCTAAACAAACTGCTAAACGTAAAGGTGGCACTGAAAACCTGAGAGAGAGAAAAAAGAAAAGCTGCAGAGGTTACTCACTGAGTCAACAATGTAGGTTTCAGTAGCTTTCCAGTTGTTTTCCCCTGTATTTTGTCAGGGTCAAGTTGTTAGGTTTGTTAGTTATTTTGTTATGCCACTATGTGGTTTTGTAATCATATTATTGCTGGAAGTAATATAGTAATATTGTCCATATGACAATAAAACTGTCATATACACTACGTGTCATGTATAGATTCATAGCCAGTATATATATACACACACACACACACACATTAGTGAGCCAGTCTGTCGAGATATAGTGGGCCAGTCTGTCAGGAACTTTTTCTCCCCAGTCCGTCCCTGGTCACGTCTACGAAAAAGTGTCAAAAGTCAAAAGTGCTACACGATCAGTAGCTCACCTAGAAAGGACCAGGTGGAGAGCCCTTAAATTGTTAGGCTTTGAAAACATCTCTAGACGTAGCTCGTAGCCATCAGGGTTCACAAATAGTTGCTGTATAAATGTGTGTAGTCCTCAGTGTTCTGTAGCTGAAATGTAATCTAATCATGATTAAATAAAATCATTTAATAAGATAAAATGATAAAATAATGGAAATCCCCTAAGGAAACGCAGATCTAAACATGGAGGATTTGAGGCTTTTCTTGAAGGTGTACAGGGATGCTCTGAGCTCCTCAGGTAAGGAGTTCCAGAGTACAGGGCCATAGTGGCTAATGTGGCAGGGAGGGAAGTGTGGAAAAAAAAAGAATAATTTTGCAGTGGTCACTTTATATTTCCAGAGCTGTAAGAAGTCTGTCCCTTTTTCTGCCATGACAGAGATCATGTTCCCTGTGCTTTTTCATCTTTTCATATTTTTTTGTTTTTTACACTTCTGGGGTGTTTCCCCAAACGTTCTTAGCGCTAAGTACTTCATAACCTCGTTCTAACGTACGAGGTTAAGAAGTACTTAGTGCTAAGAACATTTTGGGAAACTCACTCCTGTTCAGTACACCTCAGTGGTCCTGTATGAAATGTATAAAGTTTATATACAGTATGTAGGTTTATGTGCATTATGTTCTGTTCCTACATGTTACACCCACAGTTATGAAGTGAAGCCTGCAGCAGATTCTCTTATTTGGTTTTAGACTCCAGATGGTCATTGAGCCCCCGTCCCCAACAGAGGGTCAAAAAAGTCTCTATCATAAGTGGACAAACACTTGGTGCTCATGAACGTTTTCTGCAAATGCTCCACAAACAAATACCAGACCTGCAGGAGGTGTCTACAGTGGACAAGTGTGATGTTATTCTGCTGTTCTGCCCCATTGTGTCTCGAGCTGGAACTGACATTGAAGCAGCACTGAAGCTCATTACTGAAGCAGGTAACTCTGAGCCTCTTCACTGTGATAAGATATAGGGCACATACTGCTCCATCATGTTTGACAAGATAAAGTCATAAAATAAAGATAAAGCTGACAAGATAAGGCTTGCTCTCTGTCCACAGACTCCAAGCCTGCTGTTCTAGTGGTGCTCCATCACACATTTGACCCATACTGCACTGTACCAGACAGCAGCAGATCTGTAACCAGGGAGAACACGACCACAGTGGACTGTCTGTTTCATGAGGATCAGGGTCTGCTGCAGTGCAGAAAGAACAATGAAGCTATGAGGAGAGTTGTGGAATACATTAAAAGGGTATGACAGAAATATATATTTAATAATACATATTCCCTCTTTAGTTAATTCTATACAGAAATGCTGTATATTTTGTATAATAATGTACAGTATTAATGGAAATATCAAATGTTTTGCTTGTTTCAGAATCCAGCGGCTGGTCCATCAATTCAAGCAAAGATAAAAAGTAAAGCGAAGAGAAATGACAAAAAACGAAAGAATGAAGTAGGGACAGCTGAAGGTATGTCTGCTAAGAGGACACATGCAGTAGAACTGTTAGGACTGGCTCCAGGATCGCTCCACCCGAGGCCACTTGGGGGAGCCCACGAGTCAGCTTCCGTAATCAGAGGTGATGCGCTGCAGCTGTCTGTTCCCTTACTTCAGTTGCGGCTTGTTATTGCCGAGTTGTTTGTAGCCTTGCTATGAGTACGCAGCCAGTTTCTCTGTCTCTGAATTGGTTAAGTTTCTAAGTTTGTTAGTTATTTTGTTATGCCACTATGTGGCTTTGTAATCATATTATTGATGGAAGTAATATAGTAATATTGTCCATATGACAATAAAAGCTGTCATATACACTATGTGTCATGTATAGATTCATAGCCAGTATATATATACACACACACACACACACACACACACACACACACACACACACACATTAGTGAGCCAGTCTGTAGGGATATTGTGGGCCAGTCTGTCAGGAACTCCCGGGCTACTTTTTCTCCCCAGTCCGTCCCTGGTCACATCTACAAAACATTCCTTGAACACCCGAACCAACCCGATCAAACAAACCACACCCACCTTGTTCATCATGAATATCCTCCACTCTGATATGCTCATCTGCCCATCTTCTACACTATGAAGAAAGGCCTAATTCATGGTCACTTACCTGCACCTTTTACCCCATGTTTGTGTGTAGTTTATATGTATCACGCTAATGCCAGATTCACGGATTGTAAAAATCAATTGTCCAAAGGCAGCAGTCTGTTTATGCGTTTTTTTCTTTTAGGGAAATCAAAGGTTGGTGTAAGCATGAAGGATGAAGGTGCTACACCAGTATCAGCAGAAGGAGGTTCCAGATACGTTAGAAACACACTGGACCATGCTGGCTCTGAACAGAAAGTAGAAGACAAAAAACGGATGAATAAAAACACAAGAAAAGTATCAGGTGAAAGAATGGAAAGAGACATGACAGGTGAGAGGAAACGTACACAGGTGGAAGTGACTGACACACTGGAGGAAGACAACTGTGATGCTCCAGCAAGTGAAGTAGTAATGAAAACATTAGCATTAAAATAATAAAAAAATATCTTTATTTGTATAGCACCTCTCATACATACATGCAAATCAAAGTGCTTTACAGACAATTTGTAGACAATTTATACAATTAAAATGAAATAGGTGGAAAATGTAAATGATAAATTAAAGTAATTATTAAAATGAATATGTAATTATTAAAACGAATATGTAATTTAGACGGGAAAAAATCTACCTGTCAGAGAGTCAAAAGTGCTAAACGATCAGTAGTTCACCTAGAAAGGACCAGGTGGAGAGCCCTTAATTTGTTAGGCTTTGAAATCGTCTCTAGATGATCCCTCCGTGACACGGTTGACACTACTGAAATGTGAAAAAATAAGTCAGCATTGCCGTAAAGATAGAACAGTCCAAGTCAGGGTCTAAACAAACTGCTAAACGTAAAGGTGGCACTGAAAAGCTGAGAGAGAGAAAAAAGAAAAGCTGCAGAGGTTACTCACTGAGTCAACAATGTAGGTTTCTATATCTTTCCAGTTGTTTTCCCCAGTATTTTGTCAGGGTAAAGTTGTTAGGTTTGTTAGTTATTTTGTTATGCCACTATGTGGTTTTGTAATCATATTATTGCTGGAAGTAATATAGTAATATTGTCCATATGACAATAAAACTGTCATATACACTATGTGTCATGTATAGATTCATAGCCAGTATATATACACACACACACACACACACACACATTAGTGAGCTAGTCTGTCGAGATATAGTGGGCCAGTCTGTCAGGAACTTTTTCTCCCCAGTCCGTCCCTGGTCACGTCTACGAAAAAGTGTCAAAAGTGAAAAGTGCTACACGATCAGTAGCTCACCTAGAAAGGACCAGGTGGAGAGCCCTTAAAGGTGTACAGGGATGCTCTGAGCTCCTCTGGTAAGGAGTTCCAGAGTACAGGGCCATAGTGGCTAATGTGGCAGGGAGGGAAGTGTGGAAAAAAAAAGAATAATTTTGCAGTGGTCACTTTATATTTCCAGAGCTGTAAGAAGTCTGTCCCTTTTTCTGCCATGACAGAGATCATGTTCCCTGTGCTTTTTCATCTTTTCATATTTTTTTGTTTTTTACACTTCTGGGGTGTTTCCCCAAACGTTCTTAGCGCTAAGTACTTCATAACCTCGTTCTAACGTACGAGGTTAAGAAGTACTTAGTGCTAAGAACATTTTGGGAAACTCACTCCTGTTCAGTACACCTCAGTGGTCCTGTATGAAATGTATAAAGTTTATATACAGTATGTAGGTTTATGTGCATTATGTTCTGTTCCTACATGTTACACCCACAGTTATGAAGTGAAGCCTGCAGCAGATTCTCTTATTTGGTTTTAGACTCCAGATGGTCATTGAGCCCCCGTCCCCAACAGAGGGTCAAAAAAGTCTCTATCATAAGTGGACAAACACTTGGTGCTCATGAACGTTTTCTGCAAATGCTCCACAAACAAATACCAGACCTGCAGGAGGTGTCTACAGTGGAGGAGTGTGATGTTATTTTACTGTTCTGCCCCATTGTGTCTCGAGCTGGAACTGACATTGAAGCAGCACTGAAGCTCATTACTGAAGCAGGTAACTCTGAGCCTCTTCACTGTGATAAGATATAGGGCACATACTGCTCCATCATGTTTGACAAGATAAAGTCATAAAATAAAGATAAAGCTGACAAGATAAGGCTTGCTCTCTGTCCACAGACTCCAAGCCTGCTGTTCTAGTGGTGCTCCATCACACATTTGACCCATACTGCACTGTACCAGACAGCAGCAGATCTGTAACCAGGGAGAACACGACCACAGTGGACTGTCTGTTTCATGAGGATCAGGGTCTGCTGCAGTGCAGAAAGAACAATGAAGCTATGAGGAGAGTTGTGGAATACATTAAAAGGGTATGACAGAAATATATATTTAATAATACATATTCCCTCTTTAGTTAATTCTATACAGAAATGCTGTATATTTTGTACAGTATTAATGGGAATATCAAATGTTTTGCTTGTTTCAGAATCCAGCGGCTGGTCCATCAATTCAAGCAAAGATAAAAAGTAAAGCGAAGAGAAATGACAAAAAACGAAAGAATGAAGTAGGGACAGCTGAAGGTATGTCTGCTAAGAGGACACATGCAGTAGAACTGTTAGGGCTGGCTCCAGGGTCGCTCCACCTGAGGCCACTTGGGGGAGCCCACGAGTCAGCTTCCGTAATCAGAGGTGATGCGCTGCAGCTGTCTGTTCCCTTACTTCAGTTGCGGCTAGTTATTGCCGAGTTGTTTGTAGCCTTGCTATGAGTACGCAGCCAGTTTCTCTGTCTCTGAATTGGTATCATGTGGCATCCAACTGTACTTCTCAAGTCACCTGTTTCTCCGTTGGGAGAAGTTTTGCTGTCCTACTATTTCGAGTGGTTTCACTCCTGCGTCTTCTTGGCATCCTGAATTTTTCCGTTGTTGTCATGTTTTGGTTGCGTTGGTAATGGTTTTTCTGTTACTTACCACGACAGTCGGTTAGCCAGCTACTTCCCCTGGCATCTTTTGTTTGGTTGAAGTTGAAGTTGTTATTCGCATTGAGTTTTCCGCAAGTTTTTTTGTTCTTCATGAATTTTTCCCTGCACGTTGTTTACTTCGCCATTTTATTTTCGCTCTTTTCTCACAGTCATTTTGACGGAGGTCTTGGTTGTTTGTTTTGCGTAGTTAAGCTCTTGGGTTTGCATATTTAAAATAAAAACCACAAGAACGTGAACAATCCACTAGAGAAAGACAACTGCCATGTACCAGCAGTGATGTCAGTACTCTAATCTTCCCACTTTTTTCGGTAACGAGTAATATAACGCGCTACTACTTCCAGTCCAGTAATCAGATTAAAGTTATTTATCCAAGTAACTGTAGGTTACTATTTTTATTTTCCCTAGTAAAAATATATATTTTTGCTTTGTTCTTGGCTCAGTTCTACTTTTGCGTCTGACCGTAGCGCTCGACTCCGCACGCTGCGCGTGACCCTGTGAGAGCGCGAGCACGTTTTACAAGTCATTTTTTGCAGTGTCCTACCGTAACGATATGTGGTAGTATAAAGAAATTCCCCTCAAAAACAGGGGAAGGAACATTTACCTGAAGAATTTTGATGTTGCTTTGTGTTCCACGTTTGAAAAGTGCTGGAATTTTGGCTAACGTAGCCTACTTTAAAATGCTTGAAATTGTAATGGTATTTCGTTTCACAAGCTGTCTGACTGAATAGTTCGCTTGTATTATGTTTACAAATAAATTTACAAAATACCGCGCAGCTACACAAACGTAATGTCAGGAGATACTGTAGCGACTACTACTGCTCACTGTGAATTCCCTAACGGACAGACACTTGGTCACTCAAGGTGTCTTAGACCTTTAAGTGACACTGGGGGTGGCGGCGCCTGCGCGTGCCAGAGTTGCGTTATCAATAAAGTTTCCCTCCTTGGGATTTTTGGATTAAGCAGTTTCTGCCTCAGTTACCGAACCTGCTTCAATACCTTGTAACTGTTAAAATGCACTTCCAATAAAGTGAAAAATTGGAAAAATTAATTTTGCTGCTGAATGTAACTACTAAAGTAACTTGTAATCTAACGTAGTTACTTTTAAAATCAAGTAATCAGTAACGTAACTAAATTACTTTTAAAAGGAGTAATCAGTAGTCAGTAATCGGATTACTTTTTCAAGGTAACTAAGCCATCACTGTGTACCAGATATTCAGGTGCTGAGCTTCTGTTGATGTATCTTTTGAGTTTAAACACAGCCAAGTCTGTTCTTCCTAATGGGCTAGTGATTAGGTGATCACCTGAACCACACCAGGTTTACTGAGTAGTGTTGAAATGACAGAGGTACACAGAATGCCAAGATTCATCAAAGCTGACATGGAAAGAATCAGGGTTATTTTACCAAATTCTGATTTCTCAACTCCAAGTTAAAGCATTAGTATTGTGGCGTTTAATAATGTGGTGTTTTCTTTGTAACACTGAAGGTTCAAAACACCACATCTTTTTATGTTCACCAGTTGTCATTTTCTGAAAATAAAATATTGCTTTAAATTACTACTTTTTTTGGAATTTGTGAGAAATCTCTGCTGTAGAGGTATAACGGTTTTGTGAATTATGTACTGTTTCTAGGTCATACAATCAGTTAAGGGAAGCCTGCAATAAATTATTTTATTGAATTTTAGATTCCAGAAGGAAATTCAGAAAACAGATTAAGTTATTCTGCATCATAAGTGGAAAAACACTTGGTTCTCATGACTACTTATTACAATAACTCTACAAACAAATTCCAAACCTGCAGGAGGTGTCTACAGTGGAGGAGTGTGATGTCATTCTGCTGTTCTGCCCCATTGTGTCTCGGGCTGGAACTGACATTGAAGCAGCACTGAAGCTCATTACTGAAGCAGGTAACTCTGAGCCTCTTCACTCTTAACTTTGAGCCTCTTCGTTGTGAAGATATTGGGCACACACTGCTCCATCATGTTTGACTAGATAAATTCCTGCTCACAAAAACAAGTCTTTCTCTCTGTCCACAGACTCCAAGCCTGCTGTTCTAGTGGTGCTCCATCACACATTTGACCCATACTACACTGTACCAGACAGCAGCAGATCTGTAACCAGGGAGAACACGACCACAGTGGACTGTCTATTCCATGAGGACCAGGGCCTGCTGCAGTGTAGAGAGAACAATGAAGCTGTGAACAGAGTTGTGGAATACATTAAAAGAGTATGATGAAAAACATTTTCAATAAGCATTGAACTTTAGTTCATTCTACACAGAAATGCTTGTGGAAGTGTGTGTTGTGTATAATGTACACTATTAGATGGAATATCAAATTATTGCTTGTTTCAGAGTTCAGGAGCAGACCTGAACTGCAGATGTAGTACACTTCCACATACCATCTCACACCCTGCTCCACTATGATGATGCTGATGTGTTTATGAAACCATTAAAACAATTACTGACAAACTGGTGTTCTACAGATTTTATGGTGTAGTCTAAATGTTAGTTCATGCTTGTAGTAATGAGCTAATAGTTAAATAATAATGTTCCTAAATCTTAACGTCTACACTGAATGTTTCAAAACACATTGTAACTTCTAATCAGATCCAGCAAGACAAACAGTTAAATTAATCATTTTCCAGAATGTTTTATTGTACAGTAAATGCATAAAAATGTAAACTGGTCTCTGGCACTGGTATATGTGCAACCTTTCACATCAATAGTGTTGAGAAAATAGGTTTTTGCTTAGCAATAACATTAGCAAAAGTATATTTTGCTCATCACTAAATTTACATTAAAATTAGATATATAATTGTTAATTAAATAAATAAGTGCTGCTATAAAGCAGAGGTCACTAACAGGCGGACCGTGGTCTGGATCCGGACCCGAACGCAGTCCCGTCTGGACCCAATCTCATTCCTGATTAACCGGATACGGACCCAAATACCATCCCATCCGGACCCAGAATAAATTATTACAAATATTTTTTTACTTTGACGGGAGAATTAATTTTAAATAAAATTAATTTTATTTCAGGGCTATTGAAAATAAACATTCGCCACCCTCCCTTCCTCAACAACGTCCGTTCGCCACACCCCCAAGCCCCCCAGACCACAGGTCAGAGCTATCTGCCAAATTTGGCCCGCAGAAAAATAAAGTTGATTAACCCTGCTATAAAGTATTAAAGTTTATTCATAATCTTAGAAGGGCCTCACAAGGGGCCACATAGCATATTGTTGCAACAAAGAACAGTTTGGAGTGAAGTGTCTGTAGAATATGTTCTATACTGATAAGCTCCACAGAAGGTGACTTGCACCAACTGCCTGTAAGGACACCCTATTAGGTGAGAAGGCTGCAGGCCGGAGCCCTGGTGGGCGTGGGTAAGGGGCGGAGCATGTGTCAATCATTTTCGACTGCAGCCAATCAGATACTAGACTTTCATTGTCAATCAACCTGATGTCTATGTGTGCACGCCACTGATGACCATGCAAAAGTACTGAAGGGGTGGAGGAGTAGTATATAAACTGCTTGTTACCAGTAAACTTTGGATCTCTCTGATGTAAATGTTAGAATGTGTGAGATCCCCGAGATATATCTCTGTTTTAATAAAGGCCTTTTTGGTATTGCTATAATTTTGGTATGTTGTTCCTGCTATCTCTTTCCCATCAAACGAACGCGCTGGGCTAAAGTGGTTGATAGATGTTATAGCCCTAACAATTGTTAAATAATTAAAGAATTAATAAAATGGAGGATAACCACAATTGGTATGAAATCAGGCACAATGTCTAATCTTGTTAAAGAGTGAATGAAAGAGCAGAGGTGAAGGGTGTGGAGGAGACTGACACTTTAACTAGCAGAGGGACTGTGGTAAATAAGAGCAGATAAGCTCAGTTATCTTAGATCAAAGTTCCTCACACTCAGAGATGGACTATAGACTGGGACAGTGGATCATGTACACATCAATATAGGGAAAGATTTTTTGACAAACTGTTTCCTAATTCATTCTCTTGTGATGGTTGAGCTGTATTGTGAGTACAGTCGATCATGCTGATGAAATTTGGCAAGCTGATCATTATTGATATATAATTGTGACAGGCATGGAGTGCAAATAAAAAAGGAAGCGATCACGCCAGTCTCAGGAAAAACAGGGGATTTAATGGATAAAGTGCACAAACTCAAAATCTGTTATACTAATCCAAATGAAGAATTCAATAACCAGCAGTCAACTGTTACAAAGACAGGATACACACACACACACACACACACACATATATATATATATATATATATATATATATATATATATATATATATATATATATATATATATATATATATATATATTAGTGCTGTCAATTCCAGGTGCCGCGATTAAAAGTCCTCACCAGGATTTTGCTCAAGCTTGCTAGATTTTCTAATTAGCAATCCAGGTAAAATTAGTGGAATCAACAAAATCCAGGAAGCCAGAGCAAAATCCTGGTGAGGACTTTCAATCACGGCACCTGGAATTGACAGCACTAATATATATATATATATATATATATATATATATATATATATATATATATATATATATATATATATATATATATATATATATATATAGACTGACAAAAGACCGTTAGGCAGGTAGTGCAGGTAGCCATGGTGACTAGTTTTATGGAGGACCACTGGTGGCCAAAGGGGAGATTACTAACAGTTATTTGAGTATCAGGACCTGATGCAGTATAGAAAAAAATGAAGCTGAGAACATAGTTGTGAAATGCATTAAAATGGTCTGATATAAATAAATATGAAATAAATGCCTTGAATTTGACACAGAAATGTATGTGAATGTGTTTTATCCTGTATATTGATGTACAGTGTTAACTGGACTATTCAACTGCTGTAGTCTGTGTCATATAAAACCCCAACAGAAAGAGAAAGCACATTAACCTTGTGTCTCCTGACAAGAAGACAAACGGAGGTGAGTAGATACTTCAGACAGAAATGTGTTAATCTATGCAAACACAACGTGATCACAGCCTAAATTATCCTAATCTCAGTTTTATCTAATGGCTACACTTAGTGTCAATCACAGGTTTATCATCTGTACCCTTGGTGTGGGCTACTGGGACTATTTCAGAGAAGTGTACTAGACTCTGTTTAATTTAAATGGATATATGGAATATCAGAATATCAATACATGATTAATTTATTACATGATTACATTATTACATGATTATAATATAATAATGTAATCATAATAAACCATAATAAACCATGTTCTTAGGTTTGTTAATACTAAAGCTGTGTGTGTATGTTGGTGGTCCAGTGGAGTTTCAGTGGTAGACTGTGATGTGAAATTACATGATGTGGTTTTGAGTGATTATGATTTTGCTAATTTCTAAAAGACTTGTTCACTGTTGCTTTGTCAATTCACTGAATCCTCGATTAAGACCTTCCTGGTGACATGCTGTAGAACCCTGTCTAAAAAACCCAGTTGGTTTTTTTGAGTTTATTACACATGTAATATACCATACATGTGTAATGCAGCAGTCTGTCGAGTAAAGGGTTAATGTCATAAACCCCGGTCTTGCTAGTCACATGATCACAGGTGTAGGAGCACATGTGACTAATATTCCTACTTCTCTCATCTCAGATTCTGATGTTACGTTTATTTACTGTTATGTCTCACTGCACATTTCCCTAATTTTTTGTCATTTGAATATGGAACAATACATGAAATAGTAATAATAATATATAGATAACAGGGTCTTTCTCATTTTTCACTGCAGAAATCATGGGCTGCATATCAAGTTGCTGTGGTAAGTGGTCACATCTACAAAACACTCCTGGAACAACCAGATAAACCTGATCAAACAAACCCCACCCACCTCACTCATCATCTCCTGAATATTAATGTCCTGCAGAATTCTTTCATCTTAGATTTTGATATTACGTTTATCATACAGTAATGTCTCACTGAAGATATTACTCTTTAATAACTGCACACTTCTCCTGTTTTTAAGGGACTAGTGTCATCTGAATATGGAACTTAACATTTAAAAATAATATGTAGATAACAGGGTCTTTCTTATTTTTCACTGCAGAAAAAATGGGCTGTGAATGTTGCTCTGGTGAGTGATCACATCTGCAAAACACTCCTGGAACAACTAATTAAAACTGATCAAACAAACCACACCCACCTCTTTCATCATCTGAATATTAATGTCCTGCAGAATTCTCTCATCTTAGACTTTGATATTACGTTTATCATACAGTAATGTCTCACTGAAGATATTACTCTTTGATAACTGCACACTTCTCCTGTTTTTAAGGGACTAGTGTCAACTGAATATGGAACTTAACATTTAAAAATAATATGTAGATAACAGGGTCTTTCTCATTTTCACTGCAGAAATAATGGATTGTGAATGTTGCTCTGGTGAGTGGTCACATCTACAAAACACTCCTGGAACAACTAAACAAACCTGATTAATTTAACCACACCCACCTCACTCATCATCTCCTGAATATTAATGTCCTGCAGAATTCTCTCATCTTATACTTTGATATTACATTTATCCATACAGTAATGTCTCACTGAAGATATTACTCTTTGATAACTGCATACTTATCCTGTTTTTAAGGGACTAGTGTCATCTGAATATGGAACCTGACATTTAAAAATAATATGTAGATAACAGGGTCTTTCTCATTTTCACTGCAGAAATAATGGACTGTGAATGTTGCTCTGGTGAGTGGTCACATCTACAAAACACTCCTGGAACAACTAAACAAACCTGAATAATTTAAACACACCCACCTCGTTCATCATCTCATGAATATTAATGTACTGCAGAATTCTCTCATCTTAGACTTTGATATTACGTTTATCATACAGTAATGTCTCACTGAAGATATTACTCTTTGATAACTGCACACTTCTCCTGTTTTTAAGGGACTAGTGTCACCTGAATATGGAACTTAACATTTAAAAATAATATGTAGATAACAGGGTCTTTCTCATTTTCACTGCAGAAATAATAGGCTGTGAATGTTGCTCTGGTGAGTGGTCACATCTACAAAACACTCCTGGAACAACTAAACAAACCTGATTAATTTAACCACACCCACCTCGTTCATCATCTCCTGAATATTAATGTCCTGCACATGTATGTTTGTTCTCTGGTTATTTGGAACTGTGTCTGTCTTGGTTCTGTTCTATCTGGATCAGCTCCTCTGTACCGTCACTTGTTATTAAATCCTTAACATTTTGTGTCTGGATCCTAGTTCATCATAATTATATGTATAATAATTATATTCTATTCTGTTCATTATAATGCTAATGATTTTCAACTTTCACCTACAGATGAGTGAATACATTTCAAAAATATCTAATCAAATCAGATATAACCCATGAGTTCTGGTAGCTCTTGTAGGTAGAGAAGGAGGTGTTGATCAGATATATTCAGCAGTGCTGGTACCTTATGAAGGTCAAAGGTTTGAAAGAAAAAGTTTGTAAAACTTTGGATGATGGTAGGCCAGTGTATTTATTTATGCAGAAGAAAGTTTATTCGTTTCATTCATCACAATATAAAATAAAGAGTTTACTATCAGACATACTCCATAAGTTCTGTTAGCTCTTGCAGGTGAAGATGAAGGTGGAGATTTTAATCAGATTTTCTCCATCCGTTTTGGAGCCCTCTTGTTTGGCCTGTCAGGACTTACACAATGCAGTCAAATGCCACATTATTCACAATATCCTCCTAGAGCCGAGAGCGATATATATATTATATATGTACAATATATAATATATAATATAATATATAATAGACAGTATGTATTTAGGGTTTATTGTCTTCTACATCAGCAGATGAAGAATACCAGTATGGAACTCCTGAAGAACGAGAAAAAATGATTGGCCACATCAGGATCAGGCCACAACAGGGTAATGTTAAAATAATGTAACAGCTGGATATTTAGCTTTGTAAATCTTTTTTCATTTCCAAAAGTAAAAGACAAACAATGAACAACAAAACAGCACAGCAGATCAGAGCATGAGAGGTAATAAATAGAAAAAGGTCGAGCTAACTGAAAAAGACAAGATAGCAGAAAGAGAGAATGAGTTAGAGAAAGCTAAAGGAAAGAGAACCTCCAAAATACAATTTCTAGGTGTAAGAAAAGTAATCTTAAACCAATGTCAAACTAATGTACAAGTTATAAATTATTTATTTTACAGAGTAATCATTTCCAGATAAATCTTTGAAATATCTCTCTCTTTACTAACAGTTAAGTACTGCACCATTATAGCTGGAAACACTTCACAAAGCCATGTAGGATTCATGACAATGCTCCATGAACAAACACCAGGCCTGCAGGAGGTGTCTACAGTGGAGAAGTGTGATGTCATTCTGCTGTTCTGCCCCATTGTGTCTCGGGCTGGAACTGATATTGAAGCAGCACTGAAGCTCATTACTGAAGCAGGTAACTCTGATCCTCTTCACTGTGAACACATAAGATATTGGGCACACACTGCTCCCTCATGTTTGACAAGATCAAGTCCTGCTCACAAGATCAAGTCTTGCTCTCTGTCCACAGACTCCAAGCCTGCTATTCTAGTAGTGCTCCATCACACATTTGACCCATACTGCACTGTACCAGACAGCAGCAGATCTGTAACCAGGGAGAACACGACCACAGTGGACTGTCTGTTTCATGAGGATCAGGGACTTCTAGACTGTGTGAAGAATAAAGAGGCTTGCAGCAAAGTTTCAACGTGGATTGAGAATCAGGTATCATCACTTCAACAGTGACGTCTTACTATTACTCCTGTTATAGTTACTCATCATTTTATTCTCGGAACATGAACAGATGAATCAAGTACCAGGTTATGAGAATCATCTAGAACTGTACATGATATAAATATTGTGATTTTGTGTCTTAATCACATTTATCTTCATGGCAGAGGAACAGGGGGCCAAATCCTGAAAAAATGACAAAGGTATAATAATCTTTAATAAACCTTGATTCTTAATTACAGATTTTGATGAGATTGTTACAAATATTTGGGTTCATAGCAAATTCAGTCTTGTCTGTCCTGACACTTATGTAGAACTCTAATTTATTGTGTTTATTCTTTGAATGAGAGAACATCTATTTTTTCCACATACAGATAACTCAAGGTAAGTGTCAAACAGAGAAGTGAAGGTAAGTGATGTTATTGTAATGCTTGAATGTTTCTGTGATGTCGGGGAGCGTCGAGGATGAGGGGTGGGATGCAGACGTGAGCCGGGAACACACTTGACCCTTTGACTTTGAAACCAAAAGTAAAAGAAGAACAAGGAACAACAAATCGAACATAAGACTCTGTTACACACAGCAAAACGGCACAGCAGAACAGCACGAGTGCTATGATACGCATCCAATTGGTATTTAATTATTTAACACTTTGTGTGTGGATACTAGTTTGTTATAATAAGAACTATAATAAGTATACTGTAGTCTGTTAATTATAATGCTAATGACTTTCACATACTGTAAAATTCACTCATCTAAAGATGAATGAACACTTTCATGGCTATCAAATCAAATCAGATATAATCCAACAGTGCTGTTACCTCTTGTAGGTAGAGATCAGGTGTTTAACATGAGATCTGTTTCAGCAGTGTTGGTATCTTATGAAGGTCAAAGGTTTGAAAGTAACAATAACTTTATAAAACTTTAAATGATTTACATCGAATCAAATTTATCAGTTTTATTTAACTGATTCCTAATTCTACAGTCATCAAATTATGAAATAAACAGTTTACTGTCAGATATACTCCATCAGTACTGATAGCTCTTCTAGGTGAAGAAGAATGTGGAGTTTATTTTCATATATTCTCCATCAGTTCTGTTAGCTCCGATAGGTGGAGAAGAAGGTGGAGTTTAGTATCAGATATCCTCCATCAGTTCTGGAGCCCTCTTGTTTGGTCCTTCAGGACTTACACAATGCGGTCCCAAAGGGTTGAAAGAAAGAAGCAAATATCAATAGAAGCAAGTTTTGTTTAACTGATGGAACATTTGTTTTTACATAAATGCTACATTTATCACACTGTCCTCCTTGAGCCAATAGCCCAACATATTCAAAATATCCTTCATTAACATTCAGCAGGTGTGTTGTTGGCTTGGTTCTCCAAACCTTTCAAAGTTCTAACAGTGGTCCTGGACACCACATGCTGGAGGCATGTTTCTCTTCCTCGGTAGTCTAGGTCAGCTCAGAGAAGGTGCTGGTCCTTGACCTGTGTTTATACCATTAGCATGTAGTGTACAGTCATGAGGGATTTTAGAGTGGGTGTATGTATTACATGTGTATAAATACAGTATGTATATGGGGTTTGTTATCTTCTACAGCAGCAGGTAATGAAGACCAGCGTGGAACTCCTGGAGAACCAGAACAAATAAATGGAAACAGCATGATCACAGCAGATCAGAGCACAAACTATAGTGCTGAAGATACAGTGAGAGGAGATGCAGACACACATGACCCAGTACCCGTCACACAACACACTCCTAATGATGGAGCACAAGGTGGTGTGATAGAAAACGATCAACAGATCAATGAGGTGGATGTGGCGGAACATGAAACAGAAGAAGAGAAAGAAAGAAAGAACCACCAAGATCAAAAAGAAAAAGAGAAAGTACTAGATAAGAAAAAGAATGAGCTACCAGATAAAGAGAAAATAAAGGAAAGAGAGAAAGAGTTAGATGAAACAGAGAGAAAGATAAAGGAAAGAGAGAAAGATTTAGATGAAAGAGAGAGAAAGATAACTGGAATAGAGAACAAGATGACAGAAAGAGAGAAAGAGTTAGGTGAAAGAGAGAGAAAGATAATTGGAATAGCACAAGGTGGTGTGATAGTAAATGTTCACCATCTCAAACAGGTGGATGTGATGGAACAAGAAACAGAAGAAGAAAAAGAAAGAAAGAATCACCAAGATCAAGAAGAAAAAGAGAAACTGCTAGATAAAACAAGGAATGAGCTACCAGATGAAGAGAAGATAAAGGAAAGAGAGAAAGAGTTAGATGAAAGAGAGAGAAAGATAACTGAAATTGAGAACCAGATAACAGAAAGAGAGAATGAGTTAGATGAACGAGAGAAAACCATAAAGGAAAGAGAGAATGAGTTAGATGAAAGAAAGAGAAAGATAAAGGAAAGAGAGGATGATTTAGATGAAAGAGAGAGAAAGATAACTGGAATTGAGAACCAGATAACAGAAAGTGAGAATGAGTTAGATGAAAGAGCGAGAACCATAAAGGAAAGAGAGAATGAGTTAGATGAAAGAGAGAGAAAGATAAAGGACAGAGAGAATGATTTAGATGAAAGAGAGAGAAAGATAACTGTAATTGAGAACAAGATAACAGAAAAAGATAATGAGGTAGATAAAAGAGAGAGAACCATAAAGGAAAGAGATAATGAGTTAAATGAAAAAGGGAGAAATCTCCAAAACACAATTTCTAAGGGTAAGAAAAGTAATCTAGTTAAATGTTAAAGTTAGAAATTCAGTATTTTATCTTTACTCATTTTACGGATTAATCATTTCCAGATTAATCTTTGAAATATCTCTTTCCTAACAGTTAAATACTCTACTATTATAATTGGAAACACTTCACAAAGCCACGAAGGATTCAAGAAAATGCTCCATGAACAAATACCAGACCTGCAGGAGGTGTCTACAGTGGAGGAGTGTGATGTCATTCTGGTGTTCTGCCCCATTGGGTCACAGGATGAAACTTACATTGAAGCAGCACTGAAAAAACTCCCTGATGCAGCAGGTAAGTCCATAACTCCTAATATTGCTTATGCGTAATAAATTTGGTTCAAACAAAACACAGATTAAAACTGCTCTCTGTCCACAGTCTCCAAGCCTGCTGTTCTAGTGGTGCTCCATCACACATTTGACCCATACTGCACTGTACCAGACAGCAGCAGATCTGTAACCAGGGAGAACACGACCACAGTGGACTGTCTCTTCTATGAGGACCAGGGACTTCTAGACTGTGTGAAGAATAAAGAGGCTCTCAGCAGAGTTTCAACGTGGATTGAGGATCAGGTATCATCACTTCAACAGCGACATCTTCCTATGATTCCTGTTATAGTTACTCATCATTTTAGTCTGGGAACATGAACAGAATAATCAAGTACCAGGTTATGAAAATCATCTAGAACTGTACATGATGTAAATAATGTGATTTGGTTCAATCTATGGACATATTAATCACATTTATCTTCATGGCAGAAGAACAGGGGACAAAATCCTGAAAAAATGGCAAAGGTATAATATTCTTTAATAAACATTGATTCTGTGTCACAGATTTTGCTGAGACTATGTAAAAATATTGGAATTCATAGATAATTCAGTCTTGTCTGTCTTGACACTTATGTAGAACTCTATAATTTATTCTGTTGATTCTTTGAATGAGAGAGCATCTATTTGTTTCACATACAGATAAGTCAAGGTGTCATAAAGAGAAGTGAAGGTAAGTGATGTTATTGTAATACTGGAACATTTCTGTGATGTCGGGAGCGTAGATATATATATATATATATATATATATATATATATATATATATATATATATATATATATATATATATGTGTGTGTGTGTGTGTGTGTGTGTGTGTGTGTGTGTGTGTGTGGGTGTGTGTGTGTGTGTGTGCGTGTATGTATATATACATACATATATAAAATATAGAATTTTATACAATTGAATAAAGTATATACCCAATACAATATGAAGGTTTATGTGCAGTATGTACTGTTATGCAAACATAATACAGCTAAAATGAAGCCTGCAGTAGTTTCTCTTATTTGTTTTAGGGACATTGAGCCCCTGTTCTCACCAGATGGTGAAATATGTCTCCATCATAACTGGAAAAACACTTGGTTCTCATGAACGCTTTCTGCAAATGCTCCACGAACAAACACCAGAACTGCAGGAGGTGTCTACAGTGGAGGAGTGTGATGTAATTCTGCTGTTCTGCCCCATTGTGTCTCGGGCTGGAACTGACATTGAAGCAGCACTGAAGCTCATTACTGAAGCAGGTAACTCTGAGCCTCTTCATGGTGAACACATAAGATATTGGGCACACACTGCTCCATCATGTTTGACAAGATAAAGTCCTGCTCACAAGATCAAGTCTTGCTCTCTGTCCACAGTCTCCAAGCCTGCTGTTCTAATGGTGCTCCATCACACATTTGACCGAGACCACACTGTATCAGACAGCAGCAGATTTGTAACCAGGGAGAACACGACCACAGTGGACTGTCTGATCTCTCACGATCAGGGTCTGCTGCAGTGCACAAGGAACAATGAAGCCGTGAGCAGAGTTGTGGAATACATTAAAAGGGTAAACAAACATTCCCTCTTTAGTTAATTCTACACAGAAATGTTTGCAAATGTGTTGATTTTATATTATTGGAGTATCAAATTATTGCTAGTTTCAGAATCCAGGGGCTGTTCCATCATGTGGTAAGTTGCTTCATATGTCATGTCGTCAACTGATTAAAATGCACATAACACTTTACACAGGAAGAGAAAACTCAACATCAGGATCATCCAGGAGGAGGTACAGAAGGTGTGAAGAACAAAGAGCAGGAGTGTACCAACGAAGAGAGAGAAGAACAGACCATAAATGAAGAGGTGCCACCTAGTGGTGGAGTTAAAACACAAGATGAAGAAGCCATGCTGGATTCAGGAGGAAGAGTTTCCAATGACACCATGAACGTTCTTCACCATGCTGGGGCAGAAGATAAGATAGAAAAACAAGATCAATAGGGTAAATGTAAACGTGAGGTACAACCAGGGAAACATCAGGAGTGAAGACAAAACATGAAAGAGAGTAACAGCATAAAAGAGTGAATCAGCCTTTATTGAAATGAAATTGAAAGAGTGTTAGAGTGGGAGTGGAAGCTAAAGGAAATGTGTACTGGACATGCCTGATCCTGGACCTGCTGTGATTTAACTGAGGTTCTCCTATAGCAGGGCTATTCAACTATATTTTCTGCGGGCCAGATTTTGCAGAGAGCTCTGACCTGTGGGCCAGACAATTTTCATACCTATACCAATACTGTCATAGTGGATGTAAAATTGAAGCATAAAATTGGGGGGTGGCGAATGTAATTTGTTAGGGGGGGGGGGGGGGGTGGAGTGTGGCGAACGTAAATTCGCAAACGTAAATTTGTTTGACAAGCACCAGAACCCGGTGGATATTTACGCCGGTTTATCAAATATTTATTATTATTATTTATGGGGAGACGGGCCGGTACAAATTCATTAAAGGGCCGGATCTGGCCCGCGGGCCGCCAGTTGGATAGCCCTGTCCTATAGCCATGTGCTCTGTGTTGGGACTCAGAGTTAAAGCACAAGGCCTGGCTGGTGCCATGGTAACAGCTCCTACTCCTACGTTGGGGTCTCCCTCTCTCAAGTGTCTCCTTCTCTCCAGATGTAACCCTGTAGGCCTCTGTTGGTCAGGGTTTCTTTGGTCTGGTCTGTAAAGGGGAATCTTGTGTTCCATATTGAGTCATTCCCTTGATGTTGTTCCTTAGTTCTGTGGCTTTTATGATTTTCTGTTGGAAGTGTTTAATAAAATGGGGAAAATCAAGAACAGTGTTTTGACTTCCTTTGTTACAGTTGTCACTATGGATTTCTTTGCTTGGGTTTCTTCCCAATTCAAGTGACAGTGGTTCCCCCTTTATTCTCCTGAGCACAAACACACTGAACATCTTACACTGCACAGACTCTGTATGTTCCTCTCTGGGTTCCTTTATTATCAGACAAGAACATGTAAGGAACATCCTGACCACCTGCTTTCTTCTGCAGAGAATGACAGGGCTGACACGACCTCAGCACATGTCTGGAGTCTCACGTGCTGGCCAGTGGTCCACGTAGACATACTGCCTCATCCTTTAAACCGAATTAAGGCTCTCTCAGCTCCACGAGCAGACAGAGAAGATGTGGGACTCTCTCTGACCCAGTCAGAGCTGAAAGCTCCAATCTCCCTATGAGTTTCCATTCAGCCATAAAGACTTGAACTGGGTATTTGTACAGTATGTCTACAGAACAGCTTTGTGATCTTGACATCTGAGCTTTTAGGGAGGGTCATATATTTTATGCTTACAAACTCTTCTTAGATTCTTAGTTAACTGAAACCCAGTGGAGATGTATATAAATACACTTCCACATGCCATCTCACTTCTCACAGCATTTTCAAATGCTATCAGTAATCTTCAGACCATGGTAAAGGCGTGTGCAAATATAGAGCTCATCACTTTCCAAAGGAGGACCAATAAGACATTAACTTTGTAACATTGATTACACTGGCTAATGGTGTTAAAGAGTGAATGAAAGAGCAGAGGTGAAGGGTGTGGAGGAGACTGATACTTTAACTAGCAGAGAGACTGTGGTAAATAAGAGCAGATAAGCTCAGTTATCTTAGATCAAAGTTCCTCACACTCAGAGATGGACTATAGACTGGGACAGTGGATCATGTACACATCAATATAGGGAAACTTTCATAATTCATTCCCTTGTGGTGTTTGATCTATAGAGTGAGCACAGTCAGTTGTGCTGAGAACTATTTGGCAAGGTGGTCGTTATTGATATATAATTATTCATCTGTAAACTCATTAGGTTCACATGAGTTCCATTAATGATAATGATATGCATTAATGGTGAAATATTTGCTCACATTTTTAAAACGTATTTATTTACAGCATTAACTTTTTGTGATATGAATTTACAAATGTAGAAGGCAATAATTCTACCACTTGAGTTCAAGAGTGTGACGCGGGGCCAGAGACAGCAGGAGGCAGAGGCTGTAACCGAAAGTCTTTATTATCCATCTTAGAATAAACACAAACACTCAGGCCACTTGGCAGGACGAACACAAAGGAATACTCAAGAGTTCAGAATGAATGAGAGAGTCCACAGGTTCAGCTTCAGAGCAGAGCAGGTTATATCCCACGTAGTGAGGAGGAGGTGAAGGTTAAATGTGCAGCACTGGACAGCACGACCTGTGGGACTTTATTGGGCCCAATACTAATGAGAGACAGGTGTCAGTATTGGGGTGATTGAGATAAGGGGCGTGACCTGGAATGAGAGGGTGTGTGTTGTGTAGGAGTGGGCGTGCATGACTGTGATGATGTGTTCGTGTGCGCCCTCTGGTGGTGTCTGGGCTGACCCACCGTGACATAGAGGTTCCCATGTGTAGTTTTTCTTACTAGACTATTACATACATAATAAATTAAATTGTAAACATATATTAAGGTATATATGATATATACTGATAAAAGTACATTCATATACCTGTATGTAATCATATAAACTGATATATACTTGTCCAATCTATGGACATACACAGGCCCGTTGACAGTCTTGCTGGGGCCCGGGACAAGAAAGATTCATGAGCCCCCCCCCCCCCCCCCCCCCCCCCGCGCGAGGGTTCGCGCGAAAATGACGTAATCGCCGTGACTCCGCCCGTGCGCGAGGGCCTCTCGAATTTTGTAACTTCGCGCGCGCCGCGCTTCAGCGCAATGAACAAAGTCATGTTTGCAGGGTTCATACACCTTCATAAGGTGGAATTAAAGCACGTGTACGTCACTCTAAAGGTCCATTTCAATATTTTTCAGCACGTTAAACTTAATTAGGTTAAATATTTATACATATACTCGAAATGATTCGAAATAATTCGCTTTTTATCACATTATTTAATGGTTGTTTATTTTCAAAACGCCCAATCTTAACGTCTTCACGAGAACTGTTCAGTCAGACAGCTATTTGTTGTGAAACGAAGTAGTTACAATTTCAAGCATTTTCAAGTACTTTACCCTAAATTCCAGCACTTTTCAAACCTGGAACACAATGCAACTTTAAAATTCGTCAGGTAAATGTTTTTCCTTTCTTTTCTGCGCTCCAGATTTCTGTATTTACTTTAACTATCCACCACTGTATTTCCCGCTGTTGGGCCGATACCGGCCGGCTACACTCGGTGCTGGATCAAACCATTTTCCAGTGGGAGGCGGGGGTGTATGCACTTAATGGAAAATATGCAGATAGGTAAAAAACATATATATTTGAGGCATTGAGCTTATTATGAGTACATAATTTTATATTAATGAAAGATTTCAAGATTATTTAAAAATTATAGACTTTAAATAAAAAATAAATTGCTGGGCTCTTTGATGGGCCCCCCTGGCCCTAGGGCCCGGGACAACAGACCCGGTTGTCCCCCCCTGTCGACGGGGCTGGACATACATGTTCATTTATGATCATAAAATCTAGCATCTATCTTGATGTCGCAATGTTGGATTCTGTGATATGCCTCCACAATCAAGTTATGCAAAGATTCAAGATATGCAATCAGAAAGTGGAACTGAAAGCACACAAACGTGTCTGGTAATCAGTTTTCTAAAGAACATTAACAACCCTTTACACTGATATGAGTTTTTATCATTTAGTCAAACATTCATATTGTGTTCTGCAGCCACCAAGCCTGCTGTTCTAGTGGTGCTCCATCACACATTTGACCCAAACCACCCTGTACCAGGAGCAGATCTGGAACCAGGTTTGTCTATGTTATGTCAAACGTTTGTGTGTATGTTGCATGTTCAGTGGGTTGTGTCTCGTGTGTTTTAGTGTGTTTCATGTTCAGTGGGTTGTGTGTCATGTGTGTTTTAGTGTATGTTGCATGTTCAGTGGGTTATGTGTCGTGTGTTTTAGTGTGTTTCATGTTCAGTGGTTTGTGTGTCTTGTATTTGCGTGTATGTTGCGTGTTCATTGGGTTTGGTATCATGTTTGTTTGTGTGTATGTTGCATGTTCAGTGGGTTGTGTGTCATGTGTGTATGTTGTGTGTTTGTATGTTGCCTGAGCTCCTATAACACGCTCTTTTTCATGCTCTTTTCAGCTGAGTACATGTATGTTGTCACAATGCAGCTTTACAGAAATCATCTATATGGAGAATCCAAGTTTTGAATTGTGGACAGGTGAGTGCACTGCAGGTAGCCATGGTGACCTCTGGAGGAGGACCTCTGCTGTCCAGAGAGGGGATTGCTAGGGGACCCCTAGCAGGGAGGGGATTGAGGATCAGGACCTGCTACAGTATAGGAAATATAAAGCTGAGAAAAAAGATATGAAATACATTAAAATGGTCTGATATGAAATATATAATTTAAAAGAAATGCCCCTCTTTTTTATTAATTTGACACAGAAATGTTTTTGAATGTGTTTTGTCCTGTATATTGATGTAGTGTTTACTGCACTATCCATCTACTGTAGTCTGTGTGATATAAAACACAAACAGAAAGAGGAAGAACACTAACCTTGTGTCACCTGACAATAAGACAAACGGAGGTGAGTAGATACTTCAGACTGAAATGTGTTCATCTCTACAAACACAACATGATCACAGCCTAAATGATCCTAATCTCAGTTTTATCTAATGGCTACAATTAGTGTCATTCACAGGTTTATCATATGTACCCTTGGTGTGGACTACTGGGACTGTTTCAAAGAAGTGTGCTGGACTCTGTTTAATGTAAATGGATATATGGAATATCAGAATATCATTATTACATGATTAATTTATTGCATGATTATATTATATGATTATAATATAATAATGTAATCATAATAAACCATGTTCTTAGGTGTGTTAATGTTAAAGCAGCCTGTGTACATGGGTGGTCCAGTGGAGTTTCAGTAGGAGAGTGTGATGTTGAATTAGAGTTCCCGGTCTGTCCTTCCTTTTTAATGTGCTGATGTGATTTTGATTCAGTGGTTTTCCTAATTTCTAAAAGACCTGTTCACTGTTGCTTTGTCAATTCACTGAATCCTCGATTAAGACCTTCCTGGTGACATGCTGTAGAACTCTGTTCTCTGTTGGGTCTTAATATGCCATACATGTGTAATGTAGCAGTTAAGACTAAATATATTATTACTGTTTGATGACTGCAGTCTGTCGAGTAAAGAGTTAATGTCATAAACCCTGGTCTTGCTGGTCACATGATCACAGGTGTAGGAGCACATGTAGTGACTAATATACCTACTTCTCTCATCTCAGACTCTGATGTTACGTTTATTTACTGTTATGTCTCACTGCACATTTCCCAATTTTTTTGGTACGACTACATTCTCAGCTTGTTTTTAAGATATTAGTGTCATTTGAATATGGAACAATACATAAAATAGTAATACTAATATATAGATAACAGGGTCTTTCTCATTTTTCACTGCAGAAATCATGGGCTGCATAGCAAGTTGCTGTGGTGAGTGGTCACATCTACAAAACACTCCTGGAACAACTAAACAAACCCAACTAATCAAACCACACCCACCTCACTCATCATCTCCTGAATATTAATGTCCTGCAGAATTCTCCCTTCTTAGACTTTGATATTACGTTTATCATAATGTAATGTCTCACTGAAGATATTATTACTGTTTGATGACTACATACTTATCCTATTTTTAAGGAACTAGTATAATTTGAATATGGAACATAACACGTAAAAATTATATGGGCATTTCTCATTATATGGGTCTTTCTCATTTCTCACTGCAGAAAGAATTTGCTGTGTAAAATGTTGCTGTGGTGAAAACTCTCCTGGAACAACAGAACAAACCCGATTAATCAAACCCAGAGGTGGGTAAAGTATTCAACAATTTTACTCAAGTAAAAGTACTGTTACTTGAACCAAATGTTACTCAAGTAAAAGTAAAAGTATGCATCCAAAAATTTACTTGAGTAAAAGTAAAAAAGTTCTTTGATTATAAGCTACTCAAGAAGGTCAGTAAATGCAGAGTGTCACGTTGAGGACCCCGGCCCCTCCCTTTTGGGCGTGTGTTAACGTTGTCCACGTGCTTTGTCTGCGTCAGTGGATCTCCGTGGTTATGGTTATGTCATGTGATAATCTGTCTCACCTGTGACTCGTCTCGTACTCACGTGGGGCTAATGTGGTTTGTCTATTTAATGTGTGCTCGCGCAGTGTCCTGTGCTCGTCGTTGTCTAAAGTATAGACGTCTCCGTTGTATGTTTGAATGTTCTTCGTGCGCTATACGCGCTTCTACGTATACATAATAAAAGTGACGTCAGTCAAGAGGGATCCCGTGTCTCATCCTTCGCCGCGACCCCAGGGTCACACAGAGTACTGTCTCCTGTCAATAAATTACATGGAATTACTGAAAACAATGACTTTTGATGATAACGGAAATATTTTTTTATAAATAAATATAATATATAAATATAAATATTATTTATTATAAATAATATGTATTTTTGTTTGTTCCTAATTATTAGGCCTGTGTTCCACAAAGGCACTTACTGAGGGGAATGTCAGCCAATACGTGTAGCTATAACTTGACGCTGTGACGTTCGGGCGCAGCCAAGGACGAGACACAGAATCCTCGGGTTGCAGAGCAAACGTAACTTTAATAGAGACGTGTATTGCGCAATAGCGCACGATAAACACTCACACAATCAGCACAACGTGCAGACATAGACAACGACGAGCACAGGACACTGCGCGAGCGCACATTAAATAGACAAACCACATTAGCCCCACGTGATCACGAGACGATTCACAGGTGAGACTTATTAATCACACAACAAAACCCTAACCACGTATATACACGGACGCAGACAAAGCACGTGGACAACGTTTACACACGCCCAAAAGGGAGGGGCCGGGGTCCTCAACGTGACAGACGCCCCCTCCAAGGGCACTACCCGTCCCGGGGTGCCAACAGGACCGAGTGCCCCGAACCCACGACGATGGGCAGATCCGACGTGCTCAGTCCTGCATCTGGGAGGTGACCGCCCTTGGTGAAGCGTCCGCCACGGACCGCCTAGAACACCCTCCCTGGGAAGACGGGGGAAAAGACGGGAGACACATTAAACGGAACGTTCACAAACACACACACAGGCACGTTTACACAAAGTGGCACGAGAGGGAAAAATGGGTTAGGCACACAAACGGGGAGACTAACGAACACTGGTACACAAAAACACGAAACAGGGACCCAGCTACGCGCCAGGAGGAGAGCTAGGAGGGGAGAGAGACCGGGAGCTGCAGGCGCTGCTGCAGGGGATGTTCCTCCTCCAGCCTTTGCTGCGGACCCTCCGCTGGGTGCAGCGCGTCTGTCGTACGCGCCCGGTGCAGCGCGTCTGTCGTACGTGCCCGGTGCAGCGCGTCTGTCGTACGCTCGCTGTGCAGCACGGCTGTCGCACGCGCCCGGTGCAGCGCAGCTGTCGTACGCGCCCGGTGCAGCGCGGCTGTCGTACGCGCCCTGTGCAGCGCGGCTGTCGTACGCGCCCTGTGCAGCGCGGCTGTCGTACGCGCCCTGTGGGCCGCAAGGGAGCTCCTCCTCTGTGTCCATCTCCTCCTCTGTGCCCCGGCTCCACTCCATGGACTGCTCCTCGCCACCGTAGTCAATGGTGGAGGCGTCGCAATCCGAGGGGGGGTAGGCTTCCTCTTCTTCCTGCTCCTCCCCCTCAGAATCCTCCTCCCCGAATTCCACCTCCGGGGTGGACGCGATTACGCCTACCTGCAGCGGCGAAGTGGCGCGAGAAGGAGCAAGGTGTCGCTCCCTCCATATACGCACCACCCCCTCGCGGAGCATCTCCGCCAGCTCGGGGTCCTTTCGCTCGAGCCCCCGGGCTGTGGCCAGTTGGTAGGCACACACCGGGTCCTTCTCCAGCTCCTCGACCGACGGTGTGGCCTCTTGGCACGGGGGGGTGTCCTCAACGTGACAGACGCCAACTGAATCAATTCCAGTTGTAAGAGAGATATAGCATAACAAATAAGTCAAAATTATATATACAGCAAACTTATCACAACGTTGACACCGAGTTCTTTTAGGCTGAAATGTCCACACGTTTTGGTAGACACAACTGACAGCGCATTATATAACTGTCCTTTTTACACGTTTGTAATGTAAACATTGGCTGTGAGGTCAGGGATGCGCTTACTTTCTTGCTACCAGTGGAGAAAGTTTGCGTATGTGATCATGTGACTGACCGACTTCATTTGATTGATCACTTGTACTCAGGTGATGAGACATTGGTCAGTCTTCTCACTGAAAAGACAAATTTACAAAACTAAAGTAACGGTAGCGCGCGGCGCAAATCTGATTGTAACGGAGTAAAAGTCACGTTTTTCTCACCACATATTTACTCAAGTAAAAGTAGAAGGCTTTCATATTAAAACTACTCTCACAAGTACATTTTTGTCCAAAAAGCTACTTGAGTAAATGTAACGGAATAAATGTAACACGTTCCTACCCACCTCTGATCAAACCACACCCACCTCTCTCATCATCTCCTGAATATTAATGTCCTACAGAGTTCTATCATCTTAGACTTTGATATTATATGTTTCACTGAAGATTTTACTCTTTGATAACTGCAGACTTCTGTTTTTAATGGACTAGTGTCATCTCAATATGGAACTTAACATGTAAAAATAATATGTAACAGGATCTTTCTCATTTTCACTGCAGAAAAAATGGGCTGTGAATGTTTCTCTGGTGAGTACAAAACTACAAAACACTCCTGGAACAATTAAACAAGCCCGATTAATCAAACCACACCCACCTCATTCATCATCTCCTGAATATTAATGTCATGCAGAGTTCTCTCATCTTAGACTTTGACTCTGTTTTAAGGGACTAGTGTCATTGAATTTGAAATTAAATATGACACGTAAGAATAATATGGAGATAACAGGGTCTTTAATTTTTCTCTGCAGAAATAATGAGCTGCATAAGAAGTTGCTGTGGTGAGTGGTCACAACACTCCTGGAACAACTAAACAAACCTGATCAATCAAACCACACCCACCGTGTTCATCATGTCCTGAATATTAATGACCTGCACATGTCACTTCCTATTGGCTGAACCCCTCTGTCCCTACTTCCTCATTGTGAAGTAATGATTCTGTCATGGCTGATCCTGAGCGACTCTTCCTAGTTGTCTGGTGTGTTTGATTCTCGTTTTGTCTGTGTCGACTCTGACTGGTGCATTTGTATGTTTGTTCTCTGGTTTTTTGGAACTGTGGCTTGGTTCAGTTCTGTCTGGATCTGCTCCTCTGTACCGTCACTTACTATTAAGTTCCTAAATTTTAAACACTTTGTGTTTGGATTGTAGTTACGAAAGTGAAAGGGGTGAAAGTAACAATGACTTTGTAAAACTTTTAATGACAGTAGACCAGTGTATTAATTCACGCTGAAAAAAAATGATCAGTTTCAGTTTACTGATTCTTAATTCTACATTCATCACAATATAAAATAATTTCATTAGTTCTGTTTGCTCTTTTAGGTGGAGATGAAGGCGATATCAGACATACTCCATCAGGTCTGTTAGCTCTTGTAGGTGGAGAAGGTGTAGTTTACTATCAGATTAAATCCATACGTTCTGGACGACGGTGGCCAGAAATCCCATCTTGCTGCAAATTCAGAAACGCTGCTGTCGTGGAAATTTTCTAATAAATGGATGAGGACTCAGACGTGGTTAAATGATTAATTTATTACAAAAATATAAATATATATATAAATAGGACAAAGACAGATACAAGACAGACACAAGACAGACACAGACATGAGAGTCTCATTCAAGCATGACAACTCTGAAGGCAGGGGGGCACTCCCCCTGCTTATATACAATCTTAAACACAATTCAGCAGTTCTAACAGCAGGTTATCTTTAGCACAGCATGTTCCAAAACATAAGCGTCCAGCAGGCTACTTTGTCTCACATGTGTGTATCTCCTAATATGGACTTCCCTAGATTTAGCGGAAGCAACTTATGTATCAGTTGAACACAGAGAAAGCTAAATGACCCAAGACTAGTAGCCTAGTGACTACCAGTTAACAGAGTGCTCTTACCCTCAGCACTCTCCCTGACCTGGGTCACGTATAGCACACATGCATAATATGAACTAAACATGGTTACACTGAATCACACTACTTCATTATTGTAGTCCTTCTGCTTAGTCAGAATGGACATGTCCTAAATCATAAAGTTCATAATGATCTCTTATAATAACTAAACATGATCTAATCAATGATGATTAGTCAATAATCAATAATTTCTCTCACACTTCCCCCCTTTGATTCTGTGTAATCATCAAAAAGGAGAGAATTAATCATTAATTCTATCATAAATCATCAACTTAAAACAGGCCCTGGAGTCAGTTAAGCTGCTCAGGGCCATCGGGCACAACCCAGCCAGTCGCCAGGTCATCCCTTGACGTCTTCCTTAAACAGATGTCCCAAGGAGTCTGCTATCTCAGGCTCCTTTAAGTCGTCGTGCAAGGCCATCTGAAAATGCTGGCGCATAAGGCCATGAACAGCAAGACAAAATACAAGGCAGCAAACACAACAACAGCTAAATGATTATTACAATTGGTAAAATCATAGTCAGCATCCAATGTCCCCATGGGCCTAGCCATGAAGTGATCCACCCAAACCAGGTTCTTGAACCTCGGCCTTCATGTGATCAATTAAATCAGTAATATTATCATAGTAATCTGGAATGCTGAAACAACATGAAGCATTGATTTTCTTACACACATATCCTTCTTTTGTGAGGAGGAGGTCTAAAGCTAGTCTATTCTGGACCTATACTTGTCTAATTTCTTTCACTTCTTGTTTAATAGGTCCAGGGCAGTCTCAGTACGAGAAGCCAAAGTCAGAACTTGCCATGCAAGTCCATTGATCTTATTCATTGTTGCTGCAGTTCCTCCTCCGAGGAACAGTGACCCCCGTTGTATGATCTCTCAGGTAGAGCAGAGTAGGTTTTCTCTCTGCATGCCCACATCGTCACCCAATCTGTTACTGGGTTCACGATGCCATGACAGGAGGTGAAACTTCATTTTGCAGAGGAGTTATTTAGTCTAATGGTGCATGTTGATCCGTCTCTGGCTGTTGCTACCAGATCAACCTGGCACTTGGTGTGCCCTATCCAAAGATGGCCTTCAAGGCCCCCTCTGAGCATAGACACCACTCTCCCTCAACAGGGGCGGTGTCAAATGTCATGTTGCGAATGCCGGCTCGTGACACCTGGTCATTCGAGTCGCGGTTGTTATTTCCTATGATCCATACTTGCAACATCATCACCTACCCAATCAGGAACCTTACCACTGTGAATGATAGCGTGAGACATGTTGTAGAATTGACCTGTTAACCTATCAATCGCGCATATGGGTCTGTTAATTAACATTGTAGCCATTTCATAAGTGATTGGTGTTGGTGTTCACGGCATGTGGAAAGGATGGCAAACCAGACAGGGCTGGTTTGGTTTCACTGCAGTAGCAGTGACATTGGACATTACACATGCTTTCTTTCCCTCACACCTCTCCTCCGGTGTGGGGGAGATGACAGTTGCCCCTCCTGTTGAAAAAAGCATCATGTAAAAAACAACAGCATAACATTCATTCTGGCGGCTGCTCTGGAGCTCTTTTGCAGTGGGTGTGGTGTGTCCACGTGGCTCGGCTGCTGGTCTTTACAGCTGTGTTGGTTGTTAGCAGCACGTGGATCTCTGATCAGCAGTGGATTCTCCGACACCTCTGACAGCTTTGACCTGCTCAGACAAAATAGAGACAAACTTGTGCAGGATAACATATTAATGGCTCAACAAGTGTGTGTGTGTGTGTGTGTGTGTGTGTCCCATTCCGGCGGCACTACTCCCATGTTTGGAGGCCTTCCAAACACAATCTCAAAGGCTGATAAGCCTGTGCGAGCTTGGGGCAGAGTGCTGCTCTGCCACAAAACCAGAGGCAGACATTTCAATCCTGTTTCCTGAGTTAATTTCCTTTAAAATTTAGTTAATTTAGCTCCTTTACCCCTTCGTGTATGAAGGGAGTGCCGTTGTCACTCGACACCCTCCTGGGTAACCCCCATCGTGGGATTATTTCCCTTAGTAGCATCTTTGCCACCGTATCTGAATTCTGCTTTGTGGTGGGGAAGGCCTCCATCCATTTGCTAGACATACATACACACAAGCCTGTATTTCAGCAGGTGTTAGTTCAACAAGATCAATTTGCCAGTGTTGAAAGGGTTCGGTCGGCGGCAGGTGTCCGGCGGGTGCATGTTTAGGTCTGTTATCCCCCTGTGGTGGGATACCAGACATCGTGTATAAAAATTTTGGGTGAGTGTGGTTATTCTTAGTGCATGCTAGTGCATGCCACTATCCCCCCTTTGCTCATTGTGACTCCTACTATGAGCAATTTCAATCAGTCCTCTCATGTAGGCTGTAGGGACACACGTCTTACCTGTCTCCGTGTGTGTGTCCAGACTCCCCCCATTGTTTTGCACCCCCCCTTTTGTCCATCTCTGTTTGTCTTACATTGTGGCTTGTGTTTGTATTGCTCTGGTTGTTAAGGGTGTGTCTTCTCTGTTACTGTGATCTGTTAGCATCATTTGTGTGTTTGGAGCCTGCAAAACTGTGTGTTGGGCTGTGGAGTCTGTGAAGGCATTGCCTTTTGCTACTGTGTCGCCTGCTCTGGTGTGTGCGGCACATTTGATGATTGCAGTTGTGAGATCAGTTGGTGCTTTATCTTTGACCTTGAGCTGGTAAGGAATGGTGAGCTCAGCTGCTTGGGCAGAATAATGTGGCAGGAGTGATATCGTTTCCAAAACCTCTGTGTGGATAAATGTGCTTTTTTTTCCTCTGGTCCTGTAAAATTCAAAAAACAGCATGTTTGACCCGAAGTGCGAGTTGAGCGTACCCCACTATATCTCTGAATGCTACCAGTGCCCGCACCCCGGCTGCCCCGGGGTCTAGTTTTCCTGAAAAGTAGGCTACTGGCCTCTGTCTGTCACTGTGGGCTTGAGTCAAAACACTGGTCCTTTAACGTCAACACTCCCCACACACATACGAACACTGAACACACACATCAATTCTGAACTTTTATTTCAGAATTCAAAACTGTTCTTAAGACTCATTTGTTCAAACGGGCTTATTCTCTTTAACAAATGTTATTTTTATCTGTTTGTTGTGTCAGAGTTTCAATACATACTACGTCATGACCCAGGAAGTGCACTTTTTTCAGCAATATTGCAATTTTGCTTAGGGACCTTGTGGCCTTCCCTTGCTAGGTGATGTAGCAATGCCACTGTGGCTCTCTTTGCATACTTCTCATGTGTTTACACAGAGTATCAGAACATCTACGTAGTGCAACAGTGCAATGCCCTCTGGAAGTTTCAGAGAGGCCAGACTGTCTCGCAGCGCTGCATTGTAAATGGTGGGTGATGTGTATGTTTTTTTTTTTTTTTTACTTCAAAGGAAAATGCAAACCAGTACTGGCTATCTGGATGCACTGAAAATGCATTTGCTAGGGCCACTACACTGAACCACTGGCTATCTGGGGGAATCTGGGAAAGAATATTGTGAGGATTTGGCACTTTTGGGGCTCTAACGTGTACTGCTGCATTGACAGCCAGCAAATCCTGCACAAATCGCCATTCTTCCCGCCCTGTTTTCTTAACTGGAAAAATTGGAGTGCGCACGGGTGAGTTAGGGCACAGTACGATCACTCCAGCTTGCCTAAGTGATTGGAAAAACTGGCCTTATTTCCTTTGAGCGCCTCAGGCTTCAAAGGGTATTGATGTTGTTTTGGCCTATAGTCAGATTTTGGGGTGATGTGTATGGGCTCACACCCCCTGTATGAGCCCTAACATCGCTCTTACCTTGTGCCCATAATGCTGCAGGAACAGTTCTGAGTTCCTCTTCCTCTCATTTTTATTTATTTATTTTTTTTTCTCTGAGAGGGTAAGGGAGGCGGCTAAAAAAATACCAAGGGGGTTAATCAGTTCCACTCCCCGCCTGCAGGGGAGACAGCACGGCGCCGGCTGCATCCACGCCCTCCTGCTAGGGCTAAACATGGTGTTCCTGCCAGGAACTCTCTCCCAATCGGTAATATCAGACATCTCTGTCATCCATTCACCGATGTCCTGCCATTGTGGCTCCTCGCACACGTTTGCTAGTGACACGTGTGGTTTAGATCGAGGAAATGAGAACAGGTCTTCCTGTTCTAATGTGGTTTGCACCATTGCCGCAGCCCACACGCAATCCCACACAATAGCAGTGACAACCAAGCAATCATGTTTTCCAACATCAAATTTATCCTCAAAACCTCTATCGGGGCCCTCACTCACATGCAGCGTGCAGTGCAGTGACCCCTACGGCCTCAACATCAAATCACCTGGCTACACACTTCACACATGAAGTGCTCCCAACACTCTCCTCCTGCACTCTGCAGCTCATAAACATACAGTGGAACTCCTGCTGATAACTGAACCCCAACACAGCTAACTCCCACTACACAAACAACCCCTCAGGCCTGCTACTCAGGCCCAACTTACACATTAAGTCACAACCCATAGCAGTTAAAATTAAAAATTCATGTTCAAATGTATTATTTCATTTACATCGGAGAGGCTCTTTTTTTTTTTGTGCCGTTTACAGTCAATGTTATTTTAGGCAGGCCCTGTGGCCCTTCACTAATCTTCTGCAAGCATTGATAAATTAAATGATAATTTAAACCAGTTACTTTCCTTTTGTCGTCTTCCAGTGGTCCTGTACCGTCCAGCCTCTCCGCTGCCCGTCAATCTCTGAAAGTTCTGTTTCTCTGCTCAGCATTTTCTTTATTTTCAGGACCATCTCTTGCAAAGTGTTCTAGTTTTCCACAGTTGTAACATTCACCACCTCTCCTCTGGGGTAACTCTCGTCCCCATCCACCTCGTCTTCTTCCTCAGCCTCTGACGCGGCCCCTCCCGCGTTCTCTGTACCATGGTATCAGCTTGCTTCTGGATTTTCTTGTTCACTCTCCATGCCAGCTGTGCCTCGTGATGCTTGGCATGATCTTCTATGGTTTTCAGGGTAGCGTTGTTGTACCCAATGCACTGGGCTCTGATAAGGTCACTGATGTCTTTTCTCATGCTTACCAGGAAGCTGTTTCTCAGGTGGGCTTCCCATGGG
Source organism: Brachyhypopomus gauderio (assembly GCF_052324685.1). Taxonomy (NCBI): domain Eukaryota; kingdom Metazoa; phylum Chordata; class Actinopteri; order Gymnotiformes; family Hypopomidae; genus Brachyhypopomus; species Brachyhypopomus gauderio. The sequence continues at coordinate 3,232,174 of NC_135217.1, forward strand.
CTGGCCTCCGCCGGCCTCCGCTCGTTGTGCTGGTGCTACAAGACCGCTGTGGTCGGTGTGAACTCTGGTCATTCTCACGAGGAAGTCGCTGACAGGTTCTTTGTCTTCTTGTTTACATGCAGCTATTTTGGACGTGTTGATAGTGGCTGGGTGTGCAGCTTCCAGCCTTGCGACCAGGCGTCCTACAATCTCTCTGTAGGGCCCGTTTGGATCCTCCTGTCCAGCTGCTGGCGGTTCCCACTCAGTGTTGTGGAGATGGACGTCTCCTGGTGTCCGGTCTCGGTCTATCTTGTTTGACTGGATGACAAGACTGAACAAAAGCTGTTAGTTCTTCGCCGAAGCGCTTACCTCCCATCTCTGTCGGTTTACCCAGGCCCACCGCCGCCTTCATGATGTCATCTCCTGTCCAGTGATCTCCTGGACCATGATGTCTCCTTCAGGGCCTGCAACCTTGACCATCGGAAAGGTCGTTGCGCACCCTGGGGTGGTCAGTTCAAGCATCACCTGACCCTTTCTTTCTGTGGCAAGCTTCTCACGGCTTCTTGTGTGTGTTGCCATGGGTGGATCTGGCGGCGGGGGTGGTGGTGGCGGCTGTGCGCGCAGCGGGGGTGGTGGTGGTGGTGATGGTGGTGTTGGGGAAGTCTCTTCCCATCGTTCGGTTGATGCATTCCATCGCCTGGCGGGCACACTCCATCGCCTGGCGGACGTCATCATAAGGGACTAGCAGCCCTGGGTGCAGCGGCAGCTGTTGGGCTGGTGGGAGTGAGGGAGGCAGAGGTTGTGGTTGTGATGGCGCTGGAGCTCGCAGTGCAAGTGTGGCAGACAGAGTTTGCTGTCGTGGTGGCGCCAGAGCTGGTGGCGCTGGAACTGGCGGTGGAGGTGCGGGAGGCAGGGGTAGCGGCTGTGGGTGAACTGGCGGTGGAGGTGGGGGAGGCAGGGGTAGCGGCTGTGGGTGAACTGGTGGTGGAGGTGCGGGAGGCAGGGGTAGCGGCTGTGGGTGCATCTTGCAGTTGGTGCAGTTGCTGAGCCAGGATGGCTGGTGCAGATCTCGACGGGGCAGCGTCGAGGTCTGGTCGGCTACAACAACACACTGAGAGAATTTTGTTAGTACACTTTTTAATCCCTACCTGTCGTGCTTGCCTTTTCTCGGCTTCTTCAAGCCAACATTTTGCTTTTTCTTCCATATCTGCTTTATGTTTAACAAAATACTTTCGTGTTTTTCTATCTGCGCCCTTGGGCTCTGTTTTCACTCTCTCAACTAGTCGGCGCAGATAGTCTACACTCAATGTTCCCTTTGAAACAAACCCATAATGCTTAGCCCAAAAATTCACATGTCGAGTTACATCTTCTAAATAATCTCTGGTCATTTGGTAAATGTGACGGTGTGGTGCTGGAGGAAGCAGGAGGCACGACACGCGTCTTGCAGTGAACATAAACGTTTAATCAAAACACAAACACGTAAAGTCCTGCACAAACGGAGCAAGCACGCAGACGCGATGCTTGCATGGGCATGAACTTTAGACAAAGACGAGCACTAGACACCGCGCTAACGCACATTAAATAGGTGAATTACACAGACCCACGTGACCTCGAGACAAGGCACAGGTGTAACCACGAACACGCTCACAAACAACCCACACCCACGGAAGTACAAACATGGACATAACGACACGCAGACAACATAGCGGCACGCCCACAGGGAAGGGTCCGGAGCTGTTCCGTAACAGAACCCCCCGCCAGGGGCTCGCTACTCCCGGAGCGTCCCGCGCCGCGGGAATGCCCCGAACAAACACCGACGGGCAGGTCCGGAGCCCCCGGGATCACGAGCCTCCGAGAGCAGTCACCCCCGACGGCGGGAACTGCCGCGGACAGCACTAGTACACCTTCCCTGGGAAGACAGGGGAAAATACATTAAACAAAGGCACGCTGACAAACACACACACAGGTACATGAAACACGAAAGGCACAAGAGGGAAAAGGAGATTAGGGAGACACAGGGGAACAGACAGACATATAGGGACAGGCAGCCACGGCATCGCTCCGGCTGCCTGCCAAAGCGCAAACGGTGGCGCTATCCCTCCAGGGAAAGCAGGCTGGGCGGGCGCAGCAGGCGAAACCGGCGGCGGAGTCCCACCGGTCCTCGGCTTCACACCTCTGGTGCGCGCTGCTCCTCCTGGTGAGCCCCTGGTCCTTGCGCCTGAGACCTTCGCCTGAGGAGCCTTGGCCTCCCTCCTGGGCGCTGCCGGAGCCGAGACGCGGCGCCGCGCGCCGGCAAACCTCCGTGGCTTCTCCTGAGGCGCGCGGAACCCCCACCTTGGACCGCCAACCGCGCTGGATCCTTCCCGCGCAGCCGGGATCACCGGCGTTTTGTCCCCCGATGTGTCCATGGGCTCTCCTTCCTCATTCGAGACACACCGATCCAGGGACATGGGCTCCTCCTCTCCCTCCGAGAGGCACTGGTCCAGGGACATGGGTTCGTCCGTGGCAGGGCAGCTTGACCAGCACATGCTGCTCCTCTCTGACGACGCATGAGAGGCTTTCCTGCCTAGCGGACACCCTTTCTCTCCCCGCACGGTGTCCGCAGAACCCACCGAGATCTTGTCCTCTCCCTCACTCCTGCTGTCGAACCCGGAAGGGGTCTAACAAACGGACGGAGGTGGGCTGGTGCTCCCTCTCTCCCCGTAGCACACGGTTGACTCGGAGTGCAGGGACGGAGGGGGGCTAACGTCCTCCCCCTCTCCGTAATACACCGTTGATTCGGAGCATACGGATGGGGGAGGACTGACGTCTTCCTCCTCCTTATCGGGGAGCTCATCGACGTCGGAGCAGACCGTTGGAGTGGCGCTGGTCTCCTTCTCCTCGTCCGACGTCCAGGAAGCCACGGACCGGGGGGAAGGGCAGCTGCCCTCACCCTCACTCTCCTCTCCGGAGTCCTCACTCCCGAACTCATCTTCGGGGGGAGAGAGGGCAAAGGCGCCTACTCCCACCATAAACGGCTCGCTGGTCTCCTCCTCCTCGGGGAAGACCAGGAGCGGCGCGCTCTTCTCCTCCACATTGCAGCTGCCCACGGCACCGGGTGGCAGTTCCGCGGACGTGGGAGGGTGTCTCTCCCTCCACACACGTACCGCGGATGTGCGAAAGTATTCCGCCAGCTGTGCATCCTCCGTCTCCTGAGCTGCGCAGAGCATGTATGTGCAGAGTGGGTCCTGCTTCATGGTCTGCTCGGAGATGGGGGCTTCGTGGCGCCGGACCGGGGAAGAGCCGTGGTGACGCCGGCTCTTCTTCTTCCCCTTGGGTGTACGCTTAGCGTATCCGGGCATCTGATCGGCTCGTCTTTCTGTGACGGTGTGGTGCTGGAGGAAGCAGGAGGCACGACACGCGTCTTGCAGTGAACATAAACGTTTAATCAAAACACAAACACGTAAAGTCCTGCACAAACGGAGCAAGCACGCAGACGCGATGCTTGCATGGGCATGAACTTTAGACAAAGACGAGCACTAGACACCGCGCTAACGCACATTAAATAGGTGAATTACACAGACCCACGTGACCTCGAGACAAGGCACAGGTGTAACCACGAACACGCTCACAAACAACCCACACCCACGGAAGTACAAACATGGACATAACGACACGCAGACAACATAGCGGCACGCCCACAGGGAAGGGTCCGGAGCTGTTCCGTAACAGTAAATCACACTTATATTTATTATTATTATGATTATATTAGGAGCCTCTGATGCTTTACTCTTACTATGTATTTTACCAATTTTACCCAAATTATGTTTACTCATAATTCTAGACAATCCCAGAGATGACCCTTCACACTTTTTTTTTTTCTTTTTTTTGTGAGGGGTCCAAAAAAAATAAATAAAAATCCCAAATCAATTAAACACGCCAGAAAAAGTCCTCAAAATTTAGATCCGTTACTGCATACCAACGTAACAAACAGTTCCACCCGCCCCTATCGGATATCTCTGCCGCTCCGGGGAGCGTCCTCGAAGATCAGTCACCGCCTTTCCGGGGTGCCTCTCGCCGATCCTGTTCGTGACGCCAAATTGTCGTGGAAATTTTCTAATAAATGGATGAGGACTCAGACATGGTTAAATGATTAATTTATTACAAAAATATAAATATATATAAATAGGACAAAGACAGATACAAGACAGACACAAGACAGACACAGACATGAGAGTCTCATTCAAGCATGACAACTCTGAAGGCAGGGGGGCACTCCCCCTGCTTATATACAATCTTAAACACAATTCAGCAGTTCTAACAGCAGGTTATCTTTAGCACAGCATGTTCCAAAACATAAGCGTCCAGCAGGCTACTTTGTCTCACATGTGTGTATCTCCTAATATGGACTTCCCTAGATTTAGCGGAAGCAACTTATGTATCAGTTGAACACAGAGAAAGCTAAATGACCCAAGACTAGTAGCCTAGTGACTACCAGTTAACAGAGTGCTCTTACCCTCAGCACTCTCCCTGACCTGGGTCACGTATAGCACACATGCATAATATGAACTAAACATGGTTACACTGAATCACACTACTTCATTATTGTAGTCCTTCTGCTTAGTCAGAATGGACATGTCCTAAATCATAAAGTTCATAATGATCTCTTATAATAACTAAACATGATCTAATCAATGATGATTAGTCAATAATCAATAATTTCTCTCACACTGCAAATTCAGAAACTCTGTAAATCCAGTCACAACACTATGGAAGAAGTGTTTCTGGACAAATTATTTTAAGCAGGGACACTAGGTTTTTAGCCAGAAACAAGAGTTGTTATACAGTATCTCATTACTTTGAACGGAACTTAAGCTCTTTAAATGTAGCTAGCTATTTATTTAAACAGAAACTAAACTAATTTTTTTGCTTTATTTATTTTACAGGTTAATCATTTCCAAATCAATCTTTGAAATACTCTCTTTCCTAACAGTTAAGTACTACACCATTATAGCTGGAAACACTTCACAAAGCCATGTAGGTTTCATGAAAATGCTCCAGAAACAAACACCAGACCTGCAGGAGGTGTTTACAGTGGAGAAGTGTGATGTTATTCTGCTGTTCTGCCCCATTGTGTCTCGGGCTGGAACTGACATTGAAGCAGCACTGAAAATACTCACTGATGCAGCAGGTAAGAAACTTTTTTGTCAGTAACTGTAAATATTGCTTATACATAACAAATTTGGCTTGAACAAAACAGATAAAAACTGCTCTCTGTCCACAGACTCCAAGCCTGTTGTTCTAGTGGTGCTCCATCACACATTTGACCCATACTGCACTGTACCAGACAGCAGCAGATCTGTAACCAGGGAGAACACGGCCACAGTGGACTGTCTGTTCCATGAGGATCAGGGACTTCTAGACTGTGTGAAGAATAAAGAGGCTTTCAGTAGAGTTTCAGCATGGATTGAGGATCAGGTATCATCACTTCAACAGTGACGTCTTCCTGTGATTCCTGTTATAGTTACTCATCATTTTAGTCTGGGAATATGAACAGATGGACCAAGTACCAGGTTACAAAATCTTTTAAAACTGTGCTTGATGTAAACAATGTGATTTGGTGTATTAATCACATTTATCTCCATGGCAGAGGAAGAGGGGACCAAATCCTGTAAAAATGGTACAGTAACCTTTAATAAAACTTGATTCTGTGTCACATATTTTGAGACTATGTAAAAAGTATTTGAGTTCTTAAAAAAATCACTCTTGTTTATCTTGACATTTAGGTAGAACTCTATATTTTATTATGTTTATTCTTTGAATGAGAGAGATTTTTTTCCACATACAGATAATTCAAGGTAAGTGTCATACAGAGCAGTGAAGGTAAGTCATGTTAATGTAATACTTGAACGTTTCTGTGATGTCGTGGAGCGTCGAGGATGAGGGGTGGGATGCAGACGTGAGCAGTGAACACAACAGATGTTTGACTTTGAAACCAAAAGTAAAAGATGAACAATGAACAACAAACTGAACATAAGACACCATTACACACAGCAAAACGGCACAGCAGAATAGCACGAGTGCTACGATATGCAGACAATTGTTACCTAATTCTTTACCACTTTGTGTGTGAATCCTAGTTAGTTGTAATAAGAACCATAAAAATTATACTGTAGTCTGTTATTATAATGCTAATATGATGAATGAATGCTTTCATGGCTATCAAATCAAATCAAATCAGATATAATCCAACAGTGCTGTTACCTCTTGTAGGTAGAGATCAGGTGTTTAACATAAGATCTGTTTCAGCAGTGTTGGTACCTTATGAAGGTCAAAGGTTTGAAAGTAGCAATAACTTTGTAAAACTTTAAATGATGGTAAGTCAGTATACAAATTCACAAGGAATCAAATTTATCAGTTTCAATTAACTTATTCCTAATTCTACAGTCATCAAATATAAAATAGTTTACTATCAGATATACTCCATCAGTTCTGTTAGCTCTTGTAGTTCGAGAAGAAGGTGGAGTCTATTATCAGATATACTCCATCAGTTCTATTAGCTCTTGTAGGTGGAAAAGAAGGTGGAGTTTATTATCAGATGTACTCCATCAGTTCTTTTAGCTCCGATAGGTGGAGAAGAAGTTGGAGTCTATTATCAGATATACTCCATCAGTTCTGTTACCTCTTGTAGGTGGAGAAGAATGTGGAGTTTATTTTCATATATTCTCCATCAGTTCTGTTAGCTCCCATAGGTGGAGAAGAAGGTGGAGTTTAGTATCAGATATCCTCCATCAGTTCTGGAGCCCTCTTGTTTGGTCCTTCAGGACTTACACAATGCGGTCCCAAAGGGTTGAAAGAAAGAAGCAAATATCAATAGAAGCAAGTTTCATTTAACTGATGGAGAATTTGTTTTTACATAAATGCTACATTTATCACACTGTCCTCCTTGAGCCAATAGCCCAACATATTCAAAATATCCTTCATTAACATTCAGCAAGTGTGTTGTTGGTTTGGTTCTCCAAACCTTTCAAAGTTCTAACAGTGGTCCTGGACACCACATCCTGTAGGCATGTTTCTCTTCCTCTGTAGTCTAGTTCAGCTCAGAGAAACTGCTGGTCCTTGACTTGTGTTTATACCATTAGCATGTAGTGTGCAGTCATGAGGGATTTTAGAATTGGTGTATGTATTACAAGTGTATATATACAGTATGTATATAGGGTTTATTATCTTCTACAGCAGCAGGTAAAGAAGACCAGCATGGAACTCCTGGAGAACCAGAACAAATAAATGGAAACAGCAGGATCAGAGCAGACCAGAGCCCAAACTGTGGTGCTGAAGATACAATGAGAGGAGATGCAGACACACATGACCCAGTACCCGTCCCACAACACAGTTCTAATGATGGAGCAGAAGGTGGTGTGATAGAAAACGATCAACACCTCAAACAGGTGGATGTGACAGAACAAGAAACAGAAGAAGAGAAAGAAAGAAAGAACCACCAAGATCAAGAAGAAAAAGAGAAACTACTAGATAAAAAAAAGAATGAGCTACCAGATAAAGAGAAAATAAAGGAAAGAGAGAAAGAGTTAGATGAAAGAGAGAGAAAGATAAAGGAAAGAGAGAATGATTTAGATGAAAGAGAGAGAAAGATAACTGGAATAGAGAACAAGATAACAGAAAGAGAGAAAGAGTTAGGTGAAAGAGAGAGAAGGATAATTGGAATAGAGAGTAACATAACAGAAAGAGAGAATGAGTTAGATAAAAGAGAGACAACCCTAAAGGAAAGAGAGAAAGAGTTAGATGAAAGAGAGAGAAAGCTAAAGGAAAGAGAAAATGAGTTCAATGAAAAAGAGAGAAATCTCCAAAACACAATTTCTAAAGGTAAGAAAAGTAATCTTAAACCAGTGTTAAAGTTAGAAATTCAATATTTTATCTTTATTTATTTTACAGTTAAATCATTTCCAGATTAATCTTTGAAATAGGTCTCTCTTCCCTAACAGTTAGATACTCTACTATTATAACTGGAAACACTTCACAAAGCCATGAAGGATTCATGAAAATGCTCCACAAACAAACACCAGACCTGCAGGAGGTGTCTACAGTGGAGGAGTGTGATGTCATTCTGCTGTTCTGCCCCATTGTGTCTCTGGCTGGAACTGATATTGAAGCAGCACTGAAGAAACTCCCTGAATCAGCAGGTAAGAAATTTACTAGTCTGAAACTGTAAATATTGCTTATACATAACAGATTTGGCTTGAACAAAACAGATTAAAACTGCTTTATGTCCACAGACTCCAAGCCTGCTGTTCTAGTGGTGCTCCATCATATATTTGACCCAGACTGCACTGTACCAGACAGCAGCAGATCTGTAACCAGGAAGAACACGACCACAGTGGACTGTCTGTTCCATGAGGATCATGGACTTCTAGACTGTGTGAAGAATAAAGAGGCTTTCAGCAGAGTTTCAACATGGATTGAGGATCAGGTATAATCACTTCATTTTTTTTCACTTCATTTTAGTCTGGGTACATGAACATGGTACCAAGTACCAAGTTAGAAAATCTTCTAGAATCGTACTTGATGTAAACAATGTGATTTGGTGTATTAATCACATTTATATCATGGCAGAGGAACAGGGCACCAAATCCTGAAAAAATGACAGAGGTACAGTAACTTTTAATAAAACTTGATTCTGTGTTAGATTTAGCTGAGACTATGTAAAAAGTATTTGAGTTCATAACAAATTCAGTCTTGTTTGTCTTGACATTTATGTAGAACTCTATAATTTATTCTGTTTATTCTTTGAATGAGACAGCTTTATTTCCACATACAGATAAGTCAATGTGTCATACAGAGAAGTGAAGGTAAGTCAATCAATCAATCAATCAAATTTTATTTATATAGCGCTTTTTACAACAGTTGTTGTCACAAAGCAGCTTTACAAGTGCCGAGTCCTAGCCCCCAGTGAGCAAGCCAAAGGCGACAGTGGCAAGGAAAAACTCCCTAGTTTTTTTTTTTTTTGCATGAGGAAGAAACCTTGAGAGGAACCAAGACTCAGGGGGGGAACCCATCCTCCTCTGGCTGACACCGGTCACCATGACAACAACAACAATTTAGACAGAAAGAAGAGAAAGAAAAGGAAAAATATGTAATAATGTCCATCATGATGTATGCATCCGGTTAGGCAGGACGTGGCTGGCCCAGGATGGCTCGCTGGTCTCCTCATCTCATTATTCCTCAAGCAGGCGGGCAGCCATGTGGAGAAATGAAGCAGGGAAAATTAGCTCTGTATGAGGATATATACAGGACAGGTGAAATTATAAACATTTCCGGAGTGTGGCAGCAACTCCGGCATTAAGTTAAATTATTACAGCCTAGCTAAAAAGGCAGAACCAGAAGGTAACATAGGCTTGGGGGCATTCTGAGACAATGGCATCCGTCCACTGCACTGTCAACATACTTGAGTGACCACGAGCAGTGACAGGACGATAGCACCAGCGCCCCAGTCTACCGTAAAACCCTTCGTCTATGAACCCCTGGATCTTTACCTTTATCTAAGGGGGTATATTAATTATCAAACGCTAAACTAAATAAGTGGGTTTTCAACCTAGACTTAAAGATTGGTAAGTGATGTTATTGTAATACTTGAACGTTTCTGTGATGTCGGGGAGCGTCGAGGATGAGGGGTGGGATACAGACGTGAGCAGCGAACACAACAGATGTTTGACTTTGAAATCAAAAGTAAAAGACGAACAATGAACAACAAATCGAACAAAAGACACCATTACACACAGCAAAATGGCACGGCAGAATAGCACAAGTGCTACGATACGCAGTCAATTGTTATTTAATTCTTTACCACTTTGTGTGTGAATCCTAGTTAGTTGTAATAAGAACTATAATAATTATACTGTAGTCTGTTAATTATAATGCTAATAACTTTCACATTCTGTAAAAGTCATTAATCTAAAGATGAATGAACACTTTCATGTGTGACGGGCAGGGTGAGCGAAATAAAATGGAAGCGTATTGTTTAATTGAAATAGTGCACAAACCAAAACCTGTGAATTGATCCAAATGAAAGATATAATGACCAGCGATCAACTGGTACAAAGACAAGACATATATAGACAAACAAACGACCCTCAGGTTAGACAGATCGCGGGCTCCGTCCACCTGAGGGACGTACACAACAACCACAATAACACCACAACTGCCGCTGTAGACGGAGGCGACCAGAAGGGGGCCCGCCGTACCGTGACAGACCCCCCCACCAAGCCGCACTCCCCTCCACTGGGTGTGTGGCACACAGCGGCAGCACAGAAAACATGAAGGGGCAGGAAGGCAGGGACACGGGACACACCCCCTGCAGTCCAGG